>NW_021940208.1:48480646-49125461 GCF_001715985.3 Manacus vitellinus | reverse complement strand
GCCCTGCCCGCCCCTCCGCGTGTCCTCGTCTCTCCCGTGTTTCTCTTTGAAGGACAAAGAGCGCACAGCGTGGAAAACTCTTTGGGTGTCCGGTGTTTGAGGGCCGTCTTTCACCAGCCCTTCCTTGAGACACCCACTTGGCTTTGGTGGGTGCAGCCTGTCCCTAGTGCAGGGGTCTCGCTCCACGCTGCCCCGTAACTTCCCAGTCAGCACACTGAGAGGTGTGGGAGAGCTTCTCAGCATCGCAATGGGTGCTCAGGTAGCAGGTCCACCTGCCTGTTGCCCATCCCCAACCAGGGCCTCGCCATGCAGACCAACAGGTTCTGCAGGCAGTTCTTCAGGGTAGATGATCAGTAGTCAACTGAAACTGGTTCTGTGATGATTGCATTCTATCCACTACGTTGTGTTAGAACACCAGAAATAAAAGGAGTCAAATGATATTGGAATGACTTATCTATTTTTTACAGTTCTAGCATTCAGAAATGATGATGACTTACTTTGTACTTGTCCTCAGGAAACAAGTAGTTTTAGAACAAAAGGATTATATCGTAAAGAGTGAAAATGTTAAGTATTACCTGAAATGTGGCTAATACTATCTATCCATGATAAAGCACAAACCACCCTCTGTTACACTAGAGAATGTCACCATGTGTTGTGGTTCAGTATGTATACTACAACTCCTCTTTAGGTTGGGTCGGAAGATAATTTTAAGAAGCATAATTGGGGAACTGTCCTGATTGAGGCTTCCTGCCTCTTTTCCATGCCTCATACATGAAAAAGCATAAATCAACAAAATCCATGCAATTTTATTTTCATGTAGCTTTGTTACAGTGAAATTATTTATTGTAACTTGCATTTAATGCAAGTTAAGTCTTGCAATTTTTAGGTAGTACAATGATGTAGGAAAGATGAGGAGGAACATGTCAGTGGCAAAATCTATAGTGGCTTTTCTTAAGCAGTCTCTGTGTGTGCTTAAGCAGACTAGAGTATTTTCTTTATGATGGTGGATTTTATAAGTGATACTTATTCATGAAAATGAATTTATGAGGATTTGCTAATTGAACAATTGTGCTTGATCACCTGTGCAGTCTTATTTGGGGGAAAACTCTGTATTTGACTATATTACCATTTGAGGAGATGACTGTCTCACAGCACTGAGATGCCAAACATTTTCCTAGGTAAGAAGGGACTTTATAGAGACTTTTGAATTCATTCTTTTTCATTTAGTCACTTTTCATAAGGTACATTGTGACATTCTTGAACAAGAGAACTGGATTAGAATATAGCTGCTGTTAACCTGTACCACGGATACAGAAGATTTCAGTAAGAATAATCAGAACAAGGGCTATTCACCAGTAAAGTCTGCAGTATCAGACCCCCGAGTTTATTTTCTCTAAGAACTCTTCATGTTGAGACATGAAGATATTTATCCATTGATTTAAGTTAAAGGCTCAATTACTGCTCATCCATAGGAATTCCTGATGAAAAAAATACTATCATACTTTTTACTGTGTATGTTCTTGATGCACAAAGTGATACATGGAGTACCTGTGGATTCAAAGTTGCATGCTGTTTAAGAAGGAAACCGAAGAAATAATCAAGCTGAAATCATTACTTAAACATTTTTTGCATAATAACTTACAATGAAAAATCATTCCGGGAAAAAAACCCAAATAAGCCACATTTTATAGGGCTGATTGCTTTAAAATACATTATAAGAGTTACAAAATTCCTGTTTATGAGAGTGTCTTTTTTATAAACATTTAGCAGAACATCTTTTAGATAACATTTAATAACATTCATCTGATAAATGAACATTTATCAGAGTGCCTTTTCAGTTTTCCTAAACTGAGCTAAATGGCATGTGAAGTCTTCACTGAAATCATACTGTCAAACCCATTAAAATAAATCTTTGCCAAGCAAAATAGGATGAATTTCAAAACATCTGTTGTCAGAAAGGTGCTATGGGATCTTGATGAATAAACCTTCTGTAAATGATATAGTGTCACAAGAGCACTGTGAAAAATGAGCTAATCGAGATGTTACAAACCATCTGTAGCATTCTCATACAATTCAATGAAAGTGTAGAAGTATATGTAAAATGTTTATGTATAGCAGTAAAAGCTAGACTCTGTTTTCCATGAAATAAAGAAGTGTTTTGCTTTGTGCTTACATTGAAAAGTAACTGTTTCCCCATCTTTGAAGCAGACAGTGAAAACCAGTGATGCTGCTTTTTCAATCAAAAATGCACATTTACTCTTGTACACATATATGTAAGTGAATTAGGTAAATAGGTATGCACAATATATGCACACATACCAACATGTTAGCAAACTTTAAAAAGCATTCTTTATTTTTAAACTCTTCTTTAAAAATGCCTGTTAGTACTGTTCTGGTTCAGTGGGATTTATTTGAAAACAAATGAAGTTATTATGAATACATAAAATGCTACAATCATGTGTATGCCCTGTAGAAATTTATTTCTGTCATTGTGACAAATTTTCTCTTCATGGTCCTTTGTTTAGGGGCATACTAAAATATCAACAGAAGTGTTCTTTGGGAGACTAACATTTTTGGAAGAGTAGCATTAAAGATACATCCAGGAGCTCACTAAGGGCAAAGAGTAATATTTGTGTTTACTTATATATTTTCTCTAATGATACATGCCATGGTAGTTTTAAACAGCATTACTAAAATGTTGCTTGTTGAATTAAACTAGCAAAGTGCTTTCTGTGAGAGACTTGCCTGATAATCTACTGAGTGGAAGAAACCATTTTCATTTACTGGACAGCTTTGATTCATATAGTTTAGTGTTACGATATTTTAAATTTATCTCATTTTTATTTCATTCTACCTTCATCTGATGAAGAAATCACTGTCATTAATTTCTGGATAGCCATGAAGCCAAGATCTTGCCTGATCTGATGCCAGACACCAATCAACTATGAATCATCCTCCCCTGGATTAGAGGTTGTTTAGTTATAATGGTTTAATTTACATTAATATAATCACAAATAGAAGAATTGACAGTCAAGATTTTGTCTTCATGTGAAATAACCTTAGCTAACCTGGGGAAATGCCACTTCTTCACTTCAGGCACCTATAGAGAGAAGAGATTAAAACGTATGCTTGTCTCTAGAGCAAATTCAAACTTCTTAGCCTGTATTTTCTTCTACATATCTAGCTGCTTTGCTAATCTGAAAAATCTTCATTTGGTTAATTAGGTCCCTTGAGAATATTCTGCTGGAAAATACTCAACATTTAAATGTATTAATGTCTGATGTTTACTGTTTCTGTGTGCTAATACCACATTAAGCCTTCTAAATTTATATACAGAGTGTCTGAATTCTGGAATGACTTGGCCTCTGATTTCATACATTAATATTTATGAGAAAGAGAGATCTAGGGAACATGTTCAGAAAATGCATTGATTAGATCTTACTGCATGTACAAAAGTAATTTAATTCTCCAAAGAAAGCATTTTTGGAAAATTGCTCAGTAGATCAGCTAATGTTTTTCAGCAGATGTGGGAGTGGCCCATAATCTCAGATATAAGATAATTCCCAGTATACATAGTGCCCTAAGTAGTTTCTAGTTTTCCTACTTATGGAATGAAGTGTAACTGAAATGGAGATCTGTGCACATGAGTGTACATGACTTATTTCCCAAAGCTTAAGAAACCACATCAAATTCCCACTAGTTAGCTCCCGCATTGGATGATCTGGCTTGCTCAAAGTTTTAGCAGACCAAAACCTGTAGCTGTGCTTTCCTATGTGACTGTCCTCAGAATTAATCCTTTTTGACTGTTCTCTAAAGCCCACTGCTCCTGTTTTGTCTAGGTGCAAGACTGCCTGTTTCTCAGGGTGTTGAACTGATATTACTTGTTTTTTGCTTCTTTTCTGCAAATGAAGTTGATTAATCCAGAATCCTTTTGGAATTATAAACACAGTCTTAACAGACTATATAAGAAATTATTAATTTTTTCTCTCACTACTGTTAACCTATTCAAAGGATGTCATGATCATCACAGACTGGAACTGTGAATGTAAAATATTCTAAGCATATTTAAAAAATATTTTTGAAAACATGATTTGCTAAACTCAGTGTCAAGCTTTGTTTCCCATACATTCAGTATTTCACATAAATCCTGTATTTGCTAAGGGAAGCTTTTAAAAGAAATGCAGTAATAGCTGGAATGTAATTCTTATTCTAAACTGGTCTTGGTAGCTCTAAAAGTGACGAGTGAGTTGGCTTTGAGAGCAAATGGGGAAAAATAGTAGCATAATTTTAGGGACTATTGATATTTAAAAATATCCCAAATAGGGGTGATAGAATAGCTGACATTTAATAAACAGATAGTTCTGTACCAGTGTTATTTCAGAATATCTCCTATTTTAATGTAAAGCGAATAGAAATACTTAACTATTGTATATTTTAAAATATTCTGTTAAAAGTAGAAATCAGATAACATCTGAGAGCAGTAAGTATTTTATGTTTTCTAAATATTCTAAGTTTGATGTTAGTTACAAGCTAAGATTTGTGTTTAATTTCTCAAAGACTTCACAGCTATTTTCGTGAATTTCTTGCTTGTTTTGTCTAAAGTACTGTGTTGTTTGGGGGTTTTTTTGTCAATGCTTTCTTTCTGATAAGCATTGTTTTACATTTATTTACCTCAGGTAGTTTGTATATCTGAAGGATATGTGAAATTGGAGGAACCCAAATTTCACTTTTCCTATACACAAACATTGCTTTTTGATATCTTCACTCATTAATTGGAGATGTAGCACTTCATTAGAAAATGTGCTCTTCAATCTTGAGTGATCTTCTGAATCTCTAAAGTTCAGGCAAGTTCTGTCCACATATAGCCTTTTTTTTTGTAAAGTATATCCATTATTGTATTATTAAATGTGTTGTAGAACTAAGTTATCTGATTAATAGAGATATTAAGGGATATTGCAGTACAGATAATTTCTGATTCATGGTGATGTAGTGACAGGTGAGGTGAGGTTTCTTTACTGTATTTAAAGACAGAACTCTGTCTTTTAACAGTATATAATTTATTAGTAGATGTAATTTTTTTGATGTTTCAGGCTCTAATTTGAAATAAATGAAAATCAGAGCTTAAAACTTGTTTTGAATGATTGGTTTTCAAGTCAGTAGTTTATAAACAGAAATAATTAATTTTAATATAGAACTAACACTCAAAACATTTATTAGAGAAAAATTTTCTGTTGAAGCTTTTTGATTTAGACTCTAAGCATAAATTTGAAGATAGTCAGCTGTGGGTCCCCATTTTTTGTAATGAGTAAACAGAGGTCTCTCTTATTTGGTAATATGTAAGCTCCTTTCTACCTTTGGCAAATACTAGAGTTAGCAATAGACAGGAAGATGTACTCCAGTGGCATGTACTCTTACTGTGCCATCAGCTTTTTCTGCAACCCTTGGATATGAATGCATTTTTGTTTTCAAGAGTTATTATTATTAACTCAGATCTTATGCTCTACCATACACTGAGTGGTGTGAAAATAGAAAGAATATATGATACTACATTCCATGGTAGAAAAGGTTTAGGAAATTAATAAAGCTCTAAATTTCTTTTATTATGATTAAAAATCAACAACCTGCTTCCATTCCATTGTAGATGATAACATTTCTGTACATTAGAGGTTTCGTTTTTTCATTTCAATATCGAAATATAATAACCTGCTGAGATCAAGGGTAGATATTGTAATTTATTTTCCTATGGGACTGAAAATGAGGGAACTTATGCTTTCCTGGTGCCAAGGATGGAACTAGCTGTTTTTGATGCCAGAATTTAGGAATATATGTTTGCATCAAGTTAGGGATTGGCAGAAGTAGAATCCAGGACTCTCAAGTTCTGATTCTACTTTATAAACTCTAGATGATTTCATCAATAGGTGACATTACTTAAGTTTATACTTTTGTAAATAAAACAAAAGAAGATGGAGAATTTTTGTATTTCAAAAGAAAGCCGGTATAAGATTGGAAAAAGTAAATGGTAAAAGTTCTACATAAAATTTAAATAGATGGACTGTGTTGAAAAAAATACAGAAACCTCGTTCCCTCAAGGTTTTCAGGGTCTCAGGTTGTTATGGTTGCCATTTTGTAAAATAACAAATAGAAGCTAATAAATATGATATTGGTTTTTCAGTAAGATTTTCATAAATGAACCTAGAGAAAGATGACTGAAATTGGAATGTGAAGAATATCCTTTTTCTAAGATATAAAGCGTTATCCCTAGGATGTAACTAAATTAAACAATTTAATTACATCTGTGGTCTTGATTCTATTCCCTTGCCCAGGTGTAGAACTTTTGAAAGGCATTGGAGTTACTGTGCTATAAAACTGCTGTAAACTGAATCATGATTGGACAGCTGATTAACAGTATTTAACATAAATAAATGATGGAACTCAGCATTTGTTTAAAATATTAAGTCAAACATTTTGTTCCATGTAAGAATAATTCAGCTTTATGAAACATAAGCACCCAGCCTGTTGTCTCTGTAGAAGTCAATTTTAAAATCTGTAAAAATAAAAAGTCCTTCATAATTAACTATCATTTCCATTGCAAAGCCTGCCCTTTCTGCTTTTTTTTGCAAACTCCAAGATGTATCCAAGACACAAAGTGTAGCTGTTGCTGCTCCTCCTTTAGTACTGTGAAGCCTGGTTCCAGGAAGCATCTAGTTTTGGTTGCTAGGCTATTTCCAGTGGTTTTTTTTAAAAAAAAAAAAAAAACCAGAAAGGAAGAAAGAAAAGGAAGACAGAAAAGGAAGGGAGGAAAGGGAGGGGAGGGAAGGAGGTAAGGATGGGGATTTTTTAAATTAATCTGCATTTTTTAATAGTTCATTGTACAGGTAAACATGAGTGAAGTTTCATGTCCTAATGAAAAAGGACTTTTCAAGCCTCAAGGTATTTTTGTTACTGAATTTCAAAGTCACTCAGCACACAGCAGATATGTCAGGCTTAAGAAAAGGTCAGCAGGTTTCTTTGCAGTGAAGTTTCTTATAGAACTATAAGCCTAGAGGTGGGAGCTTTTACCAGGGTGTCCCTTAATGCAATAATGCACTATAGGTATTTCTAGTTTTAAAACTAGAGCAATGGGAGGGTGGTGGGTGGGAGATGTGTGTTTAGTAAATTTACTATGCTTTTATTGTAGTATTTTCTGTAGTGTGAAGGAGGGATGTCTTTGAAAGGCAACTGTTTACTTCGGACTTCTGTGATCAAAAGTAATAAATTTATGGTTTATATATACCTACTTACGTAAAAACAATGCATACTAATGCTTGTGTTAGTGCTCTTCTTTTAAAAGTATGTTCTATAATGAAACAGTGAAGTCTATTTCAGTATGATTCTTATATTATCTTTTCAAACCTGCAACAGAGTTTTTCATACAGAAGCAGACTTAATTTTTGTAATTAGAACAATGTGTTTAAAGTTTATTGTTAATTCATAAAGAATAGTCTGTTTGCTAGACTATAAAGAAAATAGGTATTTACGTTTGGTTTTGTTTTAATCCTTAATTATTTCTTCTTTGTTTTGTTTTTAGGAACAATCTTATAACAAATTGGTATGTTCATAAATGTGGTGAAGTAAGAATTTTTTCCAATCACTCTCTTGCAACCTAAACTCTGTAGTTCTTGGAATATAGTTTTAACTGTTCCAAAATCTTTCAGCTTTTACTGAGAGTTCAGTTGTTCACACTTACTGCCTTATGCATTGTGAATATTCCAGCTTAAGAAGATGCTCCTCTCATTTTCATCTATCTAGTTTATGTATAACAGACTTGAATTCCTCTGCCTTAATTAGTGGTTTGTATCTTTTCATATGAAATTCTGATGAGTTGAAAAAATTTGCCACTGTAATCTGTATACCATCAACTATTGAATAAATGAACTCTTAAACTTCATTGCTCTATTTTCTCTTTTCACTTTTCTTGCTGTGTAATCAGAACAGCTCTATCTTTGTAATCAGAACAAAGACACATGAAATGTGTAATATTTTGTTCCAAACGGTATTTTAAACTGTTTTATTTAAGCCAACAAAAATAAGATTCCATCAACTACTGAATCTCTTTCTATGAAACTAGAAAGAAACTTCCATGGTAAGAAGGTCTTTGCTACAGCCTTTCGGAATTTAGCAAGCTTTCCCTTGTGTCCACTACAAGTCCTGTCTCATCAGAGGTCTGGTTAGGCTTGTACCTGAAGATTACCTATGCTTGCCCTCAAGCAAGTAGAGGTATGATTACAGAATGAAGACCTAAGTATGGTTGTCTACCCCTTTTCTTGTGTAAGGACACACTATAAATAGTAATGGATTTCTTCTGCTAGTAGTTCCTTTTCATTATCTTATCAATTTTCTGGGATCATGACTGTGCCAAGAGGTAGAAATAATTGTAAAATAGCACATGATACTTCAGGTTTTTTTAATAGAAAGCTATTTCTGGAGCTAAAAAATTGAGAGATTGATCCTTATATTGCTGATACAGGTAATCTGAAGAAAAGAAAACCTCTTTTGCTTCTAGCAAGTGTTTTTGAATTTAGGTTGTGTATGTTTTAAGGATTTAGAAATTATATGTTCCTCCTAAGGTACTCATTAGAAAGTTATTGATAGTGAACAATATACATCATCATCATCATCCGCACCATCATCAGTTCTCACTACCAAGCAAGTATTTTTTTCATCTGAATACCTTTATCACAAACTCCAAACAGAGTCTGGTGCATATATTACTTAAATCTTTTTCACAAAAATGAAAAAATGAAGACTGTACTCTTAACTTCCTTATTACTATAGTTTTGGCTTGCTTAAAACAACAGTCTGAATTCTGAGAAGCTTTTATTTTTACTTACCTTTTGTTTTTTCCCCTGAAGATGGTTTTGTGCAGAGATTAGTGTATGGCTGAACTCTTCCAGGCATTAGATTGATAAACCCCACTTCATTATTGCTTCCAATTATATTTTAGTTTTCTGACAAAGTAGAAATAGCTGGCATTCTAGTTAATTCCAGCTCTAAAGGTCAGATGTCCCCAAATTGTCAATTTGGGTACAACTAAGAAATATAACATTTTAGGATTTTAGCACTTTAGCACTTCTGTAGGTGTAAATTCATTTATTAAATTCTGTTTTCTAAGTCGCTTACATGAGCTAAACAACTGCGATGTTGTGATGTTACTACCCTAAAACCAGATATTTTGATTTAATATACACGATTTTGGGAATCTTTGTAAAATTTATATGTACTGCTCTTTATAAAAATTATTCTATTGTAATTTCTATGTAAAATAAGCAAAGAAAAATTGTGCATGCAAATAAATCAAAATGAGTGGATGGCTCAGATTTATATAAATTATGACACTAATGGCTGCTAATTAGTAGCATTCAGGTATGAATAGTCATTTGTATCTCATGGTTGTGATGACAATGGCTGGATCAAAGCAATAGCCATCTCAGGGCCACTTATCATAGTCAGTCAATCAATCAATCATCACCCTGTTTATCAGTGGTTTATGTCACTAACATAATAGCTGAACTGAACAGGTGACATAAGCAAACATTTCTGTTGAGTTATTGGGATAGGTTTTTAAGTCATTGGATATCAGTGAACAGGTTGTATTCAAAGTTTGTATTGGATAAAGAGTCAACAATTCAGGATCTGATTTACTAAAACTCTCAACTTTCAGAGTTCAAATAATAGCAGCTAAAAAAGTGGTTTAAGCGGCCTGAGTGACAAATGTATGAGGGACATAGTGAATCTCATCTTAAAAAATGTTTATGCTTAGAGGTTCTTAACTATAATTTTGTCAGCTTGTTACCAACTTCACACAATATAGTTATTTTTGTTTTCACAGTTGGCATTTGTTTTAAATACAGGGAGGGATGTAAGGAAAATCAGCCTATTTTCTGCTCTTTGCTAACAAGTGTTCAGATATAAGTAGTGTAAGTGTTGAGTATAAGTAGCTGTGGGGAATGCATTGGTGGTAAATTGCTGCTGATATTTTTCCAAAATCATTCACTCCAAATTTTGGCTAAACTTTCAGAAATTTCAATCATGTTAAGGTGTGGAAAGGATAAGTTGCATGCATCTGAGCAATCTGACTAGAGATTTTAGTACTTTTAGCTTAAACAGCGTTGTAAAGACAGTGTAATTTTTAGGTTTTTTGATCATTTCTGTTCTGATATAAGTATCCATCCAGGACATAATAGGAGTTGTTTGAAGCAGTATCTTTGGATTTAATATACTTCGAATATTAGTAGTATGTTTAACTTCAGAACTTTAGTTCCTAATTAGAGTAGAGAAGTCAGTTACATTTGGAGCCTAAAGCAGGAAAAAGGTTTTGTTTCTTTTTAGGTATATTTGTTGCCTTCAATTGTATCAAGGATGACCCAAACTACAAAAAATAAGACATGATGTAGAAACAGTCTTTAACTATTTGCTACTTACTGTTATTCTACTTTATTTATATTTTGATTGTGTAATAGTTTATATATATATAGTGGTGGTTTTTTCCAATTTATTTCCAGATAGATGTGTGCAATTACATAGGAACAATTTGAGTGTTTGCTGTTTATTTTCCGGAGCCGTTGAGATGTGATACCAGAGGACTAATGGCGCAACTCACATCCTGAGTCCAATAGATTGTGGCATACTGAGTTTTTTTTAGGGATATGTCATAGCTGTGTAGGAGGCGAAAAAATGTTTCTTCACTTCTGCCATAGTATCAGCAATGTCTCACACAGTGGCTTTAATATGTTGACAGCTTGGTGAGTCCTGACTCTCCGTCCATTTGGTTATCGGGTTGAATTTTTACCCCTGAGAAGGCTTTTATCTTTTTTTTTTTTTTTTTTTTTTTTTGGTAGTTAACATGAACATTACACAATTTTGGACTCTAGTCTCTACTGTCGTGGAAAAAAAGTGTCTTTAGTCGACAACTGTTGAAATACCAGTGTTGTTATTATTATTGTATCCCTTGTTGAGAATATTTTCATGATGAATTGGACTTTGGTCTTTCTGTACATGGATGAATTGGATTTTCTAAATTTTGAGTGTGTGGCTAGTTACAGTTATTCTTCACTCTTTGTAGGAAGGCATGTATCAATGCTTTAAAAACAATTGTGCGGCAGTTCATCAGTGAGCTAATTCTGAATAATGTTAGTTCATCTGTCTATATACTTCTATCTAATCTCCCATTTAAGGGGAAAATGAGGAAATTGAATAGATTCTTATAATTGAGGTCATTCAGACTTTGGTGCAAGATAGACATTTTCCTATTTGCATTTCAACGGAGGAAGGAGAAATATGATTTTCTGTAGCTCTGGAAACCCTTTGCCACCACCTTTGCCCATAAACTTCAGCAGAAACGCTTTTCAAAGGAAACAGGATTGTTTTCCAACAATCCCAACGTGCAGTTGTGCAGTCCTGCCATTCAGAATCACAGGGATTAATGTTGCCATCCTTCTTCATTGTGAATATAAGGCTGAAATAATGCCAGCCATGAGGCTGTTGCTCACTGAATCTCACCTCTTGCTCCAATGGGAGCAGTGAAACAGATATCATAGTGCTTATATGCCACTTGGGTAACTATGTGTCTGCAAATTAAATTAGAAAAAAACAATAGAAGGGAAGAAATTTTTTTGACTATCCTAGCAACAGGATGCAGCTGTAGATACATAACACATGTAGATCAGTTATGATATTAAATGTTAAGGTTATTCTGGGTATTTATGTGACTGCTGAGCACTGCGACTCTTCAGGACAAGAATATGACTCTCTAATGTAGACAAGGCCGTAGTTATCCTTATCTGTGCTGTGATAAAGCTTAGACCATGGAAGGCATGTTGGCTTAGGCCTGCACCCTGAGATTGCTCAAAACCCAAAAACAGAGAGAGCAGTTGTGGTTTGTAGTCTGCTCCCTAAACAGCTCTTAACAGAAGGACGTAGCAATGCATTGAAAACTGCTCTGGCTCCTTAAAAGCTTCAGCTTGAAAATCAGACTAGTAGTAATACCAACAACTTATTAAACAAAGCTGTGCAGAAGATGACTGTACTGTCATCTGGGAAAACAAACGACATTTAGGTTTGTGCAGTTTTTCACTGTGAAGCATGCTGTATTTTCTATTTTGTCAGAACAGCATTTTCAGCCAAAGCCTGTTCTGACAGACACATCCTGACTTACCATATTGGTAAGACACCTGATTACCCAAGGAGGGGGATGGATTGGGGGGAAACTCAAACAAATGAGTTACACATATGTTCCATCTAAAAAACTGCGGTGGGTACACCAGATTTATTCAAAGAGTACTGTTACATGAATTATTCAGTCTTTAACTTTTGTGTCATTGATTCTGTAATACCTCATATCTGCCAAGATCCTTTAGTTTCCTGCATTAAAACACAGCCAAGCGGAGTAACAGTTGGTTTGTGACAACCAACTACCCGACAGCAATTATGTAATTTCAATCAGTAGAGCAGAGTTTAGAGCAAAGTCATGCTGTACTATGGGTGAACTTCAGGCCTATCCCTGTATCGTCGCTGTATTTCACTGAGTTTATTTTCCTTAAAGCTTTCTAATACTAAAAGAGGCACATAGTTGGAATTAGTTTCAATTCTGTAAAGGTAAAATAAAACATAACCAGTTAGTTCTGGGACTGCAAGTTTGGAACCTGCTGATGACCACAACCAATTTTTGTACCAATTTTGATAAACAAAAACAGAGATTTTGATTCCATTTCGATCATTTCTGTATGTGCAGAAGTTATATAAATCTCTCAAGACTGAGTTTTTCATTTTAGTACATGAAGCTGAAGAACTTGTTCCTCATTTTGAGTTCTCCACTGGAACTAGTAAGCAAGACTGACCAGACAATAAGCCCATGCGAAGTAGCCCCATAGAAGATATATGAATCAAAAATACATCTGCCTTTATTTCCTGTCCACTTTGAGTATAAGGAAAGATACAACTGTGAATTTGTTAAATTGCTGTGACCTATTGGTAATGAATGTTGGAAGGTTTCATTTGAATGGGAACTTTAAAAAAATAAAAAATTGCCCCCCCCAACAAATCCCACAATAAGGATCAAACTAATATTTGTCTCATAAAGAATCTGAATTAATTTAAAATATAACCAAAATCATTCTGTTAGCATAAGTTTTACTGGATGCCTACTAACATGAGTCACATTTGGCATCCAGACAAGATTTGGTACATGACATTGGTCTTCTAGCTTACATTCATAGAGGAGTTGCACTATCAAATGTAAGCAAACTTTCCAGACTTCAGACATGGAAGCACGTCAATGTATTACATTTAACATCAAGAAGGTTAGAGGGTTCCAATCGTCATTCTAAGGAAGTAGAGATCTTATCTTAGGGTACCTGGTTTAGCAAACTGAGTTAGCAGTATGATTTAAGAAATTAGCTTCATTTATCTAGGCTTTAATTTTAGCAGTTGAACATAAGCTTTGTGAGGGTTTGTGCTTTCACATAACAACAAA
Source organism: Manacus vitellinus (assembly GCF_001715985.3). Lineage (NCBI taxonomy): Eukaryota > Metazoa > Chordata > Aves > Passeriformes > Pipridae > Manacus > Manacus vitellinus. Next base: position 49,111,951 of record NW_021940208.1, on the reverse strand, counting down.
GTAGTGATGACAGTGGTAAGTCACCTGTGCTAGAGAGGGCGGAAGGTGCGTGTGTGTGTGTGCACTAATTTTGAGACTGTCTGTTGCTGTTGTAGCATTAATGAAACTCTGCCTTAATGAGTAAGAGATCTGCATAATTTATTTTGTGACTTGTTCAAGTGATCTGTTGTGCTGTGTTCGCTTGCATTATTCTTTGGGTTTTATGCTTGTAACTACAATTGTTTTGTTTGCTTTTTTTAAAAAAAAAAGTGAAGCAGTCCTTTAGGACTGTATATCATCATCTGGGAAAGGAGAAAAGAATTAACCAAATATTTTATGGTGAGCAAGTAAAGTGAAATTGTCACATGTGATCCTTCTTCCTAGGCAGATGAATTACTTTTTTTTTTTTTTTCTGACCTTCTGGTAGAGATCGTTGGACTGATATTTTGATTTTGCCCAAAACAGTTTTCCTGGTCTGTCAGGATTGACCAAATGCCAAACTTCCATCAAAACAGGATATTTTTGTTAAAATTTCTGCTCAAAAAGTCTTACAGCTGGAGAATTTTATTTTTCTTTCTTAAACTCCAGGGTATAACAAACAGTTCTGTGGGTCAAGCACTTTCCTACCATGTGGACCTTTCAAGTCTTGAGTTCCTACTTGCTTTGATGCAGACAAAAAGTCTTTAACCTGATTCTGCATTGTTTGCCAGGCTGCTCGTTATTCCTGTGTGAGTAACCCTGGTAATGTTTTTCCTTTCTTTTAAATTTTTCTTTAAGAAACCTTTGTTCTGGGCTTTATCCTGAAAAAGTATTTCACAATGGGAACATTATTTTCTGCTTAATTTTGTCTAGAAAGCTTTTTAAAAATACATTATTGTAGTCAGATAGGAGGTGACACATGTTTATTACTAATTCCAGAACATTATGAGAGAGGGTTTAGTGGTGTGGAGTGATGGTAGTTGTAGGACAGTTACAGAGCTGGAGGTTCATTCTTGGTTGATGAGGTGAAAAGATGTTTACTCCAGAGCACAGTGAAATCTGTGTTTCATCATCTGGTTTTGAATATTTGCTAGGCAGATCATCAAAGCAAAAAATAATCACTTCAATGTCTTAGAAGCATTTTTCTGTTAAACAAAGATATAAACTTTATCCTTTTGAGGTTGGCTTTATCCATTTTCCCACATCCACATGCTAATTTTAGACACCAGTTGACAAGTTTAATACTCGTACCACCTGTACACTATTGTTACCTGTACACTTTGATTGGGAGGTAGATCTTTATGCAATATGCTTTTTGCTGTTGAAGGATTTCAGACTTGTTTCTTCAAGAGACTGAAAAAAGACAGATATCTAGTAGGACAGGGAAGTAATTTATATTCTGGAATGCTGTGGGTGAGTGTCACAAAGGCAGAGGTCTGTTCCCCTTCAGCTGTGGTAAGTTTTAACTATTACCATGTGTTTCTGTAGACTTCTGACTTTAAGGTAGTCATTTTAAGTTCTTTGGAGAGAAACAGAGTTACTAAGCACATTTTCTTGTTGTCCTAGTAGGAAATAATTTCCTGTTAAGTCCAGTTTTTAAGTTCTGCCTTCAGGATGGCATTTCAAAGGATTTTGATATTGGCTGGGTTCATATGACTCACAACATTTCTCAGAGAAGTTTCATTGTAATCATCTGTTACATCATTGATTGTTTGTTGTGATCATTTACCATTGAATCAAACTGCTTTTCTGGGATATTTTGATTCTGCTGAAGTTTCAGTAAAAACAAAGTGCGTTTTCCAACGAATGAATAGGTGTCCCATGAAGATACTCTAGACCCTTGGGATGAGATTTACCTGACTGAATGAAAAGTCTTGCTATGCAGATATTCAGCTTTAAATTGAGGTTGCCCAGACAAATTGTGGATGCCCCATTCCTAGAAGTGTTCAAGGCCAGGTTGGATGGGGCTTTGAGCAACCTGGTCTAGTGGAAGATGTCCCTGCCCATGGCAGGGGAGGTTAAAACTAGATGATCTTTAAGGTCCTTTCTAACCCAAACCATTCTATGATTCAATGAAATGTCTCAGAACTTTAAAAACGTCTTAGAGCTAATTCCAGTTTAGAAACACTGTCATTAAAATTCTTTGTGACTTTTCAAAGGAGGTAAATTCCACTAAGAAATTATTTATTCCGAATAATACATATCCAGTAGTTAACATGAATTGACCAAAATGTGATTTTAAAAGCAGATTATTTTATTTGGAATTGTTTGGAAACTGTCGACAAGGGTTTCTTTTTTTTTTCTCCCCTTCCAGTTGCATTTATCAGTAGATGACATTCTGCTACACAGATAGGAGGTTTCTAATAAGTGATGTCTATTTGCACTGACATTTTTTATTTTATTAACAGTGGCAAGCCTTTTTCCCTTCACTTCACCCACTTAAAATTCCTCTATTAAAATCCTTCCATTTGCCCCAGCAGTGGGATTAATACTGTCTTACAGAAACAACTATACTCAATTAATGTATTACTCAGGGCCTCTGACATGCTAGTAAATAGCAATTTCTTCTATCCAGTTATTAATTGTGTCTTTTTCAGTCATATTAAGTCCTTTTGTATAGCCTAGCAGGGGCATCTGCATCCAGGATAAGAATGCAGCAAACCACTTTTTTACTGCTGCTTTGGACAAACCATCCATCCTCGTAGTGCTTCTACTACTCTGTCTAAAGTGAGGGTGATGCTGATCTCTTGTGTTTATGTTCAGCCTGGAAATCTTCGGGCAGTAGGGGCTTTTTACTATGACTTTACAATATGACTTTACAATATGCTTATGCTCCTCCAGAAACAATGCCCCAGTGCTCTGGACCAGCCTAGGCCCCTTCAAAGAGGAGATTGACCCACATTCCTCTCCTGATTGAGACCTCTGTGCTTTGCACATAGGACCATTCCACCTTCTTCATGCTGCTAGAGTGAAACATATTCACTGGAGTCTACAGAGTGTTGTAATCAATAGGACACGTAAATTATTTTGTAGATACTACAGGTTTTTTAACCGAAATATGATGGAAGCACCTTGTCTTTGCTTTGAACTTAAACAATAACTTCAATGAATAACTGTATAGCTTTTAAAGCATGTATTTCAAGATATTCAAAACTAACCATGTTCTAAAATTAAAAAATGCAAAGTAGAAATACAGAGGCAACTTGTGATGCAGTTTTGGGCAGAAATTAAAAACTAGCTTTAGTTTGCTTTGCATTAGAGCTGGACATCTGGAGATTTCAGAAGGCAACCAGGGAAATTAAATGGAAGATACTTGTCCTCTCTCAGTACATGACACTTTCCCAATGAGAGGGTATATATTCTACTCTTATGAGAATTTGAATCTGATAGTACTACTCTACTTTCTTGGTGTCTCTGTGTTTCCAAATAGGGCATATCTCTATGACAAGTTCTTTAGATTTTGGGTCCTTTCACACACATCACAACTAGGATGGAACCAGAAGCCTTGGAGTCGATCCCATTAGCTCAGGTAGAAAGGATTTATGTGCCTGTGCTTTAGATAGGTTATTTGGTAGGACAAGACTATGTTTAAAGGTACTTTTCTTTGCAAAATTCTTGATTCTAAATGTAGAACTCAAAGCAACAAAAGAGACTTCACAGACATGTTAGTTTAACCATGTTGTTCCTTGTAATAGAAAGGTGTGAACCTGGAAGCAGTCTGAAGTAAACCTTTTCAGATAGACATTTCAGAATTTTGAAATTTTATTCCCAGTTTTGAAGCAGGTCTTTATTTCAATTTGTCAGTCAGTTTAATTTTAAAATTATAAAATTGCATTTGTATTTGACATTAAATATTAAATATTTACTCTTTGACTAAGTTAAGTATTTTCATATGTCAGGATTTAAACATTGAGTCATTGATAATTTTGTTTATTTGGGTATGACCAGGTGTTTTTTCAACTACCATTGCTCAATTTGGCCTATTAGAGTAGAATGGAAAAGCTTTTAATCCATTAAGTTTTGCTTTTCTTCCCAAGGTTTCCTTTTCTTTTGGTAAACTACAAAAAAATTATGTTTATCTTTGTTCTAAAAACAAAGGTCATCCATCCTACTTCCAGGCAGTTGCCGATGCTATAGAGATTCAGTTCCAAGTCCTTTTTCAGTTGCAAACATCCTGGGTGATACCATGGTTGCTTTATTCACATCATGCAACTTCAGACTTTGGTCTTCATCATCGGGTGCCCTGAGTAATTTATGACCTTTCAGAGTGCAAGTCAGGGTGCTCATCTTAGAAACTTGAAGTCATACAGCATAAATAGTTTCTGAGCTATGTGTCAGTCCTTCTCAGTAAGGTCAAAAACTGGAAGAGGGGAAAATTAGGTTAGAGGTATGGTTCTTTAATGTGAGGGTGGTGAAGCACTATCAGGTGGGAACAGGCTGCCCAGAGAAGCTGTGGATGGCCCATCCCTGGAAGTGTTCAAGGCCAGATTGGATGGGGCTTTGAGTAACCTGGTCTAGTAGAAGGTGTCCCTGTCCATGGCAGGGGGCTTTGAAAGAGATGATCTTTAAAGTCCCTTCCAATCCAAACCATTCTATGATTCTGTGATTCTAGGGTGGGATGCCACTACTTCTTTACTTACGGTTGCAACAAGGAAGCCCTTGCTGAAAACCCCTGTGTTGCTTTGCAATAGAGTGTCAAGGGCTGTTGACAACCTTAAGAAGAGGTTGGCCCATCATCTTCAGGCCTTATACTGAAAGCAAAGTTGTTGCTGACCATTGCTTAGTGTAGTGTCTTGCACTTGCTTTGCTGTCTTGTGAGGTTCCCGAGAAACAGCTGAAGTGACACTTTGATTGTAAAGCAGCAGATTCCTGTTTTTTTCCAAAAATACACGGTGAAAAATATGGTGGGTGGGGTTTGTGGCAGCACACAGTTGTGGCAGTGCATTAGTTGGGGTGATGTGAGCTTTTACCTTCTCTTTCACCTTTTCCTCCTCTTCCTTCTCAGGTGAACCCACACTGCATGCAGCTAAAAATAATTTCTTAGAAATGTCAAGTGTCACCCACTTCATGAGGCTGCTGCCACAGATTTTAGTGAAGAATCTAATAAAACATAATCAAGGCCAATCCTCTCTGTGTGTAGACAAGGGAGTTTAGATTTTGTGTCAAATCTGAGCAAGATTTATGTCGGAGACTTCTGTTGTAGGGTGTAGAAACAGAGAACTTTATCAAAGGCCTCTGAAAAACACACAGGACTTCTGCTACATTGTGAGCTTTGTTGAAAAGGAAGTAGATTATTTTCGAATAGCTTTCTAAATTAGAAGTGTCCCTGTTGTTTGTTTATTTCTTTGTCCCAACTGCACATAGGGGCCAGAGAAGCTTCAATTTATGTCCTGATAAAAAGTACAAGCGTTAGGTGTTTCAGCTATGCTATGTTGCTTTTGAAGTGTATGCAAATCTGCACTGGAGATGTGTTATGATACTAAGGCACACAGCATTTCACCTGCAGTATTACAAGTGAAGCACCAGCAACACCTCTGGTTTTGGTGCAGAGGGGCAGCCCTCAGACTGCTCATCAGACAGCCTGAGTAATAATGCGTGAGGGTTAGAAACTGAAACAGGACAGGCAGCTCAGGCCCTGTGTTAGGAGGCTAAAGAAACCTGAAACATTCAGTTGAAGGCTGTTGTCAGGACATGATTACAAAGTGAAATTTGTATCAGTTCTTGCAACTGCTCTGTGCTCTTGGCTGATAGCAGTGCTGTCGCTGCAGTGTCGCCAGGCACAGGCAGAAGTTGCTGTGGAAATCTCAAGGATAAATTTCCTGTTTTTTGATCTCTGTAATCTTTCAGTTTCTAATAACATTTAAGTTGTCAGTATAATAAATGTGAGGTAAATGTAAGAGATTTGGAGAGGATTTAATATTAATATTGAGAAAGCATTGTAATTTGGTTTTTAGGAGCATACCTGTTGCCTCTTTTGAGTGCTGGATCACATGGTAGCACCTCAGTCTACACTGGGTCTCAGAAGTTACTGCTGCAGTACAAGCAAATAGATCTGGAGAATGAAATTGTTTTTGATTTCTGTTTAAAACATGCTAGTTGAACTTTTATGTTCTGTAAAGTGGTTTTCAGGACAAGTTTCAAATTGAAGGGGGGAATGGAAATCCTGGTGTGAGAAAAATCAGCAGCTGATAGTTGAGGATGCTAAGCAAGCTAGTTTAAATTTAGTTGAGCCCATATGGTTGCATTTTTGTAGTATAGGTAGGTCTCTTAACACAGCATAAGAGAATAAGTAGCTGTCTGGGTCTGGCCAGAATTCCAGTCCAACCAGAATAGCCTGACAAGGTCTGGTGTTGAGTCCTAGGGTGGAAAGACTTATACAAAGAGTTAAGAGCATCAGTGTCTCTAGAGTGGGAACAGATCTGAAGAGCACATAGATGTTTGAGTCAGATCTTTTGGGTGGATAAGTAAGCTGTCTTGGGTGCAGTTAATTCAGGGCATTTTTGGGCTACCCTTCAGAATGAGCTCCCTGTTTCTCCCCACTCCTTCTCAAAGGAGTTAATCATTAGCTTAGGGGAAAAGATCCATACCTGGTTAGAGGAATGGCACGTGTTATATTACTGGAAGATACCAATGGCAGGGCTGGAATTTGCCTCATTTAGTACCTTCACAGAAATAATTGGGGTCATCTTTAATAAATTAAGAGATGATACCAGACTTGACAAGGAATGATGAGGCTGTTAACTCTTTTAGCCAAGCAGTGAAGGGAGGAGCTGTCACTGTGGAAATGTTGTGGCTCAGCAGCCTTCAGGAATATGTTTTGTTTTGGTGGTGGTTTTTTGTCAGTTTTGTATTGCATATCTTGAGAGAAAATGCGCATTTGGAACTGCCATGGTTCTCCAGTCTGACTCACTGCTCTGCAAAATGCGTGTGATGGCTGGATGGCTGATGAAGTTGATGGTGGCTTTGGCTCTATGTGCTCATATACCTCTGTGTAAACAACCAGAAATTACAGACTACACTGTATTTCTGGTAGCTACAAGGTGGAGTTTTCGTCCTCTGCTAAGTTCTGTTAGCCTGAAGACGATCTAAGTGTTTCTATAAATTTGTAATGAAGGACGTATGTGACTGATGGCCTATTTGTTTTATTTAAGCTTAAAATATGTTTTGTTGTTAAAGTTAAGATGTGATTGGGCAACAGGGAAGAGGTCTGTCTTCTTATGTCCTCTTGAATGCTGAGCATTGTTGGAGATGCACGACTGGGAAACAATACTGGAATTAGAGTACAGCAGGTACGGAATGAAAGACAAGATGTGAGAAGCAGGGGAAGAAAGGCGTGTAACCTGAACAGGTTAAAAAAGTACATGGTGGTAGATGTATAGCCAGTTCTCCATGCTGAGAAAGCTGGACTTCAGACAAAGCAGGATGAAAAAAACCAGATCCTGAAGTCACTGCATAAATATACTAGATAGTATGGGAGATTCCTTATAAAGATCTTATTTCTTTCTATTTTATTTGACTTTCAGGTTATATATTTAAAAGCTATTTGTTCTGGTCTGTGTTCTAATAAAATTTAGATTTAGAGATTGAAAGCTGCCTTGGTGTTTTTGAGATATTTTTGGTCAGGTCATCATCAAAGCACAAACCAACTTTGAGCTCCTCCAAAACCTGGCAGACATTTTCAGTCTTGTAAGACTTTTTGGAATACTTTCATTGTTTTGGAGGTGGAGAGTAGGTTTAGTTAATAGTGGCAGTGAGAGGCTACTGACTTGTCTCCACTATATCATCAAAAGACTCAGAACTGGAAGATTTACTTATTCTTTATTAGTGAATAATCAAGTTAACCCAAACTGATTTTGCCCATTTTCTCATAGATGCTATGAGTATAGTTCTGCTTAGTTTCTGGTTTATAGCTAGATATCTGGACCAAATAGTTTTTTCTAAGACAATCAGAATAATCTAAGTGGGATAAATGGTTCAATTTTGTTTGGGCTTTTTTGTGGTTTGTTTTTTTTTGTTGTTGTTGTTTTTGGGTTTTTTCCCCTCTTGGAGCATTAGTTACCATGAAAGAAGTCTGCCACTTATAACCATTTTCTTCTTACTACAGTCAGTCTTGAAGCAAGAACAGTTCCAGAGAAGCAAGATTGTTTGTGCTGAAGTCTGTCAAATGGTTTTAGTTGAGTGACTGCCTGTCACAGTTTCCTGTGATTGTTCTGTATCAGTGTCAAATTCTACTGATGTCCTTAAAGCCCAGATCCTGAGGTCATGTAACTTCATAAGAGTTTGTTTTCTTTCTGTGTACTCCAAGTTTTCTTGGATAACAGAGGTGGAGTGAAGACAAAAAACCTTTGAGAGTGTGGCCCAAGTTGAAAAATAAGCAGAGAGGAACTTCTGTAAGACACAGCTTTGTTATACCAAAGGTAGAAGAAATTACTCTCTTATTCTGAATCAGAAATGGTTCAGACTGTGTTTTTCAACTCAGGGGATTAGTTTCTTGTCTCACTATTTGAAAATCAGTTTTCCAAGCTGCTGCTCTTAAGATTTCTGAACTGTGTTTAACATGACATTATAAAGCCTTGCAGTCTGTAGGCTGAACAGAACTCATCTTCCTCACAGGGAGAATTTGGGGAAAATGGGATCTCAGTAAACCAAAGCAGCCATGCATTACTTCTCTTTCTATCTCTCCATCTCATTGTATTCTCGCAAATAAAACGTACAAGCACAAGCATAGGAAAAGGTCTACCTTTTCTTCCCTGGTTAAAGAGCACTGCCAGATAACACTTAGTTACACTGTAAAGAGGAAAGAACAACTTAATATTTAGTATTACTGGCTACTTGCTGGTTCAAGTAGTTCCTACTAATATGTTTCACATAACTCATGACATTTCTTGGGTATCTATTTTTTAAATAAATAAATAAATAAATAAATAAAAAACTGTAGATCCTCAATCATAATTTTTGGTGATACTGCCTTCCTTTCACTTCTTTTGCTGTAAGTGGTTTTGAAGATTAAAGTGAAAATAGCTACCTTTTGTAAAAGAGGAATGTAATGTTGCTTAAAATGTTAAAAAATATTAATGATACTGTATGTATAATGTTATTATATTTAATATATATTTATGTATTTAATATATAATTAATGTATGTATTTATATATTATATAGAATTTGTTTTATCTTCCATATGAATTAATGACAGTGCATTCATGCTTTCCTACAAAATTAAGTATTTTTCTAATTATATAAAGTACTCATACTAACAGCATAAACTTAAGCTTGTCTGATGGAACTTCTGCAATCTCACTTTATACAAAAGCAATAATGTTGCTAACTAATAAATAAATATGGAACTATATTTATTTCCCTTTCACAGTGGAATTATCCATTTCTCAATCAATTTTCCTTTAGAGTCTTGTATCTCCAGTAATCTTGCTTGTTCGTCAAGAGAACTGAGATGTAGTTTGCACTTAACAGATCTCATTTTCTGTGATTTCTTGTCTTTGTAAACAAATATGTTCAGGCAGTGTTGGTGAATGACATGGTTTGACAATAAAGATTTATCTTAAACCATAAAGATTAAATAATAATATATAAAAATACATAAATTTAAACTAAGGAAAATATTTACTTTTCTATTTTTTTAAAGGTTGGAAATGAGTTTATTGATCCAAATTTTTCATAGTAGATGTTTTCCTGTCAGATATAACAAAAAAAGGAAATCCCTTTTTTTTCTACATCACTGATCACTAAATTGAAATGTAATTATTTTATCAATGTCTTTATTTCCTTTTGTGTGATTTTATTTTTTTTTTACTATGAAACAGGTTTATTTATCTTTTGTTACTACTTGCTGATTTTATTATATTATTAATCAGGAGTTTACATTGCACTAAATGGTTAGCACTGATGAAAAAGAACAATTCCTTTTTCTTTTGACTTTCTGATTTATGTGTTTAAACCTGCACAAATCTCAGTTCAATTTACTCAACTCAAGAAACTGTCATGTAGAAATGACAGTTTGTGATTTTTTGCAATTTTATAAAATGTAGTAATGTATATGTTTATGGTGGTGGCAGTAAGAAACGAGACTGCAACATTAGGAGATATTTGGAATCTGCTGCATCTGAAACAAGGAAAGCTTTATATGTTGTTCAGTATCAAAGAAAACTGAGTCTTTGCTCTGAAATGTGTCTCTGACATACCACATGAGAACAAATCTTATGGAGAGCAGCTGAGGGAGCAGGGGAGTTTAGCCTGGAGAAAAGAAAGCTCAGGGGAGACCTAATGCTCTCTGCAACTACATGGAAGGAGATGGAAGGCAGGTGGGTATTGGTCTCTTCTCACAGACAATAAGTGACAGGTTAAGGGGAAATGGCCTCAGGTTGTGCCATGGACAGCTTAAATTAGATATTAGGAAAAATTTCTTCATGGTAAGGGTTGTCAAGCACTGAAACTGGCTACCCAGGGAGGTGGTGGTCACCATCCCTGCAGGTGTTTAAAGAGGTGTAGATGTGTTGCTAAGGAAGTGGTGGATTTGGCAGTGCTGGGTTAATGGCTGGACTTAATCATCTTAAAGGTCTTTCCAAACTATGTGATTCTATGATTCTATATACTACATTTCCTAATTATCACTTCCTAACTGGAATAAATCTCCCTTGTACTGGTTCATTGTCAGTGCAATTTCTGTTTGCCTCCCCTTTTGAGACTAGTCAGTAACTTAAAATTTCTTGAAAGTAATGTGAATGGCTTCTTTCAGTATTTTGGCAAGAAAGTAGAAGTAAATTTAATACACCATGTTCTTGAAAAGTGTATTTCAGAAGGAATGGGTTTGCATATCTAAGCAGAGGGAATATACTCCTTCATTTTGTAGACTTTTATATATTCTGGCAAGAATTAAATGAAGTTAATAACAAATTAAGGACTCCTGCTACTTGGTATTATTGAAGATTCCCAAATATAACAATAGAAAATAGAGTGTGTTTTAGGTCTCAATACTTAGCTCTGCAGATTATCTTTTTGTCCTCTCTCCATTGACCATTACCATGATGGCTTTAAATATTTTAGAATAGATGGTTTAAGTGCTTTAGGATTTAGTTCTAATCAGTTGGTGAAAAAAATAGAAGCTGACTTCAGATACTTCATTGTTTTGTGATGCAGTATGCAAGGAGATAAATAGTAAAATTTATAAAAATAAATATAATGTTTAAACATTGAGTTCCAGAAATAGAAATTATCTAGGAAAGGGAGTATCAAATTCATTCTTTGATAAGTGGGGTGTAATGAGAAATATATTCAGTTACATTTGCAAAGGTCATGTATGCCCATCCTATTGTGCTTTCAATGTTCAGTGATATCTTCAGAGACATCTCATTCTTAAAACCCATTTATTTACTCATTCAAAGGGCAATTCATTACTCAAATATATATATAAGTTAAATGGTAATACAATCTGTCATGTTGTGGTGCCTTGGTATTTTTTGAGTGTGACTAAAATTATGTTTGGTCTTTAACAAAGCCTTTTTATGGAAAGCTAACAAAGTAGAGATTATTGCAAAAATGAAGACACAAAAATTACTTAATTCTGGAATATATTGTTTGATGCCCTTTTTTTTTAAGGTAAACATTAAGCAATTTTTTGTATAATGTCAATATTTTAGTGTCAGAATTCAGAATCAAGAATACGCCATGTAGAACTAAGATGTTCAGGTATAGGAAGGGGTCCTAAACAAAATACTAGAAAATTATTTTGTCCAAGTCAATAAGGTTCAGTAAGAAAGGGTATTTTTTAGGCTTATGAAAAGTAAAAAGAACAAATAAAAATTGTAATAACAAGACTTCTCTAAAATGGAATTTAGACAATAGAATTTTTAGCATTTTGAATAAACTGAGAAAGAGAATATAGGTGCAAAAATGGATTTTGTTTTCATCAGTGGAAGGTGATGCTTGTTAGATGATAGTCAAATATATTAAACTCTAACTGGTGCTATCTAAGTAAGCTTGGGAGCAGACACCAGCTTCTTCTCAATATTCCTGTGTAAAACATAAGCTATTTTAGATATTGAAAAACTGGAGATCATTGAATTTTAGCATATTAGAAGAAACACGGGTCAACAGTGGAAAGCAGTATTTAGCCAGAAATCTTCCAAGAAATCCCTGTGTTGCAAGATCAGAACCATTAGAGTGTACAATATAGTCCAGCAGAAAGAGAAATGCAGACAGTTAAATGAATTTACTAAAATTGAACTACCATAACCGTGTAAAATTGTGACTTTGAAAACAATGTTTATTCTGAACAACCTAAACTTCTCTTTCCAACAAATACCCTTCAAAAATAATATACCCGGTAAAGGAGGCTATTAATGATTATGCTGTAGACAAGTCTATTAAATCAAATTATCTTGTAAATCTGAACAGATATAAATTATCCCAGCTAGAAGCCAAGTTGCTGTAATTCTACTGACAATCAAATTTGTTCAAATAAAACCATGTAGCAAGAAACAAATCTAATGTAGTTTGAAATGTACTGCGAGACCTAGAGAAAAAATGTCACTGCCCACAAACGGAAGGGAGCACATTTTTCAGTTAACATAAAAACATTTGCAATACAAAGGCAAGGATGCCAGCACAAAGGGTGTGATGCTGTGCTTTCAAGAAAAGCAACCATTTTGCAGAACTCCAACCCACTTTCATAGTTTACCAGGAAATTTCATAAATGCTGTGGAAGTACCAATGACAATGACAGCGCAGGAACGTAGGAGGACTCTCTGTCTCTTAAATGTGCTCTCAAAGTGAGGTTCTGCGGGAGATGAGCTTGTGATGTGAGGCATAAATGGATAAAAAGTAGAGTTAAAAATAAACACCAAAGTTGAGTGCCTTGTAATCATCATGAGAACAGAAAAATAAGTGAGCAAAGAGAAAGCCACCATGTTTCAGAACAAGTACTATTATTACTTATGGGAACAGGGGATAATGGAAGCTATTGCTTTTCTGAATTCACATTATGTCCTTTTCCCCTCTGCCCTGAATAAAGCAAAACTTTCTTTTAAAAATATTTTTCTTTAAAGTTTTTAATTAAATTTTAGTTTTCTGATGTATGCTATGAGATATTGAAAACATTACTTTTAAAATCAGAGAGCTTTAGGATATAAATATCTAGATTTTATCCTTCTCTATTAAGAATGAAAGTAAAAACAACACAATCAGAAACTTGGAAACATTGAGACACCTGGTTATAGGACAGTCTAATAAAGAAATTAGGAGTGTATAAAGCTTTTGAATGCTGAAAGGTTCAGAAACAGCTGAAGACACTAGTAACAAAGGAACATTATTGGTTTAGATGCCTATTTAGGATTTTATCACCTTTAAATGAAGTACAAAGTTCTGCATTTTCATTGACTATGTACTTGCTTCAGGAAACTTGCCTTTGTGATGGTGTAACATGCGTATCAGAAGACCCTGCACTTTAACGTGTTGGAATGATGCAGCAAGACTTGCCAAAAAGAAGGCAAAAGTAGTGTAATGCAATCATCTGTACTGACTGTACCTGTCTGAGTAAACAGTACGCTTAAACATAAACAGTACGCTTGAGAAGAAAATTACTTTTGGAAGCTGGGAAAAACATTACAGCAGGAACTGAGATAGTTGAAATGAGAATTTTAAAAAAAGGAAGTGTCATTTACATGGGATCTGGTCTGTGCTTCTGGAGCTGAATTGCTTGGTGGAATATGTTTCTAAAATACTAAGCAGTACAGAGACATGTTTAAAGTTTTAAAAAGTATCCAGACACTAAACTGAAGCAACAATAGCTTTCTGTGCGGTGATGGGTCTTGAGATTGTCTTGAACTGTGGTACAGTGGATGGGGTCTAATCCTGCCTAGGGGGGTAGTTAATTGTTGTCCAAAGTAGAGACGCTTCAGCAAGAAAGATGGCAACGATCGCAGTCCAACACTGCCTCTCCCTCTTATCCCCCCCCGTTGTTGGGGTACTCTTGTGTGAGAAGTCAGGAAAAGGGGCCTTTTACATGTCCCAGGCCTTACAAACTAATGAGATGTCTGGAGTGGATGAGACACTCAACTTTGGGTGGGTATTTTACTTCCCAACTTCAAAAGAAATCTGCAGGTTGCAGAATTTTGAGGGGTTGACTTTTTTTAAAATCCTAATGCGTACTATAAATGGGTTTTTTTATAATTCAAATAAAGTTCAATAGATGAGGAAGAAGATGCCTAACAAATGCTGACCATAACATCAGCAAGCAAAAAATGACAACCAAGTCACAGTGACTATTGGAGGACCATAAATCTCATTTTTTTTCTGGACCAAACGTGAGTGGTACTTTTAGTACTGAAATATCCAAAAGTAAAAACAGCAGGAGGGAAATGCAAAGAATAAAGGACAAGAATAAAGATGAAGAACCTGGAGCTACCAGTCATCATCATGAGTTCGATGCTATGCTATCTGAGTAGAATATACTTCTAAATACCAACTTTCACTTGGCTCACTGAGCAATTCATTTTTTGACAGACTGGCAGCTGACTGGAAAGTTTATTCTCCATAAGAATGTAAGTTAATGTAAGACTAACCCACCATTAAACATTTGCTTGTCATTTCAAACAGGCTTTTATTTAGTACCTTTACACAGAAGAGGGAGTAAATAATGACAGGCTAAAAAAACCCTCCTCTGGTAAAAATTAAAACTCCAGTGGATACTGAGGGATTAATTTTTCATGGTGTTAATATACAGTGGGCATATTCAACATTGTTCTTCTAGTAAATTCATCTATGCCTTAACACTCATATTTTGTGCCTTAGATTATTTTAAACCTATAAAATTTCTAAAAAGAACTGTCCTGGCAGTATGTCAGAGTGGGGAAGGAGAAGCTAAAACCATTTTCTTTGTGAACAGAAAATATTCGAAATTCAAAACATGAAGTGTCATAATTGTTCTAGAGCAAAAGCTGCACTCAGGCTGCCTTGAGTTAACGCCAAAGCCATTTTTGTAGCCACTATTGGAGAGAAAAGACATCTTAATTAAACTCTGCCTTTGTTGAAGACATCAGAAAAGCTACTGGCAGAGTGTGCATGCTAACTGCAATCACGCATGCTGCCATTACCACTGACAAGGAAAAAAACCAATAAAAGTGGGCTGCAAGTGGCTGCTGTCACACAAATTGCTGTGGAAGAAAACTGTTGCTTGTCCCTTCAGTATGTCTTTGAATTTTAAATGACAACCCCTAATAACCACAAGTCAGAATAATTTTTTCCACAGTAGGGCTTTACTGACATGTCACACAGAACTGTTCAACTTCAGAAGTCAAGGTGCAAAATAAGATCAATGAAAATCATTAGGAGATGTTGAACTTTGATTGTTGATCCATGGTGAAGTTTGGGTTTTTTTTGTTTCTTTCCCCCTGAAGTCAAGGTGTTTAAAATTATATAGAAATGGTATCGTTCACAAAAAACAGGCAACTAGGACTTGGAGAAAACTAGCAGCAGTATATCTATAATAAAATCACCCTTATCATGTTCATTTGTGGTTTATCATTTTGTTGTATTTTCTCGCCATTCTCTTATTCTTACATGTGGGAAGATAAAGGCATGTGTGGGGTTTAATGGATAAGAATAAATACTGGTCTTCTGTCTGTGTCACTGCCATTAGAGTTAAAGAAAGGTAACATACCCAGTACCCTTGTGGACAGGCAGCATCAGTCTTCTGCTATTTTTTCTGGGCTTTGCTGCTCACTCCTGCTGTCTATCAGACAGTATTAAAAAAAAAGGAGAAACTAAAGAAAGTGTAGTCCAGAAGGATTTGAGAAACTCATTTGTAAAACATCTGAAACTAAGACTGTTCCTGTAATGTTATTAAGAGGCAATGGGTGGAAAAAATACCACAGAAATACAAGGACTACCAGATTTCTCTTCTCTGCTTACTGCTCAGGTGTCTCAAAAAGGACCTGAAAGAGTAATTTATCTTTCTGCCAGGAGAAGAGATAAATTCCTTGCTTGACAGGATTGTCTGCTTCATCTTGGAGATATTTACTTTGAAGCTGTATGGAGTAGTCTTTGTGACTATTGCTTATTATGACTCACATAGAGATTGATGTGTCATTTCATACAACTCTATCACTAAATCTGGGTTGCGTTTTGGATAAGATCAAAGAAGTACCATGTCTAATTTCCAGTTCCTCCAGTTTTCTGAGCACTGTTGAGCTAAAACATTTCGTTGTTATTTACTTTGATTCTGTGATCTGATGCACTGTGATATATGTTTACTAAAGATTAGAATCAAGAACTAGTAAAATATGCATGATTAAATTACTTGTCAGGAATACAAGTTTTAATCTCGCCAAGGACGGGGGGGCCTTAAGGTAGAAAAGATGTTCTTAGGTAAAAAAGATTTTGATAATCCACAGAAAAAAAAAATGAAACCAACAAACTAAGAAGAAAGTTTCACTTGCTACATAACAGTAGTTATTATTTTGCTATGTTTGGATTTGAATGAACAAATAAATGGAGGATTCATACTCTGTCTCATCACACATAGGCTGAAAAGCTAGCTGAAGTGGATAGCTATTCACTAAGATACTTTCATTTGGGTATAATTTTGGATGGTTGGTAAAGCAGGGTTAACTTTAAATAATGCTTTTGATGAAAACATACTCAAATGATTGTTAGAAAGTAGATTTGTCAATTTAGAAAAATTAACAGAATAAGTATAAAGAACAACTTTGAAAGTCACTTCTAAGTTTGACATTTTTCCCTTGAAGCAATAAATGTAAACAACTGGTGACAGTGAGTTGGCTGTGCTTTGCCTTCCTATGAAACTTTGCACTAGAAAGTGTTGATAAATAATCTTTTATTCATAATTCTATAGGTATAGAAAGTGTTTTTCAAAATGCTGATACTTTTCCTGTAAATAATATTTAAAGATCTAGTTTTAATAACATTTTAAAAGTTATTTTATTTAGTCTTTAAAAATGCCCTTTTTAATACATGTTAAGTACGCATGTTTAAAATTGTCAGTTTGAAAGTACACATTGAAAGTATACATTGATATGAAAGAGCTCTTGTCTCCTTTTTAAATTATGAAAATAGTTTTGAGTTGCCTGATGAAGTTGATGGAGACATTCAAAGATAATACACTTTAACATGTTTATAAATTTTTTAAAAATATTTCTTTTTGAGTATTCCTATATAAAGACTGAAAAACTTTTGCTAATTTAAAAAATCATGGAAAGCAAAATCTGCAGGTACAATAAATTTAAAAAAATAAGTTGTAATGTGCTTACACGTTAATCATCAAAAGGTAATGTTATTTATTTGCATGCCTCAGAAGTCTTACAGTGTTATTATTTATAGCAACAGTTTTATTATATTTACAGTTTAATCTTGTATTATTAATTTAGATGGGTTTATTGTTTAATATGACTTTGTAATTTGGATACTCAATAAAAACATTTTCAGAATAATTTCATAGAACCGAGCCCCTATGGAAAACTTCTGAACATATAACTTAGAGTAAGTTTTGTTTATTAGTGTTTATTTCCACCTCCCCATAGGATACTATAAGTAACTCAGATTGACTAATTGTGAGAGCAATTATACACAGATTCAAGGAGGATTTTATATTCTGGCCACAGGGTTGCATGGAGACACTTTCTGTCTTAGAAGTTCACCTCTTTGTTACATATCTGTATCAAAATCTTTATGAATTTAGTTCACTACTGTGGAACTAAGTATGATATGACATAGATGCTTTTAATGCTAATGTTCTCACAAGTTTATGTACTGGCTACCTGGAGCTGGGCCTAATAGTTAATGTTTAACAATATTAATACTAATATCACACAGAGGTAGTGCTTTTGATTTTTTTTAAGATGTGATGTCTTCCTTCTCTGAACCAGTTTTGAAACAGCTCAATTTGTAATTTGGTAAGGCAACATCCATGCTATGAATCAAAAAGTTTGCGACTTGGAGTCCCTGTCCAATTCTTAGAAATTTCATATATTCAGAGTATTAAAGAGAATACCTTCGTTGTTCAGCTACCTAAATTTCTCATGGCTTTAGCTTACTGAGGATTTTCCATCTGTTGAAGAAAGGTTATATCTTGCCCTGATAATGGGTGTTTTTCCCTGGGGAGTGTAAGAGGGTAGGTGGGCTGAATCCGCTTCTAGATTGGTAAAATATTTTGGGAACTCTTCAGATGGTACTGTTACAAATTATATCAGATTAGTGTATCACTTTCAGTAGGAAAGGAAACAGACCTTTTCCTTCCAGTTTCCTTAAAACTTATGTGCAGTACAGTAAGTTACTAACATGTATGAAACGAGTAGAGTTTTTCAAATGTTTTGTTATTTTCTGTAAGGGACTATACTTGTTGCTTAAGTCTAAACTTTTTTGCAGGGCTTAATCTGGTTTAAGCTTTTGACTGTGGGTATTTGAGATGTTCTTTTTTCTCTGTTTTACCTGTGTTAATTGTAATGAGGAATGTTGGAGGCAGAGAACAGGACACACAACTGATCTAATAACACTCTGCAGCAAGATTTTTCTCCATCTCCATCAGCACACATCCTGTTGTAGTACTTACTTTTAAGACAGCAATGCTGCTTCACCAAACTTCCTCCTACAGTGAGAGAAGTAGGGATAACTCTTGGAAAAAGTTTTGAGGCTAGTGACAAAATATGTTTGTCTTTCAGATCCCCAGCTCAAGGGTATAGTGACCAGGTTATATTGCAGGCAAGGCTACTACTTGCAAATGCACCCCGATGGAAGTCTCGATGGAACCAAGGATGACAGCAGTAATTCTAGTAAGTGACTGCCCCAGGGGAATGTCTTAATCGCCCACACAGATCGCATCGCTCGAATGTGTATGCACAGACACCGTGTTAATGCCTTTGAAGGGTTTCTGAATGTGTTTTGTTCAAAGGAGGAGGGTTCTGTCTGTTTGAAGCTTGATGACCACCAGCATGGCTCATACAGGATATTGGCCTAAATATGTTCCCTCTGAAGAGAAAGGTGTAAGTGCTCATAGACCTTACGAGTGAGATATTTAGGCCAATGATTGTCTTCTGGTAATTTTATAAAAATGGTAAAATTATATTAAAATATTTTTAATAAAAATTATATATTTAACATAATTTTTTTACCTTCCAATAAATAACAAAGAAAAAAAGAGCTGGAAACTAAATTTCCCTAAAAAATTTGGATATATAGGCCCTGATTCAGCAAAGCAAATAAATGTACATTTAACTATTAAAGTCCTGCTTAAAACACACACTGAAGTACCTTGCTGAATTGGGGCTAAAAATCCTACAGTCCCTATACAAGAAAGAGTTCCAATGACCTTAAGCAAATTTCTGCCACTGTAGGGGCTGCATCAGTGAGAGTTTTCAGAAATATTCCAAACAAAAGCAGTCTTGAAAGGCCGTGTGGCTGACTGCTTTGATACACTTTTCCTATGATAAGGCCACATATTTTCATTCAATGAGGATATATGTCTTTGATAACTTCAGCTGCAAATGATAATTAAAAAAGCCTATTCTTACTCTAGAAACAATTGATTTGTATTTTGTATATTTTAATTATAATGACATATTTAAGTAACATTTCTGTGTGACCTTGAGTTCTATTTTAGGCACTTTTAATACAAAAGCTTTATCTTCTTGTTATGCATACATATACATAAATAAGCCTTCAGTTTCCTCAAAAATCTTGGAATTAGGCTACAGAAATTAGGGGATTTGAGGTTTCTGCTTTACACTGGTAAGGTCTTATTTTATCTGTTAATGCATGGCTGTCATTTATAACACTTTTCATCAACAGATAACATGATCATCTTTTATTGTTTTGTTTTTTTTAAAGTGAGAAAAGCTGATTAATCTATTTTGATATGTACTTCTCTGCCCGCTTTCCAAGTGTTTTTGTCCCTCCCCACACCCTCCCTCCCCACCCCATTCCTTGTTTATTTTCTTCCCTCAGTGTGTCCATCTCTCATGCCCACTTCTGTACTGGACTAGATACTAAGACCTTATACAGAAAAGACTATTACTGCCTTTTATAGAAGCTTTACCCAGATGAGGTCTGAGAAATATATCTTAGAGTGCGAGTGTGTGTCTCTCTCTGCCCATCTCTCTTATTTTCAGCTTCAGCGAGAAGGTGTGTATGACTACAATAATTTTGCAAAGTTTTATTGTTTTTTTCTGAGGGATTTTTTAAATCTTAGAACTCTATGAATTTGGATTATTTGCAAAACTGGACCATACTACTTTTTACTGTTGTCAGCTTCACAAATCTTTTTTTTTTAATTGCTATTTAATTTACCTTTCTCTCCCTTCTTCCCTGCCTTTCTGATTTTCCATCTGTCTATCCATGTCTTTTATTCTTCTTTTTCCAAAATGCAGAATGACTTATAATATTATAATTATTATATATGTATCATTATAATATTATAATTAATATTATAAGTATTAGGAAATATAGAACTTCTCCAAACTCAACCAAATACCAGATAGCAATATGGTGTATTTTGGATAAATATTGTTAGATAACATTGTGTTTTACTTCAAAATTATTTTTTAGGCTATTTCTTTTTCATAAGAGTATTTTTTTCTGTCTTTAACTGGTGTGATTCTTTTTTTTTATTCACTAGTCCAATTTTACAATATTTTTTAGTAAAGACAGTTTAGAACAGAATGAAAAATTAATGTGTTTGCCAGGAGGGCCTATAATGTCCACCTGAAATTTTGCTGGTATAGATGTATCAACACTGTATTAAGAGCTGAAAAGATTGATCTAGTTGGTCTATTCATTAATATAAAAAGATATGAATATGTGTCAGTTTCTTTTGTGCTGTCAGTCTTTCTCCTTATTTTTTTCCCTTTCCACTCTATTTCCTTCCATTTCCTGTTGAACTTTTTTTCCTATTGCTTTTGTTTATTGCAGCATATTTTGGTTTTCCTTCTCTTTTTTACTTTAAAACAATAATTTTCTCATGGATGGAATTCCTAGTATTTTGATATTTTATTTTCTGAGCTCCTTAGCATGATAATTTCTGTCTGAGGCTTACAGGTAAATAACTTCTGGCAGTGGCCCAAGGAGAAAATCCTGCTTCTGACCATTGTGTTTACAGACTGCCTATTTAATGTGCCCAGTGGGTGAAGGGATGGACATATATTAGCTGTCAGTAGGACAGACAATATGCTTATCTTGATAATGAAGATGACTTCCATTTGATTGTGTTCATAAAAAAAGAAAATACAGACTACCAAAGGGTTTGCACCTCTGCCAGCCTTCCACCTGTCTTCTGGACTATTCACTGTCCCTGAAGAGAGAGCACTGGCCATCTGAGTAAAATGGGTGTCAGAAAAGCAAGGTGTGAGAGTCAGAAAAAGATGTATTTTCTTTTTTGTCTTCAGCAAGGAAACTGTTTGAAGCTTAGTCATGCTGCTACTTTTTGTGCTTCTGCAATGTATTCTGTGTCAAGCAGTTAGAGCAGTGCTTGAAGTTAAAATTCCCTCAAGTGCCTATATCATTTAGTACTCATTTTATATGTATGTCAGTAAACAATAAGTTACACACTATTGGAGTCGCAGTGTTACAGAGAGGTAGCGTAAACCAAGATTAAGATGTCTTTAAAGCTTCTCAGTAGTCACTTTAATGACATTTTGCTTCTATTTGAAGTCAAAATGAGTAGTACCAGTGGATTTAATCAGCTACTCTAGTGCAAGCCATTGTCCCAGCTTGCCTTAAGTCTGAGTAAAGGCTAGAGTCTGCAGAGAGAGAGATGGCAAGATTTTTAGTACATTGCTGAACACAAATCTTTCCATGAAAAAGGAAGAAAGATGTGACTACTTGTAATTACATCCCTGAAGGTACTTTTGTCTGTTCATGTTGATGGCCGTGATATTAGAACTCAACCTAAACAGACTGATAGATTTCAGTTCAGTGTTGTAATTTCTATGTATAACTTTTCCAAGCTAATCATGTTTTGTGAAAGAGTGTGAATTAATGCACCCATTGGTTAATGATGCTGAGTTTCCTTAGATCGCATCACCAGATCAAGGCTGTTAGCTTAAGCAATCTTGTGTGTTCAGTCTGTGGGTTTTTTTGCCCCACTCTCAATCATACGTAAAAAGAGGCTTTAATACATTGCTTTTATTATTTTAGCAGGTTTTCTCTTTTTTGTTTCTCTAATGCCTTACAGTTTATGGTTTACTTTTGGAGCATGTTTGTAGTAAAGGCAGGAGTGACTGTGATTAAAGCTGTAGGCTTGTTTACTGAGGTCCTACTCAGTGTAGCTGTCTCTCTCTAGCTCTAATTTTCCTGGATTTTACAGATGCAAATGCAACTTGCTTCAGTGTTGTCCATGGGCCTTATCATTAGTAATTAGGAAAGCTACAAGCTACTACATAGAAATCATAAAGAAATAGAAGAGATTTCCATATGTGCTTGTGGTAACAAGCATAACATTCTCCTCCTGTCCTCCCCACCTAAACCAGCTCATTTTTAGGTTTTGGTCTATCTTCAAAGTTTTGTCTTATGAATGAAGGGTAGGTTCTGTAGGAAGACTAATAAATCTGAGAAACAGACAATTCTGATTCTTTAATTTCTGAGATCAAAACCCTAAATCTTTTAGATCTATGGTTTCTTTTGATTCACCTAGAGAGTGTATCTCAGACAACAACCACTGAAAAAATTCAACATAAATGGTGATACTTTCCTTTATAGGAGATAGACCTGATTGCAACACTCAAATGTAGCTATTTGCACCCCTTATGAATTACAGTCATGTTTAGAACATGTTTATAACATGCTGTAATTAAAAGAGCATTACTCATTGGTAATTAACCTTATTTCATAAGGTTATAAATGACAAAGATAACGTTAACCAAGCAACTTTGATCTGGCTTTGTTGTGAACATCTCTTCCTGTATTATTCTGCAGCCTCCTTTACCTCCTTTGTGATGCTTGGTAGCTGGTAGAGTTGCTGTTCAAGAAAATCCTGCAACCATTTATCATTCCTTTGTTTTCATCTTTTAATGCATGCTCCTAATATTTTATTTATATCTTCCAAATTGAATATGGAAGTATTAACTTTTTAATGTCTTTCTAAAGCACCTACCCCTATCACATTTCGGTTTGAAGATAGAAATAAAATAATCTTTACAGCACCCTTTTAAGGTAAAGGAGATAATTAGACAGAAATAAAGCACATGAAGATTAAAAAACAACACCTGCAGTGCTGTTAAATTTGGATTAATGAACATTAAATTTGAATTACTGCACTGAAATACCTGCAGCCTGTTTTTCACATTGCTTTTTACTGAAGTTTGTCTTCCAAGAATTATTCAGGCATTTACTCGTCTACCTACACTACCTCTGGGAGTTAGGTAAGCCTGTTTCTCCCATTGGGATAATCTTAGTCTAACAGAGTCAGTGAAGGCCATGTTCAGTTATGTTTTAATTATGTCTTGTGTAGTCAGGTAGGTAGAATGGGTTTGCTCCATAAGAAATGGGTGGACAGACCTCTAAATACCAACCTTTTTGCACTCATTGCCAATCTAAGAGATGTTCTGATGGAGTCACCGTTTTTGCCTGTGGGCCTGCAGATGAAAATAAATTAAAGAAATAGTTGCCTTGACCTGATTGGAGATTTGGTGCTGTGGAAAGTTTTGTTAACTGACACAAGAGCACAGCACATTCAGAAGAGATAGCAAATTTATAAGCCTTAAGCAATCGTTTTTTTAGCAAACTTCTTGAGAAAAACAGTGATCTGCAATAGCAATTTTCTTGTAGCTACAAGTCAGTTGTATCTAAATAGATTTTCATAAGTAAATGGAAATATCTGATTTTAGGCATTTCAGATTTCAGATTAATAGAATATGATGATATTGCATAAAAGAAGGAAAAAGTTATGTGGTGGTTTTGTGTTTTGCTCAAGAAAGGAGTGATTGCTTATAAAAATTTAAAAGTGGACTTAAACTTTGGCTAAAACTTTGTGAGGATTAGAATCTAAGTCAGATTGGGAGTTCCTGCAAGTCTCCTCCATGACGCCTAAACATTTTCATGCCAGTTGTTTCTGCTAACTGCCCCCCACCCCCATTTTCTGATCCTGTGTGATGGGAATAGGCTTAGGCTTGTAGGCTTAGGAGAAGGAGGAGAAACTGTGTGCTTTATGATCACGGTTAAGATGGAATACAAATCAAAGCTAAGGGAGTGCACAGACTCAGTGCTGACAAGAAGAAAAGGTTTTACTCGAACCGTTTTTGCTGATCCCACGTCTTATTCACATTTGGATTCGCCAGGCTTTCTGCTTAAGTGTGCAGCATAGGAGCACTGAGCATCAGGCAGAGTTATATTTCCTAGGCTGAAAGAGGGTGCCCCCTCTCTCAACTCATCTATTGACTCATTGAACTGGGTTTAGGTACATAAAGATGTTCAGGAGCCTCACTCTCCAGTTAGTTTTGGTTTTGGATCAATGTCTTAAAGACAGAAGAAAGCTGGGGAAATGGTTCTTTTTCACAGCCCCCTCAGGTAAGAGCATAGCTTTGGCTGTGCAGAACCAAAATGCCAGCAGACTCTGGAAGGCTTTCTGCTTCTCTCAAAGCAGGTTCTTATTAGAGTGGGGGATAGCACAGGTGAATCCTAGGAAGGTTTGAAATGTGTAATTAGGCAGAAAAGTCTTGTTCATTAAAGAGTGCTGCACAGTCATGTTCTGGAGGAAATTGCCTTTCCTTTGACCTCCTTCAAAGCACCTAAAAACCACATACTGTACCTTCCTGATACATGTTTTGCTGACCCCAGTATGAAACATATTGCTGAGCATTTGTCAATTGAAAACTGAATGTAGACCGGCCTGCCTAGTTTCAACCAAGCCTGAAAGATTTTGTGAAATTTACTGAATTTTCTGTATGTGCAGAATTGCAGCATTTCAGATCATACTCTAAAATTTTATGGTCTTAGGCTAATTACAGGAGCTCCGACAGTCTCCAATTAAAATCTAGTGGCAGTAAAAGATACATTACATGCCCTCTTCAATGCTTTCTAAATTCACCAGCAACTATAAGATGCTCTAGTAATTTTATAGGTTGCATAAAACACTACCCTGTTACAAACCTCTAATTCTTCTTCAGTGATGGCTGGGGTTTTTTTCTAGCTCTGCTGCTTTATTTTTAATGGTAATACAGCAAATAATATCTATGTTCCAGATTTTTTTTGACGGAATCTCTATGATTTGAAGTTATTTTTCCATAGCAGTTTTCATGGCTGACTTGTCTTTTGTGTTCATTTCTTGTCTTTATACAAGTATTGTTTGCTTTTTCTTTCTGATGCCCCTTCAATTGTTGCTACCCCCCCCTCTAGCGTGGTGTTTCTATGCAGGTTTCCTCCTCCCCCGCAATTTCTTTTCTTCTAGGAAAAAACCCCAAACTCAATTGCTATCTGAAACTTAGTTTTTCTCTGACAGACTCCCCATCCACCATCCACAACAGTGATTTTGCTGGCTTTGAATTGTTTCCTTTCAGGGTAATGACTTTAATTTTTAACTTTCAGATTATATTGAACATTTGAAAGCCCTCAAACCATGCAGTGTTTAGCCTATATACTCTTAGGATATCTTATCAATGAGTGCCATATTTCGCTGTTTATCCTAATATAGAGAGGGAACCTTGTCTGTATCCAGTATTTTTCTAGTCAACAGACCCCCAAGATCCTAGCATAATGGAGACTTTTGGAAATTACAGAAATTAAAATGCTATTTATTTATACTAATTCTTGCCATCTTTTCTATTCTTCTTTTTAAGCCCCCCCAAAAATTGTTATCTGCTCTTCTAGAGCTCTTTTGAATATATTTTTCTTTCTACACCTCTAGGAAGTACTCTGCTACAGTTCCTAGCTTTATACTGGCTTTGTGTGTTCGTAAAAAGATCTAATGTTACACACTCTTTTTCTCCATAACAATGTTGAAGGAAAAGTATCTTTTTTTTTTTCATCCACTTCTATCTTTAAGCTCTAGTAGTCAACCTATGCTTTTTCTCAGTTGTAAAGATTTGATCATCTTCATCATAAACAAACTGTGGATTTGTGTCCTTTGACCAAACAGGAGTTTTCCCACCTTGAGAAATGTACTTATCCACTGCAAGTACATGACACTTTTTCTCTTGATTTTGGCTTTAGCTCTGGCATTCTGATTACAGATAGCCTCATACAGTACATTTTCTGGTCACACCTCTGAATGACCTTCCTAAATTTTGAGGAACTCACTGTAGGTGTTACTGTGTTCCTGAGACCTGACTTAGTAGAACCATAGTCCTCACTGCATATGTTGAATACAAAGGTTGTGCTTTTGGTTTTCATCCAAGGACTTGTCAGTCCTTGACTCATTCACAATGGAAAAATATTTAACATGAACTCTGTCTCATCTAGAGCTTTTCTTCCAAGACTGATGTGTGCTTTGCATCTGATTTTCTAGTATGAGTCAGTAAATGTAGTAGAGGTGTGTGCTGGCATAATTTTTAGAAGAAGAATCATGTCTCCTATTTATATAACTTTTCCTGGTTTTCTGTGTGTTTTTCTGTGGTGAGGCTGGTAAACTCCCACTCCTCACACTGGTCTTTTTCAGACAGTGATCAAAGTTGTGGCTGGTTTTGTAACTACAGAGGTATATACCATTCCTACAGTATTTGCTATTAGGTAGTTTTCTAATTATTTTCTAATTACTCTACACACTCATGCACAGAGCCCCAAGTTTTTGAGCATGTTCTGTATTTAGCTCAATAACATTTATGCACATTTAGGGTCAAGTACATATTTCGGTGCCTTTATGAACTTTTAAGCCTCTACCATTACCTTCTGTGTTACTTGCCAGAATTGGAGATGTTTTCTGCAGGGCATATCATAAGTATTACCCTTATGATCAGTCTACGTTGGTGAGGGAACTGGTGGGCTCTTTGACTCTATTCAGATTGTCTCAGATGTTCATGTTTGCAGTGCTGCATAAATGATTACAGCCCAGTTTGCTGTGCTTTGTATTTACCAGTTAACACTTGTGCGAGATACTAAACTGTTGCAGAACTTATTGGTAGATAGATAGGCTTTAAAAGTTCTGAGAACGAACTTTATAAGAAGATGGTTTTTCTGAATTAGTCTAATTTCAAAATCGGAAAAAAAATTATACAGTTTATTATATAGTTTCTTTCTTTTTGCTAGTGATATTTATTAGGATATTGTTTTAGTCATAGCATATTAATATCTGATTATGTTTTTTCTTCATAGCTTTATTCAACCTTATACCAGTGGGACTTCGAGTTGTTGCTATCCAGGGTGTAAAGACTGGGTTGTATATAGCCCTAAATGGAGAAGGTTTCCTCTACACATCAGTAAGTACCTTGCTGAACTCTGTTTAAGAGGCACAACTGAAGTTGAAATCTACACAAGAATGAGACATTCACTTTTAAGAAGTTCTGTAATGTCTTATATATATATATATACATATGGTACACACACCATATATGTACACAGCATTATCTATAAATGGGATTAAGTAGAAATTACTGTGTACTACATATGAAAGTCTGCATGTTAACAGTCCAGAAAAGGCATACTGTAAATGTCTTTTCCTGGTAGGCTGTACTGGTAGTGTGCCATATGTCACAAAGCTTATAATCTTCAATTAATTTCTCAAAAATCTTTAAATAAAGACCTGCAATTATTTTTTTAGTGACTTGTTGATCGGAATCCAAAAGCTGCTCCAACAGTTACTTTTATTGATAAGATTTACAAGTGCAACTTCCATCTAAAAGGTTGTTAACAGCCTTACAGTTTATCACCATAATCTTGTAATTGTGTCTTAGCATTATTGGTTTTTATGTCAGATATAAAGAAAATAAAGAGTTCTGTGAGGGACTATATCTTTGTGGAATGATTAAAGTTGAAAAAAAATCTTTTGAGTCACAAAGAAGACTGCTGGATAAAGTGATTGGAAAGACCTCATGTTTATGATATCATTGTTTATGATATTTCAAATGATTTAATGCTAATCACTCAGTGTGTTGTTGTGAATATAAAATTCCTCAGTTTTTTATAAATTTAGTGTCTTAACCTCCTTTGAAAGGCAAACAGACTTTAATGTGAACAGGCAGTTCTGTCAGGTATTAACAAGGTGGCTTAAAGGATTTTTCATTACTATATTTTTACTGACATCTATGTGGAATTTATTTACACAGTGCTTTTTCCATTTTTTACATCACATAGTTCTTAATTCCCCACTGAGTTACAATATAATGCTTTGTTGTCAATGACCGTTGAAAGGAAATCGGAAAGATTAAGTTTCTGATGCCCTGAGGGAAAGTATTCTGTTTGTTTCAAGTATACAATTTTCTTGGAAAAGCTAATTAGGAAGAAAAAAATGGAACTAATCTTGAATGTCAATGTCAAGACAGAGAGAAAATTACTCCTTATACAATGTCTGCTGGAAACTCCAGCAGTATGGTCTACAACATTTTTTTGCTTCTCTTCAAAATAAAAATTCTATTGCAGGAAAACATGCAATGTTTGCTGTCAGAAGGAAGAAAACTAGAAGAAAAAAAAACTAGAGTTATTAGAAAAAATGAATTACTGACTTTCCAGTTCCATCACTTCATGTGGGGAGTTCATTTCTGTATCATGGCATGAAGAGTATTTTTTGAATGTGTTGGCACAGTGAAGAGTATATTCTTGCCCAGCACTGTTTCTGAAGTGAGCACTCAGTCCTTCAGAAAGAAATACAAATTTCAGAAGGTGTACAGTTTCCTGATGGATAATTCTGCAGACAGAGTAACCCTACATATACAAATTCTCACAGCCACTGTATTTATGCATTCTGGAAATAGTTCAAGTTAAATGAAGTAAAGTGAGGCAAGGAAATGAGTGTTTTTATAATGTACTGCTCACTCTTGTGCAGAGAATGAAAGATGAGTGGTCCATTAAATGGCAAAGAGATTTGATACATTAGAAAACACAGTGGAAGACTTTAGTTTTGATATGTCTACAAAATTATTTTCAACTTAACCTTTTGTCAAGCAGAAAAGTAATAATTTGATCTAATACAAATTTAAAGGCAGTGGTTTCAAAACATCAGTGCTGTAATACAGGTTTGATTGTTTCATATTAATGTATTGAAAACATTGGTAATACACTTTTGTCTCAGCAATTGCCTGCTTTCAGCATAAAGAATAATGAATTTGAAAATAAGACAACAAAGCATGAGAGAAGTCTGTCTCCTCCTGAGGATCAAGATGAAGAAATAATGTATGCAGAATTAAATACTGTCATTTGTAGAAAAGTATTTTTAACAAATCACTTTCTATTACTGTTCTATTTGTGGATTTTTGACTCATTTTCACATTTGTGTATCTGTTGCACCTAAATGCTGAAGTTCTATATTATATGTCATGTATTTTTCCCTTGGTTATTTAGAGGAGGATGGAAGAAGAAAGTTTTTGAAGTTTTGTATGATGACCATCATAACTGAAAAAAAGTGCTGCATAATGGGAATGATAGTTAAAATGTATACATATTTATATTTATTACTGATTTATTATAGGGATTTAAAAAATGGAAGCCTGCACTGTAGACTAAGCAGCATTTATAGTCTGAGACCGAAGTACTGTATAGTCCTTTTCCTCAGAATACCTGTGTCCCTTTTTCCATTTACAGTGTACAAAATCCATATGTTGTGAGAATATACTACATGTTGATACCTTTCTTCAGAGACTGAAGGCCCCAACTCAATTATTTTTATCATAAGATTCACATCCTGTTGACTAATTAAGCAACAGCACTGACAGGAAAGGTATTATGTGTGAACCTGCTTTCTCTGATATGAAGTGTTCAGTAAGAAGAAAACGAAGGTACAGTTACAGACCAGCTTTGCATACAGATCACCAAAAGCAGAATTACATTGTCTCTTGCCTTTTTTTAATTTTTTTTTCTCAGTAGTTAGTTGTGTCAGTTTGAGAATCTTTTGCCCCCTTCCTCCCTTACTTTATTCTGACATATTTAAGATTTTTTCAACTATTTCTCAGAATTAGAACTATCAAAATATGCAGAATAATATAGAAGAGTCTTATGGCAATATTTCTTTGAACAGAAACAGGGGGACAGCAAATTGTGTAGGAAGGTCACTCTCAGGAGCTTTTCATACCTATTTTGCCTGCTGCAGCAGTTGAGTTTTTATTCTGTCCTTTAGGGATTGATCAAGCCAGGGTCTCTATCATACACCATCAAAGTCTTGTCAAATAAAGGAGAAGCAAAATCTTTGGAGTTTGATAGGGATTTGCAGAATTCCTGAGAGAAATTATTTTTACAAAATCATAACCTAAATTTTCCTATGTGTTTAATTATTGTAATACCAAAATTCATTTTTTCTGTCAGATGAAATATGAGAACGAGCCTTTTCATGTTGTTTTTTATCTTGCACTTTTAAGGGTTATCTCACCTAAAGACTATCTCACCTATTTTGAAGTTTTGGGTTACTGCATTCAACTTTATTTCTGTGTGTATATATATACACATATATATTCATATTGATATATATCTACTCATAATTAAGATATATTTATCTAGTGACAGCTTTCAAATTCTGCATGTGTTAGTGAGCAATGACAATTATAAAAGTGAGTTGAAATTTATTTTAGTTGGTTTAATGAACTGTGAAAAATTCAGTATTTATGGCTGACTTAATAACTGTGAAAGCTAGTTGGAGAATCTGGATTTTTCCACAAAGAACCATCTCAGTTGCTAGCAAGATTTTTGACATAATAGTTATGGACTTCATATGTTAGAGTCAAAAATGATGCCCTACTCCTGTCTTGCCTTTGGAAAGGGTGAGCAAGATGAGGTTTCTTTTCCAGGTTTCATCTTGTCATAATGAAAAGGAGTGAAACTGCCTCCATACACTGAAAAATGAAGCACAGTTCCAGGGATTCTCCATGGGGAACAGGTATTGCCTGCAGCAGGAAGATGGCAGTGCAGTACATGGCAGAATCTCTTGTTGGGTTTGATGCTAATTTTGCTCAACTCCCTTTGCAGGCGGTTAACTAGTTCAATGTTCAGGGGGCTGAAGCTTCTTGTTTTGCTTTTAGGATTTTCTGCTATCTTAGCAGGACGAACTCAAAGGTAAAACTTATGTGAGTCCATTTTATGATTCCTATTTTCCTATGATGAGGATAGGAAAGTCTTCTGGGTTTATATCAGTGAATTTTTCTCAAGAATTAT
This sequence comes from Manacus vitellinus, assembly GCF_001715985.3. Taxonomy (NCBI): domain Eukaryota; kingdom Metazoa; phylum Chordata; class Aves; order Passeriformes; family Pipridae; genus Manacus; species Manacus vitellinus. The sequence continues at coordinate 49,080,749 of NW_021940208.1, read as the reverse complement.
TTTATATATCTGGGAGGGTTTGGAAGGGCTACTGGTTTCCTTTTTCATCGTAGGAGCAGAGTATTACCAACATTTGGTGGCTATCAGAGTAAAAGAAAAGAGAAAATCTAAAATGTAGAAAAGGAAACATCCTAACCCTGGAACACCTTCACCTGCTTTTACTTTCTTCTTCATGTTTCCTTTTTTACTATTTCTTCTGCTAATTTTCTGAAACCAGAGATGTGGACAAAACCAGAGGGAGAAGACTAAACCTGTGATATTGTCATTAGTAGATATTAAAGACCTAGGAAGCCACTGTCTGATTTCCTTGTAAGACTGAAGCTTTAAAAGATGACTGAGCCTGAAGGGCCTGATCTGACCTGCCTAGTCATCTCTTCCAGCATTGTGCACCATGGCTCCAGAGATCCTCTTCTGCGTATGGGGCAGTGGGAACGTCACTGGGAGGATGGAAGGACATGGCTGCATTTCTGGGAAGTTTACTAACTTTATATAAAGTGTTTCAGAATTAGGAATGTCACACCACTCACAACAGAAAAATCTTCCTGTAGGATGATGGTTTGTATTTTTGATCTGCCACGGTATGCAGTGTTGAGGGTGTTGGAAGGGTGTTGGTCAGGGTAGCGTTTCTTCTGCAGTAAGATGTCAGTCTGTATCACAGCCTTCATGAAAGAGAGACAATATCAATATCTGTTACTGGGAAGTGCATTTGTTATATGACTCTGGCAACTCTCACCTGAAAGAAAAGCCTTTGAGGATTTCTCCTGGCATTTCAGCAGCTTCCCAGTGCTGAAATTTCCACCATTTCTTTAAGCCCACATAATTGACCTCACTGAGGAGAACCAAATTGAGCCTCAAGGAAGAAGATAGTAGCACAGACAGCAAAGGCTGAGAGGGAGAACTGAAGTAGTCTGTATTTCTAATTAACACCTTATAATAAACAGAACAGAAGGAAGTTAAAACTACACAAAGCCAAAGACAAAATGTGATGTTTTAAAATCTGCGGGTTTTTACAAAAATAATCAGAAAGGTGTTAACATTGACATCAAGGCATTATTTTCTGTTATAACAGTAGTTGACCTAGGTTTTGGCAAAGATCATTCCCCATCTTGCAAGGTACTGTAGAAATAGTCAGGAATATATCTGTTTAGAGAGAAGGAGACAAATAGAGCTTGCTGTATGATTTGAAAGATGTAGACTTTTATTTCTGGTGGTTAGATATACACTGAATATTAGAAAAGGATAAGTCTTGTTGCTCTTGAGGTATCTGTGGTTTTGTAAATGCAAATACATCAGATTGGAGTGTCTCCTTTCATAGTATTGTGATCAATAGAAAACATAATTTTCTTTCTCATGTCAGACTTATGCTTTAGGGTCTCAACCTGCTCCCATGCATTTATCTCCCAGCATAGACTTTACTACGACAAGGGTAGGACCTTATGTCAGTTGCCATTAGCTGTGTCTTGGAAGTATTCTGGTTCTCTTTGGAGAGACAAAAATGGGTGGATTTAATTATTTTAAAATCACACCTTCTGATAAAGACTTTTGAAAACTGGTTTTGTGATATTTTTAAGAGTGTAAGTGCATAGACCTTATGCAAGCTCCCTAATCTTAAGAGCTTACCACTAATACGTTTCCTTACCATATTCCTTACCATTTTTGCATTTCCTGTTATCTTTTATTCAATTTGGTATTGGTTAGAAGGCAACCTATATTTGTTTCATATGAAAAAAGTTTGTTTGAGAGGGGAGTATATAGCATGTTTGGGGGCTTTTTTCCTGTGTAAGTTGGGCTGCGTTGCTCAAAAGGTAAACAAGTTCAGTGTGTTCCAGCAGTTGAAATACACTGACAGGGAGGAGGAAAACATCTGCATGGTTTATGCTTATTTATATCTGTGTTTGGAAGTAGATAATTTGTCTCTCAAGTTGCCTGCCAAAAATAAATACAGAAAATTACTAATGTATTTATTTATTCTATGGTGAAACTTAAGGAATAGCTGATAACGTAGCCCTGCTGTATTGTACAAAATAGTTCCAGATGTTCCTGCTACAGAGTATGGGAGAAAAGGGATATAAAATACATTTTGGGTCCATGACTTTTTTCACTGGGTTATGTTTTCAGTACATTTTTGATTGAATGTGGTGAAGCCAATGCTTTCACACACAAGAAAATGTAAAAGGGAGGCATGCACAGACACATAAGATTTTGATAAGGGAGAAGAGAACTGAGAAGGGAAGAGATGAATGGAATGAGGCTGCCATGAGGAGACTGTGATAAGAAGAGTTATAAGAAAGCAGTTGAGCAGAACAGTACTGTAGAAAACCCTATGATGATATCATCATTGTAGAAATGTTTAGGATGGTATCATCATTTTTCAGGTCTCATGCTTGTATTTGTTACTACCTTTCTGAGTTTTTCACATGAAGAAACGGCTACTATTTGAACTGCAGCTAATAAATAATATCTCTTAAAGAAATATGCTAATTTGAATATACAAAAAGATAATTAGTACTATAAAGATACAGTATTTTAGTGTGACTTCTTACTCTGTGGCACCCGTTCCATCCTCCTGGCATTTAAACGCTGTACTGGCGGTAATAACAGAATTTGACTCAAAACTTGCAGTGGTGTTTCTTGCCACTTAAACCAAGTATGTATGTCCTGTTTGGTTCCTTAATATCCACAGTATCCTTGTCAGGATCTATTAGAAATTTTTGTCTATAAGAAACTGTTTCATATTTGCTTAAAATATTTATTTTCCTTTCTCATGTATACGTCTCATATCCACTTGCAAAAAAATCTCTTGCTGTATGTGTTCTCTCTCCCTGAGACTACAGAAAAGTACATAAATGCCTCAAGATTAAAAGATGCTCTTCCAAACTTCTTGCCAGAGCATGGATGATCAGAGTCAGCAGCTGCAACTGGATATTTTTCAATAATTTTATGACAAGGAATAGTAACTGTAGGTAGGTATGCTGAAATGAGGTAATCTAATCTCATGCTTCAGGAAATAAGATTATTGCCACAGGGATCAAGAGGGATGTTTTCCTCAATATATGGCAACAGTTACTGTAGCACTGAAGGAGGTTTACCTCTGAACTGTTGTGCAATGGTCACAGCCAAAGGCTGAGCACAGGCTTGATGGACCAGCAGCTTAATCAAGTATGTCAAATTTCTGCCTCTGGCAATTCCTCCCTGTGTTTTTGGCCAATGTTTGTTTTGTTGCATAAATACAACAACACTTTTCTGGATGTTTATTCTCTGCATTGTGGTTGTTAGACATTTGGGGTTGTCTGTAATCCTAAATGTTGAATACATCTCACTCTCTATTGTATACCCTGCTTGCCTTCTGTTCTCTTCCTTCCCTTCTGATTGTCACTGCATAAGCAAAAAGGATCATGTTGGAAATTTCTAATTTTCCATTCATTACTGTTAAATCTTAGTAATTCATTGCATCTAAGTAAGAAAAGTGACTACCAAAGATTTAAAATCTCTCAATTTTTAGACAATTATAAAAAAAAAAAAATATTTCCATAACAAACTTCTATTACTTCTTTCCATTATTGGTTAATGAATATTCAAAATATTGAAGACAATTGTTGATGGATTTTATGGTAAGTTTAAATCCATTTTATAATAAATATGGTCCTTATAGCGTAGAGAAGACTTCTCATTTCATCATGATGATGTTTGATAAGAAAAAAAATTAACTTTTTGTGGAGCAGAACAGCAGTTAGACATGTGGTGCTGTTTATCATTGCTGTAATGGCATAGTTAATGCATCTTCTGTTATTCAGGACTATTTCCAAAAGATATATGAATAGAAATGAACAGTGAACTTTTACATATAAAGTCTATTTTTTAAAAAATATTTCTGGTTGGTTAAAGAATGGCTTCAGTCAGGAAGAATTGTACTTTCGTTATGCAAGAAAAGTTCCATATTACCTTGCAGATGTAAAATAGTCAAATGCATATTCTGCAATTTTTTTAAATTTCTCTAAATCTTGTGTCTATATCGGAATATTCAATTTATATCTGATAATATCAAGATAAAAGAGGAAAATGTTGCATTTACCTAGGTCATTAAAGAAAATTATGCAAGCAGCCTATAACTTCAGGGGACTTGGTAAGGCACCCTACATATCCTATTATGAGAGGTAGAGGTTCAAGTATGTGAGTATTAAATTATCATCATATCTTTATCAATCTAGGAAATCTTTATCAATCTAGGGAATTGGATTTTTGGAGTTCTCAAACCATGACAGACACAATTCTGTATCATGTGTGGTCCTTAGGATTAGGCTTTAAAAGAAGGATAGTATACTTAAAATGTTATTATAATATGCAAACCTTCATAACAAGGCTTTGTATAAAAATGTTTCTGTAAATATCAAATCTTGAAAAAAGCCATAGCTGTCTTCTGTATTAGTGTTACATATGTAAATAACTGATTTATACCCAATATCCATTTTAATTTTGAAACAGGTTTCCCATTATTTTGGATTTTTTGGGGGGGGGGTCTTGTTTTAGATTGCTATTATACACATTTATTTTCTTGTTGTAACATATTCATTTTTTTGACTTGACTAGGCAAGTGTTTAGCTAAGCTTAGTGAATGATGGTCAGCATAAATATATATCCCCTGTAATATTCCCATATGCCAAGTGTCCCTGTTGAAAAAATTGAGATATTTCTGTTTCTAAGGCAGTTTTAGCCTTGGGCTGGATCCTGTTTGGAAACTTGACCATCTGGGTGGCCCATAGAAATGCTGATTCTGCATGTTCTGACTAATGACCCCTTACCTTGGCCTCTTACATGTTGGCAGAGCTTGTTGATCTGGGACCTGCCCTAGGGTGTTCATGGTCCCCTCTTTTACGTGTGCATGTTGCAGGGAACAGAGGCAGCCTCCACCTGCTTTCCCCTTTTGAAATTTCTGTGTCCAGGGACTAGATCTGGCATGTGTCTTTTCAGAGCTGTGACAGTCTGTAGGTGAATATGTCCACATAAAGGACTGGGATCAACTCTAAAGCCTTCTCGTTCCTGTAGGACTAAACCTCTGAGAGGTTAACTCGAGACCATGTTTTTTTCCCTTTATCTAAATTTGTAGCTGCCTATTTGCTGATTAGAGTTCACTTACAAGTGTGTTAACACTGATTTTTATGTGTCTATACAAAACTGACTAGGAAAGAAAGCATCCAGCAACTTATATGTAGTTAGCTATCGTCAAGTAGTCATCTCCCTCTTGGTTTGTTTCAATCCTCCATTTTCTCTGGTTGGCAACTTTCACTGACAGTGATCCTTGGTGTATTCCCATGGAAGGTCTGTGATCATATATGTTCATTTAGACAAGTATCATAGACTTTTGGTCCCATGCAGGGCCAGGAGCTGGACTTCAATGATCCTCGTGTGTCCCTTTCAAATCAGGATGTTCTATGATTCTTACAACCTACTTTTGACATTTTTCTTTGTATAGCATGACTGTTTCCTGTCTTCTCATCTCTCCCTCATTTGGGACACCATTCAGTCAGAGGCAGTTTTAAGTGGAAACAGACCTCCAGGAGGAATGTATGAGGTTCATCTGTCTTGTTACTTGACCAAGCTCTAGCCATGGAATGGCATCAGAACAACATCTTTTAATTGTGTAATTAAAAGTTCTAATTTTAAATTTGTGAAATACTGTCTGAGTATTGGAGGGCTCTGAATTTCTTAGAAGTGCAACATGCTGGTCAAGTTCTGATGTTAATTACAGTTGCTGACCTCATAACTATCAGGGTTGGCATAACAGAGCATTTTCAAAAATCCCTCTTGGAAGGGTTAAATTGGTAGGGTTTATTGTGGAATGTTTATTCAACATATTCTATTCACTGTCAGATGAGAAGCTCTCTTGACTGATTCTTGTTGATTCGACAAGGATTCTTGTTTTTTAGCAGACTACAAATACAGCCTCAGGGATATAATGTCTCTCCCCAAGGATGTCTCAAAAGAAATCATAAATCTGTAGAAAATCAGCAGTCAAACCTGTATCCTGCACTGAAAGCGTTGGAATAGGCGTGAGTAGACAACTCACCCCATTGTGTTTGAATTCAGATGTGACTGTTCTCTACATTCTGCTTTTGTGTCACTAAGCATTTTATAATAAAAAGTGACATGATGCAACTACCTGGAAAACCATGAAAGCCTGGACTTAATATGCAGGATTTACAGGAGAACCTTGTACTTTGATTAACCGAAACAAAAAACTGAAGACTTAATTCCTTCTATGTACCCATGGATTTCTTTTCTGATAGCATGTCACTTTATGGATGGCATTGGCTTATTAACAGTATGATAAGATTTTTTAGCATTACCAGATATTTACATTATATTACTTAATCTTCAGTGTGGTTGTGGCTGCAAAGCTAAAAACAGTGTTTCAGCAGTACTTTGTGACTCTGCAGATGTACACAGCTAAAGACCTAAAGTTTTCCACAAAAGAGATGTGATTGCCTAATTCACCATGGAATTGTTTACTTATTGCAGAATTGCCTAACAGTGGATTTTAAAAAGATAGAGAGAGGGTTTTATACCAGAGGCACAAAACAAAATATAGCCAACATTTCAAAAGCATAATATGTTCTCCTTTTCATGTCCCTCTTGGCCAGCATGTGTCTTCCATGTTGTGACTGATGTCCCCTAAGCAGTTATACCCTGTCACATTACTATTCAGGCTACAGGCCAAAACTGAGCACAGTCCAGATCATCAGGAAAGAGAATAATATCATGAAAAGATCCACTCTTAAAAGTAGCTTAGAAGATGTTAGGTAAAAATATAATATTTATTTTTAATCTGATTGCAAAGTATTTCTACTATTTCCATCCCCAATATTTTGTGTTCTTGGCTGAGTATGGCTTTATTTAAAAGAAAATAAAAATAAGGGTTTAATTTTATAAAAATTTAATTAAAAGAACACCTACCTGAGGTTAACCACATTCCACAATTCTTGTTGATATTTTTTTCTTTACTGTAGAATGGGTTTGGATTTTCCCTGATAAAGGAAGAGCAAAAGACATGTTATTGTGATAATGTGACAATAGACTGGTTAGACAAAACAGTTAAGTATAATTAATATAGAATAATCTGGAAGCACTATCTCTGCAAATGATTGATATTACTGAACTGAAAAATATGTTCTTTCAGAACTCAGTAGCAGTTGTAACTTCATATTTTCACAAAAATTACTTTTCTTTTAACAATGACACAGAATGATTTTTAGATTTGGTTGGAATTTTTCCATTTGTTCTAGTGGGATCTGAAGCTATTGGATTATACTTTAGTAGGTACTAGAAGGATTTGGATAAGTGTAAGCATCATTCTTATTCAGCTTCTTGAACAGAATATACCAGGGAGAATACCTCTGTTTAATTCAACATCTAAATATTCCTGTTAAAAATGCGTATTTAATTTCAACATTCTTTCCTTGTGCTTTTCCATTCCTCTTCCTCTCCTCTCTCTCCATCCTGCTTTTTTTTTTTTTCTTTTTAATGGAGGACTTTTAAGGCTTAGGGTAAGATAGGAGGAAGCAGCATTTTGTATTCTTTTTCAACATTTAGTTGTTAGTGAGGGGGATTGAGTTGACTATTTTCTTGACATTTGAAGATCAGGAGTGTGCCCTTGTCTCTTCATTTTCAAGTATCTATTGGCACCAGCAGCAAAGAAGATGAAGGAATCGGCCTTTCAGGCATTGGAAGTGACAACTTCAGGAAACATCAGCTGAGGCAATTCTATCACCCATTTAGCATTCATTTGAGCATTGAAGGTGGCATTGAAGAATAGCATTTCAAAACAGAATAAGAGATGAAATTGGTGTTTTCCCTTAATACTTAGAGAAATTTCACTGCATTTTTGCCAAGTGTCAGCATCCTGCCCTGTACTGTCTTACTCAGAACTGTGAAAGTCACTTTTCTTCAACTGACATGATTAGAGTAGAAGACAGGTCAATTGATTTTCGATTTTTGAGGATTATTATATGGACGTGACTGCTCTATAGATGGCATGTGAGGAGTATTGAGAGAGTGTCTGAACTGTTGTGTCCAACTCATAGCTTTGGGTGTGCAAGTATTGCACTGAGAAAGAAGGAGGCAGAGGAAAGGATTAGGATTAGATGATTGACAGGTAGATCATAGTAGGTTCACTTCAAACTCTGACAGTAATATGAAAACAGCCTCACTATATGAAAAGTCTCACTAGTAAATTTTGTCAGAAACTACCCAAGATAAAAATAACCTCACTTGAAACTGTTGGAATTACCCTGATAAGAAGTGTAAGTGCTGGCCATGCCAGAGACAGACAAGATGCAAAATTCACACTAAATGACCTTTTATTCTGGCAGATCACAGCTTTTGTTAACTGTGAAGAGGTGTGTTCAGTTTCATTCATTTTTACATACATCAAATTCAGACATATTTTTGTATGAGCCTACCGTGGCAGAAACTTCATGGGCAGATTTGAGGAATAAAACATTAGTCGTAGAAATGTAAAGAAAATGTTGATAGGTTGTTTAACTGAAAAGTCACAAAATAACTCAAGGAGTGTAGCTGTTAACTTAGATATTACTGAACAAAGGAATGATGAATAAATTGTAATACTGTAAGCACTTAAGATATTGAATAAAAATTAAAAGTATTTTAAAAGTGGCGCTCTGAATTTATCTAGGCAAAAAGTTTGCTAATAAAGTAAATAATTCAGAAACTCAGAAATAATTGCTCAAACAAATTTTCAAGATCTTGAATCATGTTCTTTTTAGGTGTGGGGAGAATGCTGAAATCTTCCCATAGATTTCAGTCAAAGTTCTAGATAATCAAGAGAAAATAACAACATAAATACAAATTCATTTAAAAATGCTCCTATGATTTATATGTGTAAAGGGATGTGTTAGTATATATACCACCATGCATGACTAAAAGTAGTGTAAATTATACATAAAGATGTAATTTAATCATAGGCATTAGAGTTACCAAAAAAACCAAAACAACCCCCCAAAAACGCAAACGCAAACCTCACAAAACTATTTTGAGAATGAACCTGTTCTCTGTAAACATGCCTGAATAATTCAAATTACTGTCCATTTTTATAAGAACTGAACCATTGTATTTTGCAGAACTCGAATATTTCTTTCATTCGTCCATCAGTAAATGGAAAGTGTTGATAATCAAATCAGGAAGAATTGAATTCAAGGATATGGAAAAGTAACTTTATAAGAAACCAAAGAAAACTAGAGAATCGTATTACCTTCTTAGTTATTACCACCTGTGGGTAATTTCTAATCAGACTAGGGGGTATTTTTGTGAGAGAGATGGACTTCAGAAGTTCTGTAAATAGGTTTTCATATATGCTATTTTTTTTAACTTGAAACAATCTCTTTTTCTTCACATTCTTCCCTTTGTCAAAACAAGAAATGTTGAAAAATGCCTGCATCTATTTTCTCTCTTTTTTGTCAAGTCCTATTTGTTAAACTAGTGCTGTACTTTTTTCCTTTATCTCTGCATGGAAGAAGGAATTTTATTTGGCATTTCATGGCCTACTGCTTTTTCTAAAGGTTTCCAACTCAGTTCCCCTCACTGGTAGACAGCAGGGGGTTCTCTAGCTATGCTTAAAATTGTTAGTAGTATCTTTCTGTTAATGTCAACTTGATATCGCTCTGTGATTGGAGTGACCTGGAAAGCAAGGTCTACTGGATAAGCCCTTGTTAAGGTGATATATTACTCCTTTATTCTGAAGTAAATATCTATTTCCAAGTGTAAAAAGACCATCAAATATATAATTAGACTTATTTATTTATTCTATAGTATGAATAGGTAAAATAAGTGAACATAAAAAATAAATGAATATTTTCATCAGCATATTTTTCTTTGCCATAGGCCTTTTAAATATCACTGTTGAAACATCGATAGGAAGTCAGGTTTTTGTAGAACAGGTTGTTAAAGTTATAATCTTATATTATGCTGATAAAAGAATACACCAAGGATTTCTCACACATGTCAGCAGTTTTGTACTTTTGGATAGTCTCAGTGAGGGGAAAACTCTGCTGCTTTCATGAAAAAAAGCTTTGTGAAACCAGAGCCTAAGCACTGCCAACAAATATCAATAATATCATAGTGACAGAAACTTATTTTGTTAGTGGCTTCCACCTGGAGACCCCAAAAAATTTGACGTGCAGGAATGAGTGTAGCTTTGTTACTTCAATGTATGTTGTTCAAGAATGAGAGTAAGCTTTCTTGACTGCCTGTTAAAAAATTTCAAAAAAGATTAAATTTAGGAAGCTGCTTAACTGAGAAGAGTTTAATTGGCTACAGTAACAGAAGTATATGTTAGTGTTAATTATAAAACAGTGATTTGAGATATATGAATATGTAACAATGGAAGTTGGTCTGCACAGGGTCCCTAGTTCTTTCTCTGGAATATTTGAGTCCAGGTTCTGACAGGATTTGGAAGCAGGTGTCTGAATTTCTCATTACTTTCTTGAATTTAAAAGTAACAATAAATTCATTGTGGCACCACAGCATGTGGTTTGAATGTAGTCCCAAAGTCTTTTGTCACCAGGAAAACATCTACTAAAATTATTGACATAGATTCAAATGGTTTAGTTAACTTTATGGTAGAAGGAATTTAACAAAATTTTGAAAATCTTTCTGCAACAATCCTGTATTTAGAATGCAGTGTGGAATATCCTAATTTCTGCCACTAAACCATGGCAAAATTGCATAGTTCATCCACATGCTGTCTACAGAAATGTGTCTTAAGCAGATTCTGTGAAAGTCCTATCTTTTTATCATTTTAACAAAATGGTGAACACAGTGGCAGAACAGTGAGAAAACAAATGTGTTTTTTCTTACAGTTTGTTTGCCATGGGCTAAAACATCATGTTCAAAGTAGCTGTCAAAAATGCCTTCTCTTTTTTTTTTTTTACTCCCTATTTCTGGTGACTCTCTTACCTCAAGACTGTTTTGTTAGCTAACTGGATTACCTGAATACTGAGACTAAGATGTAATTTCTCCCAGGAGAATTTTATATAGAGCTATCATTACTATACATATAAAACTTGACTTTCACAACCCAATCTGGCTTGTTTGGTCCTGACTGTGGAAATCTCCTAGCTATGCTACAGAGTGAGACAAAGCAGCAGCACCAGGAACCACATACAGCTTTTGGTATGTTCTTCTTCTTGGAAAAGTTTTGCTAATAACACTCTGTTGTCTTCTAGCTGCAACTTCTGCAGTAGAGAATACGAAAAGAAAGTAATGTTGAACAGATCAAACATAACTAATCATTTCAGATGTCAGATTTAACACACAAATTGAACAATCCACAGTTATTTCAGAATCACATTATTTAAAATTATAAAATCCATGTTTTATGGGTAACAACTAAGTGAAATGCAGTGAAATGAAAAGCATTCCAGGCAATATTCTGTTAATGTTTCTGTTAGACTGGGCCCCTAGTTCTTAAGAGCACCACAGGTGGTTTGAAATGCAATTAACACTTAGAACAATAGCTATACTTTTATGCAGCTCTCTCTACTTAATTAAGTTATATCACTTGCAAAGTTTTTATGTTTTAAAGATGTTATGTCAATACAATTGAACGAGATTCTTTTTGATGAGATGTATTCAGTAGTTTCTCTTTTGTCTTAAAAGTAATGTAATAATGAAAGATTTAAGGTTGAAATGGAAGGTACTCCTTTGTTTCCATTTCTTTGTACTAAAAAACCTTTATATCTGTTTTGTATAATAAAACTTATATAACACAAAAATATTACCTTATCCATAAATTACTATTTTTTTCTAAGATGCTGAAAAAGCTAAGTAACCTCTACAGTTAGTTGTTCGTGTGACATCTCAAGAGACCTGTCTCCTCACTTGTCAGGACTTCCGGCCCTGGGGATCTTAATACAGCAACTTGACTTCTTTTCTTAGATATAGCTCACCACGTATAGAGGGTATTATATGAATGCATTTACTTTGAACTTCAAGAATGCTTCTCAGCATTACTTATTTGAATCTGTGTATAATGTCTTTGGGTAATTTTTCCCACTTTCTGTATTTTCAAATGCTGCATGTCAGGGAATAAAATACATGAAAATATTTTGTATCTGTCACTCCTTTTACTTCAAAGAACAGCCTCACATATTTTGTGAAATTTATGTTGAAAATTAGTGGTCTAGAAGACACTAAAATGTCCTAAAAGTGGCCTGGTAGTCATACTAGTATTAAGATATTCAAAACCAATTTATGCCTTTTGCCAAAATAACATAGGAGTATAGAGGAGCAAAGAAAACTATAGGACCTAGTTTATATGTGTGTTTTCTCTTTTTTTTTTCCTACCTTGCTTAACAAATTCCTAAAAAGGTAATGAAAACAGAAGCATAACCTACATTTGTCATGAAAAATCCCATCAATATTAGAACCAATTAACAACCCTTAATTGTGAAGAAAACCTGGGGATAAATCCATGCTACAGTATTACTGCAGTTAAAGTTACAGGTGCTTAGTTCAATGGAGTATTAGGCTGCAAATGGTATGACTCAGGGGGTTAAAATCAGTGAATATTATTGCAAAACCCAGCTACAAATGAGTTTCCAAGAAAAGGGTATATGTAACAGATTCTAGCATCCAATTTTCTACTTTTGTTCATTAAGACTCCTGCTTACTTTCCAGAAGGATATGGAGGTACATGAAGGGTGGCTTTGCTTTTCAACCATAAGAATGGTAGAGCCAAAGATAATATACATGGACGAGTAAAACTTAAACAAAACTATTTTCTTAATTTTTTCCCCTTTTCCATTATATATAATCATTTTCATTGCTGTTCAAAGGAAGACTTTAGTACCAGTGATCAAGGAAAAGAAAAAGACTTTACAGAAGGAATGCATCAGAATATAATGTACAACCTAACCAATAGTGCATAGTATGATTACCTGCTTTAATGAAAAAAATTACTTTATTAAATATGTCCAGATAACTTGGAAATGTAAGATGGTAATATGAATGCATTTTTCCAATACCCCACTCTGAGTAGCTCAACAAGACAATTACCAAGAGGAGATGGGAAGCAGACAAGTGCATCTGAAACCAATATATACAAAATACAAATTGCTGTAGAGATTGTTTTGAAATGAGAAAGACCTACATGAGTAAAAAGATCATAGAAACAAATCTATAACTGGAGACAAGTTCTGTGAAAACCTTTGAATAAATATATACTATACTTTCTCCTGTTGAGATCTAAAGGTAATTTATGACTTTAAACTACAGAATAGAGGTTTATTATGTAGACTTAAATGCTATCTATATAGAAATCTTATTAATTTGAAATGAAGCTTTTCCTTTGTTTCACCCTTTCTCTTTACATACTTTTTCTATGACTTACTACATTCAGGACACTGTATTACTTCTCCATTAGCAAATAGGAAAAACATTTTTGGAGGACCTTTTGTTGATGGAAGGTTTTGAAATTTATATTTTTGTGACTTTGTTGTACTGTTTGGTTTTTTATTTTTGGTTTTTTTTAATGTGGGAAAATGTGGTATTTGGTCTCCCATTAGTCCTTAGCTAAAAATTATGTGATACTTTGACACAATATTTGTCATTTGCATTGTTCCTGTCTGCTGTCAGTTCTTCTAATTTGATTTGAATGTGCTTTTTTGTCTTGAAAATATGTGTATAACTTACCTTATATTCATCAACCATAATTCTCTTGCATTAAATAAAAAGTTATTAACTAGAAGATAAGTCAATATTAAAGATTAATAAAAGTGTATATGCACTAATTTTGAAGACTTGAAACATCTTTTCCATTGTATTGCTTTCTTAGTTGCACTTCCAACTTAACCTTTTTTTTACATAGAAATGAATCAGCAAAAAAAAAGTTTTCTTAATGTAAATCCTTAGAAAAAAGTTTCCTCATCTATTCATGGTGTTTCTATGTCTGCTTCAGAGCATTAAAAAAACTTAGTAGAATATTTTAAGAATTTCTGGCATAAAGTTTGGGTTGATTTCTTGTAGTACTTCAATTTTCGTGTGGCACGATATAATTTAAGTAAGGAACTTCGGTATTTTTTAATTATGTCACAGGGCAAGACTAGAAAATTCCAAATAATGAGATTTTTTCTTTAATAATTTTTTATCACAAGGTGGTCCAGAACTAATCTGAACCTAATTGGACCCACTGAGAAGTGAGTCAAAACAAGACTCGCTCAAAGCTAGAGGATTTGTAGATTAAATGGATGTATTTGATCAGAAGTTACTGCTCTGCCTGGTCTTTAATGCACCAAAGGAACTTGAAGCTCTAAGGATAAGGCAGGACCCAAAAACCCAAAGCAAGGCAAGCATTCTATCTAGCTTTGAGGGATGGGATGGAGTGGGAGGAGGAGGTAGAATCTAGCCAAGAGTATCTTTTTACATATAATATATAAATTCTGTAGAAAAATATTAATTTTATAAATATACAAATATTAATATAGTAAGAAACAACCCATATGAATTGATCAGGAAGTTACAGTGTGAAATCAGTCTCATTGCTGTCTTTGATAGTGTAGCTTAACTACTGTTAAGAAAAAGCTATATGTATGCTTTTCCTTGAATTTAGTAAGGTTTTGATTTTGAGAGAACTGGATGGAATTACATCTGTACTGTAGTGGGGCAAGAAAAGCAATAAGTTATTTTTATATTAATCTAGAATAGGACAAGATGTAATTAGTAATTGTTAGTGAAGGCAATGTCAGGGAAAATCTGAAACTACATGATATTCTGGGAAAAGATAAAAACCTGTGAATCATCTCACTGGAGGTTTCTAACTATGATTGAGACAAACTTGTCAACATGATCTAGACAGACTTGCTTCTGATTCAGAGCCAGCAACTTCATCAAGGTCTATAACTCTTCTAACCTAAAATCCTTTTCTAGTCCAACACTTGTATGATTACTCTGATTTACATAGTCTATGACTATGCATTGAGAGATAATGCAATCAAATAATTACTAACTGCTATCTGCTTTACCTTGGATTTCTTGAGATTTGGGCTGCAGCACTTAATCAAGGTGTCAGAATGGAAAAGAAAGCAGTTAGAGGACTGCCCAGTTCAGTAAGTTCAGTAATAATTATTGAAGCTGAGTTTTTCCTTCTAGTAACCTTTGTTGATTCTAAGAGTAAGAAATGTATTGCTATGTAGGAAAAGTAACAGCCTTTATTTCTACTAAGAGCTATACAGCTCTGAATTTTAGGTCTAATTTCACCAACTTGATGAATTTCAGTCAGTATTTGGTGTACTTTTCTGAGAGGGTTTGTTTAGGTGGTATGCATGCTCAGATAAGTTCAATGCAGTTGATATAGGTTCTGAATCTTAATTTTTGGAATCACATGGATAGTAAGGTGAAGTTGCTTGTTTTGTGTGATACTATTTCAGGGGAAAATCAATCACTGTAATCGTAGCTACCATCAGATTATATGATATGAATTTAATGTATATAGCTCAAAGGTAATATTTATACTAAATATTATGCTATTTATACTATACTCTTTCCTAAAAGGAGTCATT
Source organism: Manacus vitellinus (assembly GCF_001715985.3). Taxonomy (NCBI): domain Eukaryota; kingdom Metazoa; phylum Chordata; class Aves; order Passeriformes; family Pipridae; genus Manacus; species Manacus vitellinus. Next base: position 49,065,180 of record NW_021940208.1, on the reverse strand, counting down.
CATTACATGAAAGGGAAGCTGTTGAATTCAGTCAATAAACACAACCTAGTGCTCTGGGGATCTGCAGAAAGGTATTTACTGCTCTAGTCTCAATCCCCAAATTGCTCATCCCAGTCCTTACAAAATACGGCTTAGACCTTTATTTTGAATCATCACACAGAAAAAGAAGAATATAGGAAGGGAAGTAGGAATGATTCAAAATAGAAATTAAATCCAGTTAGCAGAACAGAGCATAGAAAATCCTTCCAATAATATTTTGTTTACTTCCTGCCAGTTGTTCCTACTGGCTGTTTTCCTAGTTTCTTGCCCAAATTTAGTGTCATTAGACCTTCATTTTTATTAGAGTACACAAAGATGAAAATGAGCACAGAAAAATCTTTAAAATGTTTAAAACAGTTTTTAAATTGTCTTCAGTGCTGTCCTTTTTACTTGGAAGTCTAAACCTTCATTTTTGTCCTTGAGGGATCAAACTGAAACAAAAAGATCTAGTCTAAATTATTTGTCATAAAACAATGCATGTAATGGTGTCCATTTGATGTCCAACAGAGCTCAAAGAAAATATGATGTGTGACCTCTGGCCCTAGCTGAAATCTCATGGAACAGTAGCACAGTTTTGTAGCTATAATGTATGTAGCACCTAAACACCTTGAGCAGCTGCAATGGCCCAAACATAAATATGTTCATTTTAGCATAAAACTCACATTAAATTCAAGTGGAGCAAAGCCCAGATAAGAATGAATACTTTTGAAAACTCCATTCTTGTTTTCATCAAACAGAATGATGAACCAGTTGCCTATTTTCTGGTGTAATGAGGTTATGACAAAAAAATGAGGTACCATGTGAAAGGACTTGCAAGTAGTTGAACTACTAACACTTTGAAAAAAAATGCATTTATTGCTGCGATTTACAGCTCAATTTTCTTAGCATTAGTTTGATTGTGAGGTCTGAGCAGTTTTGATACATTCTTGAGAGGTGATGTTTTTATGAAGTGAGAGACAATAATAACTCTTGATTAGTTTAGCAAGTTAAGAATAATTTTATATTTTAATTTACCCTTCTGAGTTTAGGGATAGTTCGTATTTTCTTCAAGATTTGCAGTAGCTTTGCTCTATATTGTGCTGTGTGCATTTTAGCTTGAGTTGTTTTTCACTTTAAGGAGTAAATAATGTTTAGAAAGGGAATGGCATGATGACCACGTAACATTTCAGAAATGGTATAATAATCATACACTAATACAATATTTCATGCTACTGAAAGGGGAAAAATGTCAGGAAACCACAGAAAAATAGTTTTGATAGGCTGTGTTAAGACTAGAGAAATATTTCTCTTAAGGCATGGATGAAATTTAAATGCTGCATATCCTTTCAATTTTCCACCTCTTCAAAAAAAGTAACCATTAATTGTCAATAAATAAAATATTATCACAAGTAAGAAGTAAACTAAGTTCCAAGAGGTTCCATTAGCATACTATGTAATAGTAATAACTGAACTTTATATTCCTTGAGGAATTTATTCTCTAAACTTTCATGTGACTTTTTATTACATTCTGAAATGTGCCTTCATAAGAAGGCAGTTTAAGCTTGTATTGTGCACTGCTTCCTCATTCCTCTCCTACTTATTTTCTAGCAAAAGCTAGAAATAGTTTTAATGCCTATAAATTCTCCTGAAGGCAGTTTAATATGACATGGATGTGCAATAGGGCATAACCTTTGAGCTTGCTGTGAAGGTAAAGTATACTTTAGAAATATTACAGAGATTAGGAAGCAATTGGATGGTTATGACTTCAAGACTTAAAAAACCTCCATAACCCAACAAATAAAGGCATAAATGTTTGACTTCTTTTTAAGTTGGCCAAAATGCTTCAGAACAAAATATTGTGTCAAAGGGCTGCTTGAATTTTGGATGTATGCAATAAAAGTTAAATAGCAAAAGTTCATGTTCAGTTAAAATTTTTAGAGCCACATAAACCTTCTGCACCAACTTTCTTCCATTACCACAAGTGGGTTAGGACATATTTGAGGTAATCTATTACACTCTTATGAGTTCTTTTGATTATTTTAACTTGTTAAAGTAGTGTGTAGGTACAAAAGGTTCAAGAAGTGAAATTATGTAGGCATTGGCATGGAATATAACTAATACCATTGGAAGACAAGTCTGTATCGTCCTTTGACTAATAGAGATGTGCAACAAAGACATCTTTAAACTTTCTTCAAAATACAAGAATAATTTTCAGTAGTTTCTGTGGACTAGGTCCAAGAATTTATGACTGAAACAGTACATAAATGAGTGTGGTGGCTTCCCTTCAACTTCATTGCAGAGCACAAGCTTACTTTGATTTGTTTAGCTTAGAAAAGGTCCTAAACCCCAGTATTTTTGGGTGCAGAATTGCTACTGACCTGATTCTTCTCTGATACAGACACAGATTAGGAGATACGTTACTGAAGATAACAAAACTGAATTAGTGCTTAATTAGTCAGAGACTATGGTCTAGATAATTAAACTCTATTTGAAATATGCTAAATTTGAATGAAGTATCCTAGGGTAGGTAGTCCTTCCTACACTATAACCGAGTCTTTCATTGAGTGATAAATCTGGTGTCACTTTTGCTTTTATTTGGAATACAAATTCCTTATATGCTAGAGTGTGTTTCTTGTCACACAAAATTACTCAGTGTCATGGTGGCATTGCTTTCTTGATAGGCTTGTAAAGTCAGTTCATAAGGACTGCATGTTCAGTGTGTTAAGTGATAAAAATAATGTTTTAATTAAGCCATAAAGTACAGCAATAGCCAAATGTTTCGAAGGTTCCAGATCAGTGTTTTTTCAGCAGAGCTCTATATTGTAATTGGACTCATCATGAAAGAAACAAATTATATAAAGTTTGTAGCCATCTGTGTATTTCAGCCTGCTAGATTCCCAGACCTCTTTCTCCATTGGTATACAGTAAATTGATTTAAATATTTAATTGAAAACTTTAAAATTCCACAATTAAAAGTTCAAAACCAAATTAGAATACTGCTGTATCCTTTATCCAGAACTAATAATCTAGTTTATGCAAATCTCAATAAAGATGGTGCCTGATATCTTCTAAGACATATATGAAGAAATGTATTCATATTCAAACATGATTCATCTTCACTGAAAGATGTCTGAGGTCTGCCTCCATCCTACTCCATCTCCCTTGTACTACATTCACATGTTGTTATAGGACAGATGGGGATGCAACGGGAGCAAACAGCTTTCATTTTATATAGGCCACCAGCATGCTAGTAACATACCTGAATATGACTTACAGGTTTGAACTTTTTTCCCCCGTTTTTAAAGAAAGTGGTCATTCTGATTCTCTACCTACCATACATTTTCAGTGTTGTCATTGTGGTTTTTTCTCTTTCTATATGAATATGCTTTTGCCTGCTGCCTGTGTTATAGGGCTAGATAGATTTTGTTCTGATATGACCCTTTTCTGTGGAACCTTAGAGTCAATGGCATTGCAAGTCAGGTTTATACTGCTGCGAGTCTGCTGTGTGCTGTGTTGTTACTCACAACGCAACATGGAGCAGGTAAAGGCAATATTTAAAGATTTTTGGAGGCCTCATACACACCTGCTGTATGTTCCTCGTGACTTATATCCAGGAGCATAATTTTTTATCATATTTTTATGTTCCTCCAAATTGTTAATTTCAGCAAAGCAGTATTCTGTATATTTGGTAACAACCAGCAGCTGGCATCATACTACCTATTGCTCCTGGAGGATGCAAAGATATTTATCATACTTTACAGATACAGAATTCAATACGAAGACAGAAATTGTAGCTTCAAGAGGCGAGGGTTCTAAAAATTCACTTTCTCAATGGAGTAACAGCTACCTGTGCTTTTTCCTCTTGGAAGGAAATATTACCTGTGTTATTTATTTATTTTATGGTGATTATCCAAGAGCTGTATTGGTGTATAATGAAGGATCTCATGTGTCAAGGTGATGCCATCTTGGTTTCCTGAGCTTTGTCATCCTGACCTTGCTCCTGGTCAGAGCAGTCCCAGGAGACAGGGCTGGATGCCTTGGAGGTTTCTGTCTCTTATTAGGATGTGCCAATATTAATCACTCTTGCAAAACAAAGTCAGCATTTGGGGGCCTACCTGTGGCTAGGGAGTAACATAATCAACTATAAAGAATCTGTGATCACTTTTGCAGAGCACCTATTTTGCTGAGACCTTGAGCCAGGAGTCACAGGGTGATGTGCAGATGGGTTGTTGCTGCCTCTGTGCTGTCCTGTGGGGTACCTGCTGTGGTTCATTTGCAGGCCTTGAGGTCACAGGTCTGTGGGTCCTGGTCACAAAACCTGAGAGGACAGGTGCACAAGTCACCTGTCTATAACCAGCCACAGAGGGCTGCAAGCAGCTCCTTTTGGTTTTTACTCCTCTTTCCAAGGAGTCATTATACGGCTGCCAGGGTTCACAGTGCTACATTAAGACAGGTGGCACGTCAGATACTTAGTAATAGCTCTCAGCACTAGTTCTAGGAAATTCTACTAGTAGTATCAAAATTTGTATCTATGGTTTAATTAGCATGATTTTAAGAGTGACACACCTGGTTTTGTACAGGGATGCAAGGGGAACACAGTAATTTATTTCCAAGATTATTAGAGTTTTAGCTCAAAATGTGCCTGAACAGTGCTAGTGATGTTGCACTGACAGTGGCTGTGACTGTATTTTAATTTCTTTTTAACTAGAGCTACTTGTTAAGACTCAGACCATAAAGGAGACTAGACACGTGCAACATATGGTATTGTTCAGCTTTGTTCGGTTCTTGATCACTGATTCATATAATTCTTTCTGACAATATTTTTTGGCTAAAAACATAAAACAGGGACAAAAAATTTGAAGTGGAACTCTGGTTATATTTTATTTCATATAGAGAAATAGAAACGAATTCTATGCAGTAAAATGTACAATCCCAAAATACTTTCTTCTTCATTGTCATGAAATATTCTCTCTTAAATTGGCAAAAACAATTGGAATAACAATGGGTGTACATAACATAAAATAATTTGCGAGGATATTACTTAAGTGATAAAGAAAAAGGACGTAATTAGCTCACAGAACAAGCAACAGTACAGTTATTATTATGGATCTAATAAAAGCCATGTTTGCTTTTCATACATACGAAAAATCAATTTTTGCTTTTAGTACACACAGAAATCAATGTACTATAGTGAGTCCTTTGCATTAAGAAAAGTCTTTCTGCCTCTCAGTTTGGGATTTTCAGATGCAGCTAACTTTGAAGGAATACTTCATTTCTGTTAAAAGAACAGATTTATTTCATAGAATCTGGGACAGTTTTCCAATTTGCTTGTGGTTTAATGAGGGTGCTGTGTTGGTAAAGGAAACCATTGTTACTGGTAGCAATCACATTCATTTCAAATGGCTGAAACAATGCAATTCAGTGAGTAAAATTTGCAAATCGATGGTATAAAAATGATTTGTTGTACTTGAGCTGAACAGCTGATATGTCTGTTGTCTATAAAACTGAGATATAGCACATAGTGGAATGATGTGTAAATGGATATATAGTAAGTACGTATAGTTATTATGTTTTTTCTTGCCTATATTTCTTGTCAGCACCTATCAAAAACGAATTTGCATTCTATGCAATAAAGACAGTGCTTTTAATGGTATGTTTTTATTGATGATTTAATATTTTAGACAGAACAGGCTTAACTCAAGCTAAAGCAACAGACTAATATGACATTTCAATAACTCTTTCTGTTAGACAATAGTGACATAACTGATTTTACAGGTTTTAGAAGTAAACTTAGGTGTAAAACTGATGCCCTGAATTACTTTGTGTGTTTGAGGACACCGAACTCAATCATTTTTCATTATGTCCATACCTTGCCTTGGTTCTTGATTTAAATCTCCTGTTTTCACATATGGTAGAGTTAGGTAACCTTTTTCTTTTCCTTTTTTACTCTTGAGTTTTCACTGCAATGCATAACCAAGAGCCTTTTCAGAAGGAACTCTGGCTAGTTTGATAAAATTTTAGCTTTTGATTTAGCAGACACTGTGATGGTTCAAATTTGGCTGGACTAAGCTGCCAGAGAGGATCTTTTGCACTTTTGCTTATACAGGAGAAAGTTTCAGTTTTTTCAATTTCGTTCTGAAAAAAACATCTGTCTCTCCCATAACTGACATTTAAATCAAATTCAGTTTGGAATGACTTGTTTATTTACTTTATGAACTACTAAATTTGAAAGTTTGAGGAAATTAAAAGAAAAAAATGAAAAAAACCCTGCAAATCAACCCTGTTCAAATCAGTTATTTTCTTTCTATTTGACTTCTTATTCCAAGCTCTACAAATCTATGGATTTTTGGGTTTTCAAAGCATCTGTTTTTGCAATCAACTGTAGCTTTCAGTGAACTGGATATCCTTCCAAATTCAAAACAAAACTATTTCTTTTCCTCTGCAGAGTGTTTTGCAAACAAAAATTAGCCATTTCTAGAATTGGTATTACCACCTTCATCGTTTATTAGTACTGTAAATACTATGAATATGGTTTGACACTCCAGACCTGATGAGATTCCAGATTACAGAGCTGTCACAGTGGAGCTTCTGAGGAAGAGGGACGTCTCCACACAGCCCCAAGTGCTGTAATGTAGGGTGCACTGAGCTCTTCTATATTGCATAGCTGTATAAGCTTCTTCCAAAAATTCCATTTGGATTAAATATTCCATTACTCTTTGTGAACACACTACCAAAGAATCTGGGAGATAGTTTTAGACTGGAGGAGAAAGGAGGTTGGTTCTCATTCTTGTGATCAAAGCTGATCCAAATTTAAGTAATTTGTAATGCTGTTGACATTGTGGCATTTGACCTCCACATGCCTCAGCCTTTGTGGTGTTAAAGTTTTTGCCTCTGATTTCCTGTTTGATCATAATGCCCTTCTTGGCAAAATAGAACTGATGCAATTTCTCTTAAGGTTTTTACTTCCTTCTGTATTCCATTTTGAATATAATTCAAGCCCAACCTTATTTCCCAGGTTTCATATACCATTAAAAATGGTTGCATTTTTTAAATCAGAATTGCAAATAGATGAAACACAAAATGGTTGCACCAGTATATTTCTTAATAGTTGATATGGTTTTGGTCACAGTTATACGGATGTACATAGCTACCCTGATACACTATGTATCCTTCTGCATAGGGCTCTTCTATACTATAAGAAGAGTTATATCTTTGTAATAATTTTAATTCCACGTACAACATCTTTGATGAGAAACAAGACAGAATTTTATTGACTTAATGGTGTGTAAAATTTGATAGTGTACTTAAGTTTGTAATTTATAAGAAAATTTTAGGATTTCTGTGCACAAATATTGAAATTATTAAAAAAACACATTGGGTTCTTTCATGTAAAATTTCGTATTCTAGTTTATAAACACCTTGTAAAAAATTCTTCTTAAACAACCATCAACCTTTATATCAAGAAAAACATAATAGAGAACTTTTTTGTTTTGTAGGGGATCTAATATGCTTAGACTTCATAGCACAGTTGGATTCAAGAGGTGTCTGTAGAAGCACACACTGAATTTCACAATCACACTTTTGTGCATGATAAGTATTTTAAATTTAAGTTTAACATTTTTCTTCACAGCTCTTGGGGAGACATGCTGCCTCAGGTATTTGGAGTCAGCACTAGGATTTTTTTAGTCGCCAAATCTGTAGTCTAGTGGTCATCTTTAGGACTGAACTGAGTTAAGTGTTCAGGGCTGTACCTAAACCTGGATATAGATAAGCTTGAGTTTCTCTCTTTGTTAATGGAAATAAGGTGGTTGCATGGTTTCTCGACAGATTGAATGTGAATAGAGAAATGTGAATAGAAAAATACATTTTCCAAGCAAACGGTTAAACTAATATTTTGTACCTTGAATTTCTGTTTGTTTAGTGATATGCACTTAGCAGCATTGTGGCTACAAGGAGCAAACTTAAAGCCTAAGCCAGTAGGCTTCTCCTAGTCATTGCTCAGTGAGAACAAATGGTACCAAACATCAGCTTATAGCAAGGCCACTAGGAAACTTCCTTCCCTGCGTCACACTTATCATGCCCTCACAGGGTCCTTTGCTCCTTTTTCAGGTTCAGCTAACTTTACATTTTCTGTGTTCTCTTCAGATGTGTTCAAACCATGTCCTTTAGCCATGTCTTAAGACTTTCCTGTAAACCAAAAAGTTTGAAACTGTAACAATTTCAAACAGTGGAAACAAGGAGACACCAAATAATCTTCTGTCTATAAAATTGATGCAATTTTATATTTTTGCCATGTATTTAGAACCTTTCATGCCATACTGTAGTGTACATGTTAAAAAACAGCTTGCTTCAGAAGATGTAGTAAACTGCTAAAAATCAATAAATCTTGTTACAGTTTGCCACCAGGGAACATTATACTGTGTTTATTAGTTGTCTTTTTTACCCTTCAGATCTAAGAAATAGCCAATCTGTTGAGCTTTAGTGTATCAGAGTACTTCTCTGCTGCCTGACTATGCTACGCTGCTGTGACATATTGGCATGGCTGGTACGAGCAGCAGCAGTCTAGTCATGGTGGGGAGGCATCTGCAGTCAGATGTATGGCATGGGACCTCCTTTTACAAAACATTTTTTGTAGCCCTTTTTTTTCCCCAACTTTCATGCTTCCTCAACCAGACCCTCAGTGGTTTGGTGCCAGGTGGCATAACACCAGCCGTTGCAGAAGAATAGGCATGCTGGCATTTAGGGCTTGAGGGGTATCAGCAGGCACGTTTACCACACCTGGCTGCAAGGGCTGCGTGCCTCTTCCCCTCTCTCATGGCTGGGACTGTGAGGAGCCCCCCAACACGTTTTCATCTTGGCATTTCTCATTTGTCCCCTCCTTCTTGGCACCCCTCCTGAGGAGCTCCCCCCTTACATTCAGACCTGGTGGTCAATGCACACAGTTCACACCCATATGCTGATTACATTATTTTCTTGTCACCAGACAGATTAAAGAAAAACATCACCATAAGAGATTCTGAGATATGAAAGGATAAGGTGCTTTTTCTCATATATTTTTCTTCCCTTTTTTAATACTTTCCTAAGTTTTCTGTTTAGGCTTTCATGTTATTTTTTAAATTCTAGTTTTACAGATCATTGGTAACTGATGTGGATTAAAGAAATCATATTTGGATCTTTTATGAACAGGGAAAACTAACAATTACCTAGTTTAAAATAGCAATCACTAAAAAGTGTTTTGCTTAGCAATTCATGCAAGTGATATAAATGCAAAGGAGATAACATTTTATTCATCTGGTGAAAAAGGAGGTATTTTAGTTCCTGAGTCTGGAGGAGTCCAACATACGTTTTGTGCTAACAACAAAAAATGTATCTGTTTGTTTAAATGGTGGTATAAAAGTTCTTTTACATTTGTAGTAATTTCCAGTATGACTCTTCTTATAGGCTTGGGAAATGGTGGGCTGGGAGCTGTTATCAAAACTCAGTAATGAAGGCTAGAGGAAAAATCTGAAGCAAAGTAGGCAAGTGGGCAAAATTAAAACAGAAGTTAAAAATGGTCCTTGTTTCAGCTATTCCCTGTGCACTGAAAAGGCTTCAAATAGATTTTTTTCTCTTGAGATTTAGGCCAAAATAAACAATCTGAAGCTGAAATTGTCAGCACTAACCTACACTTTTCCTTCATATCACAGGTGATATTTGTGGTCTTAAAGTTGCTTAAGCATGTCTGTCTTCTGTACAGATTTTTAAATGTGAAGGAGAAATCAATACAGAAGACAAAGCTGCAATAGTGCCTTATTATGCACAAACATAACTGTGCTTTCACAGAAATCTCTCTTTAAAATCATGTGATTTTTTTCATTGCCTTGTGACTGTATCAAAGCTTAATACCTTTCCTGTAACGTGTTATGTCAAGCATCAGAAACACTAGGTTGCCTGATATATTGTTGCTATTTTCTTTCTGACATATTATCCCATGAGGCAAATGAGCAATCTGCACTGGCATGTTCCCTGGTGGCTTTGTATAGGCACAATTAATTCACAGCTCAAATCCCTTCACATGCTGTTCTCTAGAGAAGTGGTTAGATGAAGCAGGTGTGCCAAAGGGCTGAATGAAGTCTTGAGGGCAAAATGATAAGTGAAAAGGTTAAGGTACAAGTAGCTCTGTTTCCAACTGCTGCTAATTGCAGGCATCACTATCAGGACGTGCCCTGAAGTAAGGGGCAGTTAAGCAGAGCCAGCAAGCCCCCGAAAACTGCAGTAACAAACCTCTACACCCAGCTGGAAAAATCCTGAGGGCTCTTCCTTAATTGTTGCCTGCACAGATAACTAGTATCTCCCAAGGGAGAGAAGAAATAATCCCCAGGATGTGCTGTAGTATCCTCATCCAGGTTAGAGACGCCTTTTAACACCTCCTATGCACCAAATCCCACTGTTTTCTGTGCTATTTCAGAGATGTAGTATAGGACAAAATGTAGTCTGTTCATATGCCTGGCAATACAAAAGGAAGAGGGAAAAAAAGGTTAATGATTCACATTTATTACTTGAAATATTCCACTCTTATTCTACTCTTTATTCCCCAACCTGTCTGCACTTGTTGCTTTTTGCTGTCGTGCACCAACAGCATTATTGCAGCACTGCCTGTCAGTGGTAGTAGAGACCAACCATGGAATTTCCTTTCCTCCTGGTTCCACTCACCCTAAGCATCACTGCATCGGTTTAGTGGAAGCTTACAAGCAGATGCTGGCTATGGCAATGCTTTCTACAAACACAGTGGAATTCTCTGGTGTGGAGTTCCATCCAAACAATTCTTTGGCAGTTCCCTGATGCCCATCTTTTCATAATTAAGCCATCACACTCTGTTATGTATTGTCTCCAACCCAGCAGTACAGAAATTCTTCTTCTAGACAGTCAGTTTGATCTGATAAAATAGTTAGAATTTTTAGATTGGTTTGGGGAAGAATTAAAACACATAAATCTCTCCAGATTTGGGTGTGGTTGTTTCGTCTTGATGAATTTTTGTTACATAACTTTTCTGATACACAGATATCTGGCATGAAAGCCCTCTGAAATGAGCTCTCTAAGAAGATAGCATAGGTACTAAAGCTATATAGAGAATGATGATTAATAAAGTCTCCTCCTCTCTTTCCTCCCTCCATCCATCTGGAACAAAACTGTGGCAGACCAGAGAGATACACATTACTTATTTTCTGTCATTATGATCTGGGTGGATTTATTCAGAATCCCTTGAGAGGATGCAGAACGAGCACATTTTGATTTTGCTTTTGATTCTGTCAGAGAAGCATTTTCTGCTCATATCCCAAAATATGGATTTAAGTTTACCTGAACCCTAGGGCAATCAGTAATCACTTTAGGGTCAATAGCAGCTTTTCTGTGTGTTAAAATGTCATTGCTTCTGAATATTGTATCTTACTACCTTTGAGAAGTGGGATTGGAGGGTTTCCAGATTCGCCCTGGATCACAGCACTGAATTTAGCTCTTAGAGGCATTCAATGTCATGATGTTTTGAAAAGAAAAAGAGTGTTGGGGTTCCTGCTTAACCTTTTACTGATAATAATTTAGACATCTTTCAGAAGGATGAGAAGAACATTCCTAATATTGTCATTTTACAATCCCTACTACATTCTTGACATATTTTTCCTCACAACAAAATTTATGCATGCCGGCTCACACAGTTGCAAGGTATAAATATTTTGATTAATACTTGTGCAATGGAACATATATAACCAGCATTTGTTCATCAGTTCTGAATTTGATATGGATATATGACTAAATTGTAGTCATCATTGAATTTTGATTTTTTCCCCTCATGGTCTTCTATCCTTTCATTCTTAGAGGAGTAGCACTGACTTAAATGCAAGACAGTAAGAAGGTTAATGAAACACAAAAGCAGCATATTTTCCATCAGTAAACTGTCCATGAACCATGAAGCAATGAGCCAAATATTTGTATTACAGCTTAATATAGTGCTGTTTGTTCTGTACATGTTTATAAAAGGAACCTTGTAACCCCAGGGAGACCCCATGCACAAAAAAACTGGTACAAGCTGTGATCAAGAATTATTTCTCAGTGACTTTAAATCTGGGGATTGAACAGACTCTTGAGTGACAAGTACGGCAATGTGTTTTGAAACTGCCATTGCAGACATAGGGTTTACATTCATATGTTACTGACACTGATATCCTAGTACACTCAGCAGAATATATCATAGTATTCCTTACCAATTAGGGTATATTAAAGTCTTGATTCATATTCCTGAACATTTGATAGGTCAGTAGACTTTTAAATCAGTAGGAGTCAAACATGGTACTGTATCTTTTAAAAGAATTTTATTTTGTGATAAGCATCTTTGCGCTACTTCAGGTTATTTATTGCATCTTGTTACATAATGGGGGATAGCTCACATTTATTCTTCTAGGATTTCAAAAGATGTGGCTTGCATTATTTATTTTTTAATCCAGTGTAGATACAAAGTCCAACTGCTGCCACCTGCAAGTACTCTTCAGTGCACTAAAACATTGGTCTAGTAAAATTTCTGGTAGTACACAACTTCTAACTTTGTTATGATTCTGTGTTTCTTTCATATTTTAATTTTTTTCTTAGCCTCTGGGGGGAAACAAGGTCCAAAACACTACAAGTATTCAGTGCCATTACTATTCCAAGAGCAACTCTTGTGTGCCCAGACTGAAACTGTAATAGGGATGACAAAAATTACTTACTGTTGAAGCAGGCACAAGTTGGTTTGGCAGTAGAAGTCTCATAGAACTGAGCCAGATCCTAACTCACCACATATTGTTGCTGTTGCAAGCAACCTTAGAACTACCAATACCCGCATGTACCACTTGCTTCTCCTCAGTGGTGACCTGCTGGAGCATGGCAGCAAAGGCAGGCAGATACATACTGACTGTGGCACCTGTCTTTCCTCACTGGAGCATGAGTATATTGCATGGCACAAAATATGGGCTAGAATCTAATCCACCACCATCTGAACAAGAGGAGAGTGTTTGCTTTGCTTCCTCCCCATATTAAAACAAAATTTATTTTCTTTTTAGAAAAATTGAGAAGGAAAAAAAACTAGTCATTACTCCAGGAAAATTTAAATAACTGTGCACTGATATAAAAAAGCTAAAATGAATCTCAGAGGAACTACTGCTGCTGTTTTGTTCTTAGAACATTCAGTAATTGCCTGATTATTGAACCTTATTGAACCGAGGTGCAATATGCAAACAGTTCCTTTGTACTTGAACTTTTGATCTGGGGTACAAAAAAAATGTATTTTTAGGTAGAAACACTACTTTTGAGGAGTCCTTATTAGTTTGTTTGCAATGTGGCATAGTAGAAGTATCCAGCTACTGAATTCTTTACAGATATACTTTGAAAATCTTCACCACACTTAAATTAACTTAAATCAGTAATGTTCCATATACATTTTTATTTGTTTCCTTGGGGATCATTTTTATTTTGTTTACATTAGAATCCTCTGATAAAGTGTTTTCTTTGGGAATCCAAATATTTTTAGTAGAATTTGTTACTGCCTTTTTTTTTTTTTTAAAATAACATAACAAGAAAACTATAACCTACAACGAACACTACCACGCAATAAATTTTAGGAACAGATTTGCTGCGGACACAATATTTTTGCCATGTTCCTTTTTGTAGGTTGCTATTGATTAAGAATTTGTTACTCTGTGTACCTTCTTTTATCATGTACATGCCCCAGAAGCAAACTGACTACCTTGAAAGAGAGTCTTTGTTCCCTGACATTTGCAATAGGGAGAGAAGTGTTTGGAGATTGTGATGGGGCACTTGGAATCAAATGCTGAAGCAATAAAGAGTTATAGGGGTTTTTATTTTATTTTTTAACGCTCTGTGGTACAGAGAGTTGTAAACCATGTTTTCATTCCACTTAATGAGAAATCCCATCATAAAGACTGAAGGCAATGTAACCTTTCGCATGAGTTTTTTTTCCGTTCATCAAAGAAAATACTCTTGCAATGTCAGGGCTCCTCCTTTTCCATCTTTCTCCATAGTTTTGTTGAGTTTGAAAGAACTCCTGAGTCTTTCTGGGCTCTACATCTTCTGTGTTTCCTTTCCCTATGAATTCTTCCTTGCCTTTTGATACTGGGGAGTCTTCCTCTGGGCATTTCAAGAGTATTCTGCATTCCTGGAATGGTGCTGATTCCTGTAAAAAATGGTATTAAGCCCTACACAGTATCAACATGTAGCAGCACTGTCTTTTGTTTATGTCCTCTGTCTTCTTGTTTCAGATCTCTGCATTCCCCATGTGGTGAAGAGCATCTTCCATTAGATTTTGTGCCTTATTTTAAATGTCCAAAGGAACATCTATATTCCCTCTGATTTCTGGCAGCTGAATTTTTGTGGAGTTTTATTACACCCTCAGACTGAAAAAACAGCCAGGATACCTTTCCTTATCTGGGGCAATAGCATCCACTTGTGCTGATAACCTAGGCAAATAAGGGGTATTTTCAAGGCAAGTGACACCTTAAAGCTTATGAATGTATAGTCATGTAATTCTCAGGTAGCAGTTAGAAAATCTGGCCAGCAGAGCCAGGGTTGCAGAGACAATGGCGCTGTCACATTTTGTGCTGGCAAACCTACACAGACTGTCACAGTGGAGAAGTGTCCATCAAAGGGTCACATGACTCCAAGGATTGCTATTACTTAACTCGCAGAAGGTGAGAGTTCAGCTGTCAGGACTGAAAGTAGATTAGAGTATGTGTATGCCCTGGACCATGCTGATAGAAGATATTTCATAGTGTAAACCATATCTGATATACTTTCTGGAAGAAATGTCTCTCAAGATAATTCCTCAAATAGTTCTCAGCCTATTTCTTTTTAGATGCCCTTGGTTGCTTTATAATCTTTCTTTTGGGGGACTGTTTGATACCAGCCCCCAGGCTGCTTGTGCTCTTATTCCACTGATGGCAGCTCTTGTTCAAAGGACATTTGTAGCAACTATTTAATTCTATGTGGGGAGGAGAAGCCTTTGAAATGGATGGAGTTGTGGTGAATTGTCAAAAAAGAACATTAAAGAAACAATTTTCCTGTATTTAGAATACTGTTAGCATTTTACATAATTTAAACATGTGGGTAGTCATGTTTTACTTATTTGAATGCTGCTTACTGTGACATGTCTTGCAGTAGAGTTTTGAAGGGAGTGGTGATATTTCAAAATAACCCAGTTTACTTGGGCAATATCATATTCTGCGAAAAGGAGGTGATCTGAGGGGATTAATCTGTGCTCATACATCCCTAAAAGTATTACAGAAAAGTAGCAAGCAAAAATACCAGTTTAGAAAGGGTCTCCTTTTTCCCCCCCTCCTTCTTTCTTTGCTAGATGAGTCTGTCCTCACACCAGTGAGAGAAAAACAGAGGTTCTCATGGTTCAGAGGGTATTCAGTGGTTTTGAAAACTGTCGATGAAATTAGCAAAAAGGAAGAAATCAGGAATTCTGGCCATGGGTGATTTTGCTGGAATTAAGAGTAGATATAACTGATTGCAAAAGGGCTAGACAGTTTCATAAATGTAGCTGAATATTCTGGAGGGTCTGCCCAGGAGTGTTCAGAATCTGACATCCTATGGCTTCAGCTACTTTTTGTGAATCAGCATACTGAATGTATCTACATATGGACTGATCAGAAGCTCTTGCCATTTCACTGCTTAATATAATTTTCTAACAATTAAAAAAATTGTCAAAAAACACAACTCTACCATCTTGTTGATTCATTACCAATTCTGCAGATAAAATTAGAGAATCTCTTCCTTGGTTTCTGGTTGCCTGTTTTGTTGCTTCTTGGAAAATTTGGACTCCCAGAGGAAAACAGTGACTGATTCTGTTGTTGTCTTAGAGAGAGCTTTGGTCTCTTTTAAATTAATTCTTTTAAAATGGATTTAACATAATCTTAGTTTGATAGATATTTTTAATGTAGGTAGCAGGTATTATTATACCTGCTATTTTCCTTTGTCAAAGCAGGATTATTCTTTGTTATTTGATAATACTTTATTAAATGGATTGTGTTCATTTAGGTATTTAAACTCAGTCTCCTTTCCCAGAGTTCTTTCCTTTATTTTTTGTGTTTGGCAGCACTGAATGGATTAAATATATTTAGTATACAAAATTTAAATAACATAGGAATGGCAGCTGTCCAATACAAGAGTATAGCTTAGCATAATGAGCACTAATAAAGAAGATAACAAGTCTATTAGCTAATATTAATTCTTAGACAACGTGTGCAATTAAATGTAGCACAGTAGAGAGGAATTTAATGGCTGGAAAGGCATTAGCCTGGATAGTTTATTAATATCTGGTTTTACTTTTAGAAATGTGAATCTTGTTATTTTTAGTTATGTCTGTTTCTATCTATCTCCTTTAGCACCAATTTTCTACATGCACATTTGGATATAAAATTTTTTATTTTGTCCTCTCCTCATCAACCTTTCTACTTTATCTTTTTTAAGTATGAATGAATGAATGAATGAATGAACCCTTCCAACTGCTTCTGTGCATTTCTTCCAAAATTGCTCCCATTTAGCAGCATGGAGTAGCTTCAAGCTGCATATGGTACTCCAAGTGTATAATCAGCAAAGTTATATGGATTAAATCATTCTATGAGTACAACGATATATAACCAAAATCTCAATTTCTTAATAAAAAGTTGTACTATGTATGCCTCTCTAAGACATACCTTCTAACATGCCAAGTGTCTTTGGGACTTACACTGGGAAAAGTGCTGTCAAAATCTCCTACTCTGTGTTTCAAGATGATTTCTCCAAAACACGTGGCTTTATTTCACATTTACTGTGTGTATTATTACTATTACCTTTTATATCAGACCGAACACATATTAATAAAATATAGTGCGTGATATTGAGAACTTAATATCTTAATCTTTGATTAGCTTTTAATAGAGGATACCGATATAAGACAATCCTCAAGTCTGGGTAGAAGTTCCTCTTAGTAAATTATTGTTCCCTTGTATTATATTCCCAATCTCATGAATGCTTACAGAAAAGTTAAATTTAGTATTAACTGTGCACTTAATTAGTGCTTTTATCCCATTAGATTATTTATGACATTGCTAATTAAAATTGGAATTAGCACTGTTGTCAATACTTCCCTGCTGGAAAACTAATGCTGACTCGTCATGGCTAGGCTTCGCAAACGAAGATTTGGAAAGGGCTCTACCCACGTTTGTTGCAAGCGTGTTGGTGGCTAAAAAGGCCAATACGAGATAGTAATGCTAACTGGGAATGTGTGAAATCACTTTGCACTAAAACTGAACATAATATTATATTTTTACTATTGTGAATGAATGCCCTGTTTGAATGGCCAAAACTACTAATTTTTCTTTTAAAACTTTTTGAACAGTGACATATGAACTATTTTTTTCCATTTTTATTGCATAATTTTTCCTGACTTTGTTGTGATACAAAAGAGACCTTGGAGGATATTTTCAGAGTAAAACCAGACTTATGGTGATACAAATTTTGAAATTCTGTAAAATTTATGGTCAAAGTTATAGAAAAGTGTAAAGAAGATAAATCCAAATGATAAAGACATTGTAAGATTTGATGGGATTGATGTTTACTTTAGGATGGAAACAGATTGGGGAACCTGAGTTTTTAACTTTGTGAAGTGTGGGCTGTGTTTTCCCCTGAATTTAGAATGTTTCGGAAATGATCTGCAATACTGTTCCTTCTTTTCACTCTTCAGACTTCTGTATCCTGTGGAGCATAAAATCTCCTGTCTTAAAAAGCTTCTCTCTGTTAGACAGAATGCAGTGGTTGTATCCCAGTTGTGGTTTGCTCTTTCCTTTCATGAGATAACAGAAATAATAGCCAACTTCTGGTGGTTTAGCAACCTTTCAGGATCTAGTAAAATTGAAGCATTTTGTTGAACTTTTGCAGAGGTATATTTTTATAGGATACTCTGTCATAACAGCTTATTTCTTGCAAAGTTATGGTATGGACTGTTTTCCTGGTTGAGCAGATACTGCATTCTTGCTTGAGCAGTTTTGTTCAGAGACTATTTCTCTATGGGCATGCAGTAAATTGTAGAAACATTTTCTGATTTCATGGTGTAACCCATGATGATGTCATGTTAATGTAAGTTGCAAAAATATGTTTTTCACATCTAAATGCTTTACACTCTTATACCGGAAGCCAAAAGTTATTATTCATGGCTTCATAACTATACATTAGCGATTCAGCAACAATGGAATATAAAAATTATTTTCATTTTTAATATTCAGATATTATATAAAATAATAATATAAATAAGGAAGGATTGATTTTAAAGTTGCTCAATGGTTTTGCTAGGAATACTTCTTTCCCTACCCATGTACAGCACATTGCTTTTTATGTAGCTTTCCTTGAAAACTGAGATATGCTTACCGAAAGATGCAATATTTGAATTCTAAGCTCTTCTATGCAATAAGTATTAGTTTTATCCTTGTATGGAATACTAAGTAAAGAACATCTGTCCCTGCCACTGCCATTGGTATTCTGTGCATTTGTCTATAAATTGGATGGTGAGTACTCAACCTGTATCACAACAAGTTAGATTATGAGCTATACCTAATTCAAAATTCACATATCTGCATTAGTACTATGGCATGTTTAGTCATTATGCTGTTTCTCAGCAAAACTTTGAGCCTGAGCTCAGAACTCTTATCACAGAGCGTATAGACACGAGCTGCCTTGTGACCCAAAGAACAAGGCAAAACTTGCTCAAAATTATTCAGTCTGTCATGTAGGCATCCCCTTAACGTTCAACAATTATCTCGTTTAATTTTGTATTAGTTCCTCCTTTTTATAATAGAGTGATAACACCATGGATATCAGGGGAGGATGAAGTAACAATTCCTCTAAGTGTAGGGGACAGCCTGTGACACATAACATAAACCCATCCAGACAGCCAAGCTTGTTGCAAAGGAGCTGGCCTTAGTACAGCTAGCAGCATTGTACCTGCATTACTTCAGCACTATGCCTCTTCTAATTAATTTCTCATGAGAGCAATTAGTATGGGTGCAGAAGTATGATCAGGATGCTAGAAGTTACCTTGGTTATGTCTCTGTGTTCCCAAGAGTCTCAAAGCAAGGAGTTTTTGTATGGCTCTCTTCAGTAGATATTGTGGTGGTGCATTATTCATGAAAACTACATTTTGATGCACCTTAATTTTCATACTAGTTTCCCTTGGAAACCCTCCTGTAAATTTAAATGATGGAAAGCATACACAGGGAGAGTATTTCAGAAGGAGCCTTTTTTACTACAGAGGCAGCCCAGTAGGCACTAGGATAAAAACATAGCCAGTTTAGGATGACCAGGTTACTAGTTTTCAAGGTTTATACATTTTACAACTAGACATCCTACCATTTTGACCAGTGAACATTGAATTAGTCCTTAAAAATATGTAACATACATCTTCCAAAAAGAACTGTGATGAAGGAATAGATAAATGCAACGCCACGGCTCTTTATTCCCATGACTCCAAATGTAAAAAATGGGTATCAGAAATGCAAACATTAACCCATTACTGATCTGATCATGCTGTATAGAGACACAAAGCCACTTCCTTTGAATATTAGCTTTGGTTTTGGTTTTTATTAAGTCCAGACTACTGTAACTCCTATTTTCTGATTGGTTGCTTTGTTGTCTGTTGACTGATGCATCTGTTGATTGGTGCTGTGTTAACTGATATACAATCAGTCCATTTGCCCTTTTCAAATGTTGGCACGGCACTAGAATGAGAATTCCCCACTAATTCCTATTTGTATTAAAAATAAACATGGTTGTTGGAGATTCTTCTTATGTAACTCTTTAACTTTTGAGAAAAATAATGTATGTTCAGTACTTTTCTGCAATGCCAAAAAATTGTTAGCTGTTCGTAGAGATTTTTGTGATGATTTGATACTGTAAAATGGTGCAAAATATAGATGATATGGTTCTTGCCTCAAAGACTTGACAATATACATTAGTTGTCAGTCATACATATTCACACATACCTACAAACACATTCTTTCTTCTCCATGGGGAGAAATAGTGAAGTTACATTCTCTCTCACACAAAAGATAAAAAAGGGACCAACAACAGAATTCTCCTGCCCATGAAGTAAATTGTGTGGTGAGCACTATTTCAGCAAATCCGGAATGATCTCCATGTTTTAATGCCCTAAGAAAATTGCCTGGTTTTTTCAGTTTTTTGTAGTCTACAGGCTAGCTTAGTTTTCAGAGCTGTTAGCTGGTTTCTGTGTCACTGGATTCAGGGCTTCAATGGGCCCACACTTGCTCCCTAGCTGCAAGTCAACAGAGACTCAGCAGCCCCTTGGGAGCATGTATATTTTATGCCTAGATGAAAGCAAGCTTCTTATGCATTTCTTATGCACTTAATTTGGTGTGACGGGTTGCATTCATTTTGTAATTGGGATTTTTGAGAAAAGGAGTATTTTCAGTAATTGCCAGATAGGTTTACATTTGTGTTGTACCATGTGGATTTTGGTACAGGTAGTCCATTCAAGAATTGGTCTGCCACACATTACAGAAATCAGCAGAAAATTTTTATCCAAAGTGAGTCCAATGTACCAATATATTGTGTCTAATGTAAGAGCAGAATTAGATATCCAACAAGCAATAGGGAAGGATAATTAGCTTTCCAGGTGGGGAACTATTACCAGATCCAATATTGCATGGAATCTTCAGAGTAGTTCTAATTTAATTGATAAAATGAAGCTTTCTTAAAATAAATGGATACAAAACCATTAATCAAATACAGTACCCATAATAATTTATGTTGCAATTAATTGGAACAATATCATATGGTGAATTTTAAGGGATGCTTTAGTGATGAAACTGAGTCTCAGAAACTGTTTGAGGTCATCTTGCATTTCTTCTAGGAACTTTGAAAACAGATTGGATCTAGAACCTTACCATCTCTAAGCTTTCATGTACTTAGTTGCTTTGAAACTTCCGCAAGCTTTACAGAAACCCTGAAAGAGGAAGAAGGCAGTAGAAGGGAAGGGACATGAGTATGAAACAGTGTCATGTTGAGACATCAGTATGAATTTGGTGGTCTTTACTCTTTGGATGCATATTGTCTTTGTAAAGTGAAAATTGGGAGACAAATATTGGTGTGTGACCTTCAACATGTCTAATGACCTGCGCAAATTCTAAATGAAAAACAGAAGAACCTTTGCAAAAATCTTGTTTGCAAATTGTAGTTGAGTGTTTTATGACCATATAAAAGTAGAGTTTCCTTATGGTTGCAAAAAAAATTCCGGACGGTCTCTACATCCACATTTATGTCAATCCTAATTATATTTTAGCAATTAGATTGTATCTTTACATCAGTTTCTCCTTGTCTGTCTGAACAAGAAGAAAATCATTTCTTGTTGAAGTTCAAAGAAATTACCTGGTATGTTATACCACAAACTGCATCTCTAATTCTTAAAAAAGGAACAATGTGGGCAGATATTTCACCTAAACAAAGGGTTTTTTTGGGAAGTCAGGAGACTCCATGTGGGTGTAATGATCTACATTTATGCACCTGTGGACCTCAAGACTCAGGCAATTAAGGCATTAGAAGCTTTATTTGCTTGAGTACTTCCATTAATTTTAGAAAGAATATTCACGGTAATAAGCACCAAGCTCAGAAGCAAATCAAGATCAGCCCCTACAGTATTTAAATGATTGTGTAGTTCTGGCACCTTCACTTCTGAACTTTCCTCTTACATTCTTGCATGAACAAAGGATGCAGCTGCAAGTGTGTCTGAAAGCAGCAGTCATTGCTGCAGGATCAACATTCGTTGAATGTATAAGGCCACAGATACTGCACATGGTTCTGTCATTGGTCAGTTTTCCCTTCTGCTTCAGGAAAAGCCCAACGACAGTGACAGTGACACCTGTTGGTATACAGATGATCTCTGAATGCTGACAGCTGTACTGTAAAATCCCTATTATGGATAACCTTGCCGTGCTATTCTTTTTTGCAAGGAGCCTCTGTCCTTTTCTAAACTGAATGATTGGATGGAAATCGTCATTCTTAATATTTACCTTTCATTAAATGAACAATCCCATTATGGAGGCTGAAGACAATGCAGCCTTGCATATGGGTTGTGTTACAGTTCATCAAAGAAAATACCTTTGCAATATCAAACCTCTTCTGTGGCAGGCAGCACCAGGAGATGCTAACTACCCACCATGAAAGAGGGAATCGTTTAAAGTCAGTGCAAAAGGTTTAAAAGGAGAAAATTTCAAACTAGGACTTATCTAAGGCCAAGAAATGCCTCAAGGTACTTTCTGTGGAATTTCAGTATTTTGCACTGTATGGTAATATACTGTATGAGGTCTTCCAGTAATCAGGGCTTCTCCTCCCCCGGTACCCTCACCCCCTCTGTTCCTATCACCTAGGCTTTGTGGTTGTAGCAGTCTAAAGACAATAGAAAGACATCTTCAGAGATTTTTTTTTTTTGCTTTAGTGAATCATCTTTAACCAATTTCTGCCTTTCTGTTGAAGTTAAAAGCACGGTTGGTGACAGAATTTGTATTGCTGACTGTGGTTTTAAATGACCCAGATATTATTTGGCTAGTTGGTAGGTGCAAAGAGAAGTCAAACAAGTGTAAACTATAGGCAAAAATCTATTCTGTACCCAGGATACATTTAATATGCCATATCGCTGCCTGCCTTTTATGAGCCATTATTTTAGTGAATGATTTCCATCAGTACAAATGCATACACGAAATTCAATTTCACTACTAAACTACAGTCAATATCATGATCACAAAAACGGGTGGGCAGAGTTTGTGACCATCATATGTAGAGCTCCATTTACATGTTGTGAAATGCTGGGCCCATGTGACCTGCCAGTTTCAAGAGCAAGCCGGGTTTGATGTGCCATTCAGCAAAGGCCATCTCTATGACTATTTTTCATCCTTTTTTGGTCTGGTTCTAGCAAGATAACTAAAAAGCCATGTTTGATTGAAATATCTACATTGTGGCTGTTTATTTCCTGCATCTTTGACTTTCAAAACTTTTCCGTGACTATTCAATGTTGTTTAACTCCTGATCCATGCCTTTTTTCTTTGTTTGTTTTTCTGTCATATAAAAATATGTAATCACTGCTGCATTTTATATCGTAAAATCTGTATGGACTCTGCTTTTTTACTTGTCTGGAAATCCCTCGATTTGTATCATTAAAATGGCATTTTCCACTCGGCAGATAATTTTTAAGGTATTCTATATGCTTTTTCTGTCTTTGAGTCCCAGATACTCTCATCTTCCTAATTGTACAGATTACATGTTTCTATGCTTTTCTATAGCCTTAAGTTTAATTAGAAGCATAACAAATTATAGTACATGAGCAGCGACACCATAAAATCACATGACATCTAACTATAGTAACAGATTCAAGTATTGACTGGAAATACAGGCACCGTGTTAAGTTTGAATTTGTAGCTCAGCGGAGCTATAGTTTCTCCATAGCTAATGTTGATAACATAGAAATCTTATTTTAAAAAGGGTAAACAAGTTCAGTAATATTGTAGATATTTAACTGCAAAGGAAAAATGAAAATGCGTGGATGTCTTCTAAAAATTCTCTTTCTGCTGTGTTATCACATAGACGAGGTGAAATTAGGCACTATAATTAAGGATACTTAGGGACAGTATTTCCCTATTTATGATTGTATACTTTAAACACCTTTCAAACTCTCATTATGAACTTCTGATTTTATTTTCATTCCTAACACCTTCTTCTAATTTGAAAGATGAAAATGTCTCAGAAATATCATCAGATGAAGTTTCTAATGGAAGTTGAAATTATTCTAAAAAACATAACATGAACTTATTGAGAATAAATCATAACCCCTTGAAAATTAGGACTAGTCTATTTTAAACTACAGACTTCACATTTACTGAGAGCATACTTTTTGGTTAAGCCCAATTAGTTACACATTAAATTAAAGTAATGTCTCTTTTCAGATTCAGGGGACTCAGAATCATGTTGCTTCCTGGAGGTGATGTTGGAAATAGTAAGCTGAGTTATTTCTGTATTTTCAAGGGCTATTGGAAATACTAGAGACAGTTAGGTAAGGAGGTTAAAATAAGGATAAAACAATTGCATGGTGAAGCATAATACACAAAAAGAAAAAGAAAGGTTTTTGCCTTATCCAACAGATTGAAGAATTTTCACGTTCAAGATTGTCACCAAGAAAATCACTTGGGGTCAAGAAAGGATTTTTTGCATTCTAGGGAGAAGATGAGCATTCTTTTCTTTTTCTTTTTTTTTCTTTTCTTATACAGGATTGTTTTTACAATGCAATGTGAAGCAGCTTACAACCATTTACACCAGAAAACCATTTTGCTCATGGGAGAACTAATAGAACTGAAAGCCATTCTCTGTTAGGATAGCCAGCTGACGACTGATAGGAATTTTTTGAGCATGTGCATGTGTGTCTTTGTGGTGCTACCTAAATAAGTCATGTCAGTCAGTCTTCTTTTAACTAGAAAAATACATGTACAACAATGGCAATATATAATGTGCAGCAGTTGAAAACAGTCAGGAATCCCAGAGGCCAGAAATGCAGAGAGATTGAAGAAGAAACTGTTCTCCCACTCTGAAAGAAAAGTCAACTTTTCCTTTAGATTTCTTCAAAACCAAAATTTGGCACAGTAACATAGGCCACTACTGACCACCCTTTGCACTGCAGACTCCCTAAAGCTTTGATTTCCAAGCATGGTTTGGCCTTGCACTCCTTCTAAATTTTAAATTCATTGTATTTTTACAAACGGCATTTTTTTCTTTTTCCTTTTTTTTTTTTGTTGCTGTTTTTGTTTGGGTTTTTTTTAAGCTAGACAGCTTAAAAAATTAGACAGCTACTCTATGGTAGTGGTAATCTCATGGTTGTGTTGGTTTACTTCATATGGAGTAACAGTGACATCCAGTGGTTGGCTGTTTCAGCCAGATGTATAAATCACTATTACCAAGCAGTATTTCAGTGACTGTACTCCTGCCAGTGCTTCCCTTTCCAAGGTTCCCTTGAGTAGGAGGTGAGGGGAAACAGAAATAAACTTTATAGTGAAAGAGATTTGCTCTGGGAGTTTCAGTAAATGTTGTGCTGAAGTGATAGAAAAATATTTATGATTTTAAATTCAAAAAGGTTTTTTTTTGGTGTTCACTTCTGTGGTTCAAAATCTGTTCACGCAGCAGTGGAAGGTTGCTTCATGACTTTTTGAATTTTACTTTGTATCTGAAGTTCATGGAATCATAGAATGACTCTAACATAATTATGCAGCTGTGCACATAAAAGAAGATATTTTCCTTTGCCATCTGCAATTAATAATCATGTAGTTGAATAGGGGAGAGAGAGAGAAGATAATGGGAAAAATTTTTCATGTCTTTTCGTCTGGTATGACATATGTTTATTCTAAGGACTTTGTAAAGTAAAGGATATGTTATTATATATATTTAAAAAAGCACCCCAGTAACTGCATTCATTCTATACTGTGCAACTTGTTGGACAAATTTCTGGTTGTCAAATCTTGGATGAAGCTCTTAAGAATGAAAAGAAACTTTCAGTATTGTTCATCTGAATCAATCATGTTGAAAGGCATCTCAGACACAAAATCTTCCCTGTGTGTTACCTTGTAATTTTTCTTATGGGCTTTATCCACTTCCATTCTCAATGGATAATCTGTCAACTAGCAATGTAAACTCAAATAGCTTTTATTATTATAATATATATATATATGTATATAAATCACTTATTTTCAGTCTTATCTCATGTTCTGTAATAGTCTCTCCATAATGTCTCAGTAGTAATTATTTCCTTGGTCAGTAAGGAGAAAGAACAGTGGTGGTACCTCTGCACCTCTTTTGCTGAATGATAAAGAGTTTTTGGTCCACCCGGTAAGAAATTTTTGTTCTGAACTGCAAAAGCATTTGAGATAGTGTCTAAGCTTTGAAAAGGTCAAAGTACTGGTGCATGGCTTCTGAGTTATGGCAGTGATCATTCCTGAAATAGTGCTCAAAGTGATAAGATAGATGGCAATGCCTAGAGAGTAATAGAAAAGTGTTTCTTTATGGTCCCCCTTGGTGGTGTAACTGAAGAAGTCAACATGTTGCAAATCAAAACAGGCCATGTTCCAATAATTCCAAGCCAAATATTGTAAAACCTATGAGTTTTATTACCAGTTAAGTAAATAAGAAACATTGATTTAATTTTGAGAAAGCAGTGGTATGTTTCTGTTCTCTCATTTTTGTGTATTTTTCTAATTCTTTATGTGCCCTTGGTGACAGCTGTTCTTGATGAAATTTCTTGTTATAAGTTAGGAAGGAAAACTTTGAACTTCAAATGCTTTTGTTAACCTTTCAAAATCTGGTAATTTGTCACCAACCTCTTCTAGGGTTAACATGAGCTTTACCTTTCAGTTAAAGGCTGAGAACTGTAAGATTTACTTCAAAGTCCCCCTAGGCTGGAAATAGGGGATTAAGCTTTGGATGCAGTGAAACATTTATTGTGGAAGTGTCTAAGAAGATATGTCAGCAGTTGTTTTGGGGAAAATCTTGTGTCTGTCCAAGTCGTTGTATGTGTGCAAGGTGATTTAAAAAAATGTATGATTTTAGCCTTCAGATTTGAGCAGTTTTTCGCTTAGTTAATTTTATAGATAGATTTCAATTCAAAATTTAAGGGAAAAACTAGTGTTTGCTGTTCTTGGCCTCAATTGTCATTAGGATGTAAATCATTCAATGCAGTCAGGTAGGCAAGCTTCTGGGGACATGCATTTCAGGGCTGAATGCTGATGTGTGAAAAAGAAGAGAGGTGGTTGGCTTACTCTAGGACTTTGACTGTAGATGGATACATCTACATCATTTAACAGATGTTAAATGACATCATGTTAAAAGATGTCATTCTTTTAACATGAAGTGTATGTTTCTTTAAAAACTTCTTCTCAACATATCATGCATAGGAGGTATATTCTGGAAAAGCATTTTACTCAATTACAGTGAAACTAATACTTCGAATAAAAGGGGTTTTCCATTTACATTTCATCTATTTGCTAGTTAAAATTGTTTTCTGCTCAAAATGCTCTCTTATCTTCTGATTTGGAAACCAGTTGCAGCACTCCAATGCAACTATTTACTTCAAATGAATTTAATTTAGGTAATGTTGAATGAATATCCTTCTTGATACTTAAAAAACAAACTATGCCATGTGTTTGTTGACATAATAAAATGGATGTACAAGATAAAACCTGACCAAAGATAATCTGGTTTCTGATAGCATTACTCTAATATCTACAGTCATACATTGCCTTCAAATCTGTAAAATAAATCCTTTGTATTTTGAAGCACAGAGTCTTGACAGAGTTTTTATGTGAACAACTTGTTAACAAAAGACTAGAATGGTTCTGACCTTGCAAAAGCTAGAACTATGATCTACACATGGGGAAAAGTAGAGAGAATTACTGTGCAGGCAAATAATTTCAACCATCATTATTGCATGATGAGGAGATCATTTTAGGTGTGCTGTACAAAATGGCTTATTGTATTGCTTGCTCTTGAAGCAGCACAAAAACACACTGAGCAGTCTAATACAACATTTCTGAAATGTACAACCTTAGCACTCCTAAAAGCTGTTCTTCTCCAGGAACTAAAAGAGGCATTGGTTTACCTACTGGAGTCAGGAATACACCCTAGCAGAGATATTCTGGGCTACTGTGGGTAAAGAGGAAACTCTGGGTGTTTGGTTTTGTTTTGTTCTATTTTTTTCTTAATGAAGCTGGACATTTCAACCAAATCTTTTCACTATTTGTTTAGTAAAAAGTAAAAGCAGCGAAATGTAAATGGCTATTGGTGTACCAAGAAAACATCTAGTGAATTTACCTTAGTTAAAAAGACTGTGAAAAGTGTAACTAGATTTATATATATATATATACAATTCTGATTTAAAAAGCAGGAGCTCTTGCTAATCTGTTTCTTACCAAAACTCTCATCCAAATCCACAGCACGTTCAATAAACATTCCTAGAAAAAGTCATAATTCAATAACATGTTTGGTGGTAAGTGCATTTTTAAGAGGTTTTTTAGGTTGCCCCAGTGTATTTAACTGGGTTTTCTTTGCAGCTCTATAGCATACAGGCTGTTTTTCATTTGATCTGTTTCCAAGCCGGCATAATTAAAACACAGTTCTGTGTGAAACTTTTTTCTTTTTTTTGTCATCTGAAAAACTTCAGATAAGTGTTTCTTTC
Source organism: Manacus vitellinus (assembly GCF_001715985.3). Lineage (NCBI taxonomy): Eukaryota > Metazoa > Chordata > Aves > Passeriformes > Pipridae > Manacus > Manacus vitellinus. The sequence goes on along the minus strand of NW_021940208.1, from coordinate 49,036,886 downwards.
TTATTTTAACCTTGAGCTTTGATCTTTAGTGACAGTTCAGATTTAAAATCACTTTCTAGTGTATCACTTCAGTAGGGTGATTGAAGGGAACTGGAACCCAAGCTGTTTATTCCCCTGGCTGTCAGAAAGTTTTCCTTCAAGGGAAACATTTCAATTAATGTTGTACAAACCACAATGGCAGTGGAGACCAGCCTGAAGCCAGATATATATGGGTGTCAGTTAAATTCATATGTCAAACATGGCTTTTAATTATAGACCTACAACTGCAAGTCAGTGGTGTTTGAAGCATGCTGGTGATTTCAGCTTCACTTTGATAAACCGTGATGTCTGAAAGTGAAATGAGAGCCTACAGGTAAAGGTATGCACATGGGCTCCACATGCTTCAAACTGTGAATACAAAAGGTCTGTTTGCTCATCAACCAGGAAGTCCAATGACTTCTGTTCCCTTCATTATCTTCAAATTATGGAAATTGCATTCTTGAGAAAGTAAATACAGGGTAAAGTTGCCTTAGAGGTCTTCTAGCTCCTCCAGCTGTAACCTCTGTATATCCTGGTTGAGACCACAAGCTCATTCTTTGGGCAGTCCTTTTTGGAGTGCATGTTAATGTTTGAGTGTGCATTTTCTTTCTATTATTTTTTTGGTAACTCACCTCCTGGCTATTCATGGATTTCAGTGCCATCTGTAAAGTCCCTCAATTTATCAAGACAAATGTTTCTCAGATTTCTTAGAATATTTTTAAGGCACTTTTGAATTAGTGTCGAAAAAAAAGGACAACCATAATGATTTCCAGACAATGGAGAAAAAATTGTCAAGCTGGCATTGATATGGTTTTGTGGAATCCTTCAAATTTAATTATTTGAATAGTTTCAGTAAAATAAAAAAAATAACTGTTCACCATTCAATTCAGTTGGAGATAACATTATTATTCCAGGTAGAAAAAAGTATCTTTCCTCTCTTGCCTATTGAGTATTCTATTCACTCTTCCTGTTAGCAAGAATCATAGTAGCATAGCACTCCTATTAGCTTAGTGATATATGCTTTCTATAACAGTATTCTTAGTACTTGAGAGTTTTTACTTTGAAAAACAGAAGCAAAGTTTTCATTCAACAGCAGAAATTTACTGATGGAAATATGTTATTTCCAGTTACAGGCAATTTTCAGGTTTTTTTAATGACAGCCAAGAGGCAATTAGGTGGTTTACATTTTCCAGATTTCTCCCTTTCACTTGACCAAGAAAATTTTTTTTTAATTTGAATTTTTGATGCAGGTCTAGGATCGCAACAGCAGTGCAGCTGAAATTCTTAAAACTCACCATTGCTGAAGCAAAACTATAGCTGAAAGTACAAGACTGAGATCAGCCTGACATGGTATGCTGAAATGCACCTTTGGAAACAAGGGTACCTGTGAAATGTTATTACAAACTGCAAAATCAGTTAAAAAAAAATTAAAGACAAAGGGGTTTTGCTACATAACATAGAATCATAGATTGGAAGGGACCTTTCAGATCATCCAGTTCCAACCCCCATGCCATGGGCAGGGATGCCATCCACTAGACCAGGCTGCTCAAGGCCCAATCCAACCTGGCTTTGAACACTTCCAGGGACATCTAGAGTTCTGCTTCAAGAAATATCTAAAGACATTTTTTCCTAACTTACACAAAGATATTGAATTTTCTCAAATCCATCATGACAGACCACCTTTGCTAGAAGCTCACTGTCACTGTAAGAGGATCTCGGCTTGGCCAGCAGCATGGGTGCCCCAGGGCATCTGGAGGATTCCTCCTTATCTGGAAAGCCAGTCAGACCCTGCTTCTGCTGATCCTTCTGGACAGTGAAATAAGTTCGTGTAAACAAAAGTCCTTAAAAATTACAGTGTTGTTCTAGAAAAATTATGAAATCTGGACAACCAAACATAGCAGTCAAGGTCTCTGAAAACTGCCTAGAAATTTTCATTAAAGTGGAAAAAGCAACAAGGTCTGCCTTGAAAAAAAAAAAAAGAATGGTTAGGGTAGATACAGGTAATTTTCATTAAATGAGTGGAACTAAAGCCAGTTAAGGGATTGTGATTCTGTGGTTCACAGTGCCTGTTAGATGTGCAGATATGCTTAAATTCTTGATAGTAAACCCTAGGAATGGCTAAGGGCAAATCTAAAACCTAAAGTAGTTCCTTTTAGTTTAGCAATGGGAAAAAAGTCTTCTGGAGTTGCAATACAGCACAATTAAGTAAAGAACTCATCTCTCTCCACTGACACTATATGAGAATAATAATTTAAAAACCTAGTATCCACATCTTGAGATCTGATCTATCTCTTGTTTGAGGACAGTATCCTAGTAGAGCCAGGATTGTTCTTTACAAACATAATGGTTGGGTCACCAGCATCCCACATCATTGGTATGTTGGGAGACAGCTGAAAAGCTTGCCCACAAGCCTGAATATGGCTTTTTGGTCCTTCTGAGGTTGAACCCACCTCCTTCCTTGTAGCACAGTGTTCAGAAGAGAGAGATACCTCTGTACCCGCAGAACAGGTGCTTCTTGAAATTTTTTGGTGTCTAAAGAAACTTTCCAAAGATGCAGTTAGGCTCCTGATGAATTTTATTGTGCACAAACAAAATAATACTGGGAATTAGCTGCAATAGATTTCATTTCTTGTGATAAAAAGATTTCTAGGCATGAAATTTATAGTTTTTTGCTAAAATTCTTGTTCCCCTACAGTACAGACTTCATTCATTTCCAAGGCTTAGCACAGAAGAAAATTGGATAGTAGCTGTAAAACTTCTTCCCAAAGGCCCCATTTCTGTACAGCATACGTTTAAAACTTCTAATACAGAGCTAATTTTTGGGGGGTTTTCTGGTTTTTGGGGTTTTTTTTTCCTTCAACTTAAAGGAAAAGCAATACACTTATGTTTAAAAATATAGTATATTCTTTAATGCAGTAGAGTAGCCCCATGAGAACTGTTTTTCTGTGTAGAGATGGGCACATATATATTTACACAAATATTTCTCATCAATGTACATACCTGTATGTGTCTCAAGAGAAATAATCTTTTAAAACTCTCAGTTATTTCCCACTAATTATAGAAAAGTACTCTGGACTATTTGACTTCCTCATTAGAACATGGTTTTTATTTCCTTTTCAGAATTCAATTGAAAAAGGTGCTGATAAGGGTTAGATAAAGTGTTAATTGGGTTATATTGTATTTGTGGGAGAGATGGAGAAGGAAGGTGAAGTTCTTGCTCTGAAAAAAGAATGGAAATGACTGCCTGTCCTAGACTTCTCACTGCTGTGATAATATAATTAAGTGCAAATAATTACAGGGCATTTCACTTATATGAAAAGTATTATTGGCTCCTACTCAAGCTCTTTTGCCATGCTGTAATGACAGTGTCTGCAAATTAAGTTTATCTATAGTTAACAGGGTGTTCCTCCACTTAAGAGCAACCCTTACATGATGATGGGATTCAGCTGCCTACCACTTATTTTTGTCACTGAGCCATAGTGTCTTTAGGAGATGCCGTGGTGGCACACTGTGAGCTCAAGAGCTGCTGGACAACATTTAGATTCATTTAAGCTAAACCATTCTGTAGAAAAGTCTCCAAACAGACACCTGAAGTCCTCATTCAGGTCTTCTGTTGAGTGTGGGGTTTGTAGTGGCACAGGAGCTGTAAGATTTTTCTGCCCATCATCTGAATTGCCACTGAGCTATGGGGATTTATTATTTATCAAGTAGAGATGTTAAATTATCAAACTATTTTAAATAAACAGCTTACTTTGACAGTGCTGTACTGAAATGAAAATTACTGCAAGTAAACAACCCTGAAGTAGCAAATATTTTGGCTACAGAAAATCCAATATGCCAAATTTGTAAATTATTTAAATAAAAATAAATGGCTTTATAATTTGATGCTGCACTGCTATAGAGACTATTGTCTCCTGTTTGTCAATATGCATGGATTGTGTATGTGGGAGCACCCAAAGATGTGATTTGTCTGGTATAATGTAAGTAGCAATACAATGCATTGGTGTGGGGTCACTTGGGCATTCTATGCTCCTGGGCAAATATCTTATAATTTATTAATCAAGCACATGCTCCTTTAATTTTCAGAAGAGGAGTGCAGTTTTCAGCTAAGCCCATGCTGATATTAGCATGGAATTTGTCAGGTAAGGCTGTGACAGTTTTGTACTATGACCAGGAAGACTTTTATATCTGGGTTGCCTTGTGGTCTGAGCAGCTGGATCAGGAGTCAGACACTTTTCTGCAGGTTTGGGTTCAAAATCTTTACCCAACCTCATCCCTCTTTAATGGAAAGCTAAGATGAACAGGAACATTTTTCAAATTTTAGTAATCAATTGAAGTGGGCTTCTTGATTAGTACTTCTTGTAGTCCTACCAGACTGCTTCTCATACTTTCTATGACCTTTCCAATATTTTCACATTTGCACATAATATTTAAGAAAAGATTGGCAATAATGGTAACTAGTAAGTATGTGTTGATAACTGCCTGCCCAAAAAGATTAAAAGGGTAAATGAATGCCAACTGAGGGATTAGCATTAGCAAAACACCATGATAAATTTAGAACCAGTCTGAGTAGAGGAAATAATGATAATCAGAACTTCCTCAAGTGTTTGGCTCTGAAAAGTACAAGACAGAAAAGGAAAAGGAGTCACTAGTAATGAAAGCAATGAAATAAGGCCACTAATGATGATGAGCAGTCAGGTGAAATTCTGGTTGCAGGAAGACCAGGGTTGATGAGTGGCATTTGAGGAAAAAGCAGTTGTTTCTTCTTATGCTAGCTCAGATGTTACCAGCACCTGTCAGTGACACGACTTATAGGAGCTGTCCTTCTTCCCAAACCTGCACGAGTTGACTTTAGATACCTTTCCCTTTCCCTCTGTATTTTACTGCAGGAAATGTATGCTTAAGTGCAATATTCTGCCTGAAGTTTCACTGGTTTTCCGAGCTAGGTGGTTGTGAGCCAGGAGCAAGGTGGAGAGGAAGAGCAAGCATTTTTTGATAAAATGCATAAGCCCCCAGGTGAGGCACAGAGAGCACTTTTAGTGAAGGGGGACCAGTGAGGAGGAAGGAGTTCCTCCAAACTTGGATTTTCATGAGATCTCAACCTCTAGAAAACCACATGTATTTTAAAAATGTACCTAATGAAATAATTTCTAGCCATTTTGTTATTCAATCTTCTAGAAGATATCTAGAAGATAAACTCTCTGTCCAGAAAGAATCTCTATCTTCCAATTAAATCACAGTGTCTTACGGCTCTCTTGACACTCTTGCCTATGTGTTTCTGAAATACTGAGCAGCACGGTGTGATGATTAATAAGATGTTTTGTTCCATCAGTATGATTTTTTGCCCAGACAGTTCTAGTTGTGATTAAAGCCAGTGACACGTTAGAGCTGTCTTCAGCTCCCAAAGCAGAAACACGTGCCAGTTCCTCTTTGGCTTCCACACATAAGAGGAAGCATTAGTGATGCCATAGGATTGTGGAGCAAGCTTTTGTTTATGTCCATTAATAGTTTCTTTAAATGGCCTCTGTGCCACCAGCTGGGAAGCCAAGGAGAGATGTGTTAGCACAGACCTCTTCCAGTCTACGTGCTGCTGCATGTCCTGCTGGGAGCAGACGCTGTCTGGTTTCCCAGTTACCCTCAAGCAGTGACCAGACTGCTGCCCAGGCCTTCTTATTTGCCTTGGATTAGTTTGCAGGTTTCCAGTCTCTGCGGACTGAGCATGTTCTTCTCCACCTTCCTAAAATTGCATGCGTGTGATGTGCTATTGAATAACAATCTTAACCATGAGTAAATGTTCCCAGGAAGTAAATTGTGATAACTATTGCAACTGGGCTGTTGGGGTACTTGGTATGCTGCATCTAACTCCTTTATAAAAGAGCAGGAATACAGTTTTATATCTCCTGGAATATTAATTGCTCTTAAGAGTTTTGGAAACACCTCCCAGGCTCCAGTTGCTATAGTGATAGGTGTAGTATGGAGATGTAAATAGATTGTCTGAGCAATACTAGCCAATCATCTTTAAATTTCACTACTCACAAACCAAACAACTATAATTTGTTGGCTTTTTTTTTATTTCCTCTTCTAAAAACTGTATTATCCCTGGTCCTATAATTGAAGCCTTGTGGACTGTATTCATGAGTCTTGAGTGCAAATCCTGCTGTCATGGACCCTATAGTCTCTCTATACAAATACAACTTGGAGCATGAGCTGACGACCATTAAATAATTAAATATATTTTTTAAATAGTTAAATATATGTTTTTGATAATTAGTTTATTCTAACCTAGAGGAATATTTCTGCTTTTTCCTCTGTTACAGTGTGCGCTTGGTGAAGCTGCATAGTAAGCAACAGCACCACTTCAAACCTTGAGATTACTCAATGTCAATTGTTTTCAAGTGCTCACCCAGCATATTTATGTATAGGGAGGTATCTGTGCTAGGTACTGATGGCTTGCTGGCAGTATAGATCCCTGTGATATTATACACAAAATAAGAGAAACTGTACATTTATTTGTATAAGTTATTAATGGACATGCTGCTTACAGTTGTAACTCTTGATCACATATTTACTATTCAGTATTTTTTCCACACGCGAGGGCTTTGGGGTTTTTTACGAATTTCAGCAATTAGCATGAGATGATTCTCCTAGATGTTCTTTATGACCAGTATAAAATAATTAACCTTATTTAATCTTATTTATTTTCAACATCATAAGTTGCAAGGGGTCTCTTTGTGAAGGTGCACCTGTCTCTCAACTGGATACATAAGAAGAGTTGATAGCTAAAATTATGCAAAAGAGATCCTTTATATTCTCTGCTACCAAACATATATATTCTAGTGTAGAGTTTGTTTCCTATGTTCCAGAAGGATGTACTCATAACCTAAACAGACCAGGACATATCATAGAATCATAGAACAGTTTGGGTTGGAAGGGACTTTAAAGATCACCTAGTTCCAACCCCACTGCCATGGGCAGGGAACCTTCCACTAGACCAGGTTGCTCAGAGCTCCATCCAAACTGGCCTTGAACACTTCAACCCTCTGATCATCTTCATGGACATGCTCTGGACTTGCTTCAACAGGTCCATGGGACACCAAAGCTGAAAATAGTACTCAGTTGGGATCTGATGAGAGTGGAGTGGAGGAGAATTACTTCTCTCAATGCAGCTATCGTACATACTTTTACTTGGTGGATATTTTGTCTCTCTGGCATAAGTGAAGTGTTTTTCAGTGACAACTTGTATAAGGTACTTAAATCCTTTCTGAATAGTTCCTGTGGATTTTTTTTTTTTTCTTAAGATGCTGGGGTTGTTTCCTGGAAGACTGAAGGTGTGCGAGAGGCTTTGCATGAGAAAAAAAAGTTGGAGTTGGAGCATGGCGGTGAGGAGGCAGAGACAGCACTGAAAGGTGTTCCCCATGGCTACGGCAGCCAGCCTGCCCTAATGTAGGCCATTGCCTAGAATAAAAATCTTTCTCAGGGCATCTGTGGAAAAAATGACAAGTATGAAAATTTGGCTGATGGAGATGTAGTCTGAGGAAATAGGACATTTACAACAACTGTTGTTGAACAGCGCCATCCAAGGCCACCCAACAGCTGTTTAATATTGAGGTATAAGCAGAATTCTCAGTGAATAAATATCCTGCAATGGTTGTAGTTAACAGTACCTGAATAAGCATCCTGCAAAGAATGTAGATAGCAGTACACAGAGGCAAAAAATAATCATCTGGAGCAAGGACCTGTAGTGAAAGCTGTGCAGTCATAATATGTTTTTAATGCCTTTGCTGCCAAAAGCTTCAGACAGCTGGATAATGACTCATCAGAAAGCCTCTTGGAGTGATTCCACAGTTCTCTGTATCCTCAGATTTTGGTGCTGTTTTTCCCCTAAAAATGCCATCAGCTATTTAGTTTCACACTGGTTGGCCAAGCAGCATGGATTAGCATGGGAAAAATTCAAACAGTGAGACAGTTTTATTTTGTCACTGCTCTTGATAATATAGGACAGCTTGCAAAATGTGTCGGAGTGTGATACTTTGCTGCTGGAGTTCCACAAAAGTATCGCTTGTCAAGCAGCCACAAAGGCGCTCAGCGCAGCATCTCATCTGAGGGCCAGTCTCACCTGCCCCGCGGTGGAGGTTTCAAGAGGATGCTGATCCTTACCAAAGTCAAGATTTTGAATTTGTGAAATTGTTTAATTAAGACCAGCAGAAAGCCTGCTGGGTAGTACATCAATTAGTTTGCCACTCTTAAGGTGCGAGTAATAATTTTCATTTTACTTATTTACCCTGGTCCGCCAAGAGTGAGATCTAAATGATCTTTAGCTCAGTGAAAGAGACAAAGGATTGCTATTCTTGCAAAATGCACTTTGAAACTGTCCAAAAGCCCCAGAAAGGGACCAATTTTTTTGTCTTCATAGAGTGGGCAGTATATTACCCGCTTACATTCATTATATGTTAGGGCAGGAGAGCTCAGAAATTTGCAGGACAAAAACCTCACTGTGCTGCTTATGTACTTTGTCTAAGAGTGGCTCCATTTTTGCAATAGCCCACTGTTCTTTTATTTCCTCAACTGTAAATTGTATACACCTGAACTCTGATTTGTTTCTGATCTGAGAATTTTCTCCTTAGGTACTCTGTAAAAAGATGCTCCTTTGCTCCCTCCCACACTTCCAGAATAACAGCTTTGTTACTTTGTCCTGTTTTTTGTGGGTTTTTTGTTAGCTAAATCTGCTGTCAGGCATTATGGGGTGATTGTCTCCAAAATAGTAATTTTTCTGCCCTGAAAAATTATAATAAATATTGGCAACAGTCCTAGCTTCTGACTGTAAATCATTACAAATCTTATTTCTCTATGTACTGCTGCACATATGCTACAAAATCCTTGAGAGGCTTCATGTCCCAGGCACAAAAACTATCACAGTAAATATTTAGTTTTTTGGCTGTGGAAGAGATGTCAGGAAGGGTCCTGCACCTCTCCATCCTATTGTTTCCATGTCTTTGCTTCTGTCTCGGGAAAGTGATGGATAGCCAAGAAGTCTGTGTTTTCCCATCTATTTCATTGTTGAGAATTGCTGTGGGTAAAAAGCTAGTGTTTAATAAGGTAATTCTTCTGTACACCTTGGAATCAGATTTTCAGGTGGTTGATGAATCCAGGGCCCAGGAAGCATAGGTGCTTTTGGAAGCTGTGTATCTTCCCTTATCTCCAGACCCAGCTGATGCCCTCACCCAGACCTGGAGAACTGCAGAACATTGGAAGGTGACATTAAGGCATTTGGTGCGCACAGGTGGGGAGTAGCTACAGGCACTTAGAAGAAAGAATGGTACAGAAAAAAAAGGGTAAATAAGAGAAGGTAAGCAGAGAGTGTTAGGCAGGCTTAGAAAGCTTTTATCTGAGTGGGTATTTTGAAAGATGCAAATACGCCTTTGCTTTTACTTGTCAATCTCGGGTTGTTAATCTCAGGATCTGCCTTTGCTTGTGTTCCAGCAGGAAGATGGGAATAGCAGCATTTGCTCAGTTCTGTGAAGTAGTTAATAACATATAACACAAAAACCTACCTTGGTGTTACTCATTTTTGATTGAAGAACATTAGAGTACTACTGATATATTTAAGTGTCATCTTAATAGAATTTAAAGGAAAGATTAATTTAAGGTGATACTACAAACAGAATTCTCAAAAATGTATTCAACCTCAGCCATATGTTGTTTTAAAACTGGTAAGAGGTAATAGAAGTGGGACAGTAGGTTGATTCTGTCGCTATCTCTTATGGTACTATACAGGGTATTAACAATATGGTGAATAGCAGTCTTAGGGCTGATACACTGCAAAAGTTCATCACAAATCAAAAATAAGCACAATGTACAGATAATTAATTATTTATCATTCTTTCCAATAATTAAATATTTTTAAAATAATTTCTTTCTAAAGCTATAAAATTAATCACGAAAAGAATGCGAACAAAAAGTGGTGGTAAGTCTTTCTTCGGCTGAGATTTCACTTTTGGTTTTCTTGAGAAGCAGATTGAAGACGTATCTATAGACATGTAGAGCATATGGGTTGCCACTAAAATATGTGATTTGAAATTACATGAATAACTCGTATTGTTTGGCATTGTCTTCACTGGGCATTCTTGTTTTTTTAATAATATTGGATCTCTGAGATTGTTAGATCCTGCTGGATGATCCTTCTAGTTTTCCTTTTTTTCTTGGTAGTTCAATTAGGAGGAGATACTTATTTAAGAGGAAATTCCACATGTTTTAAAGTGAACATTTAAAATTTGAATAGTTTGGGTTAGAGTACAGTAATTATATCTCATAAAGTCTGATTTAAATATGGCCTGAGTTGGAAATGCCTTAGAAAGTAGTTAATGCATAACCACTTTGTTTTTGGCACAGCACTGCATTGTTCCTCACAAGTCATTGGAAGTCATCGATCTAAAAATTATGAGATCTGAAAACAGAGAACAGGTATCAAGTTTAATTTTTTTCTTTCCTTCCAAGCACTTGTGTCTGACTGTTTAGCATCTTTTTAACAGCTGTTTGAAGTAGAACTTTTAATTACAGGAGAGCTGAAATTCTCTAGTAATTGCTTGCTACCAATGTAGAAAGTAAACTAATATAAATAATAACAGAAAAAAGCATTAGCAGCATCCTCTCATAGGTGACTCTACTTCAAGCAGTAGTTGGACCTTATGAAGTCACTTTCAACCTGAGTTTTACTGGAAGTCTGCTGCTACAGTTAAACAAGCTCTAACAAAGTTCCAGGCCAAGACCAGCCCAAGTAGAGCCTAACGCATCCTAAGTCTTGTTCACTGGCCCAATGCACAGCTGGTGGCCTGATGGAAGCAATTACCACCCTTACCTGTGTCCACTTCTGAAATCACAACTGGACCTCCTTTGCCTCTAGAGAAGAATGGGGAAGCCGATTATTCCACTCTTTTTCTTGTAACTGTAGTAAGCATAAAGGGTTAATTGGGAGAGGACATACCTTCATCCTTCTTATTTTTCCTCCTCACAAGTCCTTCTGTAGGGCTTTTCTGAACAGGTAGCTGTTAGCAATATTTTGTAGGAAAATAATTCAGCTCAACTCTCCAAAAGCTTTTTTCATCAGTACTCGGGTCTCATTTACTTATCAATAAAATCCTTTTTTTGCAACTATAAAAGAATTTACCTCCATGTATGTTAAACACTGTCTTGATTTTACACCAAGATCTGCTATAGGATTAAATAGAGTACTAGGACTCATGGTCCTGCATTATGTTCATCCTTGGTGCTAATTGCATTCATCCTATTCTGTTAAGAAAGAAGATCTTAGGTGACAGAAATATAGTTCTTGCTGGGTCCCTGATAAGCATTTACACTGTACAGCAGAGGATGTTTCAGATTGGTTCATGAAACTGCTCTGCCATGAAACTTGCACCAGTTCTTTCCTTGTGGGGAATTATGACAAATCATTCAACCACCAGCTCAGCCTGGCTCAGGAGTGGCACTGTAGATGGGGGGTTTGGGTAAACAGAAGGTCAGTGATCCTATGAGTGAATCTGTGGTTGTAATGCTGGCTTTCTTCAAACCCAAGTACCTTTAACCTTGTGATTATAAAAAAAAAAGGTATTATTTTGTAATTTTATTCCTATATTTGAAGAGAGACACTTGAAACCTATTATAAATTACTAAGGACATCCAAAACCAAAGGCAAAATATAAAGGATCTCAAGTATTCTTATGATGTCTTTAATGCTGTGCCATGCCAATCGAGAGGTAAAGATCACTGTGGGTTTGGGTACTCGTATTTGGAAGAAGGAGCACCAAATAACAGCGTGGTATTTATTGTTTGTCCAGTGAAACCTGGACTTACCTCTGACAGTTGAGTGCTATGTTCTGATATAGAAGTAATAGCATCTCTTTCTCCCATTAATACATCATCTCTGACTTTTATATCACTGATGTATTTAAGCACTGAGGCATTCAGAATCCACATAGAGCATTGCTCAGGGGATCTAAAACACTTAATGCTACAATAGAAAAGAGGTTTGTGATTTGGGTGGATTAGTTACTGCCTATTTCATTTTGGGGGTTTCATATATCTTTCAATAAGTTCTTGTAAATCAGTTTAATGAACCAGTTTACTGCCTGGTGTCCTGTAGTTTTGATCTTATGCAGTATCTCATATATATTTAATTCATATCATAAGTTGTGTCCAAATCCAAATACCTCTCAGTAGGTTTGTAAGGAGGTGCACAGGAAGCAAGACAGATACACATCACTGGAGGAGGAACTACATTTAATTCAAACTTCAGATGAACTCAGAAAGACAGTTCAGTGATGCCTAACCTGGCATCAGTGATGTTTAGAGAAGAGACAGGCAGTGGAAGGGAATGTTTTAGCAAGGGATTGTTTTTGAGGAGGCATGTAACTTTTAGAATGGAAAGAGGCCTCACTACTTTACCAGAACAGGTGTTTAAATGTATTGACTTACAGAATCAAATTATAATGCTTTCTCTGTAACAAATCAAATGTGATTTTTTTTGCCATTAAGGAAATGGGGATCTGACCTTTCACAAGAAAAAAGTTGGATCGTCTTGTAGTATGAAGAAAACAGAAACACAGAAAAAAGTACAAATGTAATGGAACAAAAGAATGGGACATTAAAAATTTTAAAACAATCCAGGACCATTTTTAAACTTTATTCTTTGTGTTCTAGTTTTAGATTAGCTGCTATATTTTGTCTTTTTTTTTCTTTTTATTTTAACAGCACAGCTGACCTAATTCCCTTCACTGTCTTTCACATCATGTGCAGCTAACTTACTCATGGAGAGTAGTATTTTGTGAAATAAGTTTTCACTTTAAAATAAATATCTTCATTATGAAAGTATAGGAGAGAAATTAATTCCAATTCTGGCATTTTGCTTTAGATTAGGTTCCAAATATCAGATTTCCAACTGTGTCTTTCTCAGTGGCAGATATAGGTGAGGCCATCTCCACGTCTGCTTACAGGAACAGCTTTGATAAATACCTGGAATACTTCATAGAGTACCTATCTTAAGATAGTAATGTTTTTTATATATTTTAGTTTATATATAGCATCCCCCTAGCATCAGGTATACTAATTAAGGTTATTTATATTTATAAATGTTTACAGGTTGGGGCTTTGTTATCCAAGGCAGTGGAGAGTTTTTAGGCTGCTGTTTTAATGAAAAGTAAATATAATAAGCACTCTCTTGAGTGTTGTAGGGCCTCTCTATTCTTCATGAAGAACAGTTGTTCTGTAAGTAATGTACCTGTAGCTTCTGAGCCTTAGAAAGAATCAGAGTGCCCAACAATAGGGAATTCAATTCAGATGAGATTATCCATATCAGTAATTGAATGTTCCTGATTTTCATTTTAATAAAATAAATTATAGCTTATAACATTTTATGTTTCATTAAGTAATTTCATGAATGAGAATCATAAATATTACATTTAGACAAATAAAACATTAATGATTATAAATTATTCAAGGGTACTTTTACTCAGCTCTGTCTATTTGGCACTCTGCTCATTGGAGAGCCAATCCTGGAGGATTGACTCCTGGTAGCAGTTTCAGCAAATCAGGCAAATCTTCAGGCTATTAAAATAGATAAGATTATGCTAATATTATAATTTTTGCACAGTGTTTAGCTTTTCATTTAAAAGGATGTAAACCAGAATGTTATTAAATAATGATTTCCTCCTTTTTTTTCATTTGCTGTTTAATTTTTCTTTTTGAAGCAGGAAAGAATATGTTTCCTGAAATACAAGTGGTAATTTATTTGCTTTTAAATGTGGTGGTATCTACGGAAGACTTTATCCTGAGAACTAAACAGGGAGTGACATGAGAAAAAAATACTCCACATAAGTTAAAAATATGTAAAAATTAACTTGCTTGAGGACATGATTTTAGAAGTGAAATCTAATAAAAGCATAATAAAGAAATGGCCAAGATAATGAAAGTCTGGTATCTGCTGAGTTTCAGTGAAGGGAGGGAGAGTCTATTTAAATATTCATAAATTGAGCCATGAACCAGAAAGGAACAGGTTCCTTCTCCCACCCACCATGACTAGTGGCCTTGCCTGGAAGAATCCAAAAGGAAACGATGTTGAACATCCATCATGAATCAATTCTTTGTCTGGGAGGCTAAGGTCTGAATTTACCACTGCCTTGCCCTGTGGCCAATTCCATGCATACCCTAAAATCTGTGGTCTGGCTGTGCACCCTCTGGACAGGTGCCAGGGAGAGAGGCTACTCCCTGCCCCAGCATCATGTCCCTGCTTCCTGCATGACAGGCACATGTATCCCCAGCAGGATGTTCCTGAAGACATTGCCTTTAATGACATCCCTGTAGTGTCCTCATGGTGTGATCTGTTCATCCCAAATTCAGGACCTTAATTAAGGGCCTTTGAAGATCAATCTACGTGTTGGCCATTGCTTTTAGGTGATGGTGGGCATGGTATGGCACTGATGTGAACACCCAGAGAGTAATGTTATGTATTTACTGCTTGGTACTTGCTGAAATCTCTGGCCAGGGAGCTGTGTAATTCTTCCTTTAATCTCAATGTAAAATTTAACTTTTAACCAAAGAGAGCAACTCACTTGCAGTTCTAAAAGCACATATACTTTTATCAGACATGCAAGTAATTGAAATGTTTACTATTATCCCCCAATGAGGACCCTGAGTATTTTTATATCAGTTTTCTGTGGAGTGTAGTATTTCAGAATTTTACCTCTACTTTGAAACCCAATGTAGATGAGATTTGAGTCAGTCATGTCTAATAGATACACAAGCTGAGGTACCAAATAACTTTTTGGTGAAAGGTATGCAAACTGTGTGTGTTGTACAAGTTGTGAGCCTAAGCAGTGTCAGTCAAGAAATAGATACTGTGTGCATAGAGAAGGGAGATTTTACTTTTTTTTTTTTCAAATATTACACCACTTTGTTATTATTGATAGGAACAAACAAATAAATACTTTCAATAGCATTCTAGAGGCATTGATAGGTTAGAAAAATAAAGCAGAGAGGTTTTTTTCTCCCTTTTCTTTGTAAGCATGACTCCATTTAATTCATTTCAGTTTCTAAAAAAGCTTTACTAACAGAAGCGGGTTGGCTGAGGCAGGGAATGCATGGTACTCCCCTGGATATGACCATGAGCAAATATCCTGCTCACTTCAGAGCTCTGATAAAGTGGTTTATACAGAATTCTTTTACAGTGTCAGGCTGCAACCTGTGGTAGCTTGGTTGTCCTATGAACATACAAAAGTGTCTGATTTATTTCCTTTCGCCATTTCTGACTGGTTAATGGTGTGATGCCATTCCAAAAAAATACCTTTTAGTGGCTGACATTTTATTTCCCATTAATTGCTAGCTAAAACACGAGACAAAATGGATTTTCTTTTGTCTTTTGCATTGATTCACTATACAGCTTTTGAATGTTTGGGTGTGAATCTCTGGACTTTAAGTTTCTTCTGAAAATGGATACTTGAAGTAACAGCTGTGTAGGTGTATAAAAATTAAATAATAACAGGAATATATTTTTAGATCTCTGAATGAACTAAAATATATTAAGCAAAAAGATGGTTTTTTTGTGAACATTGCTATTTGCATGAGACACATATATAATACACTAGCAAGAATTTTAGGATTTTTGTCTACATTTATTAATTTCAGGCAATAATAAATAAATAAATTAAGGCAACTGTGCTCTTGGGTCATCTTTTCTGGGCAGACATTATGTGGCAGCCAGCACTCTGTTGGGTGTCCCATACTGTGTGCACTCACTTTTTATGTTTAAGTGCAACAGTGCTATAAGCATCCATCTCTATGAAAGAATGAAAATGCGCAAACCAGGAAACAGTACAGAATATTTAAGAGCCTGTCAGCCTGTCAGGTTTTGGCTGTCTTTCAGATTTGATATTCATCATTTTCTGTCTTCTTGTTGGAAAAGGAGAGAGGAAAGGAGAACAGAGAATAGATTTCGAGCCTTTTGTCTTCATATGTGGAAGCTGCTTTGGAAGGAAACAGGGAAAACCTGTTGAATATTTACAGTTGTGCTTCCATGCTGGAAGGACAAAGATGGGCAAAAAGATTTACGTGAAAGAAGCAAGAAATTGCTGTTTCTCCTAAAATACGTATTTGCTGTATAAAAAGAGTTAAGGAACAAACATCTGAAAGTTGTCTCTGCTCTCTTTGCTTCCTATCCTCCAGTGGTCAACTGCAGCTTATATTGAATCATGAAAATAAGAGAGGACTTTGCTAATGCATTTTTTCAGAGAACTGGTTATATTCTTTACAGAATAGTTTTGCCTTACACAAGTCTCCTCAGACTGAGGTTCCTCTGAGCTTACCTTCCATGTTCTTCTTATGAACACCCAGTGTAAAACAGCAAAAGGTTAAAAAAGATGCATTAGCAGGAAGTTCTAATTGACCTACCCTCCTGACTTTTATTTATTCCAGCCCCTGTCTTTTATAATAGTTAGTTTTTAGACGGTATAATTCATTCACTGACAGGTCATAAAAAAAGGCTGCAAGTAGAAAAACGAGCTCACAACTGTAAAGAAAAAAGAAACAGAAAAGAGTACACTAAAGTAGGCCATTTCTTATAACTTGAATGTTCTTGCAACTTTTTCTAACTGCTCAGCTTGTAAGTGACACCCATTTAAAACTTTCATAAATTCACACATCTTTTGGAAGGAACATGTAGAACTGAAAGAGCCTAAAGTGAACCTTACAAAATACCTTTGAATTTGCATCTATTTATGTTTACTTTTGCATTTTTACATAGTTATGGATATGTCATATTATCATACTCAGGAAGGTCTGCAAAAACACCATATATATGAAAATATACCATCCCGTCTGACTTTGAACAATAGTGTTAAAAACTGTGATCAGTTTTCTTTATCCAATATTTCAGTGTATTGGAGAGGAGAAGAAATTTCATTAGTGGTAAACAAATAGAAAAAAACATCCTCCTTGGTTCTTTTTGGGTACTCAGCCATTTAAATAACTACTTTGCTCTTTTCTTTATAGTTTGTTTTATTTGAGGCATTTGGATTGCGGGAGGTTGTCTACAGAAATGACTGTACGTGTCTGAATGAACTTGTTTCAAAAAATTCCACTGTCATTTGGAAAGGCTTGGTCTATGACTGAGTGTACTCTGTATGCCTCCTGCATTATTCATCCGTTGACAGAATGGTGGATCCATAGGCAACCCGATTAGAATTCCTTCCCCAGCCCATCATGGTTTGTTTCAACAGCTATGTTGTTAAATCCTTCCTTTCAGTCTCTTTATTTAGTGCTGTCCCATTTTTCCCTTGGCGCTGACCTTTTCTAGCTGAGAACCTGGTGCTATCTACAAGCTGATGAATTGTGGCTGTTCTCAGTGAAAGTGACCATCAAAGACAGGATGGTTTACTCATGCTCTTCTCCAAAATTTCTCATAACATACTGGAAGAAAACATTCCCTACAATGCATGCAATTTCTCTTACTTGTGCCTTAGTGCATCTGTCTTTCTTACTGATACTGGATTTCTTTAATTGTAGGTGCCGTACAGGAGACAAAAGATGTCTTTCTGTGTTGATACAGCAAGAAGTTATAGTTGTTTAAGCTGAAGCCTTAAAGCAGATTTCTACTGCAAAGAAAGGGAAGATAGCTGCTGAGGATTAGGTGGTGAGGAGATTGAATGTCTCATTTTAGTGATACAGGGATTCTGGTTCCATTTCCTTTAAAGCCAAAGATGTACTTAAGCCAAAAATTACACATTTCTGTGAGAGCTCAGAGTTGAACTGAAGCAAAAATTAACTTCACTCTCCTTTCTATGTCTGTGAGGATATTATACTTGACCATAATCTGTAATATGTGGTGGTTGTTGGTGTGCTGCAGCCATTCTAAATCCATGGTTAAAAAATTGGCTTCTTGATAATACTTCTAGAATTAATTTTGCTTTTTTTATTCAAGTAAGGCAACACTTTTTTAAGTGGTTCTTCTCTTGAGCATTTGGTGAAGTATTCTAGTTTTCACACAAGTGCCATAAAGACAGTTTTGAAAATTAGCAACCTTTTCCAGACTGCTGACCCAAACTCTCCCTCAACTTTTAACAACCTCTACTCTTTCACTCCTAATGTGAGGATTACATTTCAGATATTCCTGATGGACTGCATTTCACAAACATTCGTTCATTTTTTTGAGTCAGTTGTACAACTTTAAATAACATATATCATAAATGCTTATATCAAGGAAAATTTGTTCTATTTCAGCCACGTCCCACTGAGTTGATGACTCTGAATTGTAGGTAGTGATCAAAAAAAAAAACCTGGGCAGTGCTTGTAATAGCTACTATGTAGAAGGAGAGAGAAATATATGATATCTCCTTAGTGTATATAAGTAGCAATTTGGGATCATTCTTGAAGTTATTATTTAAAATTTGCTTTTATCTGACATCATTGTTTAGTCTTGCAAATGGTAAGTTTATGTAAGTGATGAGCATGTACTCTGCTTTCCATACAAAATACTATTGCCTTTAATAAATTATAGTTAAATATGGCCATATCTTCTAGTTTAAGCGAAGCAACCTTTACGAAACAAGGAAATTTTTGTAATCGGAGCTGCTTTATGTTTTGTTTTGTCCTTATTACTCCCTACAACTATCTGAAAGGAGGTTGTAGCAAGGTGGGAGTCAGACTCTTCTCCCAGACAACTAGTGACAGGGCAAGAGGAAATATCCTCGAGCTGTACCAGGGGACTTTCAGGTTGGACATCAGGAAGAATTTCTGCACAGAAGGGTTAAGCATTGGTACGGGCTGCCCAGGGAAGTGGTGGAGTCACCATCCCTGGAAGTGTTCAGGAAACAACTGGACGTGATACTTAGTGCTATGGTTTAGTTGACAAGGTCTTGTTCAGGAAGAGGTTGGACTTGATGATCTTGGAGGCCTTTTCCATCTTTAATGATTCTATGATTCCAATCTGGACATAAAATTAAGCCAAATTTGGGCTGTATTTAGTATTGAAGTTGGATTAGATGGTCTCCAGAGGAACCTTCCAACTATAACTATTCTGTGATTCTCTTAAACATGTAGGTATCTGTTCAAACTAATTTTTGTTATTTTTTCTTTATGTATGCTGTGTGGCTTTTGTTCATTACCTTAATTTAGGTTCTTATGAATGTAAATGAATAAAATAATTGCTACATTATCAATATTACCATTCATATCCCCACTAATTAGAATTCCAGTAAAGTAAGTGTTAATATTTGCAATAGCATTGATTTGAATATAATTTTGCCTAAATTTAGACAGAAGTTGTGTTTTGTTTCTTTACAAGCAATGATATTCACATGTTCAAGTCTTTAAAAAAATTTAAAATGAGAGACAGGAATTGTAGCTAAAAATTTTGCTTTTACATGCTGACATCTTTACTGAACTCTCAGTGTTTCTTTAAGAAGAGTCATCCCTGGTTTTTACCTGCATGATATCAACTCCTATTTTTTTAATTTTCTTTTTAAGTCCACATATTTAGTAATCTTCCAGAGGACAGAAATAACATCAGCTTAGAAAAGCCAATAATGGTGTTCTCTGACTGTTGTAATCTACTAAGGAAATTTTCCATCAGAAGATGGCGTAAAGTGTGAAAGTGGTTCAGAGTATTTGTTGCTTTCATGGGGCATCTGTAGGATTGCCAAGTTCAACTAGTACTGCTGTATATTTTGAAGATTTGTTAGTAAAGTGACCTCAAAGTCTGTAGTGGTAGCTAAAGTCCTGTGTTCCTTGGTATCTTATGTGGCCAGTTTGCACATAGAAAATTCTGCCAACTTTGCTTGTTCTTGTTTTTATGTTTAAAAATTATGGGTTTTTTAGGGGGCTTTTAGGCCCAGATCCACTAAATGTCTTCTGAACGTACAGGAAATATAATATAAGTTTCTCCTTAATCCATAAGGTAAGTAGCCATGTGTTGCTGTGTTTTCTGCCATTTGAAGAGGAACTAATGCACAAGATCATTTTGAACTGCAGACTTTTGGCCAGCTTAAATGTTGGAAAAATTTGATACTATATTTGGGAAATCTTTAGTAATTTTTTTTCTTACACTGGCATTTGTCAAATAGGTATACTGTAAGAAGGTAGTCTAACTCACCTAATTCAATGTGCAGCAAGTCAGAGAAATATCAATTTAGATGTATTCCAGGTCTCATGTGCAGGAGAAGCCTCAAGATCTTACAGATTTTGCTGCACAAATATGTTTATGACAAGGCCTTTTGCCTTTCCACTGTACTGCAGCTGTTTTCTGGGATCTCATCATTTCACACCTCATTTCACACTGCAGCATTCTCCCCTTCTCACTGAGAAATACAGTGCTACCCCCTGTACTTTGATTTAGCCATTTGCTACTGTGCCATATTATTGATTGGCATTGAGGCCTAGCTTCATCATGTCAGACTTCAGCCTCTGATTGACAGAAAGACATTACTTGGTAGGGAATTCATCTCAATTGTCATCTGAATTACTTTCCAACATTCCTTATATCTCCATGTTGACACCACAAGTAACCTGAGCTCTGTTGTTCAGGCACTCCCAGATATGAGAAATGGATAATGTGTGTGGGAGTTTATTTTATTTCTTTTGTGTTTGGTTCTTAAATGAAGTAGATTCTGACGCTACCACGTGATTCCATGAGCAAAGCCTCCATCATTATGGAGTAATACAATGCTGAGATTTGGTGACACTGCTGGGGGCCCAAAAACTAAAAACTCCACAATAACCGAACTTTTGATTCCACAAGTTTGAACCCATGATCTGTGTGTTGTGATATGTATTAATGCTACTGCAATCAGAAGATTTAAAATATCTCCCCATAGGACTCACATCAAGCAAAAACTTGATGAGAATATAGCAAAAATATCCAAGTGAAAATCCTTCCTCAGCATGATGCAGTTTCATACGTCCTTCCTTTCCCCAGGACCCAGGAAGCTGTATCAGATGGCAGTTCACAGCCAAAACCTATTCCTGAGGTTTTGGAAATTGGCAGCTGGTATGCTTTTTATTTTTCAAATGTTGCTGTGGCAGGATAAAGCCATTTTTTGTATAAAACTACACGTTAAATCTGGGCATTGACATTGGAAGAGAAATCCTGAGCACAAGTTGTTGTTTGCAAGTGATGTCACTTCTTAATACAAAATGTCCTGGGATCAAACCCCGAAAAGTCATTCTTGTAGGGAAGATCTAAATTATCCATGTCAACCAGATGCATATTGGATTCCTTCAGGTTGGATACAGATAGGGAGATAGCCTAGGGGAGTGCCTTCACTATTGAGTTTCCCTTAAAAAAATACTATTATACTGCCTTTCCCTCCAGCGTTGGATTTGAGTCAAGTCACCTGTGGATGTTTTTTTTTAAGTTGATGCTGTTTAACACATTGGTAATTTTCTGATAGTTCTTACTGGGTTGAGTCTTAGAGATACAGATTTAGATTTGTCTAGGTACATGCAAACATGCACAAATAATATCTTAGATGTTTGCACAAACAATATCTTAGGTGTTATGGGTACTTTACTGAAGAAAGTATAGACCCTTATAGCTTTTCAGCCAGCTGAGATGGTGTCTAAGGCAAAACTTTAGGCATCACTCTTAACTTAGAAATATTCAATTTCCACCTGAGCCCCAGGGAAGGTGGACCTTTCAAAAGTCTCCTTTTGACTAACTCTTTCCTCAGAGGAGCTGATGGCTGCAGTTCAGTATGGTAATTGTCAGGTGCCTAATTTTCATTCATGAACACTCGCCACATCAGTAGAATTATTATTCTACTTTAAAGTAACATATATTTAAGGGACTTTTTGACTGAGAGTTTAACCCAGCAGAATTGCATCCTAATATACTGGATAAAAGCAAACCCTGTCCAAAGCTGTTACACTACCCAGATGTCTGGAGTTGGATAGCTGCAGTATTTTTAGGCAGAGTACAGTATTCAGGTTTGACTGTTCCTTAAACGGGAAAAAAAATTTATCAGACTATTACTGTGCTTTTCATAACTACATAATAGTAATGATGCTAGTTTGTCCATGAGTAGACAAGTAATAGCACAGAAATAATCCATTTTTTTTCACCTGGTAAATACCTACCATTTCATATGCTATGCACTGTCAAAAACATATGGCCCATGCCAAAGAAGTCAAAGAGGAAAGAGTTGGGTTTGATTCAGAGAAGGGATATGATTTGAAAGAGTCTTGTTTAAGTATGGTAATGGATATTGTTAGGGTAAAACACACAAATAGCATTTAGAGGCAGCCAACCATCTCTAGTACAGAGGAATACAGAATGACAAACAGCTTTTGTTTATAGCAAAAAAAAAAGTGAATATTGGCTAAGGAGTAGTGTTTATGGTAATTGAGCTTTGCAAGGAAGTAAAACTTTGTGGGGAACACAGGGGGTAGCATTTTCAGTGAAGTAGGTAATGAGGAGAGCTGTGTAGGCATTTCCTGATTAGCATCTGCTGTTTCAACAGCTGAGAAACATGACTCGCATGTAAACGCTTGTGCTAGGTTTTAACAGGCATTCCCTCTAGCATGTCACTGCCTTCTGGTTTCATTTTCAGTCGCCTTGAGCCCTACTGTGATTTGAAATCAGTGGAGGAGAAAGGAGACTAACACAAACAACAGGTGTCTTAAAGTCTTGGAACAGAGAGAGAAAAAGCCCCATGGCAAAGGAGAAGGTGCAGTTAAGGTGTTTCCTGTCATTAATATTCAGTGCTTCTATTACAAACTGTATTCGCATTTATGCACGTGTGTGTGTGTGTGTGTGTGTGTGTGTATATATATATATGCAGTTGTGCACATAGGGGGTAAAAAGGTTGTAGTACATAAAGATGCCCATTGCACATATCAGAGAATTTTTTTTTGCATCCTGTGAATGAGTGTGACCTATAGACACTAAGTGTACTGGCTCACACAGCCAAAGCAACCCATTTTAAGGCAGGCTCACAAGTCATTTCCCATATGCTACAGCAACTGCTTTTAGTCTGTTGCTGCATAAAATACATTAATTCTTTTTATCTGAGGTTCAAAGATGTTCCATAATTGAAAATGCTAATAGTATGCCTGTTGTTCATCAAAACAGCTTTGCTTACTGGTGGTAACTTAAGCCATGGTAATATGAACACTGTGTACGCCATCGTATAGAAGAACTAGGTTGTGCACTAAATGACATTTATTGCAGATTCAGAAAAGTCTTTCATCTGTGCTTTTTGGTATGGGGAACTATGTCTTTAAGGACTTTGATTTCCAGAAAGTAAATCTGTGATAGAAAGAGCTGTGAAATTCTTACAATATATAGGCAGCTGGGGATGGCATAGAGACCCTGAAAACATGTTGCCTGCTGGGTGTTAACTCAGTACTGAATGGGGCCAGGAAAAAAAGAAATGAATAAAAAATACTGTGAACGGAGAAGTGAAAAGATATGATGTTTTCAGATTTTTTTACTGCTTGGGAAAGATAACCAAAAGGAATATAAAAAGAGTATTCAGGGTTGAGAACTTTGCTCTCTGAAAGCTTAGCAAGGTAAGTTAAGCTTTTCCCTCTTTTCCACGTCTACCTCTTCCTTTCATGTCTTATTTCTTCTACAGGCTTCAGCAGATGGGTCCACAGACAGAAAATCACATCACACAGAATCTTATTTTCTAGTGATATTTTAAATGAATTTTTGTTTGCTTATTAACTTGCTGGATTTTTCAAAGAATTTTGGTAATCCCTATCTCAATGTATGTTCACACTGTTTATTTTTTCACTTACGTATGTTATTAAAATATATATCTATGTTTAAATTATTATTTTGCTACTGCTCTGCAGAAGTTTGTATTTAGATTAACCTATAGAGAAAGTTTTTTGACAACTGCTGTTTCTAAATGTGATTTCTGAAAAATATTCCACTTTTGGAATGAATGTTGAGAAAGTCAGTAGGAATTATTTTTCTTTGTCCAGGAATTTGTACATCAAAATAGTATTTTCCTGTGGTGTTTCAGGCCATGTGGATTCCAGGGTATGATATATATCTTAATATATTAGTAGCAGCATTTTGAGCTTCGAATATTAGTTGTTGTAAACCAGAGGAAGTTTGCTGCATTTACCATGTTAGAACAACTGTCATCTCATTAATGCTATTTTAGCATAGACTTTCTTAATCTTTATAAGAATATCCTATCTGAAAAAATAAGCACAATAATAGTTATTCATGTATTTTGAAATTTTTTTTATGTCTGTATAGCTTCCTTTCTACTTTGAAAATGTACTATCCCTCTTGCACAGATGGGAAAACTGAGGCATTCATGGAAACTTCACCTGGAGGTCTTCCAGAGAAAGACAGAACTCCTGTTCTCAAAGCAGAACCTTATTATAAGTCATATATTAAACTTATCAAGAGGTATTTGTAAATTAACTAAACAGAAGCCGCACTTTAGAGATACCATTTAACATTTACTTTTCCTCCCACAGGAACTTTTTACACCAGAGTGCAAATTCAAGGAGTCCGTTTTTGAAAATTATTATGTAATCTACTCATCCATGCTCTACAGACAACAGGAGTCCGGGAGGGCCTGGTTCTTGGGGCTGAACAAAGAAGGGCAGGTCATGAAAGGAAATAGAGTGAAGAAAACAAAACCAGCAGCTCATTTTCTACCCAAGCCATTGGAAGGTGAGGCTCAGTCCATTGCTGGTAGACCCTCCCATAAATCTCACAAGAAAAGGGAACGATTTCTAAAATGCCCTTTCTGAATGTGTGTGCCTTGCACAGGGGCCATTACTAATGACAGTCCTAAAGATTCATGAAGCAGTTTTGTGCTTCAGCATAGTGATGATAGAAAGGGCATATGTAAAAACATTTTTCCGGGGATTAAGAGGTCATTCTACAAGAAAAGAACTCTTTTGTGGAAGTGCATTGTGCTACTTTTAAAATATTCTGTTGGTAGGGACAAAAGCTGTTGTGAGTCTTGCATTGAGAAAATAGTCCTTTTATTAGGCAGAATGAAATAATGGATATTGTAGGATAATCGGGAGTTATATAGGGAATGGATGAAATGTCAGCATTTCAAAGTAAAAGCTTTCTAATACAAAACACAAAGGTCTCTTTATGAAATAAATCATGCTGTGTTACTTTGCCAATTGGTGTAACGTACATAACTTTTGTAAGCTGGCCTTTAAACCAAGATAGAAGCAAATAACAGTCACAGTAACCTTACACACATTCTCTGAAAAATGCATCCAATTATATCTTGGAACTTTTGTCTTATCCTATGCATTCTGCAAGCCTCTATAAACCTATGCTGTGTTTCATTTCTTGTCCTGATGGCACTCCAAATTTTACTGTTCTTATTGCTACACATAGCTTCAGTCATTCTGAAAGTTATCTCATCACTTAACATCTGAAAATGTCTGAGTAAATTTTTGATTAGACAATCAGTTTGTTAAATATTTTAGTTTCATCATAAAGAAAGAATCAGAATAATCTAAGTTTTGACTTCATTTTTGAACTCAGGTTGATGCTTTCTTGCTTTTCTTGTCTTGTAGAAACTTCCAGTAGTTCCATGAGCTCTCAACAATATTAACACTTTATATCTTGATTCCCTTATATTAAATAATACAAATTGCTAAGAGGGAAAGCCATTGAATTTTTAACAGAGATGCAAACTGATATGGATTAGGAAAGAAGTTACTCTTTTTCAATAATATTTGGATTATCAGATTATCAAAATAGCTTAGACAATGCATAGAAATGATTTATATTGCTGTAAAGAACTGCTCAGAGACTCTTGGATCTTTGAGCAGCAAAGGTATTTATTGACAGCACCAGGAGCAAGCATGGTTTGCACCACAAAGAACTTCTCAAAGGTTTCACACAAAAGTAGTTTTTATACAATTTTCATATATGATTAAATGTGTATTCATGTGATTACAACAGCTATCTATACATAATTATAACAGGTAGAGTATAGATGGAGCTCAGACAGGGCTTGGAGTGGTGCTTCTCTTGGCCCTCAATCTTGGTGGGAGATCCGCTCTTCCTCCCTTGAGTCTGGGGTCTCATCTCATCTTCCGCATCTTGACCTTCCTACTTTTCTGTTGTTCTCGATCCACTCACTGGAGCTTGGAGAAAGCCTTGGCTCCAGGCCTGTTTCTCCTATTCGAATGTCTACTTTATCTTACTGCATCCGAATTTATTACCTCTAGGCCTATTGTATGCTTCTTCTACCATTCTTTTAAGCTTTAGTCCAGTAGGCAGAACAGAACGAGCACAGATCGTTTAGATGTTGGTAGTTTCTTAGCAGGCCAAGATATGTCAGTTAACTCTTTTAGGCCTGGCTCCTGTTTCATTGCCTATAAGAATCATCAAATATGATAGCTCTTCTATATAATTCCTTACTTTATAGTTCCACCTCATGTTGTTCAACTTAATAGTTGTGTAGATCACAGTGTTATTTCATCAAGATCTTCTAATTAATCAACTAAGTACCCTAAACACAGTTATGGGGCACTCTGAAGACATAGATCATAACCAGCCTTATATACTCTAAAGAAGACATTTAATGTCAGTCTTCTAGAAGCCATAAAAGGATGTAGATTATGTCACTGGAAATGTTAGAACAAGTATTTGATTAGTTAATGATGCTATGGGGCCCTTCATATTTATTATGAAACTTCACACCACTGGAGATCAAGGTCAGTACTTTGATGCTCCAGCCTCCTACTCTAATTAGCCAAGGGATGAAGGAATTGTGCTCTCTATGGCAACACACAGCCAGTCCCAAAGTCATAGTGTGATGATTAATTCCTTTGGCTGCTTTGACATCTCTTTTAACATTGCTCTGATATAAATAAATGCTACTGAAGTTAGGTATAAGTGGAAATATTACCTGATTCAGTGACATGGAAAATGAAATTGAATTATCCAAGAGCATTAATCATTAAGGCAGCTTAATGCTGGAACTGTGTAATTGAATACATGTATTTTTCTCAAAGGATTTGAAGTGGTTAGATGGGAACTGAAGCCCCGGGGCAAACGTTTAATTCCTCTAAGAATTCAGTTAGTAGTTCAATCTGAAGTTTTCTGCGTTTCTACATTCAGTGGAGATCAGTGGTTACTGCATATGTTTTTGCAAAGGAGGAAGAAAAAACCCCAAACCTTCTGTGTACTCTCCACATCTCCTGGATATTTCTTCAGGATACAACTGAAGCGATCATAGCCAAGTTCCTTAGATTTGAGAGACTGATGTACACATAACTTTGTAGAACTGGATCCTGGCCTAGTCTTGCAAATATGACTAAAAATGAACACAAGTCTAGACAACTGTATTGTATGATCCCACTTTTTAAATACAATCTGTCTTATCATGTTTTACTTCTAAAAGCTTGCATGTTTATTTAAGGGGTCTATATATATATACATATGTGTATATACATTTACATTTTTGTGTGTTCACTTTATGCAAAGATAGAAAAGTAGCTTTTAATTTCCAAAAATCTATAATGTCCATCAAACAAACAAGGATGTAGTTTCCTACATGTTTTTAAGTGAGATGAAGAAGTGAGAATTTTGGAGGGTCAAGAAAATCTATCAGTGATGCAAAACAAGTGTCTGTCAAAATAAATAGTTTCCCTGGTATGCAAGAGGAACATCCTACAGTATCAGTTATTATAGATAATTATTTGAGATGAACTCTTACATGTGATACGTTCTTAAAAATGTTTCTCCCTTTCTCTTCTCTCCCCTCAGTTGCCATGTATCGAGAACCATCTTTGCATGATATTGGAGAAACAGTGCCAAAGGCTGGGGTAACTCCAAGTAAAAGCACAAGTGCATCTGCAATAATGAATGGCGGCAAACCAGTTAACAAGAGCAAGACGACATAGCCAGATCCTCACAGGTGTTGTGACTTACTGAATCTCGAGTACAGTTGAGTGATTTATCCTTGCCAGACTTCCTCTCGGCAGTGTCTGTGGATCAGCTTGCAGCAAGTCACCGACTTGCCCGTTGCTGTTTCTGAACTGAGTTGTTGCAAGTGGATAAATCTCAACATGTAGCTCTACCCAAAACAAGAAGACACCTGGACAAACCAGCTAAACTCAGACCATGGAATGCCCTACCAGATATTGGAATGCCTTTTTAATATCTTTTCTGTGACTGTGACACTTCATGTGAATCACATACTTCACAAGTACACTTGATACCTTGCCTGCTGACAATTGCCCATAATCCCTTTTTGAGTCCACTTTCAGCAAAATCCATGTGTTTAAGTTCTATTTTGTAGCACACAAATAATCAAGTAATTTCTAGTTAGATGCTGTAAACCTGTGCTATTATGAATTTCTCTTCTTCCCTTTTTTATAAGGCTGCTCGCTCCACTGTTTGTGAACTTTTGCAGGGATTGTGTTTCTCTATAACTTAAGTGTTGCCGGTGGCTTAGTTTTGAAAGCAATCAGGGAATCGGAAGCCTTCAAAAATCTATTATTACAAATTATATCTATAAAGAATAGGATCGTTGTCTCTGGCTTACAATATTGATTAAATGTGAATACTCTTTAGTAAAAGATACTGTGCTTCTGAGGTTGGCGTTATAGTGGAGGGAAGAGTGTCAAACACAACCAACGGGGAGTTTTATGAAACACGTGTTTGGCATCCCCGTATAGTTTCTTTTTGTGTGTGTGTTTTATACATATCACAGGCTTACTGGTAATGGTAACATTTGCCTTGCCCAGCGAGCAAGACCCACTCACTTTTGGGAAAGTGGGTCCAAAGAATTTTGTAGGCCTTGTAGGCCTGAATTAAGGCTCATTTTTCATCTACTAAATCTTCATTGTTTGAAAAACAACCACCACCAATTAAAAAAAAAAAAAGTAAGACTAATCAGAATCATGCTACCTAAATCCATTTCAAATATAATCCTTTCCTGTTTTTAAGGAATTGAACTTAACGCCATTGTTATTTTTGGCTGAATTCCACACCTACTTAGCAAAGCATGGGCAAAGATGTTGTGTTCTTTTTTGCAGCACCAATGCAAAGGGTAGTTACAAATTATAGTTTAATATTTCTGGTGTTTAAAAAAAATTTTAAAACTGGACATATTACAAAACTTTATTTTTGTTTTTAGCTAAGCATGCAAAGTCCAGTCCTAGGTATTTCACTGATATCCCGGTATGTACCTCCACCCAGCTTCTGAGGATAACATGCCCACCAAATTGCTAGATTGAAGGTGCCTTGCCTTGATCTCTATATACTGTACTTTCTCCTACATCAGTCTCGAAGAAATGAAAAACATTATAAAATTGAAGCCTTGGATCATATTACCAGAAACAACATTAAACCCTTGAGTTTCTTCCTTGTGAACAATTAAGCCAATGTTATGGGGTGAGGTGGGCTTGGGGGGGGAAGAATTAGAGAATGCCACAGAGGTGCCACTGAAGTTTTTGCATGCTTAGTCACCGGCTTTCAGGAGATTAAAAATATGGGCACTCTCTGTATGCTTAAGATGGAATTTATTTCTCAGAAATGGCAGCAAAGATCAAACTGTATCTCAGTCTGGAAAACTGTGTGGCCTCTTGCTGTTACCTTGATATTTAAAGACAAAAAAGGTGGAAACCATCCATTCCTTTTTTAGCACTGTATTTCTGGCAATTTGTTTTACCACGTCTTTGTGCTGAAGTCCCTAAGAGAGGCTGCTGGTTATTTCAAAGTCCCTGTCTGTTCAGCTGAACAACTGATTCAGTCTGAATGAACTCTTCATACTAGTTTTCAAATGTGTTCTGTTTTTATAAGAAACATTTAGTGCACTCTTCAAGGAGGCTACTGTAAAGCTGCTAAATTCTAGATAAACTTTTTTTTTTCTGTAGGTCAGACTTTCTTTTGTATATGTGCTATGAGAACAGCAAGCTAATGCTTGATGTTGGGTCTTTCTAGGGAGGGAATGAGTTAAGCATGAAGCCCTCTATCCATGTAGGGGAAAAAAACAAACAAAACAAACCTAATCTAAAACTGTGATAAAAATGCAAAGAAACTTTGACTTAGACTGTGCCCTTGTCTGCTGGCACTAAATATGTGTGCATGGGGAAAACACCACTTTATTAAAAACTTTGGTGTACCCTTCTAATCCTATCTGGTCCAGTGGGATTTATGCACCATCCCTGAGAAAACAAAACGAAACAAAACCAAAGCAACTGACATGATGAGCTGGGGGCTTACTCTCCACCTGTAGGATTCATGAGAGGCAGCAGCCATGATGCTGTACTATCAGCTGGGTCCCAGGGATGGCCCCGGGCCTTCCTACAATTATAAGAGGAGCACTTCACAATATTTCGAGTAAGGTAATACAGCTGAAGGCTACATTCTCTCTCACCTGATTCATGAGGAGTGAATACACAAGTTCATGTCTCATCCAGCTGTCTTTTTACTCCCCAGCGTAAGAGCCTGAGGAGAGACAGGGCTGGAAAACTGTCTGAGCAAAGCGAGGAAGTTCTGGTTCATGGCCTGATCCTATATAAGTATTGTTTTGAACACTAATCTTTTGATCCTGAGTAACTATGATCTGTGAACCACTTTGGGAGTCTATAATTAAGGCCAGATTTAATTTCTGCAAGTTGTTAGTGCATACTGGAAATACAGCATTTTTTTAAATTATTGTTTTCTGGTTTTGTTGCTGTGGGCTAAATTCTTATGTATGTTTAATCCAATGAATAGATGTCCTAATTTTTTTTTTATTATTACATTTTGTTTAAACATAAAAAGTTGTCTTTGTGCTTTCTTTCTTCCCTTTTATTTTGTCTTGTCTCATCTGTTGCATGGAAAGAGGATGGCAAGGATGAACTGCATGTTGTAGGTTGTATCTGTCAAAGAACTGTTGGTCAGTACTACTAAATTTACAAACATATATGCAAAGAGTTTGCATTGTACAGTTTGTTTATTCTTATTTGATGTATACACAGATTCAAAATGATGAATAAAGCACTTATATGAAGGCATATATGAAACCAACAAAAAAGTTTATGTAAAAAGTAGACTGTGCAAAACATCATTGCACTGCCCACAGGATGGTGAAACTTCATGTAAATAGGTTGGCAAACTCAATTCTCCCCCTTTACCATGCCAAAGAAAATTTTAGCTCCTTAATATAATACCTCTCTTGCTGTTCTCCAGAATAAGAGTTCACCATTTTCTTCCCTCTAAAATTAATTTTGCTTTTAAGTGAAAGCTGTTTTCAACTGTCTGTTACTACTAAAGTACTGTATAGTAAACCTGATGGAATAAATTTGTATTTATAGACTGGGGGTTTTGTACTTACATGTGCAGCTGCCTGTGAATCTGCAGCCTTCCAGATCTTTTGCATGCTTGCTTTGTATTTTATTCTTCTGGGTTTTCTCTAATCTCTGAGAGACTGTTTGCACAGCAATCTAACCTCATCTTACCATTTTATATGTTAACACTGCATATAGTCATTATCTCTTCCCTTTTTTTTTTTAAATCTGTATTTCAGCTACAGTTCTGTTTGGCAAAATCAATCACATCTGCACAGTTTCAGAAATCCAGTTTTAAGTAGATATGAACTATTTCAACAAAGCACCATTTTGTTGTATTTCAAAAATTTTATAAATACACAAGAATCCTTATGAGATTGCTCACATGATAGAGCCTATAGAAAGGGCTCTAGCTCCTTTTAAGTGCTTTGTGGTTCACATAACACAGCCTTTGCTTAACTTGTTGGGGGTTTTAGCCATTCTCAAATGATTTTTTAATATATTGTCATTTTCATAAACCTTAACTGGTGTAGTCATGTTGATTCTTACCAAACCTCTCCCCTCTCTCCCCACCGTCTCACCCTCGTAAAGTATTCACTTTGACTATGGCATATACCTGACACAACACTAAGAACTCTGGCTTTATATATATATGTAGGGAAACTTTTTGTCTTGATTTAATACTAGTTTAAGCAAAGAGATATGAAATCAGGCAGTTTGGTCCATGCAGTAAAAGTCTGTCTTGCTGATCCTTCTGTTTATTGGCATAAAGAAGAAATTATTCAGCTCCATTCAAATGGGAATGCAAATAAAATTAGACTAAATGTGAAGGTTCTCTTTCTTTTAGATGACCCTTTAGATAAATTCATATTCTGTGCAATGCATTCTAAAATGTTTAATAAGAGGGGTTTTTTTGGTGATGACTAATGCAAATGCTATGACTTATTTTTAAAGATGTAATAAAATTTTTGTTCTGTTACCTAGTCACAGAAATATTCAACTGAGCTTTCTTCATCCCAGTATCATGTAGCTGTATCCTTTAGCTACAAAGTGAGATGTCATTCTGCTAAGAAGCAATGGGCAAAGCGTCAGAAAAGTGAGAGCAGGTACATGATTAAATGTTCATCTGCGTGTTTCTAAAAGAGAGTGTGGCCACTGAAAAAAAGGGTCACAAGCAGGTTAATAATTTATAGAAGCAAATCAATCCACAGCTGTTTTATAGCTGATATTACAGATAAGTTATATACAGTAGGTATTATCCTGCAAGTCCATTATAGAAGCATTCAGTACACTTCTGGATTGTGTTCTTTCTCTCATAAGAAAGCAAGGACATAATATTTTTTCATAAGGTTTACTAATTTAATCAGTACAAAATCCTCATTTATCCAATTTGATTTTGCCTTTTGTCACAGGCCTGGGAGAAAGTTTTTACAGTCACTAGCTGTAAAGAATCCAGCAGTAAGTTTCACTTCCTTATGCCTCTTCCTGCTTTTACAGTTTATGTATCTAGAATTCCCATCATACGGAATGAGGTGTAAAATAACAATTTGATATTACAGCTATTATATTCACATATGTGGAATAATAATCTTATTTCTTCCGATCTCATTTTTTTAGTGAGAAAATCAGCCACAAAACAGATCTGCTGGGTGTTACACCACCAGTTACCTCAACATGAAGAGGGGAAATGTTCAAGCAACGTTATAAGACACAAAATAAAAACTGGAAAAAAATTAATGAGAACATTACATTTTTAATAGTCTTATTTAATACTTTATGGTTTATAGTAATAGCACCATTTTGTTTGATAATTGCATTTTAATGAAACACAGAGAGTAACCGTTGTAGATATCCTATTTTTTTTCCATACGCAATATAAAAAACAACTTGGATAACAGAAATACTGTGGCTGTGTAATCTGTCCAGTAGTCAAAATGTTGGAGTTGATTGTTTTTTTCAAAAAAACCCAAACAAACTAGAAATAAGAGTTAACTTACATTCTTTAAGTATATAAATTTAAAATTAAAGCAAATTACAAAGTAAAATGCATCAAATACGATACTGCAACCAGCTAAAGAATTGTTCTTTTATATATGAATGAGTACCTGAAATACCACAGCTGGTCTACAGTATATATAAATCTGCTAATGATGGCATGAACAAGCCAAAAGCATCTACTGACACCAGATAAGAGTTTTGATTATCTGATATTTTCTTATTACTGTTCTAAATACAGATGGAAGAAAATAAAGGAAAACTTTGTATCCTTCACTGTTTCCACTCTGATTCAGCAGATGAATGTATATGCAAAAACACCACTGATTATAAGGTGATTCAGGTCAGCTGTATTCGTAAATATAAATAAAAGCAACAATCTGTGCTCTCCAGACACCAGGGTTGGCAAAATGCATATATGCTAAAACTTAAGAAAATATTTCTGTTTGGTTCCATGGAGTTTAAGGGTTACAAGTATAAAATATAAACTAAAATTTCAAGATGATTTTATTTTGAAGATGCTTTATACTGTATCAATATCTTTTAGAACTCTGTCTGATATTTTGGTTATCTAACAAGAGAGCAGGGAACAGCTTTAGGATGTATGTCTCATTACTATCTGCAGAACATATATAAATTGGATGTTTGGTGATTATGCTCCCTGAGAACATGGGTTTCACAGGCTTCATTTTTAGAAAGAAATAATACAGGCTAACTAAAAAAAACTGGGTGAGAGAACAAGCAACATGGGAAGGGGTAATAATAAGGCAATTAAATAAATTTGAAATTTTGCATTCTGTTACATGTTCTGTAGCATTGTATTTTCCTATTTCAAAACCATCCTTTCTAAAAGAAAACTAATTTTTAGATAAATAATGGAAATACAGTATTTGGTTGATACATAGTTCCATTATTTCTGAATCATGTACCTCTTCTTAGGACCTTGGCACCTAAGTGCCAGTGTTACAGTTTGGTATCTAAAAGAAGTATTTTTCAGCCATTTAATCAATTTTCTCACTCAGTCATGATTTCACAAAGTGTAAACACTTTTGAAACTAAAATGTGTATTTCTTCTTTTTGTTCTAAAGAATTCAAGGGCTGCCAAATCTATGTGTACAAAAAATTAAGAGACTCATATGTAAATAAGTTAGGGAAGTCCCAATAGTTGTACATCATTCATTACTCAATGTGAATTTCACACTGAGCAGCATTTCACCATTGGAAAATAAAAATAAAATTTTTGTTCATACCACTGCTTTGTTTGTATTTACTGTATTAAAACTTTAATTACTTTGTTGACATTGTCCAAATGTCTTTGGCTGAGACCAAGCTGCTGCATAGCATAGATGATTTTTCAAGTCAGTTGACCTTCAGGTTTCCCACTTCCATAAAAGCAGTTAAATTCAATGAATACCATGTGTGACAGTGTAATTTGTTCTAAACATTGATTTTGAATAGTAGACAGAATTTTCATCCTGAAAATGACATATTTTCATTTTCAATATAACAAATTTTCATTTACTTTACTTTTAAGAGGCAACTGTACTACACAGAACAGTATGATAGAAGTACATATGAGTTGCAGAATACATATTCAGAATAGGCAATCATACATTTATATCTTTATTAGTTTCCTTCCTTATGTTCCCATAGGTTATGTACTTGAAAGTATTGTAGTATGTAGATTAGATAACCAACTTACTGACACATTAACCACAGAAACTAAGTTTTTTTTGTGGAAAAGGGTCTGTTCAAACATTTTGGGTCTTCAGTTTATGGGTGTCTTGTAATTGGATCTCAGATAATTATTTTACCAAACAAAAAATCATTAATGTTTTTATAGGCTTTTTTACAGCTTCTTTCAATTTATGAGCTGGTGCATAATCAGGATTGTCAGAAAGAAAAAAAGGTCAAATAATGTATTTTTCCAACACCATAAAATTAATCAAAGTAGTTATTTGACAAATATTCAGCTAGTGTTACTCCTCTACAGGGGTATTGTTAAGATTGATAAGGAGAGGTGATGACCAAGTAAATAATGTTAAAAAAGGCTTTCTTATGCTTTTTCCAAAGGTTGCTTAAAGAAACAAGCATTATAGATATAATCTCAGTTCCACTGAATTTACAGAAAAAACTCTGGAGGAATTCCACAGGGCCGGTATTTTATGACTTCACCCTCTAGAACTGGGGTTGTCCTGCTCCCTTTTTTAGTTTTTTTGATGCATTTCTTTAAGGAGCAGGTCCTCAAACGTGTTCTAAGGTACTTCAAACCATGTATGTGTGCTTACATGCACACCCACACCCACACACTGAGCACTTCTGAAATTAAATGTTCTAGCAGCCTAAAGAAAAACAAACAAAATAACCTCCTCAGTCTTTAACACCCTGCATTAAGGGTATTCTCTCCCCAGCCAGATTTCACAAGCATTTCCATTCCATCCTTCCCAGCACTCACAGTTTCCACAGCTACAAACACCGTTGCCTAGAATAGAATGAATAAAAGGCAATTATCATAATTGAAATGTACTACATTAAAATGTGTTTTATTGGAAGTAAAAAGCCATGGTAAAGTAGTTGCATTGTTCCTTTATTGTTCCCCTATCCCTTTTTTTTTTCCCCTTTGGAAGGAAGCAATTATTGTACCATTGCATTAAGAAATCACCCCAAACCTACATTTTCAAAAGCATTAATAGCATTCTCTCAATAATTCCATCAGCCATATTGCAAATATTGTAATTGTGTATTGTGTAGTGCAATTGTACACATCAGTATCTGTACCCAGCTGGTGAGGTTCAGTGTTTGCACTGTGCCTCAAGGTACAAGGTAAAACAAGATTACTTTTAACTACTACAAAGAAAGAAAAAGTCATTAAAAGTTACCAACAGAATAGCAATAAAACCATCACTCTAAACATGAAAAACTTTACATGTACCTTTTCAGGAGTGCTATACAAATAAATCATATCTCAAACTCTCTATTAAGTGAAAAATGTGTTGACCCTATTTTACAGTAGGGAAACATTACATACTGACACCTCTATTTTCATTTTATTTAAATATTTTTTTATGACTCAAATGCTCAACTTAAGACAGCTACAGCATGAGTTTCCAATGTGAACTCCTCTTCCTACCAGTTTTATGAAGATCCATGAACAGCCATTACAGCTGAAGATAAGACTTCTGCTGCTGCTACACTGGCTACTTGCCTCCAGAAAAGGACACTTTCTAATAGAGCTAGCTGGAAGACACAATTTACTAGTGTCAGCCCTCCTACTCTCACTCTAATCAACTTGCAGATTTCTTCCACGTCTAATAATTGCTGGCAAAATTTTTCTAAAATTAAGATTTGTAACAGGAAGAAACCAATGAGTTAATTTAGCAATTCCCATGCTGCTTCTTGTCACTGTGTTTATCGTGAGGGCTTGTTGGCACCCTGCTCGTTTCTATCCACATCTGCCACCTCAACTTTCAGACAATGTTAAAATGAAGCTGCTATAATCATTAATTTAATAATCAGTCATCACATCATAAGAAAAGCTATTGTGCATTTCAGGCTCCCACCAACAATTGCCTGATTGCCAGGAAGGTCTGTTAACCCACACAACTACGCCTCTGAGCCACCAAGGATCATCAGACAAGTGAATTTTGTCTGTGACTTAAATTTACACACATAGAATGTCCAGTAGAAGAACAAAGGCTAAGGAAACCTCATGATCGTAATGCTGACACTATGTCCTTTGTCAAAAAAGCAGTAGCTGGTAGTCTATTACAATGAGAATTGTTGATGGATGTAATAGCTGACTTACTTATTTAAATTCATGCTCAGGCTTTCAACTGTTGTTTTGAAACCTTAAGTTGATTATCACACTGCATGAAGAAACAATTATAGCAGATTTGAATAACCAGCAAATGCACTTCCTCTGTCAGTGGGGAAAGAAGTAGCTAGGCTTTGTCTAACATAATTCCCATCAACACAGTTTGTTTCCTGAAGCAATTAAGTGTTAGCCTGTACTGCACCTGTGCAAATGAGACCGTCATGTTTGTCACAGTCTCTGTCATCGCATTCACAGAAATCGCCTGAAATGTACCATTCCTGGGGAGAACAGATGCACTTTCCACAGTGGCAGGAACCTGAAATCACAAAAATTATTACTCGCAGTCAAAGAGCACTGTCAGTTTCAGACTAGAAAACAACAACCCACGACACACACGTGCACACATATGCACGTGTGCATATGCACAAAATTACTGCCTAAGAGGTTATTACATAAGAGAAAATAATCAAGCTAAAAGTCTTTTGAATGAAAGGATTCTTTTGGCATGAGCTTGAGTATGGTGGAATGTTACTACTAACGCTTTGATCCTGCTATTTCACTTAATCAAGGTTCACATTCTTAGGCTTTCTTTTGGTTTCAGAGACCTACAATCAGGGCTTCTCTTCCCAGTAATGTTCTTTTTTTTTTACTAGAAAAGCTCAAATTGTCCCCAACCCACTGTTACTGAAGGCAATAAAATCACACCCAGGAAGGAAATAGTCCTCCTCATCTAAATTTAGGGCTGGGTCCACAAAAGACCGGCAATGCACAAGACTAACATTTAGACCCCCAAAATCCTCATCACCACAAACAAAGTTTCTCCACCTCCCATGGAATTACTAATTAATTATTTGCTCTCGGTCAGAAAGAGTTTGAGCACATAATGGCAGTTCAGCACTTGGCTTATTCCTGCAGCGTACACTAGTGCCCTTTGTTGGGACAAGCTGCTCTCCTTCTTCTCCGGGATGTCAGGTCACAGCCCCACAGGGAAAGGAGAGACTCTATGGTGATGTTCAGGTGATGCCATAACCCACAGAGCACCAGAAACCTCCCTTCAAGGGAAGGCTCGGAGACATTCTTACCTTCAGAAGAAGGTTCATGTCTCTGAATCCTGGAAAGTGACAATTGCCCTCAGACAATCACGTGTCAGGAAGACTGTAGTCTGAGAATGGGGTGAGACAGGCTTTTCTGCAACTAGAAATGCCACTAGGAGATGGTAATTCCTTATGGATGATTCCAAAACTTGGTTGAAAAGACTCAACTTTTCAGATCCCATCTTCAGCAGCTTGACCCTATACAGATTTCAGTACAACACCTACAACGCTAAGGTGGGGCTCTCAGTAACTGCTGAGCAAAAATCCTTTTGTGAACCCAGCCCTAAGAAAGGGTTACATTAGAAAGCATTATTAAAAAAATCAACCCCCCAAATAAATTATAGCAAAGGATACACACATAAATTTTCAATTATCAGAGGCAGAGTTAAAAAAAAATCATCAAATAAGTTGTTGACATTTAGCAGAACATACTTATAAATTAGTTAAATGCAGTTGAAAATCCTAGCTTCCTGCAATATTTCCAGAATGATTCCAGTAAAAGTCACCAATGTGCTTAATGCAATATTAAGGAAAAAATATATAGAAGGAAGCTTGGTTATGTCAGAATATAACCTAAATAGAATTCATGGGTTACTTAACAGGGCCTTAGCCAAAGCCTATAAAATTATGCTTTTCCATCTTTCCAGTTCTTTTAGACCTCTGAAAAAAATCCATAATAATGATCCTATTATGGATCCTTGATATCAAGGAATTTTCCATAGGTTTTTCCTGTAAATACAGAAGTACCTCTGATCACTGAAACTTAATTTTTGAAAACTTCATAACAGCCTCAGCAGAGTATTTAATTTTTAATTAAATATGTAAGTAATTTAATGTTTATTTTAAATTCACAAAAATTAACTCATTGCCTAATTTTAGGGAAATGTTTTAACTCGTAACATATGGAACATGCAAATATATTCAGGAAGAGCTAATGATTGGAACATTTGGGGATGGGAGTATTTGATTAAGCATCTACTTTTTCTGTGACTTCTGAGTATTCCTTACTGAGCCACCAGCACAGAAAATATTGACATACCCTACAAGGATAAAAAATGCCACTGTATAAAGAGGCAGTGGAGAATAGCATATATATTGCATGGTTGCTGTATAAGAGGTACACTAAGACTTACTTGAGGATAATTTAAACCAAATCTCTCTGCTCGTACAAATTGCAAGGTACAGACAACAGAAAATAATGAGGAATAGTATGATAATTTTAGTGAAATTAAAGCAGTTGATAAGAGTATTACACCGTAAAAAACTTGAAGTAATTCTTCAAAAACAGCACTGATGCTGCTACTGAGGAATGCCCACAGTGTTTAAAACTATTTTGCAGAAGATACAGCAAATTTAACACCAAGTCAACCAAGGAAGATCAGGCTCCATAATACAAAATCTGTCAGGGAAATGAATCAAGCATTTTCCCTGAATAGAGCATGATGCTCTGGGAGGCCCCTTAGTTTAATTAAAATGAGTCTAATGAGTTGTAGGGTGTTTCCTGGGATCCCAGCCAGATCCTCTCGGATGGGATTTGGCTCATTACCTTGCCTACATCCTGCACTGTTACAGTCGCCATATGCAGCCCTATATTTAATGCCAGGGAGACAGCAGTGGTGGGTGTTGCTGTTTTCCTTTGGAAGAGCTCTTACTACAGGTGGCACAGTCAGAGAGCCAAGATTCTAAAAACAGACTAGGAATGTGGATGCCCAACTTTGCTTATATTAGCAGAGTGCAATTTTCTGGTGTTGTTCAGCAGTTATCTGCTGAAAACTAGGATTCCTCATAGTCCTACAAAAGAAACTCAAGCTCCTCTCAGTCCGTTATAACACTTGCTCATCCTGGCTAGGTTTCCAGCAAAATTCACCTTTATCTGACAAGAAATCATTATTTTTTTCTCATTGTAATAAATCAGAAAGAACAATTTACCATTAGGGTAATGCTTCACTAGCTATGAACAGCGTTTTAAAGTATGAGTATCCAATAAGACATGATTTCCAGATACATATCTCAACATCAAAAGTATATTTAACAAAAAAAAAAGAAAAAAAAAGGAAAAAAGGTTATAAATAATTACACTGTCTTTGCCTGTGATCCCCATCCTGCTCAGAGAAGAGGCAGGAGATAGTAACCTGCTTGGATGTTTACTGACCACACAGAAATGAAGTTATCTTATGCAGATATTTCTCTGCTGCAACAAACACATGTGACCAGCTGTTTCTACAATAAAGCTCTTATAGCACCTAATTTGACACTGCTTTATTATATTGACTGTCCTCAGGGTAACCTTCCATCACACTGAAAGCTTACATGTGCTTGGGGTCCGAAGAAACTTAACAAAAAAAAAATCCTACCACTCCTGCTGAATATGGATTTAAGGTCACAGAATGGGTAAGGTTGGAAGGGACAATTGTGGGGGCATCTAATTCAACCTCCCTGATGAAACAGTTAATAAGAGTATTACACTGCCTCTCTAGAGCACATTGAGCAGTATTGCATCCTGATGGTTCTTGAGTATCTCCAGTGAGAAAGACTCCACAACCTCTCTGGGCAACCTGTTTCAGTGCTTGGTCATCCGCACAGTTCTTCCTCATGTTAAGGAACTTCCTGTGCATCAGTTTCTGCCCCTTGCCTCTTGTTTTACTGCTTGGAACCACTGAGAAGAGTCTGGTTCCATGTGTCAGGTTTGTGATTCTCAGAGGAAGTAAATGCTGTTCAACCAGAGAGTTACTATTCTAGAAAATCTGAGCCTTTGGAACCTCCATTCAAGCAGTCGTGTGTAAAAGCACTACCTGACTGCTGCTGGTTACAACCTAGAGCAACTTTCAGGTTGCTCCAGATTACATCGGTGACCAGATCCCAAACCACCCCCTGGGCACTATAGCCAGTAGACAGAAAAATAATCCTGGGTGTCTCTGCAAATTTCTGCCAGATTATCTACTCCCAAAGCCTCAGAGTAAATTGTATCCTTGATATATGGTCTCAAAGCTAATTGTTCTCAGAGTAAGACCCACTGGCTAGTGGGCTCTCAGCCATCCTTATAAAAAGGTAGAAGATAATACAAATATTTTAAAAATCAACATAATTTTTCATGTTTATATTTATTTAGAATCTCACATAGTGCATTTTATTTTTACTAAGAATATTCCCTCACCTTCATGTTTTATATAAAGCACCACAGGGAGACCAAGACTAAGAGAAGAAAAGTTAGCTTCTACAGTAAAATAGAGTCATTCATTTTCTCCAACAACTCACCATTCTCTTACACATACACTAATTTAAACACAGACACATCTGGAAAAAATAAAGAAACAACGCAACTTCCTCATTTTCTATGACATTGCATCAATTGGGGACAGAAAAAAACCAAAATAAAATGAAACAGTTCTGCAGGAGAGAATTCCAAGTGATAATACAGATGGATGAAGGCCAGGCTGGAAACCCTATTTAAATTTCCTCTGCACTGAAATAAAAGTTACCAAAGGGAAAACTGGAAACCTGCCTGATGTAGAAAGCTCCTAACTTTTTTCCAGCTGGTCCTCTGTCTATGCAAGGGACATAAAAATAGAGGAAATGGCACATAAAATCTGGAGTGAGTGCATTCTAGCCTCCAGTCAGTCCCACCACCCATTTTTTGTCTATTCTCTTTCAGATATATTATATACAAAAATAGGCAATTTGCACTATGGGGGAGCTAAAAAGCCCTCTTTCCATTAATGCAATTTCCTAGCCTGAAAGACTGCAAGGTAGGAACCTCAGAGAACAATTTCAGATAATTATCAGGATTTTCTAACTTTTATTCTTCCCTGTGGCATTTTTTTATAGCTGAACTGAAGCTGATGCAACCACCTGAATGAAAATTAGTAAATGAGAAAGTTTTTCAGGATTCATTTGTGGGGGCTGCAGACACATACTTTGCTGTTGTGTTGGGGAGCAGAGTGATTAGGTATACCAAATGTTGCTGTTAAACACTCTCTTCCACTTACTCTTGCCCAGTATATTACATCTGTCATCTTCCCCACTGCAGTGTTTCTGCAGGTAGTGCCCCTTTCCCTCAAACTGGATGGAGCACGAACAGTTAGTTTATAGTGTACAGCTATTCCATGAAGACCATCAGCTAAACAGATACAGAAAATTATATGCTACTAGCAAAATTGCATAGGGGAGCAACATTGCTGAGCATGTACGGCCGTGGTGGGTGTTTGACAAAATGGATATAAGTACATTATGGAGCCAAATATAACATCCTTTTAATAATGGGTACCTTTGAAAAGAAAGGGTTATTAAACAACAACCCACTTCCATGCACATTAATCTTCCAGAATATGATAGTTTTCCTCTGGCACTGCACACATGAAGTAGCTCAGCTGCCAGTTCTTACCCTTCCCCGAACATAATATGCCATCCGCTGACTCGCAGAGACTTCTGCTCTCCTGCTCCGTCATGTTGCACTTCCTTGAGTGCTGGCACAAGTTTCCAAACCACCCATCCTGGCAAATGCATCGGCCGCAGGAGCAGATGCCATGGCCTGCAATGACACCAAGGTTGGTTATGAACAAGGTTGGTTATGACCAAGACAAGCAGAAACCAGTGACTGCGGTCACAACTGAGATCACCTTCAGACCTGTGCAGTGTGGAGTGTGTGTAAGGGGACAGACAGATGGATGGATGGACAGCACTGCTTCCCGGTAGGGTGGTCTTCTTCAGCTTTCATTCTTATGTTAAACAGGGTGCCCTAGTGATGTGCAGAAAACAAGTGAGGGAAAGGTCAAAGAAACTCTAGAACATAGGTCAAAGATAGACCCTAGAAGTTATAATTTATGCTTTAAAGACAGGGAAAAAAAGATAAAATAAAATTTTTTGAGAGTTGTTTGTAAAAAAATTAAGAAAAAAGGAAAATATTTTTAAGAATAAAATGAGTAGAAAATCTGACCAGGAAAAAGGGAAAAGTGACAACAAATGTAGACAAAAATATAGGAATGGAGAATGAAAAAGAGAAGCAAAAAATGTCTCTCGGCCAGAATTTCATTTTTCAGCTTTGAATTATATTTCTGCAGCAGAGACAAAATTATACATACCAGTGACTTTTTTCCTA
The DNA here is from genome assembly GCF_001715985.3 of Manacus vitellinus. NCBI lineage: Eukaryota > Metazoa > Chordata > Aves > Passeriformes > Pipridae > Manacus > Manacus vitellinus. The sequence goes on along the minus strand of NW_021940208.1, from coordinate 48,993,607 downwards.
CCCTACCCGCTATGTAGGGCGAGGGAGCAGAAATGAAAAGCCTGAGATAATTTGTGAGCATGGGCTGGGAAGAAGCAGTAGGAGTATCTGGCAAAGCATGGAGCTGCAGGATGTGGGGAAGCAAACCAGCAATTTTGTTTTTCTGATTTGTGGACTTCTCATGAGCCAGCAGCACAACCTAATATTGTAAACTGGAAGGCAACACTGGTAGAAGTCCAGAGGAGAGACAAACCTTACAGTTTGCTCTAAGTGGAGTTCCTTCAAAGTTTACCGATGGTCAAATACTTTAAATTAGAAAATACTTTAAATTAGAAAAATACAGGGAGATCCAAAGTCTTTTAGCTGTCATTTACAGCATCTAAATGTTCAAAATAATTTTTGTATCCCAGACTCTGTATTGGTGTTTGGGGTTTTTTTAACATACCATCTATACAACTTTAAATGATTTGTAACAATGACAGTGTTACTATGACAGTATTGCTACCCACTTCTGAAAATTGATAACTAGCAACCACAGAAGCTTGATGCCACTTTTGAAGCTTGATCCTAGTTTTAGAAAGGGAAACAAGGTCAACTATATGACAAATCAAAATACGAGAGATAGAAAACAAGCATATACTGATATGCTCCTTCCAGATTGATGTCATGCAACTGTAACTTAATGTAATTAAGCTTCTGTCAGAGCATTTTTATGTCTTATTTATTTTTAATTAGTGACATACGGATTAGAATTGAGAATAGCTCTACCAGTTAAGAGCAAAATATACAACTGGATGTCACTGTTGGAAAATTATTAGTGAAGATACAGACACTTTACTCATTTTAGCAGTGAATACTACAAAATCTATGGTGATTTCACTGAGAAAATAATTTTGTTGGATTTTTCTTGTATAGTCATTATGTGTTCTTGAATGCAGAGACTGATCATGTCTGTAAAGCCCTTACATAAGTCAAATAAAAAGGTAATGAATAATCTATAAATTTTCCGCAGTTTACAGTTTACCATATAAAATTCGACTTGCATTTTTCTGCAATGACCATTCCTCTCCTCCTTTATGCCATATAAATCCTCAAACCATGAAGAATGCTTTCATCTCAAGTAATCCATTTTACAAAAATAATATGTATTCCTAGCTGACACTAACTTGGGCAGCTGCAGCTCTTTGGGTGCCTTGGGATATTGAGTATATGTGCTTTGCCCAGTGCTTGTTAACTCCTTGCTATCTCATGTATATGTGGTAGCCTGAGAAAAACTGTTTTACGTGATTTTGTTCTGTATATCTTCCTTGCAAATCACAGAGCAAAGACAGTGTGAATAGTTAAATCAGTATTTTATCATGTTAAACAATTAATTTTGGGCTGGATTTCTCACTTAGAGATTTTTCTTTACCCCAACTGTTCAGATTGAGAAGATTTACTGGAAAGCGTTGGTCTATCATAATTTCAGATTTAACGAAAAACCATTAAAATCATAAAAAAATTGCATTGCAATGTAATGGCTCTGAGACTACAGATCTCCATTAATAAAAATCTATGTTAATGAACTTCTAAATATTTAACAAAGTTTAAACATTAATGTCCAATCAAGAATAAAGACTTTGATAGGGGAGAGGCAAAGGACAGAAAAAGATGATGCTAAAAATACTGTCATTTTGTTTAGAATTAAAACTCCAATAACCACAAGACTTAAATGTAAAATATGAATGCAGCAACAAAGCAAGCTGCGACAGCTACTGGCAGGGGTCCATTAAAACCCAAGTTATCCCGAACTGAACAGGACTCTGGGATTAATTATTTCTTAACATGATTAGAAACAAAATTGTGTTGTTGTGGGAAGTCAGTTTAGGACTACTAATACAGCTGTTGTTGGAGTTCCTGAAAAACCTGCTTGATCATTTTGTAATACAAAAGGCACAACCACATGGGAACATCAGCATGACGAAAAAGGTGAAGTAATCATCACAGAGGAAGCTGGTTCTTATTTCTAGACTGTTTATAATCAGATGATGTTCCTGAAGGGTAAACTAAGGCCATCCCCAAGCAAAATTTGGCACCTCAGGCTAGGAGTATGAAAAATTGCAGCACAATGCAGGATCCCTTATATAGAACACTTCAGTAAATTAAACAAATATTTCTCTCTGTATTTAAATGGAAACAGGATTTCCTTTTTTTTTTTTTTTAATTGCAGGACTTTCCATTATATTATTAATAGAAGAGAATACTAAACATTTGTCTGGGAGAAATATTTCTAAGTAAACAGGCTTCATTACCCTGCCAAAATATGCTAAACAGGTTGAGAAAAACATTACTGTAACACTGATTTTTACTTTTTAGTTTTTATTGAATACAAGGAGAATGTCATAACAATTGTGAAAACTGTAGTTAGAGAAGCCTAATATAAATGTGAAGCAAAATACTGATTGTCTATTATATTTTCAAAGGAGACAGGTTAGTATTGTCTGTCTAATAAAGGTGGACTGTACCTCCAGTTTCAGCAGCATAACAGTCATATAGTTCAGTAACACCTTCAAGTGAAACCTGCAGTGAAAAGGGCTGATGCCATCCTCATATGCATATAGCAGTAGAACAGTGACTAGGAGTAGAATTAGAGCATTGATGAGATGAATATTAAAGTCCTGCAACTCTGTGACATCGATGTTTGAAGAGATTTTCCAAAACTTAGAAGAGTACTAAAAAGATGTAAAGAATTCAAAGGCTACCAGAATGGGGATTCTCAAACTACCAGAGAAAGACAAAACAAGGGATAAAAGCTCATACTGATAAAACCACTTAAGAAATGAACCAGCATTTCAAAAAAGGGTGATGACGATCGGAACAAACTTTAAAGTGATGTTGGCATGGACTGTACAGGAGCCTTCAGAGCATGGCCTGCTCAGAGACAGGCTTTTGCTGCACACACTACACAGACTTCAACATAGGGGAAGCATGGGTGTAGTGTAATGGCTATTTATAGACTAATATACAAGGTTCAGCAAAAAAACCCCTTTGAGATTTACAAATTAATATCTACTAATCACCTTAAATGTTGGTGCATTAGTAATTCCTTTACAGCTCATTTAAACAGAAAGATTAAATTAAAATGCTTTTATAAACCTAAATCACATTTTATGCTATCTAAAAAGCTAATGAAAATATAGTCTCTGTGTACCTACACAAAGTCTTGACTTTTCATACACCTACACAAATGTCTGGGTAACCAGGACAGAAATCTGTAGGGTATTTAAAAGAAAAAATTATAAAAATTAAAATTAGTTAAGTAAAACTATAATAATTTAATACAGACTATACAATATCATTAATACCTATACTGGCTACAATAGGTAGTCTCACATCTAATACATACTGATCCTTTTGAATTTATCTGTTGCTGCCCCTGGATGTGCCTCAGAGCTGGGATGAAGCAGTTAAGCACAAGGACACAGGCATTGAATCATTAATTCTCTACTTAATGTTGTCAAAATAAAACCCTAAAGCGCACTAGTTTTATGCCAGTTAGACTCTGACTTCTCCGTTACCTAACACAGTCATTTGCACTTTTGTTAGATCTAATTTCACTCAGTAAACACATGTTGGTTTCTTTTTTTGTTTTGTTTGTTTGTTTGTTTGTTTGTTTTTTCCTCTGGAGAATAAACTGCATTTCTCAATAACAAATACCGTAATAGAATTTCTCTATTTAATAGTATAAAAAATGTCTAGTGAATTCTGTGATAAGTGTTCTGTGACAATGTTGTTCAGATTTCTCAGTCAAAAGGATATGGACCCTGCTCCAAAGACTTTTCAATAGAACAGGTGAAAAACCTGTCAGTAGGAAATAAACTCTTATTTTAACATAGAAGGGACCACAGACAAATTACAGGTTCAATTCAGATGCCTGGTGCCATTGGACATACCCTAAGGCACAAAGGACATCCTCATGATGGCACCAGCTATGCAGGAACACCTGTGTCCTTGTGGAGCCAAGCTGGGGTCAGGCAAGGGAAGCCTTGGGTATCAGAAGCGATAAAAGGTGCTTTACTTTAGGTGCCTGCAGACTTTGCAATTATGTCCCACATGGTCTGTGAAACCATGGCAGACTCAGGAGTTGAATTTATATTTCTGAATTTTCATACCAATCACTGCCAAAACCTATCTTTGGGAGAGAGACAGGTATAGTTTTTTCTCTCCTAATATGGTTTTTAGGTATGTGAGAGAATTCCATAAATGTCCTATATACTTCTATTTCTGTGGAGCACTATTAGTGTAAGAAACAAGGAAATTGTCTGACAGCAACTGTACCATAATATTAGCTTTGCTTAATGAAGTATATAATTAATCATAACTCTCATTTTTATGGTTATAGTTTTATTGGTCCTCATAAGAACATGCTAGCTGAAAATATCATGCTTCTGCTTCACTGAACACATGACAAAAATAAATCTCATTCATGATTTCTGCAGTATGGACCTAGAACATACATTAAAAAAAAAATTACATTTTCTGTTGTATATCTGATATTCCAAAAGAAGAAAAAAATGAACAGTATTTCCTCTGAATCCAATTAATTAGCCTGACTGGATTGTAATGAAAATTTTATATTCAAAGGAACATGACAATTAGGGACAACTTATACCAATCTTTTGAGAGGGAATCTTACCATTGCACATCCTGGTGATGACTGTGCAATCCTAGAATCCATCGCTAATTATAAGAATGTGATATGGCAGCTTCTGTCCCTGTTTTAAAAGTTTAAATCATCATAAAGCTGGGAATTGTGGCTTAAAGTAAATGTATGCCTTATAGAATCCAGATTTTCCCTTGTTTTCTGACAATACCTAGAGATTCACACCAGAAATCTTGACTGGTGTGAATGATGTATGGATGGAAATGTGTAAGCAAGCACCAGAAGAAGCACCAGAATAAAGTCAAAACCAGTACCTACATTGATAACCAACAACACCTTCACAGGAGTTAACTAGTGAATGTATTATTTTTTCATATCAAAAGGCCTGCACTCTCATGAAACAATTATATCATGACTTGCACAATGAATTGTTAGCAGAAGACTCTGTGCTCAACAAGAAAAGATGTCAACGCAGACACAGCACATAATTTGTGTAATTCATTTCCCTATAATCCCAGAAAGATCAGCACTGTCCTAAGAATGTAAAAAATCAGGAAGCACAGACAACAAGCATCAGACTTGCCTGAGGTTTACAGAGATGAAAGTAAGAAAAACTATGTCAAAAGGATCACCCTAACTTTTTGAGTCCTAAATCATATAAAAGATATGTTTAAAGATGAGCTTGTTGTTGTCAGTCAAGATGAAACAAAAAGACCTACTGAGAACTTGATGGGTGGCATCCCTTGTCTATAATCTGTGTCACACACAAGTGACTAAACTATTAAATGCAGACACTTTGATGCTTGTATGTGGGAGTGAGAAAGCGAGTAAATTAAATTAATGAAAGGATGTGTCTGAGTAGTGAAAATTAATTTACTCAGGGATTTTCTAAAAAAATTACTAGCTTCCCCTCCCATAAAGTCTCAAGTAGAGTTTTTGCTGTACTGTTGTCTTACACTTAGAGAAGAGAAAGATGTAAAGGCAAACCAGAGTAAGGAGGGAAATGTGAATTACCTCAGCATTTGCTCCAAGAATGTCATCTCCTTCAACTTTTATAAGCCTTTATACTACAACCAGAATTTAAAACTAATGAGAACCTTTTACCAAAAGACATTGGTATAAACAAATACAACTCTTTAATGTGACATAACATTACACAACTGGATTTTCTACAGTGTTAGGATTGTATTTTGATGAAAATTGTATTTTGATGTACTGTGGCCAAAATGAACAGTTTAAAAGTCATCAAAGTGGAATTTTTCACTTGAAAATAAAGAAACCAGACTTCTCAAGGTACTCCATTGCCAGTCAAAGAACTGGCTTACTGTCTTATCTGTTTCTTAGTGTTGAGGACAGTGCAAACATCTATAAGTAAACATTAAAAGGTCTCATCTAAGGTGATTTTCGATTGGTGGCCTACTATTTGAAGCACAGAATGATATACTGATGTAATACAAAATTGAAGCATCCCTAGAAATATGCAAGAACCAGGTTATGAGTTACCTGTTATTAGTCTAAACCTTTGCTAGTGGTCCTAGTGATGAATTTGTGTTGATCTTCAACTTTTTATATTTTTGTTGAGTTTGGTTTTATTGTAGAGTTTTTAATCAGCACAATCTTACACAACTTGTAGCATCCAGGGGACCCAAAAGGGCTTTTGTTTTATTCCTTTAATTGTTGCTACTTTTCCATGACAAGAACTCACACCTAGGCCAATAATTGTCCAGAGAACAAATCAAAGTGAATGGAGTTAAGAGCATTATCAAATCAATTTCAAATTGATCTTTACTGTTGTTCTGAGCTCTTGTCTGCCTGCTCTCAGTCCTGAAAGAGAACAGAACATAATGGACAACAGTCAACCCAGTGAGGTGGAGTAGCCAATGATGATATCACTGGAAAACATGATTGGACACAGTAGGGGAATAAATAACACTTGACAGCTCAGGACACATCTGCAGTGAGCAGCACAGCCTTAACCTCAGAGGGCAAAGAAAAGTATCTCTCATCAGGATAGAGGACAAATAAATATCCAGCCTGGTGTACATCAGTGGCATAGACTTGCCAAGAAAGAACTTGACATTCTCTGGTCACATGGGTGCACCAAAATGACTTAACTTGCACAAGAAAGACTCAAAGAACCAAGTAAAGCCAAAGAAAATGTAATGTTAAATATTTCGGTGGATCAGCACTGCAATACACCTGGAAAAATCTTACATAATTGAAAAAAACTGAACTGTAGAGAATTGGGCTTTTAGGTAGAACACACCTATCTCAAAAAAGCTGCATGAGACATCTCGTCCAGCTATCGCTTAATAAGTCTCTGTACAGAGGCATAGACAAAGGAAGGGCAACACAAAGGAATGATCTGGAAAGCAGGTCAAGGAAGGTGAGGCTCCCCCTCCATTCTCCCACCTGGACTAATGTGTCCAGCTCTGGGGTCCTCAGTACAAGAAAGACATGGTTGGACCTGTTGGAGCAGGTCCAGAGAAGGGCCACAGAAACAGTCAGAGGAATGGATCACCTCTCTTATGAGGAATGGCTGAGAGAGTCGATATTGTTTAGCCTGGAGAAGAGAAGGCTCTGGGGAGACCTTACTGTGCCCTTTCAATATTATAAAGGGGGAGTATAAGAAAGAGGGAGAGGCACTTCAGGGTCTGTAGTCAGACCTTGAAGGGGCAATAGTTTTAAACTGAAAGACAGGAGGTTTATCTTGGACATAAGGAAGAGATTTTTTTATGATTAGGGTGTTGAGACACTGGAAAAGGTTTCTGAGAGATGTGAATTTCCCACCCTTGAAAATGTTCAAGTCCAGGGTGGATGAGGCTCTGAGCAACCTTGTCTAGTGAAAGGTTCCCTGCCCATGTCAGGGAGGGGTTGGACTAAATGATCTTTAAATGCCCCTTCCAACCCAAATCATTCTATGATTCCATAATTATATGAATCAATTTCTAATAGCAGAGTGCTATGGTGAAATCTATGCTGAGTTTTCTTGCAACCTTTGTGGAGACATAGTGTCTCTATTCCTGGTACTGCATTGATGGACAGATGAATTTTTAAGGGAATGACTCACCATGATCATACAGAAACATGGTAATAGGGTCTCACTTGGTTGTACCCTAATTTATCATATCTTTCACCTTATGTCTTTCTACCGTTGCATGGACAGCTGGTCTGGAAAGCAAGCTATTAATCAATCTCTGATGGTCAGAGGAAGCCAGTAACAATTCTTATTCAAATCATTTAGGTTGTCATTCGTGTTTCTCGTTTCAGCATGCATTCAATCTGAAAACATGGGTGGTGTTTCTTTGTGCTTACCGGCACTCAGTGCTCACTGTCAGACCCTGCACATTCACAGAGTCCAGTTTATATTTCTCCAAAGATAGATTTACTACCAAGGGCTTATGTATTGACAGTGATTGCCTAGGTAGCAACAGTGGTAGAAAAATAGTAATGAAAAGAGGACAAGAAAAGAGGAAGGAATAAGCAGTCAGCAAAAGGTGTCAAGAAGTTCAGGCTGAGATGGAAGCATGGACAAACCCAAAAAGAGGAGAGGGAGATATGTTTGCTATTAGTGCAAAATTAATGAGAGAAGTTCAGTGAATAGATAAGTTGCAAAATAAGGTTAAAATTGGTAGAATATCCAAAAAAGAGAGATAGGCAAAGTATGGTATACCAAAGGAAATGTTCAAAATGTTATCAGGAAAGAAAGGGATAGCCAAGAAAAACATCTGACTATTACTAAAGAGTAGGGTAAAAGCTATCAGTAACACTAGAGGCTCTTGAGGATCTGAAAAGAAAAACAGTGACAGAAATTCCTACATTTGGTCAGAAACTGTGGGAAGAGACATTTCAATGAAACTGCAGGAAAGATGAAAGAAAATGAGTAATGAGTAAATGGTTCATATTATGAGTTTGAAGGTGAGGGAAGGTGAGGGGAGTTCAGTTGCTAAATGATGAGTGAACAGACACCTGCAACTGATGAGGACCCTCTGAAGATAAACATTTCTGTACTTAGTGCTTACACCTAAATAGGTGTTCCCCTTAGTTATTGGGGTGTGAGGTGGCCTCTTGAGGTAGGTGGATCAGAAGCACAGACATCCAGTGTCTACTGGATGGTCAAAAAAATAATGTTGCAGGATATGACAGCAGCAAAAAAAAAAGAAGGAAAAAAGTAGAAAGAATTAAAAAAAAAAAAGTAAGGAAAGAAAGAGAGAGAGAGAGGATAAATGAGGGAAGGAGCCATTTCAGGGCTCCAGCAGCAAAGAGAAGGAAAACTGATGTATGGCAGAGAACTGCATGATTAATTTGAATCTCAGCACACTTCATGTGGAAGAACCAAAAAAGTGCAAACAAAGAAACATTTCAGTGGCATGAAAACAGAACCAGAGGAAGGAGAAACCAGTTCTTATCTGTAAAACAATGAAAGAAAGAATGAAATCATGCAATAACAACAATATAAGAACATACTTGAAGGAGTAAATTACAGCCAAATCTAGAATAAACTGAAAAGATCTCAAATTATATTTATAAATATAATAGAACAAGAAATGAAATACCAATATTACAAAAATAACCTGTCTCTCTTTTGTATTTGTTGCTCCAAAATGAGGAAAATAAGCTTAAAGCATATGGATTGCAAATAATTCGTTCATTCATTTCTGCTATTCTTTTTGGACAAAGCAATTTAGACTAAAGGAGAGACTTTATTCAGGTAAAAGTGTAATCTAGACTGTCTTCTTGTGAACAATAGAAAATTGGACACTGGCTCAGGTGTTGAGGTGATTATTCATTTAAGTGTGAGGTGTTCTAGCCAGCATTAAAAATCAAAATTATCTCTGCATTCCTCCTAAAAAGGAAGAATGGAATTCTTGTCTATATTTTTCAAAATGTGCAATATCATTAGCAATATTAACACTGAAACACTGTTGTTGAATAATGTAAAATATGAGTGATATTAACAGAAGAGATATTTTTAAGCATGAATGATAATGAATTTTGGTTCCAAACTATTTAGTTGATAATAAATATCACATAGCTTTTCAGTGCTTTTCTGCACTTTTATGTCCTTTATACAAAATTAAATTTCAAAATTATTCTTTTCCTAGACATTCCTATTACAGAATTACTCTGAATGTTATAAATTATTATTATGGCTGTTTAGATATTCAAATCACAATTTTCTATATATATCTACAATCCGCATGGAAGACAGCATGAAGAAATATTTACTGTAGTCAAAATTGTTAATGTACACAAGGATCACAAAACAGTATGTTTTTTCTTACATAGAAATAAGGATTATAATACAATGTGTCATTGTTCATACCAACTACTTTATCAATATTTAGAATCAAAGAATCATTTTAAAAATAAAGCCAGTAAGACCTAAAATGACAGCAGTTAAGATAAATACTACTCGCCTCCTTTTGAAATACCATGTAAATATATATATATATTTACATATCCAAAACTACCTGAGTGAGGTTTTCACAGTCAACACTAAAATAAACCATCTATATCTTCAATTGCTATGACACTGTCCCTCAGACATTTTAGATTCTTTCACGATATATTTTATGATTTTTTTAGAAAACATAGTCACTGTCAGTGACTATGAGACATTTAAAATTTTTTCTGGTCATTAATACCTCTAGGTACGTTACAACATAGCAAAACATCAGGTGTACTAAACACAAAGTAAAATTACCTAATATTTCAGGTTCTTCTTCAAATGTCTTCAAATGTGTTCTTCTCTAATGGACATTGATAGAATTTGGATATCCTACAGCACTTACATTTATGCCACTAATTTTATTTAATCGACTTCAGTGTTAGTATTTCTGAAGTCTTAAAATAAATATTCACTAACATACTCAATATTTCTAGAGATTGTTTCTTACAAAAATCTGCAATCTATTAATAATAATTAATTATGCCAATCGTATATAGTGACATTATGTTATAAAATCAAGCAGAACAGAAAGTTATAAACTGTCAAGATTTAGTTATGCTATTGTTATTTTATGTTATGTTCTTATTTTTATTAAGTGAACACATACCCCCACAGACATCTCCTTCTGCATTTTCACACTGTCGATCATCACATTCACAGTTTTTGCCATGAACTCTGTTGTCTCCTGGAGGGAAACAAGTGCATTGGCCACATTCACATCTCCCTGTAAGAATAAACAGTTGATAGAGTCATTTCAGTGAAGTAAAATAAATTAAATGAAAACCTAAATTTATTCTACACTCTACCCCCCAAGACAAACTACAAGTCACCCTGTATTAGTTGAAGTGTGTACATAAACATGATTAAAAAAACCCAAATCAAACAAAAAACATAGCAAACCAAAACTATTCCTCCTCCATGGCAACCAGAAGGACAGTATGTCACTGATATATCTTAGTGGAAACAGTAACAATAAGGAATCATTGGCATTGCATCCTTTTCATATCTGAACTTAGTATAACTGAGCTATGGCCCATGCTTATCTGCATAATTAACCTCTATAATTGATCTAAAATATTTAGCACAAACCTCAGAAACTCCAATATTAATATGATCAGAATTAAATAGTCTCCGCACAGGGTTATCTAAGATACTCTCTATTCATGCAGAAACATAACTCATCAAATACTCTGCCAAGCACTTCGAAAGCACAAATGCCTATAATTTTTCTTGTCTAGATCTCAGGAAACAGAAGTCAAAAGCACAACCTTTGTCAGTCTCCCCTTCCATCAACCTATTTACAGGAGAGCTCCCCAGAGCTTAAAGGGCCAACGGATTTATCCAAGCTCCAACAGATCTTCCACTCCAAAACCCTCAGTGTTGAAAGTGCTAAATAGTAATAGTCAGGTGTGAAAAAAATTAATGTCAGGGACAGTCTTACATTGCATATATCTGAGACAATCTCATTTCAGGTAACACTGGTACTAACTTCTAAGGGTTTGCCTCTGTATGTTTTTAAATTGTTTCAATGCAATACTGGTGTGAGAATGTTCTAAATATGACCCAAACCATGGACAAAACTAATACATTTGGTGGGAAAGACTATTATGTGTAAAAAAAACCCACCAGAGACATGGATTAGGATGCAGAAAAGCCTGCTCCTCTTGATTTAACTTAATCACAGCATGAATGAGTCTCAGCCTAGGCCTGCCCACTGCTCTACTGACTGAATCCAAATTTACTGCAGGAGCAAATATTTCTAGAAACTAAAAAACAATTCTTCAAGTGCAGCCTTTCATTATGTAACCAGATCGTTAACCACACACTACATTAATTTTTTTAGCATTTTCGGAAATATTTTGCTGAATGAAAACCTTAATGGAGGTTTTCTAACTGTAAGTTTTGTGACAATAAAACCTTTTAGGTTAACCTATTGGCAGAGAATTCTTAATATTTTTTTCCATAATGTAAATTTATTATATTTATTTGGGAGGTTTTGTTTTAGTTTGATTTGGTTTTACTTAGGTGTTTGTTTGTTTGTTTGTTTTTAATAGTCTAATTCAGTTGGAGTAGTGGGGGATCTTATTAGTAATGGAAAAAAATTCTCAGTTCATTTTATAGCTGCTCTAAGCCTCAAATATACCTTTGAGCTGACCTTCTATATGCCAGAATTCAATCTAGAAGGACATAAAGTGCAAGAATTTTTAAAAAGTCATGCTGATAAAGAGAATTAGAGCAAATACTTCATGATAACTTTATGATATACATAGTTTAAAAACTATGCTGCATTGGCAATTATATGGGGATATTCCTTCCAGAAAGAAACTTATAGGAAGTGCATCTACCACATCACTAAATACAGTTGTGTTTAGTAATCATGTCAAAAATTAAGATATGATTGTCTACAGAAGAATTGATGTTGTTTGTCTTCATTGTCTTAACTGTAACTATTTGTCAGGGAGAGCCAAATTAGAAATTGAAAAAAAACAATTCCTTAGTACTTAAATATACAGAGAATTTTAATGAGTCTAAGTTGTTACTATTTAGGGCTCTCCACCATGCGTCCACCTTAGACAACATGGTTGTTTTTACAAATATGTCACATCACGGTGTCCCAAAGAACAGTTTGTCACCCATGGGCAGAGAAGTACCTGATGAACAGGACCCATCTGCTGTGAAGACTCTATAAAATAAACAAAAAAGAGTCTTTAACAGTGGTACCCTGGTCAGCTATTGCTATAATAAAGAGGATGCCTGAAGGATAATAAAATCAGTTTAAGCAAAAGTTGCTTTGATGAGAGGAGTCATCAGAGATGGAAAATCCTCCAGAGGAACGAGCAAAGGAAGGCCCTGTAATGAGGATTCTGCATGTTCTGTAATTAAGCATTATCTTCTGTAATGCTTAATTTAATAAGCCAGAATGACCTGAGAGTCCAGTGGCCAGTCACTTACGCTGCAATGGGAACAGGTTCCTCTCGGTCCTTGCTGCAAGTAATGTTTATTCATTTTATGTAACGTGCAACAGTTTCACCAGCAGAAAAATGGAAGGATGCCCATCCCCAGGCAGATAGGGTACATTTTTTCAGGTAAGAGATACAAGCTCAAAGGGAATTTAGGTCTTACTTTCTCAGTCTTCTCAGCTAATGAACAAAGCACAAACACATATATTCAAAAAGCCTGAATTATTTGTTAATATCTGTGCTTCATATTTTATTTTGCCTGGTTCCCACCTAAGTTCAGAGTATGGTTTAGATCATCTGACTGCAGACATCAGCAGAACTGAAAGTGTCTTGAAAATAGACAAAAACCTCAGTCAGCAAGTGCTCTAGAAAAGGATTTCTGATTTCTCTGAACTGTTTCTTCACTTTTAAATATTCAAAGATACAGTTATAGTAGCTTAGTACACCGCTGTTGTTTATCATTCCTTTACTTTCACACATGTTACAAGATCAGCACTAGAAACAAGGTTAATTAATTTAGTGGTGGCACTTAATAATTGCAACTTTTTACTGGCTTCAAAATAATATTTTGCCTCCAAAAGTACTGAGATTTTGGTTAGATTGTGTAAGGTAGGCTCATTCTAAGGAGATAGTTTAACTGAGAATTAAAGTCCTATTGATTCTGAACAGCTAACTGCATATGATGTATCTGCTACTGAAATATCAGAAGGCACACCTTATTCTGTGATGTTCTTCTCTTATTTATTGTGATAAAACACTTACCAAATAAATTCAATCATTCAAAAATAATTTGAAGCTCACATTGTACTGAAAAGGATAAGCACCTTACTAAACATGCTCTTTCTTTGTATAGAATAATATGTTTACCATAGCAACCTGATTATGCAGGGAAAGCCAAACACATCCTAAATTCTCTTTAAATTCCAGGACATACAGAAACAATTAAATACAGGATTACTATAATATTCTGCACCTTCTCAACCTTCTGTGCAAGAGCTACACTTGAGTAAAAAGAAATCAGTTGACCTCAGACATTTTACAGCAAGTGGTATCCACTCCTCCTAGCTAAACAAGGAGAGTAAATGTCATAATCTGATGGCTTCAGATGAAGGGAGCTTTATGATGGAGGTTGTATTAGCTATTAGTGTTGAAAAGCTTAACCTACCTATTGCAATGCAAGGTTCTAAGAATAGAATAATTATACAAGACATTTATTTGCCCTCACTTTTAGTATTTTCTCACACTTTTTCCTCCCATTGATGTCAGAAGGAGTATTAAATTATTCCTAATAATTGTTAGCACTTGAAGATTGAAAAAAGGATCAGTTTAGGTTGGGTTTTTTTGTTTTTAAAGGGAATTGAGGTGCCATATCTCATCAAAACACATTAGTTCATTAGATAATTGACTCTAGAATTCTAAAAAATGCCTTTTGATTTTATTCACCATTTACTACAGCATTTTTTCATTCCTCATGTCCAACGTTTATGAAAGCATAACTAAAGTAAACAGTGTCTAGATTTACATTAAACCTGTTCCCACGCAAATTGCTGTGACCATTAGCTGCATGCATTCAAACCAATTCCAGCTGCCTACATAGACTGACTGAAAATCTCCTTTGTACAGGTAATTTTCATTTTAAAAGACTGTGATAGAAGTATATAATTTGTGTAATAAAGCATTTTTACCCTGTTGTTGCCAGTAAAATTATCAGGAAGAAATAGCAATAGCTTTCAATGTAAAAATAAACACTGAATATAATAAGATTAATAAGATGTACTTCATTGCCTTTTCCTGTCTATAACTCTACAACGTAAAGGATTTTTCTGTGCAGGATGCTGAATTTTTATCTTCTAAATGAAAACAAATAAATAAAGTTACTTTAAATTATTTTTTTCTTTCTTTATTTTTTTTTTTTTAATGTGTAAGAAATACTGCACCAAATTGCACTGAGAATGTGCTAAAAGCAAACCAGGTTCATTGTCATCCTGGAAAGATGGTGTTCCAGGCCAATGATAAACAGAAGGGAATGTGCCTTTAGGAAGGACTTTTCTGCCCTGTGGCTGTCCCAGGCTTAACATCTGAAAGCATTGCCTATCAGGAATTGCAATTTCTTTGTTATCAAGTAATCTCAAGCAACCTGAGCACATTCAGTAAAGCTACTGTGTCTTTCTGCCAGCAGAACTCATTTCATTGCTGGATGTGAACAAGACGATCTAAATTAATGTTCAGAAATGGCAAATCAGAGAAGAGGGGTTGGAAGATTTGTACAGAAGGTCACAAAGTTTCAGGGGACTTAGTGGATGAGGGGAAGCAGATTTGACTAAAGGAAGTAATACCATATAGCAGCTTCAGGTAAGGTAAAAGAAAATTCATTGGTTGAATGGTGGAAGAAAAAAAGACCAGTAAAGGGAATAAACAGCACCACAAAATGGGCAAACAAAATGCAATGCTTGCCAAAAATAGGGCAGACAATATCATCATGTCTTGTTCAGTCAGAGGTGCTAAGAACAGTACACTCCAGCTGAGCTTGATCAATGTGGAGAAATTTAGACTCAAACAGAAAACAAATACAGACTTCTCAGCAGCTATGCATCATGTGTTCTGCATGTCCTACTCCCAAAATAGCCTGGAATTAATTTCCACACCTAGAATGGCTTAAAAAAAATCATATAAAAATATCGTACTGACTATACAAAAAAAAAAAATCTGCCTTTTACATAGAGGAATCTTTTGTGTTTAAAATGCTGGCAATTCTTAGATCTGGTTGGCTGGATAGTTTATGAGGTACCAGAAAAAGTGAACTTTTGAAAGCATCTTAAATACGTGCAAAAGTGTCCTGAAAACATCTTTAAACACATGAATATCTGACTGATTTCACCCAAAGGATGAAAATCTGGGGATTAGCTTCTTGCATGGATTTTAGGCGAGCAAGATATTAATCATGTCACCTGTAGCCTTTAGTTATGCTGGGAAAAAATTTCTTCTCCTAAAAAAGCATTATGAACTTATCTCAGTACAAGTTACAAGAACCACAAAGGATTTCCTTGCTTAGTCTGCACAGGATTTCTCTATTAGGCTGTTGCAGTTTGAGGTGGAGGGCTTGTTTTTGTGAAGATCTTTTGAAAATTGGGTGAAAATTGTGTTTTCCACAGAATGTTCAAGCAACAAGCCTTTTTTGTTTTTCTGCAGTACATTATGAAGAAATTTTGTGCATTTATCTCCTCATACCTAAGAAAAAAACATTGTGCAATTATTAAAAGAACTACTTGTTTAGATTTGTATTGGGAACTAACTTTCTGTTTCTAGATCAGTATACAGAAAGCAAACATGCCTTGAGTTACTCATAAAAAGAGATTATTTGCAGCATGACTGACCCAAGACCTCAACTAAAGATATAAAAGCTCCAGAGAAGAGCTTAGCTGAATCATACAGACATAAAGTGAAATGAAAATTGCTTTAATAAATCTAAAGTAATTTCCAAACTTCAGATTTTTGTACTACTTTTTTTTCAAGAATTTTATACACTGAAGCGACTTTTAGCAGCAAGTTCTGGGATTTTTATTTAAGTAACATCAACAATAGCTGAAGCATCTAGCTGGCTTAAATATCTGTATTTTTCTTAGTCTTACTAGTCACCCCTCAACTGCAAAAACTGCATCATCTACTACATTCAGCACTATCAACAGGGTTGAAATTACTGTATTCAACTATTATGATGTAACTATATCACACGCTTTGAAGACTTGTAGCTATAGCTGGTAAAACTTATTCCAGATTGCATTATCTCACCTTAGGCCCATATGTGACTTCAAAGGCCAGGGTACTTTCACTAAATGCTTTTACTGTTACACTTGTTTTTATTTTAATTTCCATATCACGCTTGAAAAACCTATTCCAAACCTGTGTTAAGCTCTCAGTGACACGGGGCCAACCAGTATTACATGGAACATCATAGTCCCACGTGAAAGGGCTGGGAAGAGTCTGAAAGGCTTTACAGGTGTGTGCAATGCAATGTCATGGTGGCTCTGGAGATTTTGTGTGTACAGCTTCTCTTATCCTTTTCTTTTAGGAGTGAATACTTAAATTCCCATGTCTACTTATCACCTACACTCAGTGTCTTGTAAAGGCTGTTGGTGCAAATATTTGGCCTAAAAAACACAGCAGAAATTCACAAATTAAGAAATTCTTTTGTTAAAGCTTCCTGAGACTTTCCACTATTGTATTTATGCTTTATGAAGTTGTTCATTGGCACAAAATACCCAACTGTCTATCATATAATGAGGTGTGTGGGTATTTTCTCAGACAGAAAAGGTATGTTTCTTTTAATCTTTTACAGATTTAATTGCTTGATGATGTGAAAGAGCACTAAAAAATTGTCTGACAATTTAGTTTTTTCATAAGGGGGACAAAACACCCCAAAACGCAAAAAACAAGTAACCCTAAAATAAAAAAATCTCAAGAAATAAAAGTATGTTATCCCAAACAACAAAACTCTCACAACAGCACGAGCAATCGAATATCTAGTATCGTAAAAGCAGGCATTATGCAAGAGCAATTGCAAATGGCTGAGACTTGCCCCCCAGCTTTAGAACACACATCATGTATGACTGGAAGCCTGATTGCATAGTTGGCATATGACATCTGAAGTAAATGCTTTTTCTTTGTGACAGCCTTAGAGTGAAATACTTCTTTAGATAATTCCACTCAATGGCACCACTTTACAGATTTAGCATCAGATAGTCATTTAAATCTCTTGCTGATCAGCACTACTGATTTGTATCTCCTTTTCCAGGCTGCCTTTCTTTTTTCTTTTTTTTTATCTCCTCCCTCTCTTTAAACATTTGGATAAGAAACACTGCTGCATTGCTAGTATCCTTTTGAGATTGTTAATTTGATACTTGTGATCATCATGGAGCTGACATATCTCCTCCGTCTACCTGCTCTCAGTAGCACTCCTTTGAGGATACACTCCTTGAAGGCTGTTATTTCTGCATGGCCGACAGGGAATTTCTAGAGGAGTTCCAACAGGGGAATCATCAAGAACACCCCTGCCCCCTTTGCAGGAGTAGGATTTTAGTTGTATGCATCACTTTTCCTGGTGACATCTTCCTCAGGTTCTCCCATTTGGGAGGCATCCTTGCCAATTCACTCACTATATTAAGGAGACAAGTAGGACTATGAAGGCAATTACTTCTCCGTTTGAAAGAAAGGTGATAGTCAATATCACCACACAGAAGAGAAATGTGTGAAGAAGACGAGAAAGAAGGTGGCAAAACACTTTCTAAAGAAATGTGTTGTTAAGGCAGAGAACAGTGGAATTTGAAGAGGAGGAGAAGGAGTACATTGGGGAAAAATAGAAAAAATAGACAGCATGGTAAACATCACCGAAGATGTACAAATCCTAGAATTCAGCAAGCCATCATCTGATTTTTAACTGCTCTTCCTCTCCTTATCTCTTTTCATTTTTTTCCCTCCAAAATGCTTTCAAGGACTCAAACTATCAAGAAAAACTACTGTAAAGAGATCCAATAAATCAAGTAAAGGATACACAGCATTTTACTAAAACTAACATCTTCTCCATAGAATATTAAGAATAAAGTTATGTTTGATTTAAAGGATCTGATTTGGAAATGCTTTCCCTTCACCTCGACAACTATCAGGAAAAATAAGTCTCATTTCCCTTTCAGCCTGTCCAACTCTTCAATGATTAGCATAAGGTGTTATAAAATATTTTCTAGCCAAAGCCAAGCTCATGAAGAGGAACAATCCAACAGTGAAAGATACATGAAACACAAAGCCATTGTTCAAGAAGCCATGATGGTTTCTGAGACATTTAGAGCTTTATACATTTGTCTGCCTTATCATCCGGAGGACTGACTGCTTACCCCTTTTTTTTTAACATGATCTGCCATGTAATGAGTCATAGCACTAATTCCACAGAGATATTTAATTTGCAGATTAATTTACTGGAAAATGTCAACCGCTTTGTGGAAATTTAATCATCAAAATGTTAACCTTGTTCACTTCCTCCTGATGCCTGCTGTTTATTAGGTAGTAAAATTCAAGATATTTTAGGGTTGTAATAGAAACCTATCTATTAAAACATTTAAACTCTTAAATGCTCTGCTCTTCGAAGCTTTAGCTAAGATTAAAGAGCTTTATAATGGCAAAAAAAATTATGAAAATATTCAACTGCATAGCAACCATCAATATTATTTGCAGATAAAAGACTGCTAAGTTCAGAAACCATGGCAACAAATGACATCACACTGTATCTACCTTATTGATTAGCTTTCACCTAAAGACTTTTTGCAGAAACGAAAGACATTACCTAGCAACTGCATCATCTATTGAGTTGCTCCAAGTTAAAATGCTCTTGCCCTTCACTCTTTAAGCAAATTTTTCCTTTTTTGTTGCCAACTGACCAGATTGTGGACTAGTTTCTCATTACAAGGCTCTCTATTTAATCTGTCATAGAGACAGTGTCTTACAGCTCTTAAAATCTTTTCCCCAAATGTAATGTCATCTGAGAAATAATGTTTCTTCCTGGCACCCAAAAAGGCTGTCTCTGAGGAAAAGTGCATAATATGGAATGAAGAAATAACAGCTTTTGAAGCAGTTTGAATGAAGGACTAACAGATTTTTAAATGCAAACTTTATCTTTAGAAAACAACACAATCCTTTATTTCCCCACTGTATGACTTCAAGTATCAGTAGTAAATTCTTTGTT
The DNA here is from genome assembly GCF_001715985.3 of Manacus vitellinus. Lineage (NCBI taxonomy): Eukaryota > Metazoa > Chordata > Aves > Passeriformes > Pipridae > Manacus > Manacus vitellinus. The sequence goes on along the minus strand of NW_021940208.1, from coordinate 48,973,844 downwards.
GCAGGTAACCCTGAGTTTACATATTTCAAGAAGAGTGCATAGCAATAACAAACCAGTGACCCAAGAGTTATCAAAGGACTAGCCAGGCACATTATATATCACTCTACGGGTGAGTACTTATTTAAAGTCCTTGAAAGTAACACTGAGCATCTGTCTTGACACAACCTCATGCACTGACAAGGACACTGGTAAGGCAGAGGTAGAGAGAACAGGTATAATTAGGAGCTGCACGTATTTATGATGTTTGGATGACCTGAATAAAACCCAGCAATTAGTGATGGCAGTTTCAAGCTAGTTGAAATACATGTAACAAGTCATCAAAGCCTAGTAGTGAGAGCTTCGCTGTCTCTGCCACAGAAAATTTGGATTGAAATCTGAATTACAGATCAGTCTCCAAACCTTCCTGACAAACACAACAGTGCTCTGAAACACTAAAATGTAGGCATTTTATTTTACTTTGTTAACTCAAGGTGTTATGAAGAGCTCAATTCTAAAACAAATGCCTATACCTTAATATTTTTGCTAGTTCTGAGAGCAAGAAATGGGGTTTATAGTGTGAATTAGCCTCAAAATTTCTAGAAGGATCACTGTGAAATAAGATGTGTTCCTGACAAGATTTCTGGTTTGGCTGAAACTGACCTTCATTTTGACAGATTTTCATTTTGCCACAGATTTACGTGTGTGCTTAAGTTGTAGACACAAAATGCAGCAGTCTGTGTCTGTTCTCAGTGGAGCAGCCCACTGAAAATATTGATTTGTCTGGAAGAGCCTCAACCCTCTGGATAGGACAAGAGGAAACACCACCTATGGGCAAAAGAGGTACTTGAAACTGAATGGATACTAGGAATCAAGAATTTATGTTTCACATTAGTGCAGGGACAATTAGACTACCACACAAGATGAACCTCTGGGAGTGCCAGGGAAGTTTGTATAACTTGCAGTTCTTCCCGCATTTCCTCTCTTATAAGAGGGAAGGAGAGAGAAGAAAGAGTCCCCAGTGTTCCCCAGAAAACTTTAAAAGCTCTCCAGCAGCTGGAGAATTCAAAACACATGACTAATCCCTTGAAAACTTCAGTCAATAAGGTTTTGAGGAAAATTTCAGTAATATGCTTAATACTAAATATTGTATCTCTTTTGTTCTAAGGATTTTGTCTAATCTTTTCTGTCTTTAAAAGTCACTGTTTCAAAAGTGATAATGTTGTCAATATTGATCCATGGAAAAATTTAAGATGAAAATAAGATTACCAAAATGTCACTTTTTTATAGCCTTGGAAACATTCTGAAGTCAAATGAAGCAAAAAATAGAAAAGCTAAGGTCTATTATATAAATCAGAGAGTTAGAGGATCTTTTACAACTGATTAAAAAGGTTAAGACTGTAAAGCCTGATAAGTACTGTAGGGAATTCTATGCAAAATTGAAAACATCTCTCCTCTGCTGTTTTGGAAATAAGTATAGATATTACACAAAATACTGCTTTGTCAATCTCAGTCATCATGTAAAACACAAAGACAATGCAAATAGTGCTTTCTACAGACCAATTGCTTTATTAAATATTTAAAACTTCATCAGAAATGAGATTGCTGGCTAAAAAAAAAAAAAAATTAATCCTTCAAGGAAAAAGCAATATTCACTGCAACAGTTTCTAGAAAAAAAAAACAAAAACCTGCTAAGCGAAAGATCAACTTAGAGGAGAAATCTGGGCCTATTGAGTGAATCCTGAGTGATTTTATCTTTCTGGATAGAAAAAGAGAAAGAATGCATCAAAGCCACTTGCTGTAGCAATTTGTGTCCCCCAAAGTACTTCTTCTAAACAGGTCCACTAAATTGCAAGCTAAAACTTCCTATTTCCCACTACTGAATGTATGGAGAACATATTGTTCCCAGAGATAGTAGTCACTATTACAGAAATCTGAACGTAGCTGCAACTCCCTACCCACTGTAGCTATTTAGGAACAGTTCTTTGCAACTTTAGAGCAATGTTACTCCAGCAGAGAGGAAAGAAAGAACTCAATCCTTCACATAAACCAGGTTTGTGAAATAAACCCACAGAAGGTAATTCTAGTACTTTTTTAGTCATAAAAAGTTCACTGGTAAAACAGGGAAATTTCAGATGAATTGAGAAGTGTGAGAGGTCTCTGGGAGCTTTTCCCCACTTTTTAGTGCTCTTGCATTTAAAGGTAGGAGTAGAAAAAGTTATCCGAATGGTTGCCAAGGCAGAAGAAGATAAGACATGATGAGAAGACCATTACAACATCTAGTTACACTATGGTAAGCATTCTCTAGAACATGTATCTGTAAGAAATGTAATCTAACAGGTTTCACCAAAGAACTAAAGTCCCAAGACTAAAGGCACAGATGAGGATGAAGGCAAAATTTGGGTGGGTAGTGAAATAATACAAGAGTTAACTGAAAACTCGTAAATCTGACAAAAAAAAAAAAAAAGATTTTGACAGCACATTCTTAGATGAGAAGAACAGAAAACTCTTGGCCATGAAGTCAGGACACAAAAGCAAACCCAGAAATAAAGAATAAAGCTTGAAGGATGAGTTCGGAGTGTTCCAAGCACCCTGAGAAATTCAAATGTGAACTGGAAAGAAAGAAAAGCAAAGATGTCTGCAAATCACTGAATCACAGAATCATTTAGGTTGGAAAAAAACCCTTAAGAACATCGAGTCCAACCATTAACCCAGCACTGCAGAGTCCACCATTAAAACATGTCTCTAAGTGCAATAGCTATATGTCTTTTAAATACCTCCAGGGATGGTGACTCAAGCATTTCCTTGGGCAGCCTGTTCCACTGCCTGACCAGCCTTTTGGTGAAGAAACTTTTCCTAATATCCAAGCTAAACCATTCCCTGGTGCAACTTGAGGCCATTTCCTCTCATCCTATAGCTTGTTACCTGGGAGAAGAGACTAACTCCCACCTTGCTACGACCTCCTTTCAAGTAGTTGTAGAGAGCAATAGGTCTGCTCTTATCACTAAGGAACAGATAAGGGAAGCAGGTAGGCATCAGAGCTCACAGAAAAATAAGTGGGTGATGGTGAGAAAATAGAAAGTGAAATGATCTGCCAAACAAAAGAACAAAGTAAGGAGAACCTGTGACGCCCATTCAGCAAAAGGAGGCAAATTAATCTCGAAAACACAAAAGTATGCCAAAGGGGTGAGGATGAGTAATTCTGAGGAAGATGCTCCAGAAAAGTGAAACCCAGGTGTTCTCAGGAAAATTTTTCCAATTTGAAGAAAAGTGTCATTAAAAGAGAATTAAAACACAACATCTAGGTCAAGCAGTGGTGTGAAGAGAGAGAAATGCTATATTGTCCTCTAAAAACAAAAGAATTCCTGTCCAAGTCAAAAGTACTTTATCTATGGAAAGAGCCAACACATTTTCCATAATAATAAAAAAACAGACCCCGTTTCCATAGGAAGACAGCTCAGATTAATCAAGACCTTCACCTTGCTGAACTATGAAGAAATGTATCACTGCACAGACTGTTGAGTCTACAGAAAGAAACACTATTTCCTGCACCACCATGGTTCAGCTGATTTTTCTTGTCTAAGAACAATTTTTCTGTCACTGCTATAGCCGCCTTACTACTTATACACTGGCACTAAACCACCTCTGAACTGCCATGGCTCATAAGGATTGAGTGGTGACCATAACACATGGGAAGCATGGTGGCACAATTAGAGAGACTGTACAGACCTGAAGAAGAAATGTTCCCACTTGGCTGTCTAATCAAGCTAGATCTTCCTTTCAGTAAAAATTACTGTTACTCTTTGCTTACTTGTTATAATTAGAGAGAGCATTCAGGATCACAGTGCATGGTTACACCTTCATTAGCAATCCACCTACTTGTCTACAAGGAAGAAGCAGGATTACAACACCTAAGAGCATTAGCAACCAGTGTATTAAAAGCAGTCAGCATGCAAAGCTGTGTTATGAAAAAAAACCACAACTCCCCATGTCCTGCAAGAAGAAGATGGCTGTCCCTGGAGCCAAACTCAGTTGTTAAACTTGCACCTGGACCTGCATATCTACAACAAGCACTGGAGATGAACCAGGAAGCTTTGGAACGTGTGTAAAGTAGCACTGTTTTTCATGACTTTCACTGTGAGGGATTGAAGTGATATGAGACAACAGACAGAAGGCAAATCCCAGTTGCGAGAAACATTGTTCCAGCACCAGGATGCCATCTTGGATTTTAGCATGCTAAAGTTGTGTTTACTTTTATGGATTTTTATAGATTATCAAAAATTCATCCCAGCCCTTTTCCAGGAAATGTCAGAGTTCTCTTTAGCAAATAAGAAAAAACCTGAACATCTCCCCTCTCACATTACTGCCAACCAGATTGAACACAATGAGTTTGACAATCTCTGTCATACCTGATTTCAGCTGGAAATTAGGCCTAGATGGAGCATTCCACACTTACCATAAACATTTAATTAGAGAAACAAAATGGGCCTGGTATTAGCAGCTTAAATTTGTCAAAATGGCTTTAAATTTAGCATGAGTGTAGGATTTTTTACTGTTGTTATAGAGAAAAGTACCCAAAATTACTCAGACATATAAAAGAAACAGTTTAAATTCTATGTTTAGAAGCAATTAATTCTACAAATCTATTGTTTTGTTTGGTTTGGTTTTCTAATAACAGCAAGCAGTAATGATCTAAAGAGCATTTATTTCATAAAAGAAGGTGATTTGGCTCCTCTTTGCTAATACAGTCATAAGAAAATTATATTTAAGCCTCCTCTCAGTAGCTCCATGCAACGGAAAGACTGGTGTGTTATTAAATTCCTGTGCAGGAAGATGTAAAGTTCTAGCAATTGCTTGGATTTTAACCCTTCTCCCGAGGAACTTGAGTTATGGCAGATTATTGACAGCAGCAAATAAGAGTCTGCCACAGAAGAATTACTAATTTCATTGCTATTTTCATTTACCCCTCCTGGAGCTGGGAGGCTAGTGAGGCTTGTGGCTGAAGGAATGGGTAAAAATAGGGAAAATAATCACCAGAACTCATTATTTTTCTGTGAGAAATAGTGGGAGGCATAAGTTATAGGGGGTGGAAATTGTAGATAAGACAAGGGCAGAAACTGATACTCAGTTGTGAGAGAAAAAAGAGCAGTGGAGACATCAGCTGAAAACAAGCAGCCACCACATGTACTATAACATCAGTAGCATAAAAAACACATCAAAACTCTTGAAGTGCGCACACTTACAGAAATAAAGCATTTATTTTAAAAAGTTAGTCACTCTCTGTTTCCTTCCCAAGAGCAGCAGCCTTGCCTTCTCCCCAGCATTTCAGCATCACTGCCAGAGACGTCAGGGCTCTCCACTTTGCACAGTAATGGTCTGGCTTTCAGAATTTTTGATGGTAAAAGGGGTCAACAAGGCAAGGCAGCAGCAGACAACTGCCAGAGCAGACTGTGCTGCAGCAGACCTGGACATTCTGGGATTGTCACTTTCAGGATCTGGAGTCTGAGCACAGGCAGATCACAATGACAGAATTTAATATCTTCCTTGAAGCCTTCGTTATCATCACTGCTACTTAAATGAATGACTCATTCATCCATCCTGTCTCAAAGATCACAACAGGAAACATTGCACTCCTCTCTATCTGTTTCTCCACTACTTTATTTATAGCCGCAATTAATGAAAAAGAAATGTATTTTCCCAAGAAATTTCATGACACAAGGGAAAACTATTCACAAACTGAATAGTTTATGCAGTATAAGAAATACATATAAAATCATGCACAGAACCCCAGCTCACTTTTAGTATCTAATTGAAAGACAATTCAGACTTACCCTAAAAAAGCCACCACTGCTGAGGAGAGGTTCAGTGTTCAAAAGAACAATAAAATCTCCATGCAAAACCAAACAATCCCCACCTCAAATGTCAAGAGAAGTCAAGTGCAACATGTTGATAGGACAGGGCAAAATGGTTTTAAATTAAGGGAGTGTAGATTCAGACTAGATATAAGGAAGACCTTTTTTATTATGAGAGTGATGAAACACTGGAACAGGTTGAAGAAGTTCCTGCTCACTGCAGGGGGATTGGACTAAATGTCCTTTAGAAGTCCCTTCCAACCCAAAGTAGTCTGTGATTCCATGCTTCTGATTCTATATTACAACCGCAATTATTTTCATAGGCATTTTCCCCCTAAAAGACCTTGATCTGAAAAATTGTAGTACAGATGGATACAGCTATTTTCTATACATAAAACCCATGCAAGACCACATGCATGAAAGTGTTTCTTAAAGGCAAAAGTAACAAATGTTGAGGTTTCACAGCAAGCTGTATCAAAATTACATGATCACATGACTTATGACACTGAAGATCAAAATAATTCTAGGGAAAATAACCTCCCCACCACATAAAAATGTCAAATTAAAATAGTTTCCAAATGGAGGCAAATTTAGAATGGCAGACAGAGTAGTGTATGCACGCAGATCTAAAATATCATGAAATGCTGTCACAAGTCAAACAGTGCAATTCCATGTTTCATAGAATCACAGAATGTTTTGAATTAGAAGGGACCTTAAAGACCATCTAGTTCCAATGCTCCTGTTATGGGCAGGGACACCATCCACTAAAACAGTTTTCTCAAATATCTGCCCAGCCTGGCCTTGAACACTTCCTGGCATGGGGCACCCAAAACCTCTCTGTGCAACTTGTTGCAGTGCCTTACCACTCTCACAGTAAAGAAATTCTTCCTAATATCCAGTTTAAACCTACTATCTTTCAGTTTAAAGCCATTCTCCCTTGTCCTATCATTACATGCCCTTGTAAAAAGTTCCACACAGAACAAGACACTGGTTGCATCTACATTAAAGGGTAAGAAATTACATATCAGCCTTCACTCCATCCTTCTGCTTCTGCTAGGAAGGAGATAAAACCTCTAAGGATTGATCTGTACAGTCTTTCCAGACAAAGCTAGATCCAAAGCTACATTATCAGCATGAATACAGATGCCTAACAGAATTCAACAACTCAAGCATGCTGCTAACACTAATGTGGTTTCGTCTCTGAAGCTACATCTTGCATGGTATGGCTAACGCTATGAAATACAAACTCAGGACTTTCTGTAGAAGACCCTATGGACAAACTCTTAGCAATGCTGAAGAGTTTTGTGCTCATTCATGACCTATATTCCCAATGAAATAATATATTTTTCTGAAGAATCATATTAACTCCTAGACAGCTGCACATACCATACAAAGATCTTGATTAGATGCAATCCATGGTAACTAGAGAGATGTGTCTGGAACTCAAGCTGCGTGGAAGCTCATATATTTTTCTTGCACATATAGATTCTTAAAGAAAATAAACACAAATTTAAGAATGCCTGTGGCTCCAAATATCTCAGTAAAGGAGAGCCCCACTAGGCAGCACAAAGTCTAAAGTGAACTGTAAGTTAGTCAGTGAGGGATGTATCCTTCCAAAACCTGAAAACTAGAAGGAGTAGCTCTCTGAATTCCCTGCTTTTGCTCTTCTCTTGCTGTCAATGGTCTCTTTCCAGGGAAGGCCAGGCAGTCATAACGAGTGCCTGTTGCAAGGGAACGAGCTCCTGGGAAGTTAGGTGATGAGTGACCCTTCAATTCTCATGCAGTTGTTACACAATGTAAAAAGGAAACACCTCACAAGATAAAATAACAGCACTATCTATATAGATTTATAAACCAGAGAGATACATCCATTGAGGAGTGTCTTAGCTGTTCCTTTTCATTGAAATACATGAACAACACTGCTCTTCAGTATTAGCCTATTAAAATGAATTCACACCATCTCAAATCAGCAAAGAGATGGACCAAGTATCCTAGTCCTAAGGGACTGCAGTACTTTATCTGTAATTAATTCATTTATATTGATGGAAAAATGAAACTGTTGCCATGAAGCGATACCACAAAATTCAAGAGATTAATGTGCCCTTGTAGGAAAGTTTTTTCAACTAATCTAAGTCACAGAGCCATGAGCAGGGATCACAGGATATTTGAAGCAGGAAGGCACGCCTGGAGATCATCTAGTCTAATCCTTCTTTTCAGCAGAGGATGATCTACAGCTGTCTGCCCAGGTTTGTGTTCAGTTTGGTTTTGAATGACTCCAAAGGTGGAGATTACACAAAATCTCTAGGCAACCTCTTCCAGTGTGTGGTCACTCTCATAGTAAAACTTTTTTTTTCATTTAATTTTTTTCCTCCTCTGAAATACCACTGCATCAAGATTATAATGAGTTTCCCTTACCCAGAAAAATAACAGAATTTTTAGATGAATTATTACAATATCTCTCCAGCAGGAGGTGAAGAAAAAAAAGTTTGTTGATTAATCAGTCACCATTGAAGGATTTGGGGAAAAAACAAATAGAGGTTTCCCAAAAGCTTGTGGTGGAAATACACTATGCATATTTGCACTCGACAGTTTCTGATTCATCAAAAAAAATATGAAACAATCTGGGAAATGGAATATTTTATAGAACCCAACATCTCCACCCTGCTCTTCTTTGAAATGAAATTATGTATCTGTATCTGCAATGGCTGTATACTATTTTTTAATAGTAAGTTATGTTTTTTCCATATACATAAGTTAGGACCAGAATCAAAATAACAATGTATTTTACTTACTTCTAAGTAACATTGAAATTAATTATTCAAATATTTGCTTTTCCAGCTACCCTTTAAACAGTGATAGATTTCAAATTTCTATAAAGGATGCACTCCAAGTAACTCAATTTACTTGCCCCACTGGGTGTAGGATCCTCAGGAAAAAAACTGAGTTAGAAATGAAGTGACATCCATTAAAGCAGAATGAGCTACTCTGCTTTTCAATCTTAGACTATCAAAACTGGGGTCCACATTTATTATAAATGTAGTTTCCATGGAAGATGAAAGTTTGCCAGACCTCCCATCAGACATAAGCCAATTTTAAGTCTGAAACTATAACATCATTAATCTTACTAAATGTTATATCAAGAAATTTCAACTTATTTTTCTGTTTTCTTTGATTGAAAAAATCAAATAGCTTGTATAAAAAATATTGTGTTCTTATTTTTCAGTCAGTCACAGATGATAATACCTGATGGTTTTTCTTAAGCTCTAACACGAGGTCTACACTAAGATCACAAATCCAAATTAGGCACAAAGGTATATTATATCTTAAATGAAACAACAAAAATAAATCTTATCTGTGCTGCAGTGGAAGATTCTCAGGAGGAGGTCTGAAATTTTAAAAGCATGAAGGCTGCCACAAACATTACCGTTCTCTGCCAGGAGGACAAAGTGTAGTTCTTTTTCAACATCTCCTAACAGAAATCATAAATTTAACTTCTCAAATCAAAACACTTCCTTTGGAAAAGAGTGAGAAAAAGACTGAGTCTTGAGGGGTAGCACTCCTCCTTAGCAGACAGCTGGAAGGCATTTGGATACAGTGAGGATGCTGAGATATAAGAGCATACGCAGGTTAGAACACACTCCAAACACCACAAAAACTTATTCAAACAAATTGAAGAGGACAGACATCCTTATAGTGCTTAACAATGTAAGGCAGCAAGCGTGAAAAGCAGATCAACAACTTGAATTATAGGTAAGCCTATAGTTTAATAGGGAAATTTTAATAGAAATTGTCATAAACAAGGCAGCCTGCAAGGAAAATATGTTTAACTGAAGAAAGTGACATGGATTGAAGACTTGTGAAACAGCTTCAAGCTGTTGAGATTTCTAGAGTTTGAAAAATAGATTGCTCTATACCTTTTAAACAATACATTTTTCTTTGTTTTGTTGAAAGTAACTGATATATAATGTGTTTCTCAGAATGAGACTTCAAGTCTACAACTAAAGGAATGTAGAAAATCAGTATAAGTTTATGAGAGATATCTGTTTGTAACAAGACAAGTTCACAGAATCACAGAATCACAAAATCATCAAGGCTGAAAGAGACCTTCAAGATCATCTGGTTCAAACATCAACTTAGCACAAGTATAATAACCCCTAAACTATGTCCCCAAGTGCCACATCCAGACAACTCTTGAACACATCCAGAGATGGTGATTCCAATCTGGTCAACTTATTCCAGTGCCTAAAATTACAGTAAAAATTTTTCTTCTATTACCTAATATGAACTTCCCCTGGCACAACCTAAGGCCATTTCTTCTCATCCTTTCACTTTGGAGATGGCAGAAAAGACAGACCCCCACTTCACTACAACCTCCTTTCAGGTAGTTGTAAAGAGCAGTGAGGTACCCCTTTAGCCTGAATATTTACCTTCTCCAGACTAAACAACCCCGGTTCCATCAGCCACTCCTCATAGCACGTGTTTTCTAGACCCTTCACCAGCTCTGTTACCCTTCTCTGGACACACTCTAGCACCTCAATGTCTTTTTGGAAGTGAGGGACCTAGAACTGAACACGGTACTCATGGTGTTGCCTCACCTATTGCCTAGTACAGGGGGACAATCACTGCCCTAGTCTGGCTGGCCACACTATTTTCGATACAGACCAGGATGCCATTGGCCAGCTGTAAAACTTTCCTGCTGAACAGCTCTCAAGCCACTCTTCCCAAGCCTGTAGCACTACGTGGGTTTGTTGTGACCCAAGGGCAGGACCTGTCACTTTGCACAGTTGACCGTCACACCTTTGACCTTGGCTCATCGATACAGTATGTGCAGATCCTTCTGCAGAGCCTTCCTACCTTCCAGCAGACCAACACTCCCACCCAACTCAGTGTCATCTGCAAATTGGCTAAGGGCCCTCATCCAGCTCATTGATAAAGATTTTAAACAGGACTGGCCCCAATACTGAACCCCCAATGACCAGCCACCAACTGGATGTAGCTCCACTCACCACTATTCTCTGGCCCTCACCATCCAGGCAGTTTTTCACCCAATGAAGTGTATACCCAGCAAAGCCATGAACTGCCAGTTTCTCTAGGTGAATGCCTAGGTGATTTCAAAGCACACCAATGCACATCTCAAAAAATAAAAAAAAATTAAATAAAATTAATAAAATAAAATAATAAAAAAAAATAAAGAAGTGTATTCTAGGAGATACCAATACAATTTCTGGCAAAGAAAGTATGACAGTAGGAAAAATCCTCTTAAGTAAAAAAGCTTCCCTTTTTCTGGGCTCTGTATAGCAGGATTTATAGCTGAATCCACAGAAAATTATGCAGCGGTGCCAAAGTGTCATTGCTACTGTGTTTGTTCACTTATATATATGTATGTAGATAACCGTAACTGTTTTGTTCTTATCATATGCAATATATAGAAAAAGATGAAATTACCAGAAACAGAGTATTTATGATCTTAAAATAAGAGCTCTTGTCTACAGAGTTTAACATGAGACTCTGCAGATTAAAGACAACAGCCATCTCTTATTCTGCACTAAATTTCATATCCTGCCCATGTTATTGGAATAAAAGTGGCTGTGGTAAGTGTCAAATTCAAATGTTACTTGAACAAAAATAATTGCTCAGAATGCTTCAATTTTTTAATCTGAGAAAGATTATTCAGGAGCATGGGTTAATTCCTGCCAAGAGTTGTTTCTCTGTTGCAATGTGTAAATGAAAGGGCAAAAGTGGGGGTTTTTTTCTGTCTTTTGAATAAATTGTTTCATAGAATTATTCCTGTATAATACCAGGATGAACTAAAAGTGCTATCATCAAAAAACCAGGCTTATAGTCTGAGGGCAGGGGTTCCTACAATACAGCCAGTTGAATTACTTTGAATTAGTAGTCATCAACAGTTATGAACAAATTAGGGGGCTACCTTAGCACTGTTTGATGTCCTGAGACGGGAGCATTGATTCATTAGGCCAAATAATAAGGTAATAAGAGGGCACAAGGATAAAGTAGAAGCCCATCACTCACACTGCATGGTCTAGGCAAGGCAATTGTCTGGTTTCATCTTCTTTCCAGGAAGAAAGCAATTTTTTGAAAGTTTTAGAGTTACAGCCCTGACGACTGCTTGCAGCATGCTAAGAATCACAACTCAGAGAAGGATCTCATTACACCAGTCTGTAATAGGCACTAGTCAGACATTGCCCAAGCCCATTAATGAGCCCAATGAACAGCTGTATTTCCTGCTGCTCACTTCTGTTCTTCCTTAGGGACTTTTCATAATGTAAATGTTCTAGCCCAAGACTTAGATAAGGGGTAGAAGAGGAAGGACAAGAAATTATCTACTGTTATTCAAACCTTAGGACCTTTGTCCTTGAGCTTCATCTTTTCTTCAGATCAAAGTGTTTCTGTGCATTGTCTTTCATGGAAGTTATGGTCTTCCTGATATCTGACTCAATAATTAATGTGTAAAGTTATTGCTTGCATGCATAATCTTTCTCTCTCATGAATATGTGAAGGAGGAAAGATTATAAGTTGTCATATGCTTCCAGAGCCTCTCTCCATGACAGAATGATAGATCCCAATGCTGTATTTAAAACACAGCTGAAGAGATAAAAATAGTGTTTAACTTCTACAGTCATTATGAACCACAGTAATTTATTGAACCCTTCAATCAGCTGAGGAAACAAAAGATTGGGAATGCGTGAATGACTCATTTCTTTTCATGCTGCGTGCACTGATGCTCCAGTAACTTGATGCTCTAAAGGCTAAATAAGACTGCACAAATGTGTCACTGAAATGAAGCAAACAAAGCACATCATAAACAAAAACAAATCAGTGGAAAGCACTGGGGGAAACTCCTAGTGGTTGCCTCTTAATTAGCTGTATCTGCAGGATGTGTCTGAAATAGTTGGGAAGAAAAATGTAGAACTCACAGTGATTCAGGAAAAAAGAAGTAATTTCAATAGGAAAAAGAAGTTTAAGTGGATAGGCTCAGATATCTTCTGCACTCAACAACTTGACTAAGGAATACATTCACATGCTTTGCAACCTTTTTTTCTCTTTTCCTAGAAGTTAAGACCTATCTATGGAAGGAATTTGAATGCCACGTTAACACTGGTCAATTTGACTGTAACCTCATAATGTATGTTGACAGAAGACATCATCTATTTATGAAGATTTAGAGAAGACTCTAAAACCAGTTTTGCGCTACCTGTTTATATGGAAATTAAATGTACCACTTGTTATGGAATATCTGCTAAGGTAGTTGTATGAATAAATCAACACACAATAAAACACACAGAGATCCTGATTCGGCATAGACAAAACAGAACAATGCAGGAATTGCTGTACTGAAGCAAAGCAATAGTATATCTGATTCCGTATCCCTTCACTAACCACGGAATCTTTGGAAGACTCAGAATAATTCAGTTAACATGCCAAACTCCATGTTACAAAGCTCATCTCTCTACCATACATCTCTCACAGAAGAACAGGGACCACTTCAAGATTGCCTATGGATCCACAAGCGTACATAATAACCTTATAAAAAGTCAGATGAGAAAAGGCATATAAAATTCATTAATTAAGGAACCATTATTGTTCAATTGAGGGTACAGAGAATCTCATTTTTTTCCAGATATCAAATGGCATACTTTCAGGAAGGAAAAACAAAAGGAAAAAAAGAGGGGGCGGGGCAGGAGGGGTAGGAGAGGAAATTACTCCTTGTCTTATTCTATTCTAAAAACATTTTCCTCCTCTTCCACTCCCCAAGAGAACTCAAACAACATTCAGAAGGATCATTTCAGCACCTTCAGATGCAGGTCAAAACTTTGAAAGTGGTGTAGACAGTTGTCATTGACTCCTAAGAATGAAAACAATCATCAATATGGACAGTGTTTTGAACACAGTATTTTATATGATTTTGCATACACTGATGTTGTGAGTAAAATTGTAAACCTCATTGCCATTGATGCATTTGCACTTTGCACTTGTAAAATGAAGATAATCCTTTCAGTTTCTACCAAATAGCACCGTAATGGTTTTGAGTTTAGGCCTTCCTTCCTGGTAACCAGGAAGTATTCCATCCTATTCCTTTACGTAATCCATCATATAAATAGATGGAGAGAGAAGCCTCTTTCTCTCTTCCCTTCCGGTGAGGTTTGGACACAGCAGACTCCCGCAAGGCCGGTCTCGCTCCTGTGGAGGCAGTTGAGGCCTGGTCGGGCCTACAGGGCCTCTTGTTCCTGCTGATCCAGGTCCGGTAGGGTGGCGGCGGCATTTGGGCAATTGTGCTATCCCAAGGAAAGTAGTAAGGTATTCTTTTGCAAATTCTTTAGTTTGCTAGATCCTGAGGGGTTTTTTTATTTGTATATATCTGTTTTGGTTTTGTTTTTTTTGTCCTTTTTCTTTTCCTTTCCCTTTTCCCTTTCCCTTTTGGGATTGTATATAGTATTTCAAATGTATATAACCATAATATATGTAAATACATATATTTTAATATAGTTTGGCCAATCTGGATTTTTTTCGTAGTATTTTTTCTTTTGCTCTTTGCCAGAGGTTTTTGTGCTGGGTCTTGGGGACTCGGTGGGGAGCCAAATAAAACTTAGACAAGCACTTAAACATAATTCTGCAAGAATTTTCACTTTGCTTTGAAATTTTTTTCTGTTCCTTATGGTATCCCAAAGTCCTGTTTGAATCAGGTTCTAAGGTGTGAATTAAAAAAATCAAGTAGATAATCATGTTGAAATTTCTCATACAGATACCAACTCTGTAGTAATTACTAGAACTGCACAATATTTCTCTTTGTCAAAAGTCTTCATAACACCAAGTACAAACCCAAACCATTCTAAATAAGAAGCAGTGTAAAGAATCCCTGACAGAGTAAATATGAAGATAGCAATAAATATATCATGAAATCTAATTAATCTGTGTTATTTTGAAGTATTAATTACTGTAAACACCCCTCATGGATCCATTAAGGTGGTAGGCAATTAGGAAGGTTCTTGAACCCCCTTATGGGCAGTGAAAGAAAGTGTTACTTGTACTGCAGACTAAAAGTTCAAAATATTCTATCATTCTGTTTTAAAGTATCTGGTTATGTATTTCTTACAGGGGAATATCGGACCTCACAATAAAACATATAGTTTGTTGAAACTCGGAGAAGATAAGGTGACATTATAATTGATAACATAGAAGACAAGAGAACAATTAAAATCTCAGCTAACACTAAACCAGAGAAGGTAATGTTCCCTTTCATCTCCCTTGGGCCATTATTTATTGTCACTGGAACAGAACAGTCCCTCCTTAAACAGGAAACCTCTTCAGACAAGAGTCATCACTTGTTGCCGCATAGACATACAGTGCTTAAAGAAATACTGCTTCCAACTTGAGTGGAAAGCAGATACACTAAGAGAATACAAATAATGACAGAGTAATTGAAATTAAGCCTGAGATAGCTGGTGACTAATGCAGAGCCCAGACATAAACCTCAGTTTGGTTTATTGAACATATAGACACAGTAGAATCATTGGCTTGACATTATGCATCTACTCACGCACAAGTAGTGCCATTTAAAAGACTCACCATGCAGTATTTTATCCTTCCTTAACACCAATGTGGTGTCCCCCCTCCCCCCATACCCTACGGTATGTACTACTTTGCATAGCATCCTCCACCACATTAGACATAACATGCATGTAGGAAAATCTGACATAATATTATTGCAAGTCCATCCAAATATGGTGTCTCTGAAAGCAAATATTAAGAGGGATCTGAGCTATCTCAGACTGAAGCAAGAGGTTACCTTGAAGCTACCTGCAAAACTACAAAACTGTCCTGTGATGCATTTCTCTATGAAATTCACAGCACTCTACACAGCGGTAAGAAGTGTAAAAATTGCACAATAAATTTTGCTACAGGTTTAGTTAGAAACACTATTATTTGGGACTTTTGGAATGGAGAACAGGTTCTACTTATGTCACTACCATCGAGAATATCATCTCAGAAATTTTTTGGTTTATTTATGAAGTAGATGGAGCTGGGGGAAAAAAGTAAAACCAGACATTTTTTAAGTCCCAATTGTTCAACTCTTTCTCCATTAATAAATTATTGCTTGATCTTAAGAGATCTGCTGTTACTTGTGAAAACAGTAAAACTAGTCCTAGCCTATCCTTTTATGTTTGTCCTAGGATACTGACCTGGTTTTGGCCAAGGACAGGGTTAATTTTTCTCAGTAGCTGTGAGAGGGTGGAGCTTGGAACTGTATGGGCATGGCCAAGACCCTAATATTATTCAATACCATCTTACACCATTGCCAGTGGTGAGGGAAAGGGACTCTCTCTCTCACATTCCTTTCTCCTCACGGGGAAAGTATAGGAGGTGGAGGGTCCATCACTGTCTTTTGTTGTCCTGGGCTTGGTGAGCATTTTTGCTACTAATTCTTTTGCTGTTACTGTTTGTTCTTTTATCTCATTACTGTTTCCAGTAAATTATTCTTATCTCAACAAAGGATCTCTGCCTTTTGTACATCCCACCAGAGATGGGAGGGGAGTGGCTTGTGGTTTTCTTTTAGTGAAAGTACTAAATTGGGGAATAACATTCCTAAACCACAACAGATACACAGTGTTACTAAACTCTGTTGTCATAGCTTAAAACAGAAAAGCTAAACAAAGGGAGTTTATACTTCTAAGTACTGTTTTTTAAAAAGATATGAAGTAGAAAGGAAGAGAAATAGTTGAAAGGAAACTTCCTAGCTCCTATTTTTTTTTATGACTGTATAGGCTTACAGAAATTTATATATTTGAGCTTAGTATAGCATCAACTTTTCCTATTATTAGAGATGTCTGCCTTAATTTTTTATCTACCATTCTTTCCTATCCTGGTAGCCATGTAGTGCTAATTGTAAAGAAATTTCAAATTTGGTACTATTTGACCTCATTTAAAAATACGAATACCCAAAAACAAGTACAGTGAAATGGCTACATTTCCTGAATGATGATTTTTGGATTGATTCTTTGGACTACCCAGATATTTCTTTTAATATGACACCAAGTTAAGACATAATAACACTTAGTTGTAAGGAAATTCTGGGAAAGTATTGACAGCTTGTGCTTCAACCTACCTGGATTATTCAGACCAGGTATTAGTAGTCAATATTCAGTCTTAATCCATGACTGCCATCACCACCATTACCCAAAATTTCATGTAATGATTTTTAGTCTTTTATCCTTGACTACAGATAACTACCATTTGACAAATGAATCATTAAAGTAGCATTGATTTTGTGGGAACAAGGAATCTTTTTTTCTCTTTCCTAGTGGGCCAGTCTCAGAATTAATGCTTGTTTATTTTTTTAAATTCTTGGAGGGTATTTATATTGCAAATGGTTATAGTAAGAAAAGTCTTTAGTCATCAAAATGCAGTCAGAGAGAGTACTGTGTTCACCTTCCAAATCAGAGTCATAGGCCTTTCTTGAAGGCATGGCTTCATTCATAAATAAAACAAAAACTTATGACCTCAGTACATGTCTGTATGGAATCTAAACATCTCAATTATGAACTGATTTTTGATGTTAAATTCAGCAGGGAAAACAGACCCAACTTGGAGAGAATTAATTTTCATTATAATAATAATATAAACATTTAACTATTAGCAATGAATATTTAATATGTGGTACTATTAAATAGATATTCTAATTACTAATTACTAATTTGGGTGTTGGGAAACAAAAAGACAAATATTGAAACTAAACATTTCCTACCCCTTTCTCATGTTCAGCTTCACTACTGCACTTCTGACTCCTCTCCTACCGTGCCACAAGAGGCACAGGGGAAGGGGGCAATGAAAGTCCTGATCAGGCCATAACATCTTCTTTCTGCCACTCCTTCCTCACACTTCTCTCCTGCTCCAGTATGAGTACTCCACAGGCTACAGTGGATATCTGCTCTGAGGTGGAACACCTCCTTCCCTTCCTCCTCCTCTCTCTGAGCTCAGTGTTCAGACTGCTGTTTCTTACTCTTTTTTTCCCCTCCTCTCTGTACATCATTTTCTGATCATTCTTAAATACTCAGAGGTACCACCACCACTGTGTCTGAGGCACTCAGCTGTGCCCTGCGATGGGTTGGCTGGAGTTGTCTGGAACCAGCTGTGCCTGGCATGGGACAGCTCCAGTCATCCTTCACAGAGGCTGTTCCAGCAACCCCACCCCCCACAGCACCTTGACACCTGCACCCTGTGCAGGAGGAAAAGAGAATGAATATTTATTTTTGCGTTTGAATTTCTTCTTCAGTTTCAAGGTCCATTTTACATTATTCCAAGTTTATCCTATCTTTATCTTTTTTTACTGCTTTACTACTGAGCTGTATGTAGATATTCAGATACAGTAGGAACACTCCACCTTGTCATAAACATTTCTACATTCAGCCCCCCATGTCTCCAAAGGAGTTTTAAAAAGCTGAGTGAAGATTTACATTATACATTGATTATGTGATTTTCTGCTGTTGATGATAGTGCCTTACACTGAAACATTTCTGACACTATTAGGTAAATCGTATTTTAGAAATATATCATTAATATGAAAACTTAGCGAAAACTTCTTGAAGAAATATAGAGTTAATTATTTCCTCACAAGTGTTTATTTCATCAAATGAAGAAACCCCCGAAGGTTTCCGACATGTGAAACTATATAGAAAATACTCAGCAGAATTCAAGGGCATTAACTACAATGAAATGTCAGTCTTGCAAGGCACAAGGCACAAGGTATTTGGGATTCTCACAAAAAGGTGTAGAAACTATAACATGTTCTCTGTAAAGTACTGCAGAGTGCATTTCCTTTAGCATCGCACAGTCCTTACTGACAAAAAGTAATTCTACGTAAAGACTGTAAGTAGGTCCCTGACTGGCTTATTTACTTGCCTCTGGAAGGAGACTGAAAAATTCTGTTGGTTTGCTGAGCCAAGCTTTGTCTTAAGTTTTCATTAATAGAAGTGCAGCAGAAAGAATGCAAATCTCTAAGTTTCTGAACTCAAGATTCACTTTCTGGAAGTACTCATGTAAGTACTCAACTGTACACAGACAAAAGCAAGATATATGAAAATGAAGTTTTACATTTGAAAATACAGTGCCTATAGTTATCCACCTTAAATGGTTCTCTACTGGAAGTCTAGGTATGTTAACCCCCAAAGAAAACCTGTGGAATAGCCTTTTCCTAACTCATAAAAGATGGCTGTCAAGACGTCACCCCTCTGTGAGTAGAGAAATTTCTATTTTACAAGATTTTAAGCAGAATAAATCATTCTAGTACTCCATTATCTAAATGATCTATTGCTCCACAATCCTTTTAGATGAATCTAGATGAGATTATGTCACCTTGCAGATTCAGTTCAGCCAACACATAACACTCCCAAGAATCTAACACTAAGCTATATGGACAAAATGGAATAAAACTTGAAAATGTCACAATATCAAATTTGTGATGATATGAGTCATTCCCATTGAGAAAGAACCCCATTTAGTACCTCAGAAAGAGCTCTTCAGAAATACAGATATACTTGTCATATGACAAAATGATAGTCAATATGCAATTCCATACCAGTGAGCGTTATTTATAAGGTCATTCATTTAATGTGAGTTATCATTTACACCTAAAGGAGCCTCAGATTTTATTTGAGATATTACTTACCACTGGCTATGTTTGCATGTCCTATTTGCATTGCAGCTAAGTCTAGCTGATCCAAACCCATCATGTCAAGTTTCATAACTGTTTGCTATAAAGAAAATAAACTCTAATCTGAAAAATTTACAAATTAAACATAGAAGCAAGAAAAACTGCTGAATAGGAGAATGAACTCTTACAGATCACTTTTCTTTCTATAGAATATCTGTTTATTAGATTATCCTTGAAAGTTTGTCATCTGATAAATGATCTACCTAATCTCAATAGAAACTGATAAAACTTGCAAATTTACAGATGTGCAAGCTTCCTACCCAAAAGACTGATGATCTCTTCAAGATGCTTATAGGCTTGACAATACTCAGCATCAGGAATGAGAGGTTTTATCTGAAATTCCTGTGATCTACTGTTAATATATTCACTGAGATGACTCAAGAATGGAACTGTAATTAATGCCTGAAGTTTGGATTGTGACATAATTCTACAGGTGACAGATTTTTGCACAAGTTTCTTTGATTTAGGTACAACTGCTCATCATAATGCACTTCATTTCAGGCCTTTGGAAAATCTGTGTTAGTATTAATTAATAATTTTTTTAATATTTGTGATGCCTTTCCTTCTGTCTCTTCAGAGCTTTTTTCCCCCTGCCTTCTGCTTCACTGCCATTGCCACCAAAAAACTCTTAAGGCTTAGGAAATGATAGAACCATATTTACACTTCTTATAATTTTCCTCTATTCATCATTACCCTTTTTTGCTGTGTTAATTACTCAAAATGCTTATAAAGTTATCATTGAATGTTTATTATTCAATTACTGTTCCTCTGTATCCTCACAAAAACTGGACAAACAACTTCTTGACCATAAGATTATGGTGATATCTCCAGTCAAAAATCAGTCACCTATGACTGATCAGTGTAAGATGCCAATAGTGAAATTCACTACATCATATATATGAAACCAAGAGGCCTCTGAGTTACTTATTTCTTGCAAATTCTGTATTATGTGATAATCAGTGTTGCATCACGTTCCAGTTACTATCAGATCAGTAGCAAAGGTCACACAGAGGTATCTAGAAGTATCTTTGAGTCTGTGATATGAAACAAAAAGATAGCTAATACAAAAAAAAAGTTCAGGATGTTTGGATTATCTATCCCATTCTTTCTAGATCTAGAAGTGGGGAAAAAGATCAGCATATTTCTTGGTTATGGCAACAGCTTTTAAGCATGAAAACACACTGAAACTAATAAAACAAAACTATTACTCATTTGGGTACAAATCCAAAAACTGTTGCTCCAAGTAAAAACTTGAATGAAAAGATCCAGAATTTATAACATTTGCATTCCAGCTCAAGTTAATCATCATTCCAAAAATGATAAAGCAGATTAGTACTCTGTGCTTTTTGGTAAAGGCATGGATTAGGATATTAAATCAAATTTACTCAACAAATATTAATTTGAACCTCTAATTTAACAGATAAGCAGAAAACAGAATTCTAATACGTCATTACATCATAAAACCATGTCTGCATATGTTTGTGATATTTCTGGTTTATATTAAATCCATTTTAGCTTCAGAGTTCATTCAAAGCTTATATGAATCTTTAAAGAGTGGGAAACACTTTGAGCTACTCTTCAATTATGCTCCAGTGCATGTTCTGCATAAAAATCTGAACCTTTGTGCAGTGAGGAAAAAACATCTTACTTCTCAAGCTACTTAAAATTAATGTGATTCCTTATGTGTTAAGGTGGTATTTGGTACAAATTCATGTGGCAGCATTTTCCCTAAGTAAGCAGCGTTTTTGAAGGACATTTCCAATGAAGACAGGGTAAATGAGATAACCTCTGGGTAGCAGAGCATTATTAATGACCTGAATATTCTTTCCATGTGCATTTTGTCCATAATCATAAACATAATTAAAGTATCTTTGTGCTTCCCTGGCCCTCAGCTTGGTCCTCCTCCACAAGGTTATGACAAGAATCACCACTGCAGCCAGGTCACAATATACAGGACTTCTGATAGTCCCATGAAAAATAGATTTTCTTTCCAGTAAGCACAAATGTGTAGTAAGATAAAAATCTGGGTTTTTTTCTTCAGTATTAGAGGGTTTAAGCCTATCTAGGTCAATTGACCTACTGGGACAAAGGGTCTTTCTACGTAGTTCTTCAGTTTGACTCAGCTGTACACTACAACAGACTGAAAGTCACTACCATTCAAAGGCTAAGTTTAGAAACTAAGTCGTTGCTGATATGAATTCCTTATTTCATAGATACGTATTTGTCATCACCAATAGTTTGTAGCTGGAGAGTATTCCGCATTTGGCAGTACCTCCTCCGACCAGAGAAGGCTCATTTTCCCAGAATCTGAGAGGTTGCTGCTCTGACTCACCTCAAGCTCACACCTGGGTACTCTATGGGCACAAAGTGATGGAATGAGTTTGCACGTGGTAGCAAACTGAACTAAGTGTACTGTATTCCAGTATCCCAGCTGGGAAAATTAGTCTTCTAGTCCACACTCTCTCGGCGGTGTCTGGCTCCTATCTGCTTCCTGCCTGTGAAATAAACATTCAGCACATGCAAAACCCACAAGGATCGATATCTGCATTATGCACTGGAATACATAATACATTTTGAAATTTAATGGATCTTGAAATATCTTCTACACTTCACTTGCTCATTTATCATTGCAAAGGTCATGGGTTCCAATATGATTAATGCATGAAAATCTTCTGGTTAGCTTCCATTAATGTACCTTTCTCTGAGAGCAACCCCCTTACTTCGGTATGCATTGAAACGTGAAAAAAAATTCTGATGCCAGTATATATCTCCCTGTTAACTTTAGTGGGCTTTGGTTTACGCATTTAAATAGGGGAAAGAAACCCCCACCAAACAGTTGGAGAGCTGTAAACTACACCTGGACTCATGTCCCTGGGTAATTCCCTCAGTTCTGTCACAGGTCATTACAAAACTACTACAGAAAAAATGGCTGTGTCTCTAGTCTATAAGTGTTGCAGACTGTAAGCAATAGGGCAGAAAAAAAATTTTTTTAAGATTTTCTACAATGAAAGCAACAATATTAAACTCTAACTCTCCATTAAATATTTTGTTTTATCTTTCAGAAGAGAAAAAGAAAAACCCTTTCCTCTTCCTCACCTGAAATAAAAGTAAAAATTACTGAATGAGTTGAATTGTATCATTACATGATTTCAAAATAATTTTCATCTTGGAAAAAAAAAAGAAAAAAGGAAAAGGCAAGATCATTTTGCTGAATTGAAGTAATTTTGTCAAACATTTCAAAATATCAGGTATGCATCATTTCCATGAATACCCTGAAAAACAAATGTCTATCATCCACCCTGCAAAAAAAAAGCTGACAAAAAACTTTCCAACTGTTGTTTATTTAGTTAACATAAAGAATGCCATCTACCGGCAATAACAATAAGTAGCAATGTTTGTAAGTTGCTAGGTGGGGTAAGGTTATCAGTTTCAGACACTACAAACAAGTCTAAAGATCATTTATTTAAAAAGAAATCTCTAAATTTGAAAGAAGGTGTTATGTTCCAGGTTTCTCTTCAAAGGCTATTCTTAATCAGTGCCTTATGTTTGGAAAAAAGTCCCTAGTAGGAAATAACTGGCTGAGTTCATGACCCACTTAGAAAGAAGGATTTTTTGTGTATGTATGTTCCACAGCCTCATAAGCATACACAGTACTGGTATAGTTACTAAATGGACAGTTCTCACAGTAAGAAGAAAGGCATGTATAGCAAGCAAAGGGTCGTACAAATTAACTCCAAACACACAATTCCAATATTGGCCTGCATAAATGAGGCAGACAATGCTGTTAAAAGATTCTTGAGTAAATTGATAAAAAGGACCCCACCAGACATATAATTTCATGTTCAGTTCTCTGTCCTACAACTTTCCAAAAACATTAATTGTTGAAGTGCTATCATTTTGAAATGGGTATTTAGGCAATGACTGATTTATAATAAGTAAGTAAAGGAGATAGTAATTATTTATTATGGTACACATGAGAAAGAAACACTGTACATATTACACTTTACAAATAATCAGGAACAGCATGTCTTCAGATACCTTAGGTTTAAAACCATGGCTATGACTCATGAGAGAAAAAAAAAAAACACAAACAAACACAAAACAACCAAGAAATACAAAAGTTCAAATAACAAAATTAATGTTTATTATCTGATTTGCATGCCCTTCTCTTCCTCTGTGTCTTAGAGGGACCAGATTAAGCAAGTATTAATATTTTTATGACAGCAGTTTTTTGAATCTGATATTTATCTTTCTGAAAAGCTCTATAATGTAAGACAGTTGTTTTGCTTGATTTTACCCAACACTGTGCTTTCACTTTTAGAACGGGAGGGCTGAAGTAACTGTAAATTTCACTGAAATTATGATTTAATCATAAGCACTTATTTTTTTGGGTCTTGTCTTCCTTTATTGGCTTTCTGAAGTGCGATTTGGACAGCAAACTAAAGAGAACACAGATACAGACAAATATCTGACTTCAAGTGTGCCATAAAATAATTTTCCTAACAGAACTGACTAAGCTGTCTCCTGAAAGTATACTGAGCACTGGACAAATGAAGATGGCAAGGAAAGGGCAGAACTCTTAAACTCATGGGTCCATTGCTTAGAAAAACTGCAGCAGTTCCTGTAAAAGAAGTGCATTAGTGCTATTCAGGGAACAAAAATGACATAATGTATTACAGCTTTGTGAACCCCGTCTCAGGAAAAGAACCTCAGCTTCAGGGGCAAAGATTTTGATTGGGAAGAAGACTTTTGTTGGGAATTTCTCAATATGGAGACTGGTTTTTAGTCTGACTTTTCTTGACTTTGAACTGTCACTGAACTTTGAAAAAGTTTTCACTAAACATAAATTGCAGGAAACACCTTTACCTTAGACTTATTGTCCAAAGTTTCATATCAGTATTTAGACATATCTAGCAAAGATTTTAGAAAGTGTTTAGGCTTTTAGTTGTTGACTATACTTCCCACTTTTCATTGATAACTGCAAAAACTCTCAATGAGAAATCAGAAGCCTAGCTACTTCCTCCCAGTCCCACTTCTTTCTACATTCCTTTGTAAAATATTTAGTCCAGTCTCTGCTCAGGTTTCATAACACTCAAATATCACTCAAGTACGTAAAAGTAGGGAAACAATTCCGTATCTCTCTATCTCAGGGAGCTCATGCTGTCATGTCAGTTTTCCTATGCAAAGCAAGGATGCAACTGTTTATTTTGAAACTCTAAAGAACTTGTTTTCTAAAGAACATCTTTCTACAGACATTCTTACTTAACAACAACTCATAGCATTCCTTTTTAGTTTCATCAAAAAAAAAAAAAATTCAGTGCTACATGTTCCTGCAAGATACTGTTTTTTTTCCCTTACAAATCATATATTGATTATTAAGCATGTTCACACCAAAGGAGCAACCTCAAAAAGTAGCACAGTAAAAGTTCTGTTTAAATATCAATGTCACGTTGATTTAAATTCAGCATTTGCTAAATGTATTAATGTCTTAAAGTTTGTTACTTGTTAAAGTTTGTTAAAAAAAGACCTACATACTTTGGAAATGAGATTTGCCGACTTAATAAATTACCTTTTTAGTGTTCAGACTGTTAGAAATACCTGCATCTCTAATATACCAGTCAGTGCTTCTTGCAAGGTTGGCAAACAGCACTTTAGAATTTAATAAAGCAGAACACAGCTATTGATATAAACATGCAAGATTATTTCTGACTACCAGAAAAATAAAATTTCCTTAGCTTTTTAATAGCTTTCTTCTTTACAGAATTTAAAGAAATTTTTAATCTATGCTTCAAATACACTTACTGATACTCAGTTACCACAGAGTGGAATAACTCATTTTGCACCCTAAACATGACATAGCAAGATACTTGGAGAGAAATAAGAAGCTCCTCAAACAAGAAACTGAGACAGATAAGCAAGTAAGCATTGATTAGGCTAGAACCTGGTCCGGTCTAAATCTAGTTAAGAAAAATGGTGGGGTGTCATTTTTACTGTGGAAAGTTGGACTTCTAAAATTATTCCATCAAGTCCAGGCTTTCTTTCCAAAAAGCAGATCCTGAAAAAAACATATCTCATGATATTCACCTACAACCTGATTACTTTCAATTAT
This sequence comes from Manacus vitellinus, assembly GCF_001715985.3. Taxonomy (NCBI): domain Eukaryota; kingdom Metazoa; phylum Chordata; class Aves; order Passeriformes; family Pipridae; genus Manacus; species Manacus vitellinus. Next base: position 48,948,181 of record NW_021940208.1, on the reverse strand, counting down.
TAACAGTTCTCATCTTAAAATCGGCTTCATTTGAATTTTCAGGGTCTTTCAGATATTTTTAAGTAAAAGGTTTTATAAAAGAAGAACAAAAGAAGGAAGAAATCAAACTACTCAATCAACATGGAAACCTATTAATCATCTGTCACACCAGACAAAATCAATTTTGAGGCAGCATTGATGTATTTATTTTACTCAAGTGACTGTCTTAACTAAAGCACAGAGCAGGTAACAGCTTCAGAGTAAGCAATGGGTCCTTTACAAAGTGTGTTGGAAGCTCTTGTCTTTCTTTCATTTTTTTCTGAACGCTACCTAGATACCACACCAACACAGTGCAGGAAGAAAGTCAATCTTCATTATAATAACAACAGTGCAGTATTTGATAGATGTCTCTTTACTAGTCAATTAAATGGGATTGGGACAGTTCCCTGGCATTGAGGCCAATTGACATAGAAGAACTAGCATCCATACTATCAAGTTGTCTTCCATGAGAGTGGTCTCATCCAGACTGCCTACTGGGAACAGTCACTAGCCCACATTAGTTCCTGAATTATAAGCAGAAATTGTTTGGAAAGAATACCAGCTGGCACAGGGTAAAAGTGGGTCAGTAGCTGTTCTAGTAATCTGACATTACAGGCCAGCAAGCTGCAGTGCCTGGGGTTGATACATGGAAGTATTTAATTTGCTAGTGTAGATGTCACTGCTAAGGCATCTCAAAACACTCAATAAACTACAAGATAGTCAGAAAAAGGACTCATATCTGCATATCAACAGCAGAGGTTCTTTGCTCCAGCCCATGTAGATTTCTATTAATTTTATTTGCACTGTAGTAAAACATTACAGTTGGGGTAAATAATTTCATAAATGATGGGATTCGCAGAACCCAGATGCAGGCATATAAAAGTTAGCCCAATAGTAATTCTTTTAAAGACAGTAGGGTAAAGTATGAGTTATGACAATTCATCTTATAGTAACACAGAAATATAGAAGAAATGGGTAGATTTCCTCTTATTTAGAAGTACTATCATTCCACCAAAACCAAACACTGAAGTATCTCACAGTTTGATGTCTAGGTAAATTTGAGATGAACCTCACCCAGAATATTCCTCCGTGTTTACAACAGATAACATCTCTTTAACATGATGACTTGATTCTGTTGTGCAGAACAAGTCAGTTCTGCATTTCCAAATGACTCATACACTAATGTTTCAATATACATACATTTATTTGGGGGATGAGTAAAAATTTTGGACAATACAGGCCTTCATCTCAGTTTTTACTGCAAAGTACAACTTCATGACTTTACAGAAGATATTTGTTCTAGTCAACAAGCTGCGAAATCTAATCAGCTCTCCCACATAAACATATACACACACCTCAATTGCTTCTTTTTTCCCAGCAGAGATTTTTTTGTAATGTCTCCTGTTACTGTGATTGAACAAAAAATACTTGATATACCAGTTATGAGAAAGAAGGTACTTAAAGGTACTTCCATTTTAAATAGCCGTGTCACTTCCACAAATGTAAAATGAACGTGCATCTATCTCTCCTGTTGTATTCCTTGCATAAACGTTCTTTCTTCTAATTACTCTTGCACATTTCAATGAATAATTTTTTTCTGCAGTGTGAATCATTCCCATATCTTTGCATGTACTCAAGACATTCACAAATCCTGACTTAAGGTCAGACAGCATTTTTTAAGCGAACCAAAATAGGATGACAACTTGGAGCAGCAAAAAATTAATCTACTTTATAAATTATTATTAATTTTAATTGGTTATATCTTCTCTGACTGGAATGCATAGCTCACATTCTACTTCCTTACAAATTAGTTTATTATATCAAAAGCAAGTATATTTAAAGTTTGTTAGGTGTCCTTCAACAGAAGCTAAAGAAATTTCACCGCAAACCTTCAGCTATCAGGATTTACTGCTTAAGAGCAAGCAGTTTCTCTGTCCAGCATTGACAACAATATATTTGCTTTCTAGGCTTTAGAAGCCCGTACCATCCATCAAAGGCCTTGATGTGTTGCTAGTCTATCTGCAGCTCACCCTCTAATCAAATAAAAAAGAAAAACCAGACAAAAGATTCAAAGGAAGTCTAGTACAAATGAGTGTCAGTCCATTCTTTGATTAGGTAATGGCAATTATGATAATTACAGCAATCCACTACAGGAAAATGTTCCAAAATTGCCAGCCTGTAGCAAAGTGTAGCACTTTCAAGTATCCACTTATGTAAAGCTTTGCCTGAACTTTTTGAATATTTACCGTGTTCTTTCAGTTGTAAACAGGATAAATTGGACTGATAAATTAGGGCTTTGATCTATTACATATTATTAATATATAGGTGAATTCATCTAAGATCTAGTCATCCTCTACAGATATAAATCTAACTGGAGTGTAAAGAGAACAGGCATTATTGAAAGTTTCACCCGAGTTCACACACAACATTAGGCAAAACTATTTTTTCTCACATAAAATTTCAATAGTGAGATTTTTATACTATATAAACATAAGGTAAATATGATTGTTTTCTTGTTTGCCTTCTGTATTATGTCCCCTGCTCTGCTAAAGAAGTCAAGCTCAAACTATTTGACAAAAATAGGGGTGTCTTAAAAAAAGGCTAACTATGTCAAAAGATACACTAGTAATCACTAAACACTGACATTTAGAAAGACAGAAAAAGAGAATCAGATCAACTGAAAATGGGAAGATGTAGGCTAAGAAAATTAAGCAAGACTGGGATGTGGAAGAGACTATGTACAGAAGACAACTAGCCATCAGAAAGAAGACAATCCTGGCCTTCAAGGTCTTTCACAGGTGTCTTTCACAGATGAAAGAGGTCTTTGTCTGCTGGAGGAAGAATTACAATCAAGGGAACAAGAACAAGGAAGACCACATCACACACAAAAGTAAATCTGCAACGTGCCCAGAGACGGTAGCATTTCAGAAGCACTGACAGAAAATAAAAGGGATATTTCATGTGACCATTTCTTACAGCCATCAGAAAACCCATTCCTCCCCGAGCTGTGAAATTAGTAACTCTAATATTTTACAGATTTCTGCCTTTTGTACTCTAATCATTCTTATCCATCAGATTAGGTTTACCTAAACCAGTGCCTACAAATACCTCAGATAGGCATATGACTCATTAGAAACAAAACCATTTAAGATGGTTGGCTGGTAGGCTTGTACAGGCTGCACTGAGTAAAAAAAAGAAAATAAAAGCATTAGTGCAGTTTATCTCTCCTTTAACCAGGGGAGGTACAAACATTGACTCTTATCTCTTGGTAGCTACCAGCTGCCAATAAAGCATTGCACACTGATTTCTTTTTTTCCATAGATCTCAGAGAAAACAGCTAAAGCTGAGCTGAACATTCAACCAAAAAAAAAAAAAAAAGAAGAGAAAAGAAAATGAAAAAAGAAGCAAGCAGGGAAACACACTCTTTTACTTTTCTGATCAGAAAGAATGCAAAGCCAAACTAGAACTCATATGCCAGATTTTAAAATTTTGAAACAAAATGGCTGACACTAATCTGTGCATGGATCACTTATTTTGCTGTTATTTCCTGAAAAGCAAATCTGCATGCTATGATTAAGTAGATGTTAATATGATGAAGGGGACTGACATATGACAAAGCCAGCTGGTTGCTTTTCAAATCTGGCAGCTGCAGGTGATGTCTGGTCACACTAGGGGTTCCAGCTATTCTATTGAATTGTTTGTACTATCTGAAGTATACAGGTTTGAAAACCAGCAAAGACATGTAATTAGAGATAAATAGAGATAAACAGTTTTTCAGAATGAACAGTTGCATAGTTGTATCCCAGCCTCTTCCAAATTGCACAAGAAATAAAAGTTGATTGGCTACAAGTTATCTTATACACCTGTTGTATCACGCGCTCCTGGAATCATGTATGCTGGAAGAGCCTCCAGGGGTCAACTAGCTCAAAGCCCACCCCGTGCAGTTGTTGAGGGCTGTGACCCCACAGAGTTTTGAAAATCGCTAAGGATAGTTCCTTAGGGGATCTTGGAGCTGGTCTTTTTCTACAATAGGAGGAATTTCATTCCCAGTTTTAAGAGAATTTCATTGAACTGTTCTGATCTTCCAGCAGATACCAAGGTGACTGAAGCTGCCTGTGATTAACAAGGCCTCCAACACTAAAGATTCCTTCAGCTGTAAGAAGGTTTCATTTACATCCTTTCTTGATCAGGTGATCTGTAGCAAACACCTACCACACTCACAATAAATAATTGCCTATTAATATAACACATAAAAATAATTACATAAATATATAATATGTAAACAATTGTGTTGCCCTCTTGCATGTTCATTTAAATATCAGAATTTGTTCTGTCCTATACTGTCTTTCTTGCTGGTGAGAATAAAATGAAATATATTTGAACCAAAACATGCCATATTGAAAAAGAGCATGTCAAATTATTCTAGTTGCAAGGTGGCATCCATGTTTGCTACTCTACCAGCCATTGATGCCATGGTTTAAAGATTCCTTTGTTATACTGTTATACTTTTATCCTGCAGCCCTAATTCCTAAGTATTATCCTAAAACAAATATATTACATATCCTCTATTCTTTACCAATCCTCAAACTTTTCACTGTGAAAACCAGTGGGAAACTTCAGAACATTAATAAACTGTATTATAGAACTACCTCACTCTTAGATCTACACCTCAGAAACAGACAACTTACAACACACCCTGCTTCTCCCAGGACAGATGAAAAAGTACTTAGGCAGAAACAAAGTACATCATGAACCATTTTTGTATACTTTGTATTACCTTACTGCAAGTAAGGGTTCACTGCAGAAATGAAATGTTCTTTTAATTTACAGTCTTTCCTTGGTTCCTCCATCTCTACTTGATGTCTCTCAAAAACATGACCGGTAAAGCTAAAAACAATAGCCAAGAGTGCTGTAGGTGGATCACAGACAATTAAGTAGCTTTCTCTGCAGAGAAATACTGAAGTGTTGAGCTCCTGAACACTTTATGATTTAAAAAAAAAAAAAAAAAAAAAAAAGACAAGGTCGGAAAAGGTGAAATATTCTCAACTGTTCCAAATTGGCTTTCCTAACAAAAGGCAGCTTCCAGATGATCCTACTTCAATTAAGAGAGAGAGAGAAAGGCTCAAACAGAGCTTGAATCAGAGAAGCAGCTTAAAATCAGTGACCTATACTATTGATAGACAAATATAAGAGGAGCATGATGCAACTATTTATCTCTACTTTTTTCTTAGACTTCAACAGACTACAAGTGGAGGTCAGGGTGTCAGTCTGGCACATAAGGGTGTAACATAGACTGTTATGCCAGCTCATTCAGCATTAAAGTTCTAGCATAGCAAGACTGCCTCTCTGCTTGAAGTACACAGATGTATAATGGAGCTCAATCTCAAAGTTGATGAGATGAAAGCTAGAAATGTGACACATGACTTGAATTTATGCTCTGTTCTTCTTACACCAGCTAATAGTGCTGCTTGCTGCCAGGCTGTCTACTATAGTGCTTTAATTAATACCTCCTTCAGAATGCAGAGGTCATGCAAAATGAATGAAAACAGCACGCCAAATTCAGAGATGATGTACATTAGAGAAATTTACAATTCAATTAAAGAGCACAATTTGCATAATAAGAGTCTGTAGTAAAGAGCGGGTAGCAGGGGTAGTAATCTAGATTTTACCTTAGGATTGTTTACACTTTTCTTCTCTGACCCCATCTTGTCATGTATAAAGTACAGTAAATTATTCAGATAGCAACTTCTACTATCCTCTTCCTTTACTAAGTCAACAAGCTTTAGGTTTTAGAAACAGTGTTTTTATATCAGTGTCTAATAGAAATAGGATTTTTTTTTTGTTGATCGGTTTTGGCAATATCATACTAGAGGGGGACTCCAAAGTCCTTAACTAATAACTGCACTTAGAACAAAAAAAAACCAGAACTGTGAGGACATAAAACTATAGTAAATGAGGCTCCAATGGTAATAGCATAGAATTAGTTCTCATGATCTGATACATGCCTCCAGTTTCCCTTCCGCCCTTTAAAGGCATCATACCTGTCTGTGGAGACTTACTTGTTGGAGAGATGAACAGATCAGTATTACTAAATTACAGTTTGTATAGAATTAAAAATCTTGAAGATATGCTGAATGATGTCATCCAAATGTTTATATGAAACTATAGTAGTTGATGCTCCAACCCCCAAAATTAATTACAACCGGAATATTTTATGCCATATTTACCATCAGCCACGTAAGACTTCACAAAGGTCAGAAGTGCAGAGTTACATCTGCTTTTAGGTAGCTATTTAACACAAAAGTTTTATGCAGTTTCCATCTACTCTCGTTGCTATGCAGATACGATTATGCCATGTGCCTTTCTCTTTCCTTCTGCATACCATGGTGAATTATATCAACTGGGATTTACAGCATTTCCTGCACCAGTCAAGGTTTGGATGAGATATCTTTCAGAGCAGCATAAAGCATATATCACAGAAGATATCATACAGTCAAGATATCTTAAAAAAGTATTAAGACTTTACAGTAGGCAAGGGCCAATGGCACTGTTCTTTGGAGTGTTCATTGACCCTTATCCCTAAGCTTTGTTTTCAGACTTCAGGAGATGGTTTCTTGCCAGACGGGCAATATACATTACAGAACACGAGATTGGTTCACTGTCTTATTTCACTGCAAGGAATGTTTAATAATGCGTTGAGTACTGTTGCTCTTCCACTAAGTCAATCAACATCTAGTAATTTTAAACAGAGAAGAAACAGCAAAGTTACTGTAAATTAACTCTCTCAGTAAACTTTCAAAATTCCACATAGTTTTTGAGCTAATTAATTTAGTGTTTTAAAAATGGGGTTTAAGGGCATTTTCAGAAACAACAGAAATCTGTTTCAATACAGAATCAAAAAAAATCTTCATATTTCAGATAGCCAATGCTAGAGCATAAGTATAAGGAGGAATTTCACCACTAAAGAAACAGTTTAATTATCTCCATATGGCAAATAAATAAAAGCAACTATAGAAAAGATATTTAAATGTTAAAAGACAGTGCTAATAAGATTTGTCATTTATCTGTCTTGGGAAATCTGCTGTGGAATGGCTGCCTTCACTAAGGGTAAGTGATGAAAACAAGATTATTTAAAAAAAAAGCTCTCATTTATTATTCTCAAAACCTAATTTTTTAATTATCATTTATCTTCCTAAAGGCTTTTTTATTAAAACTATTTTGAAATCTGCTTTTTACCCAAAGGGGAAACTCAAGTGAGTGATGTGCGTTTTAAAGAGAAAAACGGGTTTGTCTTGTGCCTTAATCCTGACAACAATATGCTATCTCTTTATTTCTAACCATGATTTTTGGTGTGTCTTTTCCTTTATCTTTGACATTGGTCTTGCTGTACAGTGTGTTCTTAAAAGTGACAGATTTTCACTGTCAAAAAAATGAAAGTATTATATCCACAGTGAGAAGTCACACAGCAAGCTAAAAAAAAAATCACTCTTCGGAATAGAAGTGTAGAGAATTCTTCACTTTACATGAATGAAGCTGGCTAGTAATTTTTGGAAAATACTTAGTGTATTTAAACTCCCAAAATTTTCATGTGGTCCTTCTCTCACGTTATATATAACAGGGACTACTGCAGGTATAGACAGACTGATTGATGTAACTGAGAGGATGTATAATTTCTCTGCCTTTATAATATGATCTTAGCATGTAGATATTCTAATTCTGCTCAGCATGTCAGTATAAAGCCTCCTCTCTCCTTCGCCTACTGAAGCAGCTAAGAAATATAAGACCATGCTGTAATATATTTTTGGCAGCCTCTCTGCCCTCTCCACATGCTGACCAGAACCCATGAAACAGCTCGTTATTCCTGTGAGTGACTGGGGAAAATCAGGAATGGAATTATAGCCTGAAATGAAAGTTCACTGTTTCATCTGCTCTCAGAAGAGCAAAATGCAGATTGAGAAGTTGTAATCCATTGCATTTTATAGACAGGAATTATGTCATTAAGTTGTGTTCTTCATAGCATCATTTTACTTCTCTAAAAAAATGAATAGAATTTTATGTAACCTTGACACATTTCAACATTAAAAAAAGTTTTATTTCACTGTTATTTTTTCCCACACCTTTTTTCTCTTGCTGAAGTTACATGACTAAGAGTTAAGGGAACATGGGATTCTCAAAATCTGGGTACCATGTGACAATTCTCTTAGTTTCCATTACTGATGCTTTCCCTATTTCTGTCTACATAGTAGCATAATTTATCTTAGAGGTAAGTAATAAAAATTTGAGGAAAACATATATAAAAACCTCACAGTATTTAATATTACAAATTGTGTCATTGAATCATTAAAAAACAAAAAAGTAAGGTTAGCTTAACATTCTCTTTTCCATTTATCATTACCTGTGAAAGTAAAATATAGAGTATAAATTAAGAACCTTACCAAAATTAAGGTAAAATTAGGTAACTGGGTAAAATTAAGGTAAATAAAGTTCAAAGATGGAAACATTGAGTCCCTCAGATTGATATGAAAAGTATCATTTTGCCATGATTTTTGTGTTAATATTATATAATTTTAAATAATTTTTTTTAACAAGCCCACATTATTCCAAGTCTCTAATGCAAATATATCCTGATCTCAACCTTTTTTTTTTAATGAAGAATTTAAAAGATTTGGTGCTTTATTTGATTTGGGTATGGTTTTTTTAGGGTTTTTTTGTGGTTAACCTTCTGTAATTATTATTGGAGTTTTTAAAGACTTAAGCTAAACCACTGCGAGTTTCACAGCACTCCTTATCAGAAAAAATTGAAAAATGTACAAAAACCTAAAAATGGCCATGTAAAGCTTTAAAGGACTATTTATTTAATGCTTTCTAGGGCAGTATGTTTTTTGTTGGTTTTTTTTAATACTACTTAAATGCAGGATTATCCCATTTGGAAGTCATACTTAAGATTTCAACAAGAAAATACCATCTAGGAAACAAAACTTTTGTTAATCTTGGGAACAGAGTATTGGAACTGAAGTTTGAAACTCCTCCACCTGAAAATCTGAGTGCATGTCATAATTTAGACAGAGACTGTAGAAAGATATTACAGCAGTTCTATCTTTCTCTGTCTGCACGTTTTGGCTATCTATATGGCATTAAAAATCCTAAAAATGCTTTGTCCTTCAGTGTCTTTATCCAAGACCATAAAAGTGATTGCAGAAGAGTACATCAGCTGACACAACTGCTGTTAACTAATCTAGAAACAAAAGGTACAGATGAACTGAAAACATTCTTCAAGGAAGCACAATACATGGCAAAATCATAAAGTCATGCATCTGCATCTCTGGGCATTCTGTACTTGATACATGAACTGCTTTACTAAAAGACCCATTAAATAAGACTGTTAAGTACTCAAGTCCTTTGGCAGCACAGTGGATTCGTGACCTGTACAAGGACTTACTGTCCTTGTGTCATAGCCATGAGAAAAATAATACAAGGTTGTTGCCATAACAGACTGGGGTGCAGAGATCCACCTGTGGTGGAGCCCAGGCTGGAGCGAGTGGATAACCAAAAGAGGCTGTGACTCTGTGGGAGGCCCAAGATGGAGCAGGGTCCTGCCAGGGAGATGCAGCCCATGGAGAGAGGAGCCCACGCTGGAATGTGTTTTTCCTGGGTAGGACTTGTGGCCCCTGTGGGGGACCCACGTTGTACAGCTCATTTGTGAAGGAATGCACCCATGGAGAAGTGACCCACGGGACAGTAGTTTGTGAAAAACTGTTGCCTGTGGGATGGACTCATGCCAGAGAGGTTTGTGAAGGACTGTCTCCTGTGGGAGCGACCTCAAGGGAGCAGGGGAAGGACTCCTCTCCCTGAGCAGCGGCAGAAACAACTGATCGTAACCCCCATTCCCTATCTTCCTTCACCACTGGGGGGGAGGAGGTAGAACTTGGAAGCAAGGAGGGGAGAGGGAAAGGTGATTTTAAGATTATTTTACTTCTCAGTTTTTTACTCTGATCCTGTCAGTAATAAATTTAATTAATATCCCACTTTGAGTCTGTTTTGCCTGTGATCAGTAACTGACCTCTCCCAGTTCTTATCTCAACTCATGAATACTTTGCTGGTTTTTTTCTCTCCTGTGTCCAGTTGCAGAGGGGAGGGAGAGAGTGGCTTTAGTGGGTACCTGGCATCCAGCCGGGGTCAACCTACTACACATTTCCATTTTCTTTTGGGACTTTCCTTTTCTTGTCACACAATCCTCTTTATGGATGTCAGAAAAATTGGAGCTGGTGTTACAAGTACATGGCTTTTTGCAACCCTGAAGACTTGAAAGAGGTTGTGCTTGACTGAAAATGTTTATTTTGTTTCATTTTCTCGTTTCACACTTCTGCACATGAAAAGCTATAATGACAAGTAGCTGGATTTTCCAATGGGAACAAAGAATTTAAATGTGCATGTCCAGTGGCAGTTTTTCATAGGAACTAAATGCTAATAGGAAGTAAAACTAATCACTTCAGCAAGGCAGCAACTTTTTTACATTTTGTATTATATCCAAAGTATAATGGAGGAAAGGGAAATCCAATGTAAAAAAAGAAAATACACTATCCAGTAAAACACAGATAAGTAGACTAAAATATCTTTTCTCCTTTTCTCTCTCGATTTCCTAAACGAAATTGTTCATAAAACTAAAACAAGATACTACTTTCCATTTTAAAATTAAAGTTTTCATGGAAATCTTTTTTCAAATGTGGAATGCAGAATCTCTCATTCTTTTGTTACAGCAGCTGTCCATCATGCTATGTCCTAAATCCATATCTGGATTTAGTGCCTTTTGCACTCCTCAAAAACCTTGGTGATCTCTTTGTGTTTAGAAGTCAAAGTTCAGTGAAAGCCACTATCAATTAAGCTTTTTGTTCCAACAGAAGCTGCTTGTACTTTTTTTGAAAATTTTGACTGACAGATCACTCAAATGAATTCACCTGAAAGGGACTTATTTCAGTGCTAATATCTCAACAGAAAAACACTGCTAGCATTAATAAGTGTTTTTCAGAAAGTCAAAAGGATAGAATTATTGACACTCATTTTGAAATCTTAAAATTACTCTTTTCATTATATTTAATTTTAAAAATCAAAATTAAGTATTTTAAATATAAAATAGAACACATATGCTCCATAATTAAGACTGTATATTTATTCAAATTAAACTTCTTTTTATGACTCCAAATTCTCAACATACACAACTTCTAGCGAAGCAGATGAAAGAAGAGACATTCAGCATCCAACGACAACAGAAAAAAGTGAGCCAGTATTAAAAAAAAATTAAAATAAATCAAAAGTCAACCCTCATTTCTGTTAGTTGTCATTCTTGCAATTAAGAACAATACAATGTAATTAATTCTCTACAGATGCTCATTTTTCACCTAACTCATAGCCAAAAATTCTGTTGAAAATTCTTAACAATAAAAGAGAGATGTCACTGAAAACTGTGTCTTAATTAAGAAAAAATAAACAACGAGCAACAATGTTGTTAACACACAGTTCTTTTAAGATACTGATAATGCTGCATTTACTAAGTTATGATCTGCTATACATTTACAGGGGGAGAAAAGGACAATTACCACAGAGCTAACCTGGGTGGACAACCTACAATTTTTGACTAAGTAGATATTGCAAATGAACTGACATTTAGGGTCAAATGCAATAAATCAAGAGTAGCTTTAGACCTTTCCTAGCAAATACTTAAGTGGTCAGAATTCATAACAACTTCAATTACCAACCAAATAACAACTCCTACCAATTCATAACAACTTACCAATTACCAATAGTCTCTCATATTTCCTTTTCTTTTTTCTCTCTGCAGAAAACCACATTTCACACAGGGACAGATAAAAATTACCAAGTCCATTTCCTTTTCAGAAAAATTTTCTTATGCTTGGATTTCAAGTGTACGTATGACTTAGTATACTTTTTTAGTCAAAACTTTGGAAAAGGCTACAGTGTGACAAAGAAATGTGTCACATGTCACATTTCTCAAATGAAAAGCCAGTGGTCAACTAGCAAACTGTGCTGAAGCACAGCTGCATTTTATAGAGTCAGTCTTGTACTCAATTACGCAGTTTCTTAGGCAGAGTAAATCCAGTCCTTATCACAATGGTGCCACAACATTTTACACAGGCTGAAAATGTCATGCTGCTTTTGTAGCAAAGAGTGCATAGGATACATTCATATTTTTAATGTGTCATTAGTAAAGACTTAGCTGCAGCAATTTTCAAAGTATCCTTGAAAACCTCCGAAACAACTATTGATATGTAAAATAAAACACAAAGCAGAAGATGACAGGCAAAATAGGTGACCTTTCTGATTCTTCTCCTCCCTTCTCCTAACTCACAAGTTACGTATGTGAGATTCATGCACAATAAGCCAAGAAGGTACACATTTTTCAGTACTAGTAATGCTGGACATCATTAAAATTCTTTTAATGGAAGTACATTTAAAGAGCATGAAAATTCTTTCAGAAATGTTTTTACCTCTTCCAGAGCAAAGTAAATTAGAATTTCCTTGGCATCTCTTAGCACTTTCCTCAACAGACAATGGACAAGAACGTGGATGCTCACACTTTTTCCCAGTCCATCCTTCTTTACAGTCACATCTTCCACAATTACACTGTCCATGACCTTGAATAAAATTAAGATTAACTTTTATTCTGATGAGGTAGTAAACTGTCATAATTAGATGAACTTTATCAAAGTTGTGGCTTCATTCAATAATTAGACTGGCAAAAAATTCAATTATTTCACTCTATCTACATTTCCCCCCCCCCCCCCGAAAATAGCACTGGTCTCCCGTTCCATTTGAGCCATATTTCTTTTTTCTTTTCTTCTGAAGGCATGTTTTGCCACTCAGCACATGATCTACATGCAAACGGGTGGAATAGAGATTACAAATACACATTTCACCATTGCTTGGAAAAGTAGGGTGTCATAAGGCACTGTTTCATTTACCTTTATGTTCCTCTTTTTCTACCACAGTTCCAGTATAACCTCTATGAAATATACCAATACCATCTTTTATCTACTTGCAATCAATGTGATCTCCCAAACAATGTCCCATCAATTCCAAGTCTCAAACCAGTGCCTTCTAGTAAAAACTGATGTATAAATAATAAAATATTGGACATAATCAATTCTCATTTCAATAGGGCAGTTGGATATGACTTTTGGCTATCTCATTGGCTAACTTGACTGTTCCTGAGCCTGCCTATTTCCTCTATGAATGCAAACATATCCAGACCAAGAAAAAACAAGAAAATTGCTCTTCTCCCTCTTTATACTCTTTGCCTAAAGCAGTGAGATTCTGGTAATACAAAATATTTCTTGAACCCCGAGGAAAGTTTGAGAATCAGCAAAAACATTCCCTGCTACAAAATCAAATATTTATTTTCATGGCCTCTGGCAGCAGGTTAGAACTCTCACAATTTTCACATAGTCATCATTCATTGGACACAGGACCAAAGCTTTGCTTCAATGTCCACTTCTCTATCCATGTTCTTCATGAAAACATAGCAACACAGATTTTATGTTTCTTTCTAACCGTATTTGCATTTTAAGAATGGCTTGTATCCATTTATCAGTTCAAAAGGAGAAAATAGGAGGAAACAAGCATTCTGTGAGTCATCAGAGTAATTCCCAGAATATGTCTTAAAGTTAACGTTAAAGAATAATATTTCTCTACATTAGTTATTTATTTTCCTTGAAAAGCATTAAAGTCTTCCTCTTGTTTAGAGGATAGGTTTAGACAAGACATTGGGAAGAAAATCTTTTCTGGGTGGGTGGTGAGGCTCTGGAACAGGTTGACCAGAGAATCTGTGGATGACTCATCCCTGAAAGTGTTCAGGGCCAGGTTGGATGGGGCTTTGAGCAACCTGGTCAAGTGGAAGGTGTCCCTGCCCGTGGTTGGGGTTTGAACTAGATGATTTTTAAGGTTCCTTCCAACACAAATAATTCTGTGATTCCATGATTTTGTCCTTTGCTTTCATGTGTACCTGCAAACAGGTTGCGAATTGGAGCTATGTTCCCTAATCCAGATAGATACTTGTGAGACGATTATGTTCTTTCATACAATAGTTTCTTTGCTAGAGTCACAGCAAAGGAGCTAATGAGATGTGTGAATGTATGAATTTCCTTGTGGAAGCCTTTTTTCTTTTGGTGTCAAGTCATGAAAGCTATTATCTCTTTAAACGAAGAGAATCACTTTAATGTTGAGAACACTTCTGAAAGAAAATAATTCATTAACATACTGAATAGCACTTCAGGTGTTAAAAAAAAGGACTCTAGTTGCCAATATGATGTACTGTGAATTGACAGTCTCCTCAAGTCATATGAAACTTCTGGAGGAAGCTGCTCTTGTGTGATGTTAAATTCTCACAGCAGGGCTGTCAATTCCTGTCATTCATAGTTTATGAAATAAACATACCATTTCATTCAGTTACAGTAAAACTCTTTGCATGAAAACCTGACTTCCTATCATTTCAATATGCTACTCAGGACAATGTGATTTCCTGTCTATAGCTATTAGATGGGTAGAATAAGACAAGAAAATTTCCTATCACCTCTGTTTCATGAAGGTTTTAAGAGAGATGGATTATTTTCTCCAATCTGACTAATCCCTCTTGGATTCATCCCAAACCAATTTACAAATAATTGTGAGAAAAATGAGGATATTTTGCAGACACACGTAATGTATGCACACTTTGTGCAGCAAGTAAGTCGTCCAATTGCAATTCTACTATTAAATCTTTGGTTTAATTGCAGATTCTGTCTGTCTACCACAATAAACCAAAATTAATACTCATGCCTCTTATCTATTTCTGAAATATGACTAAGCAGCAGGACTGGAAGACGTTCACATTGCTTCATGTGAAAATGGATTTTTTTGCATAATGTATATTTGGATGGCCAGCTAAGGCTAAATTAGGCTTTTCTAAAATATAATGAATAGGGAATGGATAAAAATAATTACCACTAAAATTTGTGATGACTAGATGGAAAAATTAAGCTATACTTCAACATGGGTTTTAGTTATACTAAACAAGCCATATGAGTCCCTCATTTTGTATGTCTTCTCATACAGTTTTGCTCATTTACAGTTATATTAGTATAAAGAACACTGTATCAGTCCTCAATCCAGTGTCAAATGGCAATATCTTTCCCCCAGCTCATTTGTAACTGTCTTACTTACCCTGTGCTTTCTTACAACCATTGCCATTCTGGGAAGCAGCAGCTGCAATGGCAATAATATCCAGAAAAGGGGGAGTTCAAGTATCAGTGTTTCAGTTATGCAGCATTAGCTGTAGATGCCACAGCTTTGCTTCAATTTAATTAGGTTTGAAACTCTTGTGTTCACCCTTAACTACGGAACACATTTATCAGGTTGATTTGTAGCTTTGTATTCCTTAGCTGATGCTGATATTTTGGTCAGTCCTGAACTGCTAAAAACATTGACAGCAACACAATGATACATTCAAAAATTGCAACATCCCAAAGTAAGTCTTCCTGCTGCTCTCATGACTGCAGTTCTTCATCCTTCCAGATCTTTCATTAAATGAACCTATATAACATTTGCAAGTGGCTGAAACAGTAACTAGTGAATTAATTCACTGAAGGTTTTCAGAATAGCTTCTTTTTTTTACTCATTTTATTAGCTAGTAATTCATCAATATTTATTTAAAAAACCCTAACATAAGAGTTGAAAAAAATTCCACTTCTTTAACAGTAAAAGAAAAAGCTGAAAATTTTATGTATCATGTTGGCTTCTGCTTTCTTTCTTTGTTACAGACAGCTCCTGTGATCTTTCAATGATGGATTCTTCATTCTCGTAATAGAAGGAGAATATACCACATCACTAGTTTTCTTGACGTGACTGCATTCTTCCCATTATTAATTAGGCCAGATAAGGTTTTTGCAGGATTCATTCAAGCTGGCAACCTCTAATGTGTCAAGTCCCTTTGAAATCACTCATTTGTTTTTCCTGTGTGTAAAAATTGCATGCTGTGTATTGATCAAAGTCCTTCTCTCTTGCCTAGTATTAGCATCTTTATTAGTAACTATACAAAATTGTATGCAAGGAATCTCAGCTTTTGTTAGTTGATACGTGGAGCATCCATCTAAATACACTGAAAAGCTTGGATGGATGGATGGATGGATGGATGGATGGATGGATGGATGGATGCGTCGTGGTGTATTAACCGATTTGAACATAATGCTCTGAAGCACAAGTAGAAGAAAAAGGAAGGTAGAAGTGTCTAAGATGTACAGTCAGTATTGTGCAGCTGGGCCACACATTCATATTTTCCATATATTGATGCTCTACTTGTTCTCATGTCATTTTGTATTTTCAGGGTACTGTTTTTTGTTAACTCCTTTATTTACTTTTCCTTCAATTTCTTCTTCTTGATTATTCTCTCCCTGCCGTATAACATGAAATAACAAATACAATTCAATCTAACAAACTTTCAAATTCAAATTTCCCCAAGAAAGGTTATATCTATAATTTAAAGTTTCAACCATTATCCAATTTATGCTAGGTTATACTGAATGCAAGAGTATTAAAAGAGAGATGGACACTTAAAAGTATTTAATATTTACAGAATTTTGTTAAATGGCATAGAAAATAATTACAGAATTATGTCTTTTAATTTAAAAAATCCACTCCGAAGCCTCTCCTCCTGAGGAGAACTGGAGCACTAGAGAAGAGGGAGATCAGACCAGTTGGCTGCTCTCTTTATAAAACTACACATAAGTCCCTATTATATAAAATCCTTACCTGAACAGAAGTCATCAGAGTATCTATCGTACACTGCTTTGCAGTTTCTTTCATCACACTCACAGGTATCTCCATGAATATCTCCCCAGTCACCAGTTGGGTCTACATCATGGCATGTGCATTCCCCACATACACATGTGCCTGAGAAAGAGAAAAAAAAATACACAGAGATAGAAGATTAACAGAGCAATTTAAAGTAATAGTAGTTTGATTACAGGAATTTACACTTGTGAATTTTTAGCTCTCACAGGAATGCAGTTTCAAAGCTGCAAGTGTTAATCATGAGCGAGTGTTCATCTTCTATGATTAGTTAGTAGCAATACTTTATACCAACAAATTGGCTTTCTGTTCAAGTTTCTTTTTGCTGTTTGAGCCTTGTTAGGAATCAACAGAAAAATGTAGTGCACAGAACAGTCATAAATCTTTGACATCAACAGTAATTTGCCCTGACAGTAATGACAATAAAAATCAATTCTGTTTAAATGAGTTGGGCTTGGGCACAATAGATAATTAATGGTTGTTAAAGCATAAATATTAAGACTACAATGGAATACAAATTCTAATCCAGTTGAAAATGTCTAGGAGGTTATTCTTTACCTAAGAAGAACTGCAGCACAGATCTATATGAAAAGGATATTTATCCACTTTCCCAAGTCAATATTCAGGGCCACACCCAGTTGTTTACAATAAAAGAAATGTGAAATATGACAGAAATACAAATTTGGCACAATCCTACTAATATACTGAGAACACTTAGGAAAATCTGAACAACAACAACAAAAAAACCCCAGTTTCCTTCTTCAGAAGGCCAAATATGCTTCAGGACCACAGATTCACTGCTTTTTCTGAGATGCCAACAGGTCCTTAGAAGCAACCTGACCTTACTGATGCATGCAGCTCATTTCCTGCAAAGGAGCTCCACCTTTTGCTACTCTGCCAACACCTTTGTCATCTTATTCAGATACTCTAAACAATATAATGCATTTGAGGACAACAGTACATATAGATATGAGCACTTTCTCTAAAAGGGTAAGGTCGACACAACTGTGTATGCATGACACTTAAATGAAGCAGGAAAGTCTAAAGCCACCAAGGCAGCCCTCAGGAAATTTGCACCTGATTTTTTTATACGTTCACAATTCAGTGACATTATTGAAGAAGAAAAAAATCCAAACCAACCAACAAACAAAAAACCAAAAAGCAAACACCTCCAGAGGGTGATTAATCCTCCCAGAAACAACTTCAAAGTGAATTTGGATCAGCTGTCCTGGATATCAAAATGCGAAACACCATTTCTCCAAAATTTAAAAATCTAAAGGTTCACATCTGGTCTCAGCTGGTTGACCAGACAGTTGTGGGGGGAAAGAGAGAGACAATTTATCCAACTTAGCACTGAAGGAGGGTAGACAGCAAGGTTAACCCCAATATTTGATTTTTACAAGTCTCAAGATTGACAAGATGAACTGCACTTATACAGCAAGGTGTATAAACACTAAAACCTGGATAAGTAGGACTAAATGGAGCAAAAATACCGTGTTCGAAAGCAACTTCATGTCATAGAAGTCTACAAATGTTTTATGAAAATAAAATCACAAATACACGAAAAGCTAAAGATATAGAAGTATCCCACAAATGTACCTTGGTATAGGAGGTTGTAAGTACCCAGAATACCACAAGAAATTACTTTCTCAGTGCAAAGAAAGTATCTGATCTGAAGCTACTTTGATTATTATTTCCAGAATTACACAAAAATTTTATGTTAAAGTCACAAGACTAAATGGGCCTACATGATCTCTGTATTTCTCTTCTCATAATTATGAGAAGAGAATTTTCTAAATTCTCTCAAGATAATTTGATGTTTGCAGTACAGCAGGTTTTGTCAGCAGAGAGTGACTTTTGCTTATGGTCTACTGTAATATTTCTGGACTAT
Source organism: Manacus vitellinus (assembly GCF_001715985.3). Classification (NCBI taxonomy): domain Eukaryota; kingdom Metazoa; phylum Chordata; class Aves; order Passeriformes; family Pipridae; genus Manacus; species Manacus vitellinus. The sequence goes on along the minus strand of NW_021940208.1, from coordinate 48,929,436 downwards.
TGCCAAAAAAATCCCTCATATTTTTTTAACTCTTTGTTCAATGAAGCCAAACACAGCAGCTAGTAAAAAACAACTTTATTTTATGCCCTTTTTTTTTCCAAAATGGCAAAATTAAACAGAAGTATATGGTAAAATTCAAATTCCAAAACTCTGTGCAAATAAAACACCAGGTAGTTAGAAATACTGTGTGAAGTCTACCTTCCTCACCATTGTTACTGAACACTTCACAGGTTTTTTTTTTACAACAAATTATCCTGCTCAGTCTTACTACAAAACTAAAAGATGAGACCAACTTAGGTTTGCTTAATCAAGAAATGGATGTGGATCTGTTTAAGTTTATACTTAAACACAGGTATCTGCCCACTCACTTGGAAATGTATATCCAGACCTGAAATAGCTGAGAACAAACTAGAAACTATCAGCAAACACAGTGTCATACTGTAGCAAATGCATAGAGCAAAATAAAAGCAAGTTATATAAATATGCATAGAAGGACCGTGCAAATGACACACCTCTGTTGCTGCAGATTTTGCCATCTGGAGACGTGCATCTTTTCTTGATCTCCCAGGGGGTGATGTCACACTGGAATTCACATTTATCTCCATGCCAACCAGCCTCACAGTAACAGTTTCCACAGTAACACTTTCCATGGCCTTAAGCCAAAACAAATTTTATACAGTGAGAAAAAGGCAAGTTTTTAAAAGGCATTAACAATTTAACTGTTTTGATCTTTTCTTTTAAAAATTTCTAGAGCTAGACTCAGAATAGAAACAATTTATAGACCATATATGACTACATAAAATAAGACAAAGGATATCTCAATTATAGTTTTCTCCGCTGCTTTAGAACAGGTTTTCATTTAATCACAGATTAAATCTAATCAATAACCACTAATTATCATCAACATTTTTATATTTGTAAGTTCAATTTGAAACTTTTTAGATCAATTTGGAAGATGGTAAGTGTAACTGTTAAAATTTAAGCACAGCTTTACATATTAAGGTAGGACACAAGTGCCCATCATACTCAGCATGTCTAAGAAAGCATTGTATGTTCTTGACTCCTCAGATAGTTCTAGAAAGGAGACCTCGATTTATTACACACTGCCTACACTGTGTATGGCTACTCTTCTTACCTGTTAAGAAGATTTTAGAACACGAATAAAACAATTCATTAAAAATAATTATTAGCAAAACAAATCTTTCAGATGTTCATTTAACAAATCATACATATCTCAAAAAAGATACTTGCATCAACTGAGACTTGATGAAACCAGCTCTTGAACATTTTGACCTGCTAAGGTTCTTGCGCCATGTGCTTCAGTGGCTCAAAGAATTCAAACTAAGTATCTGCAACTCTTACTAGTCTTAAAGCCATAAATTAATTCTTTACTAGAAGGATCAAGTCAGGATCTTGTTCTTCCTTCCTTTAAGTTTAGTAGATCTGGTCATCTCTATGAAAATCAGGTCAATGCATATTTTTAACTATCAAGATTGCAAATAGTTCAATAAAATTTTTTCCTGTTTTTGCAACTACACATGTAATTTTCATTACAATTGTTTGGTTACATGTCAAAAACAATTAATTTAATTAGAGAATTAAGCAGTAAAGACAATCCCAAATAATTCTTATTACCAAAAGCTTGTTTTTGAACAGTGGGCAAGAAATAACAGGGAAGATGGTGAAGGAGTAAATAAATTTAATATACTGGTAGTTTTTACAGATTAAAATATCAGAACTTCATGCTTCATTCACACTTTTATACTCCTCAAATAAATATGAATTAAATGATAAAATATGCCACTATCACTTTCTCTTGACAGAAGAAAAAAATCATTCAATGAGAGTCAAAAAGTCTTACAAAAAGAAAATAAAGATGGGGATCAGAATTTAACTTGCTAGAAACCAGGACACTTTATTAAAAATAAGCTATAACTTGATTCCAAAATTTATGTAACCTGTAATAAAAAATGAGGCAGACAATTGACTGATAGAAATCCAACTGAGGCTGGAAAAGCTTAACACATCTTTGCAACTTTGCTCTACCTAAGAACTGATTTGCAGTTCTAAAAAAATGCAGTGCCCTTTTGCAAAAATAAAAATGCATGTTATCTATATCTCAGCATGACATTGTATGCTTTCCCAGGATAAAATCCCAGCTCCCAGTTGATGAAATTATGTACCTTTGATCTTCAGTTCACCTGCTGTCCATTTTTTCTGCATAAAACCTGGTTCAACATGGGTTTGTACTGTAGAGGTTTGTTAGAAAGCAAAGTAAAATGTAACACCCATAGCCTACCTGCATAACCTATTCAGCTTACAATATAACCCAACCAAGTCAAGCAAACCATTAGTTTATACCTATACTTTAGAAGGCTCCAAATCTTAAATGAGGTATCATGACTTTTATGCTGATCAATCACCAGCTGCAGAGACTTGACTCTACCCACAGTTTGTCCTTTTTTATCAGCATACTTTGATTTCTCCATACACATAAAACTAGTTTTTCACACAGATGCATCTGGTCTTTTCTGAAATATGGAATGATTGGATGAAACAAGGGGAAATAAAAGCTAAGAAAAACTTAATATAAACCAGTAGCAAAACAGGTGGAGGAAAAATACAGACAAAAACAGTGGAAAGAGAATTTACTGGAACCAAACAAATGATAATTTTTTTATCATATTTGGTACCATATGTAATTGTTGCAAGATCCTATGCAAAATAGAAAGTTCTTTTTGCCTTCAAAGGCACTTAAATTAATAGAATTTATTTTGCTCTTTGTGTAAGGAGAAGACAGGGAAAGCTATTTTACACCAGTACTCTCTCTCTTTTTATACACAGACACATCATTAGATATGAATAGTCTAAGAGCAGATCAGAACACTTGTATGCATACGGACACAGTATGCATGTGTATGGCTTGGACAGTATTTGTAGCACCTTCCAGCTCAAGGGCAAGCCTCCCTAGCAATGTAGGCAACAGCATTTATAATGCCATAAATGGTGTGTATTTAAAATTTAGTTGCCCAGTTCCTACCTTACGTTGAAATGAAAATACGGTTTCAATTTTGGTTGCGTTTCTATCTATCAGCAGAGTTCATTCCATCTGATTTTCTTGTCTTTCCTATCACAGATGATTTTTTTTCATTCATTCATCCCTTTCTCCCTTTATCTCCTGAATTGCTTTTGAGTTCTCATCTTACATTTATTCTTGCTATTTTTAATTTTTACTTCCTTTTCAAAATTCTTAATAATCTATTTTTTGTTTTGCTTTGTTTTGTTTTCTCCTATGTCCTCCATCCTGCTCTCATTTGTGCCACAAAGCGTTCACATTTCTTATATTGTACTGAAGACAGACACACTGAGCTTTTAATTACCTTAGTGAATTATCTTATGCAATCCTCTTTGCAGTTCTTCCAGAAAAAGGAGGATGTCACAGGATTTATTCATTCTTTAACCTCATGCTTAGATCATTTTTGTATCTGAAATTTCCACTTACAATTTGCAAACTAAATTCTTGTAAATACAGTTACTTTTATTTTAAGTCATGCATTCAGTAAAGTTATTTTTAGGACCACACAATTAAATTATAACAGCCTGTATTAATTTTCACTATTTTTGCACTCATTCAAATACATACCCGTACAAATCTCTCCTGTTTCATCATCTACGCATTCTCTGTCATCACATTCACAAAATTTGCCATACACCAGTCCATTTCCTTCTGAGTTTGCACATTTACCCCTGCCACACTGACACGTGCCTGTAAACATTTAAGACAGTACTCAGTGACTGCAGTTTATAGAAAGAGCTTCACTAGTCCATCAGAGATAGTACATATTTTATGTCTGAGAAGGCTGAAATCTTAAGATCATCCAATCAAATAAAGACAGACACAGAAACAATCCGTATCATCAAAAAGTCTAATCTTAGCTGCAATGAGATACAACATTCATGTGCTTTGGAAGGGTAGAGTTGTTTTTTCCCACACCATAAACTGCAAAAGAAAACTTTCTGACATAATGAAAAGCCAGAGTGCTCAGACAAGGCAAAGGAGGGAAATGGGTTTGTAAACAGATCTCTTATATCGCCTTTGGTCTGGTCCCACAGTTGTTTCTTGGTCTTTTGAACAGGGTTGCCCCCTCACCTCAGTGGCTGCCTCTCTCCATGACATGTCATCCCAAACAGGAAAAGTTCATTTTGTTGGTCCTAGGGAAAGAAGAATCCCCCTTTTTTCCTCAAAGGGTTTATCGGACCCAAGCTCATAAATAAACATATTAATGAGTTGTACGGTCAAAAAATGGGCAAAAATACATTAAAATCATATCAGAAACAAAAGTATTACCGTGCTGGTCATATAAGACATCCCTTTTCTCTACCTCTCTCACCTTTATTAAAATTGCAAGGCTAGGAATTTTGTGCAATACCATGTTATTGGGGTCCTGTGGTCAGTAGGCTTGCACAAGTTGTTTCAGCAGTCAATGACATCACTATGGCAGAAGGTATGAAAAATGAACTTCACAAGATTCATATTTCTCATGTTACACCCATACATATTTTAGAAAACATGGTTATTGACATCAAAGAATTCCTCCAAAATAGAACTTTTATGCTGATATTACACCACTAGTTTGTAGAAACCAGTTTACATTTTACCTCTACAAGTACAGCACAACTTTTACTAAACATATTAATTTAAAGAACAGAAATATTAGGCAGACATTGAAAAAAATATTTTCAAGAGCTAATATAATAAGATAATAATAATACAATTGATAAACAACATAAGTAACCTACAGAACTCAAATTATTTGCTATAATTACTCAGGAAACAAATACAAATCAAAATTTTAAGAAAATTGTTATATTTACAGATAATCCCCATTCTGACAAATGATTAGGAACAGTTGAGTCAGAAAAGTGAAATTTTAGGTGGATCCTGATTGATTAATGAAAAGTATTTAAATAAATAATTATTTCTATGATTGCAGAGGACTGTTTTTGTAACAATTCATGTCATCCCTTCCCCCCTTTTATTGCCAATTAAAAAACAGAGCTCAGACTTGAAGATCAATGCTAGTCATAGATCAAAAGACAATCCTATCAAGAGAAAATACGTATGACTACAGCCAAAGTTACCCCAAATTCCTTAGCCAGTCTCATTCTGTCCTGTTTAATATCAGCATTCCTATCCTATTTAATATCAGCAAAACCAAAAGCATTTATTCACAAGCACTCCCCTACTTATAGTGGTTGTTCAGCTACGCTGTTTTTTCTGTGAAGAATGGGGCCACTTCTAGCCAAGGAAAGAAAGAGGGTTTTTTTAAGAACTTTGACTAATAACAGTGAACTATACTTATTTTTAAGAGTCAGTTTCTCATTTAGCTATCTCTCATCTGTCTCTCAATTGTGAGTTGCATATAATCTATATTATTGTCATAAATTAAATGTATCATTTACTCAGCATGCCACATGCTAGAAGTTTTATGTTAAATTGGCTTCACATCCTGCTGTGAGGGCTAACTTCTCTGTAACAAGTCCCACAAATCCTTTGGGTTCTTTGCTCGTGCCAGCAGCTAACTTGTGAGAAATTTCGTTGTATGAAAATGTATGGACCCAGAGAGAAATTAAAGGTCAGGAATAGTGAGCAGAAGTGAGGTTCTTGAAACATTCATTCAGTGATCAATATCACGGAAAAACTGGAAGGCAATTTCTGATCTCAAACCTTGACTGGTAGCAAATGCTCTTCAAAATTCTACTATTCTGCAGTGAAGTCTTCTAAATGTTGTTTGGTTTTCTGACTTTTTTTGGGGGGGTGTTGGGTTTGGTTTTGTTTTTTTTTAAGGAAAGGACTCTCTATTTTAGTTAGGATGGTTATTAAATTAAACAATTAGAGAAAAAAATGTTACCAAATCAGAAAATTGAAAATGAAAGTACCCCTTTAAAATTATTCAGAAGGTTTTTCTACAACTGATTTTAAGAACCACTGTTACAATTCAAAAGCGTCTCAAAAAATTGTACAGTTTATAAATGCCTCAGAAAGATATTTGCAAATGCCATTTTTGCACACTGCAAACACAAACACAAATAAGAAATTGCATCACTTCTTGAGTTAATGCCATTACCACAACATTTTGATGAGCAAAATACATGACACAGTTGCAGTTTGACCAACCTAAAACAGCTATGGATAGAGTACTAAAGTAGGTATTCTGAATCAGTGTACATTATATGCATAGAAATAGGTCTATAGGAAAATGAAACACTTTAGTATGCATACAGTTATTTCTCAGTCTTTTGAAACATACTCTACAAAATTGCTAGAAAAGAAATTATGATGATTCTCAAGATAACACTGAGAGAGCATCAAATCATCAAAAGCAACAAAAGACATCTTACCTGCACCAGAACAGATGATATCTTGAGAATTCTTGCACATTTCATTGCTTTTTCTCCGTGTAAGATTGCAAGTAGTTGGATACTGACAGGCTTCACCATACCAGCCTTCATCACATTTGCACTTCCCACAGTCACACTTTCCATGTCCTAGCAAAGGAAGGAAAGAGTGTGTCAAGTCCTTTTTTTTTTTCATTCAGAAAGTGATATTTTCTTATCCAGCTTTCAAAATAGATTCCATCAATTCCATTTTTAAATCATCATGACTAACAGATTAACTTAACATAGTTCACATGCAATTAAAAACAGAAAGGAGATGAATCAAGACAGCCAGCATGGCTCCACCAAGGACAAGTCCTGCCAACAATGGAGTGACTAAATCAAGAGACAAAGGAAGGGTTACAGGTGTCATTTATCTCGACTTCTGTAAAACCTTTGACACAGCCCATCCCAATATCTTTCTCTCTAAATCAGAGAGAGATGGATTGGATGGGTGGACTGTTAGGTGGATAAAGAATTGGTCGGACAGTTGCATCCCGAGGGTAGTGGTAAATGGCTCAGAGTCCCAGTGGACATCAGTGACAAGTGGTGTCCCTCAGGGGTCTGAACTGGGGCCAGTGTTAGTTAGTATCTTCATCAATGATGTAGATAAAGGGATCGAATGCACCTTCAGCAAATTTGCTGATGACACCAAGCTTAGTGGTGTGGTCGACACACCTGAAGGATGGGATGCCATACAAAGGGATCTGGACAAGCTTGAGAAGTGGGCCCATGGGAATCACATGGAGTTTAACAAGACCAAGCGCGAGGTCCTGCACCTGGCTTGGGGCAACCCCCAGGATCAATACAGGCTGGGGATGAACAGATCAAGAGCAACTCTGCTGAGAAGAACTTGGTAGTGCTTTAAAAGCAGTATGGCCAGCAGGTTGAGGGATGGGATTCTGCCCCTCTACTCCACTCTTGGTGGAATACTCCACTCCACTCACAACACACCTGGTGTGCTGCAACCAGCTCTGGGGTCTCCAGCACAGGAAAGACATCAACCTGTTGGAGCAAGATCAGAGAAGGGCCACCAAGATCATTGGATGCACTTCTCCTAGGAGGAAAGGCTGAGAGAATTGAGATTGTTCAGCCTGGAGAAGAGAAGGCTTTAGGATGACCTGAAGGGAGCCTACAAGAAAGGTGGAGACTTTTTACAAGGGCATGTATTGATAGGACAAGGGGCAATGACTTTGAAAGACAGTAGGTTTAGATTAGATATTAAGAAAAAATATTTTTCTGTCAGGATGTTGAGGAACCGGCACAGGTTGCCCAGAGAAGTTGTGGCTGCCCCGTTCCTGGAAGCATTCAAGGCCAAGCTCGATGGGGCTCTGATCAGCCTGGTCTAGTGAAAGGTGTATCTGCCCATGGCAGGGGGTTTGGAACTAGATGATCTTTGAGGTCCCTTCAAACCCAAACTTCCAGGTGAAATTACTATCACTTAGTTCTTTAGTATTCCTTTACAATTTTAGGTAGTAAATGTGAAAACTATTGCACATCTTTTAAACTAGAGTATTTAATTTTAAAATAAATACCATTTGAATATATATCTGATTGACTGAAGAAGATTCCCATCCAATCGCTACATCTCAAAAGTAGAATCTTATTGCAGTCTACTTTAAATGTGTCTGTTGCTGCAGTCAGAGTCATCTGCCTGAAAAATACAAGCCCAGTCTGCAGCCAACAAGAAGGAATTTAAATAACTATTGTAAAAAAAAAAAGACAATTTTAATTACAAAAAGGAGTATCTTTTGTTGTTCAATAAAACTTGTTTGATTTCCAAGATGGTCCTAAGACAAGATACAGTTCAATAGCTGAAAAAAACATGAATCAAAACCATATGAGAGAACTGGGTTACTCCTTGTTTTAAAATGGGAGTTGCCACCTTCAAACTTGCTGAATAACTCTCTGTTGGTAAAGGACAATTAAAAAAAAGTAGGTTATAAAATATAGAATAAAGAATAGAATAAAGAATAAAGATCTACTCTTGTGATTACTCTACTTCACTGACAGGAGAAAACACAAGCCATTCCAGAAAATGGTAAATCCTAGGGTAGCTTACAAAAAACTAAAGACAAAATATAACCATTTTCCATTCTTTTAAAAATTACTTATCACTATGACTTTGCATTCTCTATGGTAGGAACTCTTGTGATTTAGCAGTTTGATGCCTGCTGGTGAAGAAAAGATACTCTAATAAAAAGAGGACTCATTTTCCCATTCCCATGTCTAAATGACAAAGACAGAAGCCACTGTATATTAGTTAGTACCAATGGTCCAGCAGCATTAACCTCTCTCAGCACTAATCTAACATATGATGCATAAAGGAAAAAAATAATTTCATTTCAAATGCATAGTCTGTTTAAAGAAAATGAAAAAAGACCTCCATGAGAGTAGTTATACAGAGTAGTTTCTTGGCTTTATTTAATAAGAAAATGCAAAGAAATTAAACTAATTAAACTGAGAGAATTAGTGGAAGATCCTTGCATACAACTGAAAGGAACTATCAAGAATTTAACTCATATAAATTTGTAAGATTGCATGTGTGATTTTCACCTTTACCATCTCCTAAAATATACTAATTTTGCCATTTGGATTTTTTTTTTTTTAATTTTAAAGCAATGGCAATATTCTGACTGAAAATTTTTGTGAGAGGACTATATTGAAGTGTAGAAGGCGATAGAACTGTCCCCAGTAATTTGAGTAACTCACTGCATCTTCCCTGTCACATAGATGATGCAGTACATTTTCAGGTCAGTTTAACATAGTAATCCTCTTGCTTTTTTTCCCACATCCCCATGTACCAATATGATCCTCCTCAGGGCAAAAATATTGGTGTGATGAAGTATAAACCAAGTATGTGATAAACTGTAAGAAAATTAGAGAAAGCACAAAAGTTTTCTTATTGGTTTCAGATTCTTTTCAGAAAGGTTTTAGTAGGGTCCCACTGATTTTATATAAATTTCTGCATTATTTAATATGTAAATAATTATGATAGTAAGTAAGCAGTTAAAATCACTATGAAAAATATGAGGTGAGATTGCAAGTTCCCAGAAAATAAATTCCATCAATAAGGGGTAGACCCAGGTATGTGAGAATGAGAAACACAGCACAAGAAAAGTGAGGTATAAGACCTTACTGAGTAGTTGGCCAAGAAAGCTATATCTCAGTGTGATGACACATTCATTCCATTTTTTAAAATGTCTGTAACACAAATAAATGCTAAACATAAATAAATCAGAATTTCACTTTAAACCATCAGAAAATAAGGAAATAATGAAGACTGAAAAAAGTGTAAGAATTCCTATAAGAAAAACACTGGCTGTGGACTGTGAAAAACTTGCATCTTCAAACGTGTGGAAAAACCTTTTATAACAAAGGACTCCATTTCTAACTAGATGAGCAGTCACCTCAGAGAGTATATCTGGACTATGCCGAAAGCTTGTAGGTGGAACATGAAACTAATATGCAAGGAAAACTGTCAGATGTCAGAAAATATATGAAGAAAGTGAGAACAGAAAATGTTAGGCAGGGTCAGATCTTGCAAAACTGCAAGTACTAAAAGGTACTTTCATCATCCAAATAAAAAGAAAATGGGAAAGAGTTGCTTCACCATGCAGCAAAAAACCAGTTAAGATTAAAGACAATTTACAGGCAGTCCAAAACAAAATTAATATGGGGATGTTGACTACTAGTAGCAAATGCAGTGTGGTTAATGATATGCTCTGTGGAAATGAAAATTACTCATCTAAGAGGAGAAGAAAACAAAGACATAAAATTGTTTTTAAGGAAATGTCCAGACCAAGAGGGCAAGATCCCATAATCTCCACTTGAGAATACTAAAAATCCTTGTACATAAAAGGACAGTTTAACAACAAAGACTTTTAATTAATCTATCAGGGTGGCAATCAAATATCTGAAAAATAAAAACTAGCTTTTTTTCCTTATAAGAAAAAGGAATGTACATGATCCAGGCAACATAAAAACAAGTGGCTGTGACCTCATGAGCTGTGCAAGGATTTGAAACAAATTATGAAGCATTGCACAGCCAGAGACATTGAGATAATGAAAATAGAGTATAATGAATAACAGTTTTAACCCAAAGTAGACTATCATTATGCTAAATTAACCTGACATAAGATGTCAGGTATACATAACCTGTCTTTATAAGATAACCAATATTTTAAGAAAACAAACACAGGAAATCTAGATAATATGAACACATATATTGGATGCAATACCACTCAGGAAAACCAAAATTATTTTGGATAAGGTGCTCTAGAAATGTAAAAGAATCACAACATAGTTTAAAGGAAGGAAACAATATTAGGAACAAAGGGAATATTACTGGGATAGGAGACTACTGGCAATGTTTCAAATGATGTTTTTGGAACTGTATATGCTTTACTGATACAAAAATTCAGAGTACGCCAATGACATTTGCCAAAGACATGAACCTGTAAGCCCTCTGTAAAAAGGTGAAGATGGAAGACCATAAAAAATTAACTGGATGGACAGTCTGAAGGACTGAACTAGTAAAAGGATTGAAACTGGAAATAGCACAGGATCACACAGTAGGGGCAAGGAAATTATGCCATAGGTTAATATGTCCCTAGCTGGAAATAACAAGAAAAGTCTGGGTGTACATTCATGTCAGCTCTGGAAAGATGGTGTGACTAAGTCTTTGGTTTAAAAGAGTCTAAGATGTACCCATTGAAAATATATCATTAGGGACAGGAAACGGTAACAAACCTGCATTTGAAATGATATGATGCACACAATCTATGTAACACAGTAATGGGCCCAGTTAATTCTGGAAATTTGCCATTAGATCTCTAAACTTCAGAAGCCTGAGTCAAGTTTTCCGATGAAAACACTGGTAAAATTGTAGCTACTTCCAAAGTTGCAATGGTTTGGGAATTAAAACATCTCAGATGAAAGATGGTAATTTAAACTACAACTACTTGGCTGTGATCACATACTTTTGTCCTTAGACTCTTAAATTCATTCTAAGTGCATTCTAAAAACATTTTTCTATGACATATCTGAATATCCATAGGTTCAAGAGCAAAGACACAAAGGTAAAATCTCTGACAAAAAGTTCTGAATTCATATCTGAATTATATGTATTCAGGGCATCAGTTTGGAAGCCTGCTTTTGCTGTGATCTGTCTGTAATCCATCATGAGAGACAAGCACTTCTGCAGAGTGACTCAGGTCCTGAGTGGGTTGAACAGTCCTCAGAGGTTGGCTCTCTTTCTTCATTAAATTACTGGGAAGCTGGGACTCTGAAGTTTGGTGCATCCCTACACTTGTTTGAGTGCAAATAGAGATTCATTCGTTTATTTTCGTTTACTTCACTTATCTATAAAATAATCTAAGTCAGGTTTTAAATACTCTGACACAGTTTAAATAAGAAAGGAGAAGGATATCAGCTTAAGTCCACCAGTTTATCAAAACAATTATATTACATAATTATTAGATAAATCAGAAATTAAATTTGAAATTGTTTCCATTTCTATGTGTGTACAGAAATTCCAGCATTCAGCAGTGCTATTGTTATTTGTGTGCATCTCACTGGAAAAGATTCTCTCCACCTTTGTACCAGTTTTGGTTAATTTTTTTATTAATTGCTAATGTTCACTGAAAGCTCTACTACTATAATGGGTTTGTTACTCTCCCTGAAAAGGAAACGGAAATAGGATAGGTCATTTGATGTGTATTTTACCAATAAGATATTCCATACCACATTACATCAGCTCAGATATAAAATAGATGGGAAGGAAGCAAGTGGCCCCTTCTCTTCCAGGTAGCTGAGCGGAGCGGTTGGGCAGCTCCTTTGGTGGAGAAGAGTGTTGGTTGTGGGGAAGTATCTATTTTTAGTTCTTCTCTGCCTGTATAGTGTTTATAACATCTTCCCTCTTTGTGTAAATATAAACACCCTTTCTTAGCAGCTTCAATTCCGTAGAGGTTTTTTTTTCCTTTCTTTTCCCCCCTTCCCCTCTCCCGTTCCCTCTGGAGAGACTGGGATACCTGGTGTTCAGCCAAAGTAAACAATAACAACTACATCCTTGCAGTTAAACTTCCTATAGGCAATGAAAACAGTCAAAACAAATTACTTGTTTCATTAGCTCCCAGGGTCTTGCTGAGAGCATGTGTGAATGCATGCATGTCTATATGTCATGACTATCTTTTCTACCAAGCAATGGTTGGGCACAAAAATGCAGACTCCTCAGGAACATGTAGCAGAAAATGAATATAAGGGGCTGATCTTGATGCCAAGACCTTGAATTGAAAGAAAGGTGACTGGGTTCAACTCTTGGATCTTTCGTTTTCTGGATAACCTCTAGCACAGCACAACATAACCAGGAGTCCAAGAGATGAGCTTAAAGTCTCTCCTTTCCTCTTCTTTATTAAGAAAGTATTGATAATTAACTTTGTCATAGAAATTCTCATCAGGACAAATTTTCTTGGAGTTTTCAGATGTTACGTATGACTAGAGGTAGCTAATTTAAAAACAAACAAACATAAAAAAGCCCAATGAGGAAATGTACTATCTTTGAAATCACAGTAACCATTTTTCTCAGTAAGATGAACACTGTCTAGGGGGAACTGTAAAACTATGATCATATGCTTGTAAAACTGCCAGAGCTCTTAAATAAAACCTTCATTCATTAAGTCAACACAATTGGAGATACCGCCTTTGAAATAATAGATATTTATGTGGTTGCACCACATTAGTTACAGCACAGTAACTGTCACTGCAAAAGATGTGTCTTACTTGAGTGCAAAGATCCACAATGTTTGACCAGACATTAAAATACACTCAGATGTCCTTGCTGTCACTTATTTTTTATAACTAGAGTCCAATTATTCTATGTAAGAACACAGCTGAGGGCAGTTCTCATTTTAAAATTGTAATGTAATCAATTTTCTACAGGCAGGTGAGATGCTTATGCTAACGTAAGGATTCCTGTCTACAGCATGAAGTCATCAGAAGGAAATCAGCAGCTGGCATGATAAATTAATTGGGCACATTACTATTCATTTTTAGCAACCCCTGAGTGATTCATGAAGTGCTTTTCAAATCTAAAAAAATCAATTCATGAAATAGGTGAAGAAATATGAAGAACTTATTGTTATGGATTCCTACTTCAGTTTGGGATGTTAGGTAGGAGGGATGATTAAGTTGCAAGAGTCAAAAATGTTGGGAAAAAAATTAAAACATTGTTCTGCACTTTCAACCTAGACCAGCACAGTGAAGGTGTTTTTAATAGCTGGATGGCTTTCTTTTCTGTAGTTAGTGAAGTAGATTCTGCTACTTTATACCAATGTAAAGCTAGTGAAAATATTTCAGATTGCACTAGGATAAGTTTTACAAAATGGACTATATTGTTTAGCTGCATTTTTGATTCTCAATAACTGCCTTGCAGTCAGATGAAGCATTTCTCTGAATCTCCTTTTTCAGAATTGTTAAAGTTGCAGTTTCTGGGGGAAAAAAGTTGGTATTATTACCTTTTTTATCTCTGTATGTTTGAAATAAATCTCTCTTCAGGGTCGGTGTCTTGGTTGTCTATGTTGGACTACCTCTGGTGAAAGCCAGGTGTCTTCTGGACCTTTGCAGTATACCCTAGGGATTCTGCTCCTACTGAAAGTAGGTTTGGCAATGGTGGGGTGGCTCCTCCTTCACGACACAACCACTTGCTACTTTCCCTATGCTGACAGTATGAGGTTAAACTATAGAGTGGTCAAGGGTACTAGTTTGAATTTAGAAACAACACTCAATAAAGCCAGAGGGAAATTTAAATGAAAAAACTGCCTAATGATAGTAGAACATTTCAAGCCAATTTTGTCACTGAAGCCCCTTTATCAACAAGTTACAGTCCTGTTAAGAACTGCACCAGAGATTTTAAAGCAACACAGTAAGCCCAGAGACCTTTAATGATGAAAAGAAATTTAATCTTATTTCTCAAAAGGCTATTAAAAATCAAAATAAAAAAGAACTTTGAACTTAGATGCTCTTACATTAAACCAATTTATCTGTGTTTATTTAGGTTGTTCAGACTTTGAAGTAGTCCAAAATAAAAGGCAGAAACATTGAGCACTGGCCCTTGGGCAACCTAAGAGACTATCTGAGTCACTGTGACAAGAGCACATAGGGTCTGTAACAGAGTTTGCCTCGCAGTGCTCTTTAGTGATCGGATTCTCCACACACATTTAAATTTACCTGAAATGGATTTTCAGAGTTAAAATGAAAAGTGGTGACAAAACATCTCAATTTAGTTATTACTGGGAACACTCGAACAATGAAATCATAAATGTTGATAAATCATAACTCCAACAGAGGTGTAGATAAAACCAACCAAACTACTGTGTATACTTCCTAAGGAAAATAAATCCTATTGCACTTGTAGTGCTATGTGTTGCAGTGATGGCTTAGAAAAATGCTTTAGTAAACAAATATTAAATAGTGTTCCTAAATTAGAAAATCAAACAGAACAGACATTAAAATATAAAAAAAATTACCAGAGGTAAGTGTGAGGACATGACTGCTGATGCTATTTAATTTTCAGGTTATAAACAAACTAGACATAATGGATATTTCTGGTACACACACTCTGCAATATTATTCACAGAAATAAACTCTTTGTTTCATGTTGACTTGAGTCAATGTGAATATAGAAGTTTTTAAATTTTCTAATCATCTCCCATTAAAAGTTGTGCAAATAAGCTGATTTAAAAGTACTATTGTTAAATTTGGAGTTGAAAAGTATTAACATTTACAGAAGAACATTTTAAGAAAACACAAAATTTGCATTGGCATCATACAGGACATGTAAGTAATGTCCTCTCATTAGATAAAAACTTATTTATTACACTAATAGTAATAAGGAACCATGGATCAGATCAAACAATACTTAAATCACTGTCTTTAGAAATGGAAATAGACTAGAAAATGAAACTGAAATAAAAAAAAAATAAAAATATTGCCTTCTGGATGGTATGAATATTCTTCATTACTGAGACTGCAGTTATCGTTCTCTGTCCAAAGAGGTCATCATGAATTATTTTACTTAGTCTTGAAATTTAAAACTATACTTACTGGCAATTGCAATTCCACTGACAAGATTAGAAGTTAAATTACAGTAATGCTTATGAAACACTTTTATTGCACATGCTGGTCAAAAAGGTTTTTTAATACATACTACTCTAATCCTGTATTTCAGAATTTAAAAAAAGACACCAGTGAGGATTTTCAAAGATTGGTCTCAGCAAAAGACAGATATAAGTGGGATTGTCTTCCGTGTTCCTAAAATTTTTCTGTACAAAACTCTGTGTGTCAGGTTATACAGTCATGTAGCCCTTTTTGTATCTCCATTCTGCTTCTGCTTAAGCCCTAAACAAAGCATTAGAAACCAAGGTTTTCAGCAAATTAATATTAAAAGAGTATAATACGGAATATTTCCCTTTAAATATCAAAGAGTTTTCAGATGACCTACAAAAAAATTTTTGGAAGTTATTTACATGGTAAATTCTGAAATAATTTTTGATAATTGTTCAAAAGAAATAATGAGCAAGACCTTAAAACTTCCAAAATATTGCTACTCCAATTTCATTGTTTCCAGTTGGAACACATGGCAGGGGTAATACATAGTTTTAGCACTTTTATGCACTGGACAGTGTTCTGAGACCAAATTGTCTTTCATAGCTTGAGTTTTTTACTTGAAGAGTATATAAACCCCACAATAGATATGTAAAAAGCTATCTTTTTTATTACTGCACACATGTAATAAGTATTAATAAGTTTGTGTCTATGTATACATACACATACTTCAAGAATAAAAGATATGCATTTTTCCTCTGCCTGTACTAAGAGGGTCCAAAATATAAGTAAAAAAGATTATAGTGCTGATTACTGACATCTCTTTTTCTCCCTCTTGGCTATAAATTCAAATTCCCTGTAAAGTGAAGAGTCTCAATTTTAATAAAAATCAATTGGATATTGTGAATGATTAAAATGAAGGAAAGTAACACTGAGTTGAATCAGCTCTAGTTTGTTACCCTGGAGGTAGCACAAGTTGATATAATTTTACATGTGATTCACACTGTTTAGACAGATGATATAAATATCTCAGGGAGACAGAGATAAATTAGTTTTATCCATCAAAACAGTCTAGAGTCAAGGTTTTTGTTAATAATTCAATGTTTCTGTGAAAGATTTCTTACTTATTTTTAACCAAATGGTTTCTCATTTTTTTTGAAGAACAAAAATAATCAATTTTAAGTAAGAAGATCTTTAAATAGACAGAACAAGTATTCTTTGGTTTCTCTAGAAGACCACTTCTTCATATGTTGCTTTCTCAGTGTAGACTTTTGTACAGATACTGAACATATCAAACAAAACTATGCCTAAGAGATGAACAATTCCTTTCCATGAGATAACTTGCAGAGAAGTCAGCCTTGGTGGGATAGGGGAGAGAATCAGAATGGTAAAAGTGAGAAAACTCATGGATTGAGAAAAAGACAGTTTAATAGGTAAAGCAAAGGCTCTGCACACAAGAAAGGAAAAGAAGGAATTCCTTTACTTTTTCGCATTGGCAGACAGGTGTTCAGCCGTTCCCAGGAAAACAGATCTCCATCATGTAAGATGGTGACTTGGGAACAGGAACGCCATCACAACAACCATTCCCCCTTCCACCCTCTTCCCCCAGCTTTATACGCTGAGCATGATGCCATAAGGAATATCCCTCTGGTCAGTTGTAGTCAGCTGTCCCAGCTGTGTTCCCTTCCAACTCCTTATGCAGCCCAACCTGCTCCCTAGTGTGGTGGTGTGAGAAGCAGAAAAGGCCTTGACTTTGTGCAAGCATTGCTCAGCAACCACTAAAACATCCCTGAGTTATCAACACTGTTTCCAACAAAGATGAAAAACACAGCCCCATATCAACTACAATGAAGAAAATCATCCCCAAAAAAGCCAGCACAAGACCATTTCCTGAGTCTAGGAAAATTGGTGTGTGCTTCAGGTTGACTAACAGATGCTGTCTCAGATACCCTTCACCGGCTCCTTCCATGGTCTGTGGCTACCCATGACTTTTTGGGCTCCATAATTCAAAGGCAACAAACCATCTCTGACTGAAGGAGAATTCCTGATTCCCTGTGAGATTAAACAGTTGATGTTTGGCTTCACCACCACCATCCACCCAAAAAACCCACAAATGCTGCACGGTTTTTATTTTCAAAAACAGAGGCACACAAATTTATGAACAACTGTGCCTCCAAATGCCTGCCTAGCAGCTATTTGATTTCAGCCAAACAACCAATGGACTTTTAGACTCCCATGATTATGAGAAATGAACCCATGAACACCTGAAGGTCTTGACAGTCACCTCTTGGCTGTCTGGAAACTTTGGAGGCCATGTTTGTATAGGAGCTCTCAAGGCGTCCAACTGTGGCCTAAGTCCCAAAGATGTACAAAGGATTCCTAAGGCTTCTAATCTCAGATATCTATGGTAGTAACTCAAAAATCTAATATTTGGTGGATATCATTTGAGCAAAGCTCTTTCAGAAAGCTCTTTGAAGAGCAATTCAAGGAAAGTTCTTTTCCTTATGTATTCAGCAAATGTGAAATTTCCAGAGCAACCGTTTCATTCAAAAATTTTAAATATTGTTCACAGCGTGGTATACCTAATGCCCAAAAGGTGAAAAATACAAGCCTGGCACAATCTGTACATGAGCTGCACAAGGGAGAACCTATGCCTAATTAAAGCCAACTCACTGCACAAGGTCTGTTTGATGACTGTATAGTCACCACTGAGTCAGAAGCTAATAACTTTATGTTACATCTCCTTTGTATAGTGAGCTGGAGGGGGGAAAGGGGACATACTCTCACAAAACAACTGCAAGCCTCCCACAGTGACTACACTTAAATGAAATTTGCCAGCATCACAAGAAGTTATCATTATTAACTAATTGTGCTTAAGGAATGACTGGCTGGTGATCCAAGGACTTTTTTTTTCAATCCAAGGATCTCCTAGACGATGTGCTTTCTTATCTGAAATACTTGTATTTAATGTTATCTATTAATGATAGAATAATTTTTAATATTTTTATCAAAGTTATATATATGCTTTACAAAATTTAGTTTGTCCATAATTTCATTCTAATTATAGTTAGTTAATTGAAATAGATAACAATTTTATTTAATGGTCTCTTTACATATGTAGCAAATTAAGGGATGTGCTTGCACATACTTCCTACAGTTTTTGTTGAAAAGCTTAGTTTAAAATAAATTCTTTGTGGGTGTGCTTTGCACAGCAGCATCTCAGCAAGAGAGCATAAGCAAAGTTAATGAGTTTCCTCAGATTTAAATCAAGAGCATATTTTTCAGTCTTTTGGTTAAACAGAAAATTTCTCTGGTACTATACAAATCCCTAAATCAAGATCATAAATATAATAATCCATATCCTTTGGATTTGTGTCTGGTAGGAAATCTGGTTCCTCTCTCTTCAAAACGATGCAGATATACACTTGATGCAGAAAATAGAAATGGGAAACAGCAGCTTGTCACAGCATAGATTTAAATTGTTAAATACCAGCTAGTAATTCATGAAATTGAGTCACTAATGTCTCCAAAACTTTTGTTAGCATATGGGGAAAATTAATTACAAAAATAGGAGGTGTATAAAACTGAGTATTCAAGTATGTGTTAGCTTGCAGTAATGTTTAAAAACAAACTGAGCATTGCATATAGTTTCAATAGACTATTATTGGAGGAAAAAACATGAGTGAATCAAAATCTCATTTTAGAAAATTTTAAACATATCTGACCATGCAGGACACATAAGAGGGGTATACCTCAACATTTTAATGAGGAGCATGGTAAAAAATGAAATACAGTTCTTTATACAGCATATAACGTTGTGCCTACATTTATCCACTGCCAAATGTTAAACAAATGCTTTTTGATATTTGTTTTGGCTATAGTCTTCACCACTGTACTGGTAGGCATTAGGTTTTTCTTCCCTTACTTTTTGAATATTAATGATCTCTTAACACTGTCTCATTTTTTCCTTATACTTTTAGAAAGGAAAAACATTTGTGAACTGTTAACCTGTTCAGAAATTATGGTGTTCTTTATAAGCTTTAAGAAGAATCTAAAGTTCAGCAAAATAAAGATGGATCTTGTTTCTTAGGACGTCTCAGGTTGACAGTTTTTTCTATGGTCCGGCCAAACCTCCTGCAGCACCTCCTGTTGCTATCCCATTCTACCAAGTACAGACTTGCAAACTTACCAAGTTGTGCACTGGCTCCTCAGTGAAATTAAAATAGATTTCACTTTCCAAAACATACTGTATGGTATTTGGGAAATTTTATCCCTAAGCTAACACAGGCTAAAATATATTGCAATTGTAGTCAATCTTCAAAAAAAGGTCAGGTCTGGATCAGCAGCATCCTGACTTCTGTAAATGTTCTAAATCCAGTGACTTAATTCAGTCAGAAGGAAGGTTCAGTAAGTAGAATAACAGCAGCATTGGTGAAGAAATAAGATATCCGAAACAGGATACTTTAAGAAATTATTGCACCTTTGCAAATAGGAAGACTGGCAGGGAAAAGGAGGGGGTGGATATGAAAAAAAAAGACTTTTTTCCAGAAACATCATAGAATCATAGAATATTCTGAGTTGGAGGGGACCCACAAGAATAGTTGAAGTCCAGCTCCTACCTCTACACAGGAAAGCACTAAGAATCACACCATTTGCCTGAGAATGTTGTCCAAATACTTCTTGAACTCTGTCAGGCTTGGTGCTGTGACCACTTCCCCGGGGAGCCTGTTCCAGTGTCCAACAACCATCTGGGTGAAGAACCTTTTCCTAATACCCAACCTAAACCTCCCCTGACATAACTTCATGCCATTCCTTCAGGTCGTACCACTGGTCACCAGAGAAGAGATCAGCACCTGCCCCTCCTCTTTCCCTTGGGAGGAAGCTGTAGACCACGATGAGGTCTCCTCTCAGTCTCCTCTTCTCCAGGCCAAACAAAATGACCTCAGCTGCTCCTCATATGGCTTCCCCTCCAGGCCCTTCACTATCTTCATGGCCCTCCTTTGGACACTTTCTAATAGCATAAATAAGCTATATAAAGTAATACAAATATATAAAAGGGACATACATATATTAATTTTTATTTTGAGACCATTATGAAAGCACTCTAGAATAACCAGGTATCTGAGTATTAGTAATTCTTGCAAGGTCTCTCAATTGTTCCTATGAAAAAGAATGCATTTGAGTTTCTTGTTTAAGTTAAAAGTTGAATCACCATAAACTTAACTATACTCAAATGGAGAGAGTTAGGTGGCTCCAGCAAGTAGCTTGGTTTGATTCAGAGCTTAAGCCTGGAGAAAAGAAATCTACCAGGATAAACATTATTCATGCTTTATAGATCCCTAGACATTTGCCAGATAACACGTTATCCTTTTCAGAAAAATCATATATTTTTTCAAATCTATATTAGAACCTGATTTTTTCAGTTGCCTTTACATATAGTTCATGGCACCTCACAGATCTGTACAGCACAGTCTGAAAGCCAGTGTAGACACTTTAGCAAGATAGATAGGTTCCTAACTTAGGTGCTTCAGGTACACCAGCAAAATTGGATGGGTGAATATGCTCAGACCTTTCTATAAAAGGTCAAACAACTTAGGAAGAGGCTTTTGCAGAGTTGAAACTATTATGTTACTTATTCTTTGCATCAGATTACTTAAAGAGCAAAATGAAAGACTACTTGCTCAGAGAAACAGTAAGAAAATAGCTGTCAGGTGGGAACAGAGCTCCAATTATGATAGTATGCACAGATTACTATGCTTTTAAACAAAGAGTAATCAGCACAGTATTATAAGTTTTTAAAATACCAGAGACTGCAATTCATGGCAAAATGAAATTAATTCTATTTTTATTCCTTGATTCAAAATAAATCAGGGAAATCTCTGAAACTAAAAGAACATAATGGATAGAAGGTGAACAGATTGTTTTATTTGCTTTTAAAACGTTTCAGATTCTTAGTGTAAAAAGAGTATTTCTATATGTGGGTGGTATAATTGAACTTCTCGGTCTCTTTATGTTGTTATTCTCCTCAATGCACATTTAAATGTAGTGCTAATAAGTAATGAATTTAGTAAAAAAAAAATCCAAACAATTGAATGACATTTTCCATTCCTTACAAAGTTTGAAGCATGGGGAAAAATATATCCCAAAGTTCTGAAGTAATTTCAGATGAAGTCCTGAATACTTTTAATTTCAGTTACTCATAGAGTTCTGTTGCCATATGACCTCAGCATATCACAACCTATTATTAGGTGTTTGTGTGGCTGTTACATTCACAATGCCCAAAAATTGTGGGGGAAAAAATTACCCACATTTTACATATAGGGCATAAAATGTACTGGAAGACGGCAAAACAAGTGAGTTTAGCTAATATTATTTAGCTAATATTCCCAGTATAATATTAATATAGCAGAGTGAGACAGTCTCTGACTCAGATCATATAAGTCAGTGGTCTTGACTCTACACTTTGCACTATGCACTTCCTTCTTAGATTAGATGGCCAGGAAGGAATGGAAAAAAACCATACAGAATGAGCACTGTAGCCAGAGAAGGAAACAGAAGAGACTGGCCTGCTGAAGTCAGTGGCAAAACTCACATTGATTTTCTGATGTCTGGTTTCAGTCTGAAATTTAATCATTCTTGCTCATGACACGGATGTCCTCTCATCTGATGAAACCATCAGGGGATCTTCAAAAGCTCAATCAAGGCAGCAAGAAAGGAAGGCTGTTCTAACAAAGGATCCTAGGTAGCTTTTGACGACAAATCTCTCACATACACAGACAAAAAGGCAGATCCTCTGTCAGCTTTCAAAGGAGAAAATTCCTAAGAACTTTGGTGGCAATAAATAAAAAAGGAAGAGAAAAAAACCCTTTCTGTTAAATTACAGATTCAGTAAACAAGACTCTCATTGTTCTTCTGAGTTTGAGATGAAGAGGATGAACCTTTACACAATAGAAAAAAGGAATCAAACCTTTAAAGAACTTTCACTGAGCTGACTTGGTAATAGAAGAGTACATTTTGTATTATTTTATTATTTTTTTATTCCCTAGGACTTTTACACTTTTGAAACATTTTGAGGAGAAAGGAGAGAGTGGAAGGTTTAGAAGCTCTAAAAGGAGCCAATAAGGACAGTTCAGAAATCAAGGATAAAAACAAGACACTTCTGCTTCTGACTGAAACACACTAATAGGAACACAATGTGTATTGTACTCACAATTTTTATGTTAATGCTGGTTATTCATGACTTTTCAAGCCCGACATAATCACAAACCCATCCAGTTAGAGCATGACCTTGGCTAGTCAGATAATTAAATGGAATAATGCAATTAGTAGTTGTTAAAATAGTGCCTTGAAAGACAAGAACAAACCCAAGTTCCCCTGTTCCCTTTTTAGGTAGAAGATCTTTGTTTCACAAACTTTTCCTAATATGCAACCCTGGCTAGATTTCATATTCTGTGGAAAATCAATTATCATAGAAATTAATAATGTCTGTTTATTATGGATATGTTAGTTGTTCTAAGAAGCGGATCAAATTGAAAGATAGATTACACAAGGACAACAGATTCATGCTAACACTTTGAAACTTATGAATATGGACAAGTTAAGACTATGATGGCTTAGACAAAAAAGTGTAAGTGAATGCAAGATCAACGTTACTACTTTGCAAATGGTACATAAAATATTAAAATCTAACAGAAAAATATTTCTCTTTAAATAAATATCCTCAGTCAATGCTTTCCACTGGGAAAAAAAAATAAAAGTACAGAGAGGTAAGGAAAGGATAGGAACCGGGTGAAAACATCAGTTGTTTTAAGTGCCTAAGGACTATGGTTGCAGGGGTAGGCAGTGGATGGTATTAAGTAGAGAATGTGTAAGGAACCTAGAAGCAAATGAAGAAGAAATTAAAGAGTCTGAGGGAGTGGACAAAGGACCTAAGGAAAGAAAAAAAAGGTAGGATCAGGTGAGTAGAAAGAACTGGGTTATAATGTGGAGCACAAAGAACAAAACTACAGGACTAAAGAGAGGATTCAGAAGAAACAAAAGACAGAAAATAAAAAAAGAAGGTGAGAAAATATAGACAATTGTTAAAACATATACTCAAAATGGAGAGGGAATGGAAAGAAGGAGGCAGAAAGCCATGACATGGAAATTGCAAAGAAAAAACATAAAAAAATCCCTTGGCAGTAAGAGTCAACCTTGTCAGTCAAAAGGATGAGATGTGATCACATCAAGAATCAAATCAGGCTATTTGATAGAAGATATTCCCAAATAGAATGTAATTTCCCTAAAGGAAATGCCTTTATAACAAGAAGAATTAACAAATCAATAGAAGAATTGTTTAATTTTCCTGCCATTAGTTCAAATTCATGTTCTCTGCAAAGAATGTCTGAATGACAATCATTGAGCAAAGCAGAATCTCATTCATATTACAGTTGCCAATCAAAGCTACAAAGCTAGACTATGTATTCAACCAGGGTCTTTGCTAGATACCTACAATATAGAGGTCCAGAACAGAAAACCAAGTTAGATTATAATGAAATAAAGGAGATTTTATTTTATATTTGAATATAAATTAGTCAAACTTTCTCTGTAACAAATATTTTAAAATAGATATATGTGTAATAAAGTGCAATGGTCTCGAAAAAGATGTATCTTCATGAATCCATTATTAACACTGCTTGGTTTATTCCCAGTTAGACAGTGGATTTTTTTTTAAGTCCTGGAAAGACTTTAATATCAGACAAACAGATATAAATCACCCCGTGTGCTTCTAATTTCTTCTGTATGGCCCACCATAATGGAAATATAATATTCAAACACTGTTTTAGCTCATCTAGAATGACTGGTTATTGGTAGTTTGTACGTATTGTGCCAAGAATACCCTGAAGGATGTCTTCCTGTGATCTCTCCAGTCCTCAAAATGCAAAATCCTTTCCCTTTCACTTCAGTGTCCATTGCACAGAACAGAAATGAAGCAAACACTGAACCTACTGAAAACACTAGCTAAATTGCTTTCCTACATCCACACCCCTCACAGTGTATATAGGTGCTGATTTTCCAGAACCTAATTATGTGCATTACAAAGCAATTGTGAGTTTTGGTAATTCCTACTGAAATCAATGCTCTTGAGAGGTGCTTAGTACATTCCAGAAAAAAAGCCCCCCCAAAATGTTGGGGATTTTACCCACGTGGGGCTGACAGCCTACACAAGTAGAGGGGTTTACATTTTGTGGGTGTAAATTATTGGGTAGGAAAAAAAGTTTACATTCACTTTAGAAATATATCACAGGCAAATTGCATTGGAAGCAATTTAGCTTTCCTACTAGTTAAACTGCCAGATTACTTTTAAGTGCTATGTTGGTAAGCACACTTTGCCTAGCAACAAGTGCCAGATGTCATTCCATTTCCTGCACACACAATAGAGGTCCATAAATTGCTTCAGGCTTTAAGCACTCAGGAATTATAGCTGTTGCTCAGAATGTATTTAGTCTCAAAATGTCTTGCACACAGATACTCTCTTCACATAGCTGAACATGTCTAAAGATAAATATGTGAGGGGTTGTTAGTTTGTTTTTTTTCTCGAAACGCTTGTGGTTTTCCAAAGAAAAAGTTACATTACGTAGGTACTTTTTACAAGAGCAAGTAGCAATAGGGCAAGGGGAAATGGTTTTAAACTAAAAGAGAGAAGGTTTAGATTAGATATTAGGAAAAAATTCTTTATTGTGAGGGTGGTCAGGCACTGCAATACATTGCCCAGAGAAGCTGAGGATGTTTCACCCCTGGAACTGTCCATGGTCAAGCTGGATAGGGCTTTGAACAACCTAGTCTAGTAGAAGGTGTCCCTGTCCATGGCAGGGGGCTTGGAAATAGGTAATCTTTAAGGTCCCTTCCAACCCAGATCCCATGATATCAGCAAAAATACTTTCATAAACACATATTTAGAATGAGAAGCAAATATACTAATATACCTAGATTTCAAGAAGACTGCAACAAACAGAAAATTATTTTAAAAGCTAGAATGTAGAGTAGGAAATTAGTAATACATAGATATTGCAGGGAGCTAACCAAGTACAAATGTTTATTGGCACACTGAAAGTTAGAAGATAAATTTAGGTGAAAAATAATGCCTGCTAACAGAAACTTAGTTAAAAAAACTTGAGCTTGGAAAGCACCAGCCAAAAGAGTATTCATTAATAAAGACAGGGTCTTTAATAAAAACATAAAAACAGAATGTGAAAATATTTTGGGAAATGTATTCTGCATGAAAGTAGATATTTTGAAAGAATAGAGATCTGGAAAGTACCTGTAATCAAATGAAACAATAGTTAGAAAAATATCCCCTAGGTGGATCGTGTGGTCTGGATATTAACTTATGTGTTAGGTGGGTCGGTATTTAGTTATTCAGTGATAGGAATGCAAGATGACAGCAGAAAGAATACCATGATATTTGTGTGAAATGAAAAGGAAGTTGGAACAGATGGTGGAGAATAAGGTTGGGATAAGACTTGGAAAAGAAATGAGTTCAAAACAGAAGAGTGCTGCAGGACTGTGCTCCTCCCTGTTAATAAGTTAGCAAAAAATATTATAATTTTGCCTTTCATACACAACTTTTTTTCAAGAATATCATGTGAAAGCAAAGGTAGTAAAACACATGTCCAAAAAGAATTTAAATTCATCTTACTGTCCCACATAATGCTGTGGCATTTCTCTGGCATTTGAGAGGTGATACCTCCAATGAGACCTATAGTAGAACAGGATCACAATTTTGAGCGGAGTATTTCTAGGTCTGTTAGGATGGAATTTTCTGTCACCAGACAAATAATGCTATTATTCTGAAGTTAAAAAAATTCCAAAGCAACAAATAAACTACATTGCCCATCCTCCACTCCCCAGTAAAATTTAGCATTAAGTGTTTAGTAATCTTCAGGTAATATCTGTTTCATGATAATGTTTTATAACAGAAATAAAAATAATAGTTTGTGATATTACTAAAGTTAGTAATGTAAAAAAAGACAAGCCCTTGCAGGGCAAGTACACAATTTCCCACTTAGCACTTAAATATATGTATCTGTTGCAACATTTTTCCATGGATGCCTAAAAGAAAGAACAGTATATAGAAAGTTTAAAGACGGAGCTAAATATTATACATTGTTTTTCTGGCATTAAACAATTCAGAAAGGTTACCTGGAAGTTTTTCCAATGCTTTTTTAGACAAATCATTTCCACACACAGAAATGTACATCCACACACAGATATAAAAATATAGGTATTTATATACCTATAAAAGTAAATATACTTTAAATAATGCAAAAAAATGATAGAAAATAACTAAAATTAAAGATAAAGAGGTATTTACTGTTGTACATACCATAAAATGTCAAGAGATTTCAAGGAAAGCAAATAGAACAAATTGAGTTTTGTTCTTTTTCTTTGCACACTCTTTTTCAATCTTTCACTTTTGCAATAATTTTTTTATTCTTCTGAAGGAAATCAAGAGATCAAATGTTAATGGCAAAAGGGTCTTATTACACATACTTCTTTATATATTAATTGAATATAGTAAGTATCCTCTTTTCCTTTTTCACACATATTGCTCTTATGAAAGAGTAATGTAATTTTGTTGATTTGTATTTTGTGATTTTTGTGCGTCTACACATGCAAAAGAGAATTCCATCAAAAACTCAAGAATTTCCAATCCTGTAGTTAGGCCTCACAGTTAACAGGACTCTGTGCAATAAGGAGGATTGCTTGAATTGGAAATGATCCCTGTGTTTCAGGGACACACATGCAACACAGACCTGAAAGGGGGAACAGTTTCCAGTTAGCCCTTTGGTCCTGTTTTGGCTGACAATACAAGAATATTATTCAATACAAGAGGGGAAAAGAAAGTTAAAGGAAAAAGACAACTGGAAAGTGATCTGTGTTCCCAGGAATATGGGATGGAATAGAATTTATTTTTTTCCAAGAACTTCTCTTCAGCCTTCTGTAAATTATATACATTTTTAACTAATGTAAGGAATTAAAGAGTTCCCTATCTCAAACACTGTCAAGGTCTCAGAAGGAATTTGCCATAGATAAGCCAACACCCCCATACTCATTTCTTGGGCCTTCCACAAGAGGACTGTGCATGCTCCACAGTGTTGCATCAGACAGTGTAAACTCCCAGGGAAGGTACCTGAGAGTTTCCACCTGAACTTGAACATATATTAACCTATTGAACTTTTCATTTCATTGGTTTCCCCTGGTAGGAGAAATATAAACTTTACTGACAGTATCCTGGAATGCCCAAATAAGGAACAATATAATCTTAGAAAAGTCGTAGAGAATTAGATAAGCATGTAACTCAAACAAACAGGATGTAAACTAAGTTCTGCGTACCCAAAAAAGATAAAGAACAAATGTTAGAGTTTTCGGTGGTGAAACACTATGACGCTGTGCCTGCTCAAGACGACAAAGACCACGAAAGGACCAAAAATGGACTTCCAATAAGGGTGTGGCTATGTAAAGCAAACTAATGAATATGGATTAAGTGAGAATATCTAATTATATGTAAACAGTATGTGTAATAAAAAGCCCTGTTTATCTGTCATTTGGCACTTTCGATTAGAGGAGCTGTCTTCTGAATGTCCAACATGCTGAATAAAGAATGCTGTTTTTAAAACCTACAAATTGGTCTTAAGAAGTTTCTGCTGCTTTTTGGTATCACCCCCACTTCTGGTGGATCAAGACTATGACCATCACTTCGACTAATGGACATCTAAATTGCAACAATCAAATCTCATTACTGGATCCACAGGTGGAGATATCACTCCACTTTCAACTCTTGTTCTTTCTCTCTTTCTCTCCTTCTTTCCTTCTTTCTTTCTTTCCTTCTTTCTTTCTTTCTTTCTGTCTTTCATTTTCTTTCTTTCTCTTTCTTTCTTTCTTTCTTTCTTTCTTTCTTTCTCTTTCTTTCTTTCTTTCTTTCTTTCTTTTTCTCTCTTTCTTTCTTTCTTTCTTTCATTTCAGTATCTACAAATTCCTACCAATTTCCTTTGGCAGGATTTGGACCAAGCCCTAAACAGCTGCTAAACTCACAGAATTATAGAATCACGTAGGTTGGAAAAGACCCTTAGGGTCTTTGAGTCCAACCATTAAAGTCAACATTGCCAAGTCCACCAGTAAACCATGTTACCAAGTGCCACAACTACATGTCTTTTAAATACCTCTGGGGATGGTGACTCAACCATTTCCCTGGTCAGCCTGTTCCAATGCTTGACAAACTTTTTGGTAAAGAATTTCTTCCTGATTTCCAACCCGAACCTCCCCTGGCACAACTTGAGGCCATTTCTTCTTGTCCTGTCACTTGTTGCCTGGGAGAAGAAGCTGATTCCCCCCTTGCTATGAGCAGTCTACAGGTAGTTGTAGGGAGTGATAAGGTGTTCCCTCAGCTTCCTTTTCTCTAGGCTAGACAACCCTATCTCCTGCAGCCATTCCTCCAGTCCCTTCACCAGCTCTGTTGCCCTTCTCTGGACATGCTCCAGCACCTTGATGTCTTTCTTGTTGTGAGGGGCCCAGAACTGAACAGAGTGCTTGAGGTGCAGCCACATCTGTGCTGAGTAGAGGGAAACGATCACTTCCCTGGTCCTTCTGGCCACACTATTTCTGCTATAAGCCAGGATGCAATTGGCCCTCTTGGCCACTTGAGCATACTGCTGGTTCATGGTCAGCAGCTGTCAACCAGCACCCCTAGGTCCTTTTCTGCCAGGCAGCTTTTTAGTCACTCTTCCCCAAGCCTGTAGCACTGCATGGGGCTGTTTTGACCCAAAGGCAGGACCCAGCACTTTGTCTTTTTGAACCTCAGACTACTGGCCTCAGCCATTGATCCAGCCTGTCCAGACCCCTCTCCAGAGCCTTCCTACACTCCAGCAGATCAACAATCCTGCCAAACCTGGTTTTGTCTGTGAACTGACAGAGGGTTCACTTGATCCTCTTTTCCAGATCATTGACAAAGATATTAAACAGGACTGCCCCCAATATTGAGCCCTGGAGAACACCACTGGTGACTGGCCACCGCTTGGAAGTACCTCCATTCACCACCACTCTCTGGGCCTGGCCATACAGACAGTTTTTTCTGCAATGAACAGCACACCCATCCAAGCCAGGAGCAGCCAACTTCTACAGGTGAATGCTGTGAGAAACAGTGTCAAAGACTTTACTAACGTTCAGACAGAAAACATCCACAGCCTTTCCCTCATTCACTCAGAGGGTCATATAGACCCTCTGAGTGAATATAGAGGGTTATATAGAAGTAAATTAGGTTGGTCAAGCAGGACCTGCCTTTCATAAACCCATGCCAGCTTGGCCTGATCACGTGGTTGTCCTGCACATGCTCAAGGTGATCTGTTCCATAGCCTTCCCCAGCCCTGAGGTCAGACTGACAGGCCTGTAGTTCCCTGAATCCTCTTTCCAGCTTTTCTTGTAGATGGGCACCACCTTTGCTCACTTTAGTCAACTGGCACCTCCCTGATTAGCCAGTACTGCTGGTAAATGATGGAAAGTGGCTTGGCAAGCAACTCTTCTGTTTTTTGCCTCTGTGGAAGTGCTTTTCCTCTGCTAGTAGCCTTGAAAAATACCTCCAGATCTTCCAGCAATAATATATAACAGATCAGGATATTTTAGGTTGGATTACACGTGGAAATGTGTGTAGAAGTAATATATAATTTTCTTTCCTTTTTTTCTTTTTTTAAAGAAAAGTAATACCATTATGACTTTTCAGACTGTAAATTACAGAATACTAAAAGCACAGATCTGGATATTCAGTTTGTTTCAAATTGGGTTCAAGGTGAGACTGAGATGCAATAACCAAATACTTCCCAGTAGAGCAATGCACTTCATTTGTGGCAGCTAATTGAGACTCATTTCTTAGTCAAGTTATAATAGCAGTTTCTTCACAATTTAAGCTGCTTCAATATGCATTTTTCCCTCCCATACTGCACAGGCAGAATCTCTCCCTTTCACTATTTCTGGCAAAAATAGATCAATGAGAAAATTCTTCTAAACATATTAATCCACTTTGTAGGAAGGGAACACCAGGACTTGAATAAAGCTGAAATGCTTGATGTCTGCATGATCTTGAGCTGACCTGAATGCAGGAGACCTCCCACATGCTATTAAGCTACAAAGTCAAGGTGAAGTCATATTTCCAATACCATGGCTTTCATTTGCAGTGAAAACTCTCAAAATAAAAAATAGTCTTGTTCAAATCAGATTTCATCCTCAAGAACCTGTGTCACCCACATCCTAGCACATTCTGTCCTGGTACTCTAGCTCAGCCTCTCTGAAGCAGACAGAAAGAAAAAAGCACCAGGGAAAAAAAATCACGCTATTTTCAGTAGCAGTTTCCACCCTAATTTCACCAGTGGAGGATAGAAACATCTCACACAATACTAGCTTCCCACTTCTGTTTCATGAATTTACTTATCCGGCAATCTGAAACTGCCATGAGTGACAATTAATTCAGAGTAACTTTGCAGGCTCCTATATGAAAGAGAGGACAAGACATTCTGCAGAGCAGAATGCAAGGAAGGCTAGAAATTTTTGGTTCAAATGAAAACATGAGGGGTCATTGTGATCTTACATCAGTATGGAAATCTAGAGGGGCTGTACATACTGATTTGATCCATGATCTGCATTTATTACTTTCTACAAATAATTTGGCTTTTAAGGTAGGTATTTATTGTATGTATCACTCATAGATTATTGAACAGGAAGCTATATGTAATTTTCTGGCCTTGCAAACTCTGTAGCCAAACATATGAATCTAAGGCTCGCTATGACCTTTCAGTGGTTTTTCTCATATTTTTAGGATAAATTTACAATTTTAGAGAATGTTTAATTTTCTGAGTATTGAATAAGTGAAACAATTCCATTGTAACATGCTATGGAAACCAGGTAAGTACATTATGTATGTGTTTTAGAGACAACAATTGCTTCAGTAAAGTGAGTTTCAATTTATGTGTAGTTGGTTTTACTTGTCTTCGTTAAATTTCCAGTTGTTTATACTTGTTGTTACTGTTGCATCATCTTTTGGTCTTTGTTTTTCTCTACTAAACCTTTCATGTAAAGATTTATTACAGTATTATTATTTTCAGATAACTTACTTAGAATATAATTTATTTATTTATTTATTTATTTATTAGAACCATCTGAATGCTCCTGTTGCTATCCTGATATCCTTTGGCTTTGTAGAAAACACCTAAGCAGCTTTGATGAGATATTCACTGCTAGCCCCTGCTTACACTCCCATTAACTGAGTTGGATTAGGGTTTTCATAAATTATCAATATTTCCTATACGAGAGTTAGAAATCAAAATATTTCACAGTTCTTAAAAGTTATGATCAGTTTTAAGTGAAAGTATTTAGATTCAACAAAGATAGTCTTATCAAATATGTCATTATGTAAACGACAGAGCCCAATGAAAACTGCTAGTGAGCCCTGAGTGTCTACCTGCTGGAAATAGCAAAATGAATGTGTGCGTAATAACAGGCTCATTTAGATGGACATTTGACAGCAATTTGCTACAGAGGTGCATCTTTCTGAATGTATAAACAACACAACTGACTTTCATTACTGCATTTGTTCTATAACTAGTAAATTTGCTGCTAAAGCAGGAGTTTGAGAAGAATGGCTTCAAACTCTATTGCCCAACTGTGAGAGATTTGAGGGCTAATAGAGCCCATTACATTCAGCTAATTCATCAAGCCAATTATCTATCGAGGCTAGGTGTTACAAGAATGCTATCAAAATGGAAATGAGATATTGTCTAAGGCAAAATACACATGCTAACCAACAGGATCTAGAAAATGGATGTAGAAATTTTGTTTCCATAGTTAACAGACTCTGACAATCATCATAACGAGTAGTACAATAAAACAGAAAAACAAAGTCTCTTGCACTTTCAGGTCTAAATAGCTAACACTGAAATTTTCTAAAACTGATTATGTCCACATTAATAAAGATAGGAGTAAAGAAGGGCAAGAGACTATACACAATTCCATAACTTTAGTAATTCTCTTCCAGTTGTCTTCGTCCAGAGGGATACAAGTATGCAATTAGTTAGTTTTTTAAACAGTAATTATGACACATTATTTAAAGACACTAAGGTGAAAGTGCTCTGAGAAGGAAGGCAGTATCATTCCCCCGTTTTTCTGGAAGCAGAACCCCTGACTGAATATCACAGAGCAAGTCACTGGCAAGTCAAGCTGGTCAAGCCCCAGTTGTCTGTCCACTAAGCATTTCTTACTGACTAGGTCTCTGACTCTCTAAAAACAGCCTTCATTTGTGAGTTTCTTATGTCCCATACAATTTCAGAATCTCTGCGGCTGACTGGAATGAATAACAATAAGGAGATTAAACTGGAAACCTAGTCCTTGGCATGCCCCACCAGTGGGAATGTCTGCTTACATATAATTACTAGCCTTTGAGCGTCAGAGCTGTCCAGGTGTTATCATTTTAACATGATCCCAGTCAGATTAAAACAAGAAAAGGCTAACAAGGGAAAAATTGCTAATGCTGGATATTGAAAAATGCACTAATCCAAATGTACTACTTAAAAAACAATACAACTCTGACATTTAAAAAAACTTTTCTTATTTGCTTTACTCTTTAAACTTGTCTCAGGTAAGGCTTTCTATATAACTCTGTATTGCTGTTTTTCCTCAAAAAGTTAAAATAAATCTTCCAGATTTCTACAGAACTGCATCTTATCATTTCTTGCTGACACTGAACTGAAACATACAGTATTCTTCTCCATGGTCTTCAAGCTATAATAATCTACCATGGCATGCCTCCATCTTAGCAGTCTAATATCAATATTTCTCTAATAGTCTAAAAATTAGCATTTAAAATGTTAATTGCTTCCTGACTAATGATGTAAATTATGAGTTAAATGTGTAAGAATTATTTATAAAGTGCAATGGCAGACTAATTTTCTCTTCATCTTATAAAAATACAGCAGCCAATGAAGAATTTCAGAGCAATTAGTAAGGTAGACTACACAAGTCTGTGCAAGTCAAGCTTTTGTAGTTTGTACTCCATGGTTTTTTGGTCCCTAAGGATAAAGAATGTCAAATTTCTTCACCTAAGACCTATTCTTGTGCTTAACTCATCTTATCTGAAGCGCAAAAATTTCCTGGACAGGCCACTCTATACCTATCAGTTAAATTCTGCTGCCACGGTAGTCAGTGTGCTAGTTCTGCATTGAATGCAGCAGTGGAATCATGACAACCTAAAGTACAGTTATTCACAGTAGGACAAAAATGTGCAAGCACATAGTTTCTCCTTAAAACAGAGATTAAACTTAAGCATCTGGCTAGAAGAAAAAATAACTAGATAAATTCACTTTCAGTGTTTTTTTTTAAACTTCCAAACTGAGTAATTCACTTCCATAAGGACTCAGTGAGGAAAAACAATAGTTACAGTGGAATCAAGTTTAATGTACAGACATTACCACAAACAGCTGGACAATTTAGCAATACAGATTTTTTACCATTGATTCTTCTAATATTTTGAATTTTCTTAGGTTCACATATTGTGAGAAGATGAATGAAGCCCCTAAACTGTCGTATGATACAAATTAGGCAAGGCAGTTCCTGCAACTTAAAATATACACATATATGTATAATATTACTGCATGGTACAGAAAAAAAGTATGTATAAATTTTCTGCTCAACAAAGAGAGAAACTGGGTTTATAAGAAGTCCCTTAAACTGGCTTCTTTGGATTCCCAAAATATTTCTACTGCAAGTTCCACAGCTGTGGTTCTGGCTCCCTATTCACTTCCTTGAAAGCCACAAAACTTGATCCTTTTCTCCAACTTTTAGTCTGAGACTATCCAAGAAATACCTGCAGAATTGCCCTAACAGGAATGAATCCTGAGTGCTCGTACTTCAATATCTTTCAAAATCCAGAGACAAATTTTTTCCAATTCATCTATTTAGAAAGTCACAGAGGAAAGCCATTGTCTGATTGTTAGGTTTCCCTGGATTTATTTGATGGCCCGTTGAAGGAAAGAGTTGTGTCCAAAAACCTAACAATTTCTTCCCAACAATAACAAAGGCAATCTAAACATGATAACCTTCTCTCACATGTCTGCACTAACCTACCTTTCAGCAGATGGAGGAGTTAAAAAAAATCCCACTCCTGGTTATGGACAACCCCCCAGCTAGAGCACAAGAGGACTCCACTACAATTCTAGTAGGATTTAAGATAAAATCGCAGCTGATCCAACATAGGGGATAGAAAAACCCACAATTTATTTCGAAAGAAGAAAATTAAATCACAGTCAATACCTTTAAAGAGCAATATTAAGGTTAGAGAACAAGATAATTACGGAAAGCATGTAAACAAGATAGTGATACATAATTAAGAGATAGAAGTAGAATGTTACAGTGACATTTTACAGAGAGTTTTAAAAAGCCTTCATTTCTAGTGTCATACTCCACTTTTATACTTCTTCTGGCCTCAAATTATCACTTTGGTAAGAAACGAGCTTTGTACCATAACCTACTTTTAGCCTATATAGTGTAGACTGAATTAATTCATCATCAGTATTCATTTATACCAACGTGCCTATGTCTAGAAGTAGAACATTCAGGTTTTTTAAAAAAGAAAGAAAATATTCTGAAAAAAAAAAAAGAAAAAAAAAAGGAAAAAGGAAAGATAACATAAATGTTCATGTATACTGTTTTAAAAGTAAATTAAAGCTGTATTTGTCCATCACTTTTTGCAGCAGTTATGCTAAGGGTAGAGCTATTTTCATAGCACCACAGGGAACATATTTTCGCATTGGTGACATATTTTTGAATAATTGCTCCAGTGTATTAGGAATAAAAGCATTCAAAAGAAGCTACACAGTGTTACTTTCATCTTTCCTAAATATGAATATATCAGACTGTAGTGGTTTGAACCAGGTTTTCCCCCTGAAGCTAAGAAAGTGGTAAACCCCAGGGAGTGGTGACCCCTGGAAGTTTTGAAGTTTTGTCCAATGGGCGCTTCTGCGAAATGTAAACACACCACAAGCAAACGGAAGAGAAAGGTAGTTGTAGTTTGGTTGTAGAAGTGGTAGCCATGTTCTGAGGCCATGAGGAGCAGAGGGCAGAAGCCCCCTGGGGGCGCTTTGGCCCCCAGCCCCCAGTGGGGGCCTGCGGGGACCTGGAACAGCATAAAGCTGGGCTAGGTGCCTGCAGCTGAGAGGTAAGAAAGTTTTCTCCACTGTGAGTGAGCAGAGACAGCAGCAGCAGAAGCAGCTTTCAGAAGCGATGGCAGAGAGCCAAAAAGATAAGAACGCAGCAGAGATGGTTTGCAGCCAGGCAAGCAGACACAGAGATGTCTAATGAAGAGAGAGAGAGCTGAGAGAGCAGCAGGGAGAGAGGAAGCTGGGGTAAGAACTAGAATAAGACCCCATACCCCTCTGAGACCTCTGAGAAAGGAGGGAGATGGACTCCTATTAAGGAGAGGAGCCTTGGAGCACTGCAGCACCAGAGAGAGAGGAGCTGAGAAGCTCAAAGACGTCCTGAAGCTGGACTAGGACGGAGAAGGAATGTGGGGGGTGACCTTGGCCCCCCTCGCTGCTGCTGCCAAGCCTGGCAGCCTGAGACAGAGCACAGGAGCTCTGGTAGAACTCTTGAGTCAAAGGCTTTCAACTGAATGCTGCCCAAGATGTTCTGACTCAGGGGTGCACCCCCCTGAGGAAGGGGCTTTCCCAAAGATGCCCCTGCATTTCGTGATATGCCTGTGGTGAAGCGATTTTAGTCCCTGCTGGCAGTCCACAGGTGAGACCTTTGCTTGGAGTCGAAGGAGAACCAAGAGGGGTGAAAGGAGACCCCCTTGTGTCTTGAAAGACCCTCATTTGGAGATGATGGGCCAAGGGGCTTGGAGACCCCCTTGTGTATATTGAAAAGAGATCCAGCTCCAACTGCTGCATGGAATGGAAGACACAGAGAACCTGCTGCCTTAGAAGATGCTGCTGCTCGGAGTAGAGACTAGAAGGGACCTGTCCTTCTTCCCTCCTGGACTTTTATTTGGAGGGGAGAAGAGATCTGATCCATTGTAAATACTTATGTCATGGTAGAGATAGTTGTGATAGTGTGTATAATGTATCATAATATTTATTTGTATAGTCATTGTAATATATTCCCTTTCCCCATTTTGAGTCTCATGTGTTTGTCAGGAAAATCCATCTCACATTGGATTAAGATGTACCAGGGGGCTTGGACTAGGGAATTAGATTTTTTTGTGGATCTCAAACCATGACACAGACCCTGCTCCAACACTGCTTTTCTATCCATTGATAGTTCATTAGGTATTGTAGTATAGCATATATTTTTGTACAAATGAAATTGGGGGACTGCTAAGTTATAAAATAACAGAATCTTAGCATTGTTATGGCTGGAAAATGCACCTAAGATCACTGAGTCCAAATATGAAACTATTCAGACAAATTATTAATCTGGATTAATTTTAAAGTCTGATCAACTTCAAAACATTCAACTGAGCTTCATTTTAAAAGCTGGAATAAGTCTGTAGGTCCTCACAAAATCTTTTCCAACTTTTCTGCTTTTTCACTACGTAGCATTCACATGAATCTTCAGTTACCACAGTTTAGAAATGATCTCCTACTCAACAGTTTTTTGCACAAGCAAACCATGATTTGGGGATCTCAGATGAAGCATGAAGGCAGTCTGTGCACCACACAGCCCTAATATACATAGGAACTCTCCATGCATTATATTGCAAAATTAGAGAGAAATAGCAGGTGGAATTATGAAGACTGACAATGTAACCAGATGCAGGATCTGGCTGTAATAAAAGAGGCCAAAGAATTATATGCTGAAAAAACTGCCTAAACCCTTTATGATCCCATTCATACCAAGCCTTGCCACCTGGTTTTGGCATTTGAAAGAGAATTTACATCAGAAGAGATTAACATTGTCTCTGGGACTAGTCAAATTTATTCTAGAAAACTAATGTGAGGCAAATAACACTCCCTAAGAGCATTTATAGGAATGAGACAAAGCAGATCAACATTTTAATATCCAACAGCATTATGTTACTCATCTATTGTAAAGGGAAAGAACTCACTATACAAATCATAATAATAAAAAAATATAAAGTAAGCACTACCTAAAATGCCATAATCATGTCTTACTATAAACAGACCTAATTTGTAAAAGCAAATGTGTGTATAAGACATCCAACACACTTTTCCAAGAACAAGACCCAATGTTTTTCCAAGAACAGCCATGTAACATAACAGCGTAGTTGTACAGAACAAAATTATTTAAAGCATTCTGTAAACAGGTAAATGATCAACTGATAGGGTAGTTGGTTGGAAAATATCAGCAAATTTTAAATATCTGCGATGTTGAAAATGAATAAACATATCCATGTGATATGTCAGTGTGCACAGAGTAGATGATGTTATTGACAGAGCTTGGTATATTTCATATTATCATTATGTTTGATCTTGATCAGTCTTATTCAAATAATTACTATCAGAACTTCCCCACATCCAGTTATTTATTTTTCTGAAAAGCTGTTTTACTTTTTCAACATACAGGATGCATTGGGAAATGCTGTCAGATATCCTGGGGCTTTCTCATGAATCTTGGTTACTGCAACTGCAAAAAATTTACATATAGCACACTGAGATATATTTTGTGAAAATACTGGCAGAACAGAATGCTCTCCAGGACAATATGTATCATGAGTATTAGTGTTTGGACAGCACACATCAT
The DNA here is from genome assembly GCF_001715985.3 of Manacus vitellinus. NCBI lineage: Eukaryota > Metazoa > Chordata > Aves > Passeriformes > Pipridae > Manacus > Manacus vitellinus. The sequence continues at coordinate 48,891,120 of NW_021940208.1, read as the reverse complement.
CATCTTGATTGAGATTTTCAGCTAGTTTATATGCTACATGAAAACACAAAGTTGTTTTATTTTTAAGTGAATAATCTATTTTATAAATAATTTATTTAATTTATACTACGTCCAAACTTTTCTTTCCAGTCACCTGCAGTCTTTCAGTGATATTCCAAGCATAACTTTCAATATAAACATTCATTAATAAACTTAAAACATTTGAAATATTGTCTTTATCATAAAAAGAAAATCAGAAAAAATGGCATTAAGGAATTTGAGTCAATCTGCCAAGAAAAGCCAAATCATAAGGCAAATGAGGAGACAGCTCAGGAGCTGGCAACACATTTGTCTGCAGAATCTGCCAGATAACCAGATGTTTCTGCTACACAAGAGTGCCTAGAGCTTAGCATGGGAATCCTACCAGAAATAACTACAGTACAAAATTTATGACCAACACTTAATCTAGGGAAAAATGTTCATTTCAGACCATGCTTTCATTAATTGTTGTCAAGAAAGTTTAGAATAAGTACAGAAGAAAGTTACCAAACAACTAATTGATAAATGCATCTCTAATTCACTGTAACTACTGTCAGATTGTAACAAGTAACTGAAACAGAAATCCATTTCTGCAATATTTTAAAAAAGATATTTGAGATCAATCATAAAAATAACTAAGCCAAGTTCACCAGTATTTCCATAGAGAAACAGGATGTTTGAAGGAAATCTAGATCCCAACATTTGCATGTGAAAAGTAGAAAAGCGGTTAAGAGACTGATGACAGAGTATGACTTTACAGCCTTTACAAAACCACAGCATTCAGTGATATCAATAGCAATTGTTTCTTTGACAAAATTGCAAGTCATGCTGCTACAGCCATTGCAATGGAGCAAAATTAGTATTGCCCTTTAATTTTCATTCTTCCTTTTCTCTGCAGTGAAATTGCACAGGCAATAAAAAATAAAAACTCTTCTAGTGGTCATTGATGTGACCCTTTCACAGCTCTCTGCAGTAGTACATGCTGAATCTTTTGTTGACCAAATATAACTAATATAACTAAGCCTAGAGCCTAGTTTGAGTTCCTATGCCTCTAATTACCAAACATCAGTTGTTTTTTCTTTCTTTAACATTTGCAGTAGTTACTGTTTTCCATGAGAAAAGAAACATCCAGTTTGGGCTCAGCTTGTCACTGAAGATATATCCTAGCCTCTCATCTGCTACCATGGCACTGATCCTCTTCTGTGAGTACCAGAAGTCACAAGATTCTGGGCTTTGTCATTATTGTCCAGCCTGAAAAATGCCTCTCCTTAGGTACAGCTGTGCACTCTGGCTCCTGTAGCTGCATGGTGTTGGAGAAGATCTGACCATTTTTTTTTTTGTCATTTCTGAGGCTCTGCATCTGCTGACCTCCTCCTGCAGCTCCCTTACTTGGTGACAGACTCTCTACCAGCAGCTAAGGGCACCATCTCCCCATTCCCTGCCTTACCAAGAGGCTCTGGGCACGTGCTCAGACCCCAGACCTGGAGAGCTGCATCCTCTCTGGGAAGCACCGTCTGACCTGAGGCTTCTGATGTTCCAGAAGTAGTTGCTCCAGTTGGTGCTGAGAACAACCACAGAGGTGCATCACCACCAGCGCTCAGTACATGGTTTTATTGCAGTTTGCTGATAGCTCATTATGAAAAAGGTGTGCTTACCACTCTCTGTAAGCCTGCTGCAAAAGCGAACCTATTACCATCATTCACCTGTGGGTTGATAGTGAATCAATAAATTCATGATTTGCATTTTAAACACTGAATATGTCCTGTATATTCATGCTTGTGAGCACTTGAAGAAAGTCATGATTCTCCTCTTGTTCTTTCAAATGGTATCCCCAGTTCATTTCAGGGTCTCACAGTCATCATCCCACCATGACAGCATCTACCACTTCAGTGTCTTACCAGTTAATGTGAAGAGTTTATTTGCATATCCATTTTCACATAAGTTCTAACTAAAAATATCATTGATCTACTGAAAGGCTGGTGGTGCAAAGTGTATCCCTGGTAAACATAAAAATATACACTGCATTCAAAACCAGAAGTTTTTTTGTGAAAACCTTCTTTCCTATTTGACTTGTGACTTCCCCAGGTTTGCATCTACTGATGTCAGCAACTTATTCAAATACAAGAGATTCTCAATTGTGCATTTAAAGACAGCATGAAGACATGTATTCTTTTATTCAGAACTTAAAAGGTTTTTCATATTCCAGCACTCATACAAAGATGATCTCAGGTAACAATATTCCAACAATGCCCATTGTGAGAAATTTTGGGCAAATCCAAAAAATCTGCAGAATTGTTAATAGTGCAATGCCCTCCAGAGGACTCAGGGGTCCTTCCGCCAGGGAACATCCTTTCTTCTGCCTGCATCAGGCAGAGGATTATTGCAAATTAAAAAAAAAAATAAAAAAAATTAAAATCTCAGAACTCTGGACAGGCCATTAGGCAAAATTCATTCCTCATCCAAATGCACTGGAAATACTACTTCTCACAACAGGAAAAAAGATCCAGTTAAGTAGAAGCTGAATTTCTCTGCTTGTCTGCAGGCACTTGAGTATAATAATCATCCCTGCAATCCCATGGATCAGACTTTGTTCAGATCTGAAGACCAAGAGCCAGTAACCATTTGGCTAAATCATTATTCACGTGTACTGTTTAAACAGTTACATGTTTGCAGCAGCAGCAGCTTTAAGCTCTCCTTCTGAGGCTTCTCTCCTCGCATTAGCATCAAAGGTCTTCTGTTTGAACTCCCTCAAAAGGCAGTCTCAAGCTATTTTCCAGCTGGAACGATATATAGACAATCCTACAAAAAGCCTCCCACAGCCACCACCTTGTTGCCTCTTGCCTTTTCATGCCTCGCAAAGGCTCAGAAGGGTCAGTTTCCTCTCGGTGATTGGGAGCAAAAGCTTTTGCCCTGTACTGCCCAGCGCGGTACCTCTCAATCCTCATTTTAAAAATGCTGACAAAAAGCCTGAGCATTGCCATGGAAACACTTTACCCAATACTCTTGTAAATCTATTTGCCAATAGATTGGGTCTTCAAGGCACTAAGAAACCCTCACCTCCTAAATAACCAGCACATACTTTCCTCAAACAGAATGTTTTACCACTGTTTTAAAGCCAAGGCACAAGCTTTTCTTTTTTTCTTAGGAACTGCTAGTGCTGCTTGGACCCAGTAATTCTAATTTGCACAAGGAGTATTTAATTTCCTTCTCTCCTCCTCAAAATCAGAAAGTCCAAACGGGCCCCGAAGCAAGGCTTGAACACCACCTGTTGGTGAAAAGGCCATCAGCTGGGACCTTTATCATATACCTGCTTTTGTTACTGCAGAGGACAAACCTCTAGGATCATCTGAGCTGAAACACAGGAGAAATTGAGATGATGATGATGATGATGATGATACAGTGAACTTCCCTAGCAGTCTGAAAATGCCCTCTCTGTGGCTGGCCCACTAGCCATCCTTCCTTTGGCTGGGTAATGTTTTCTACTGCTCCTCTTTCCACTACTCCCATTAACTCCATTTACAACTTAATGATTTCTTTCTGTAGTACATCATTCTATTCTCCCTCCTGACCTGTGCTCTGAAACAACCTTCCTACAAACAGATACCACTGCATTTAACTCTGTATTCTTATGGGTTTTTCTCACATTTAGTCGGTTGAATAACATTTGCCATCTATTAACCCATCAATTTATCTGAATCATTCTGTAATCTGTCAGACTACTTATTTTTTCACTGTTTGCTACTTCATCTAATTGAACAGTATCTCAAAAATTTGAAACTTTATCCTTTAGTCTTGTTAAACTACCTAAAGTGTATAACAAAACCACAAAGGGATAAATAATACTCTTGTTCATAAATAATGAATTCTATTACCTCAGCATTACTTTTTCTCAATTCAGACATTAAATTTAAAGCCAATTTTTGTTCATTTTTATTCAGTGTTATATTCACTTCCAATTTTCATATTCAGTAGTTCTTTACTAGGTACCTTTCCAGATACACACAAACAGTGCATTTTGAATGGTCAGTGCCAATTTCAAGCAGTATTTTCCTCTCTGCTCATACAGCCAAGTAACTTAAAAAATCCATGGACAACACATTAGTAGGATGAAATCATCTCTTCTTGTAATAACTGTTGTCAAAAACTACTTTTTCAGAGATTTTTTTATGAGTTAATCAAAGTAACATTGGCCATTTTCCACGACAGCCTTGCAAGATATGGTCTTTATTCTGTGTCTGTCTCTGAAAAGAGAAGTCTCAGGGTTAAAAGCTGGATATTCCCTACTCCCTACCCTGAGTCCATATTACGAATTTAGTGATGAAAAGAAAATTCTGGTTCTTTTGCCACTTCTTTTATTATTTAAGAGCTTTCCTGGTCCTTTGGACCTATATCACCTAATAATCACACACCAGATCCATTAGCAGAACATGGATCACATGGGCATCCCTGGTGTCAGTTAGACTTATCACTGTTCTAGTGTTATATGCCCTGATCATCCTAATATTGACTCACAAAACTTAGGTATCCCCTGTGAGAAAATAAAGCATGAAGAACTTTAGCTATCTCCAGGCTAATGCTGTAAAGTTGCTTCCTCCTAATAAAAGGAGTACATTTAATAGACTCATAGATTTACAGTGGAGATTTTTAAGCCTGAACGGCAGAGGCCAGATATACTTGACAATGTACTTGACCATGTACTTGACCATGCATGCAAGGACCTATCCTTGACTGGAGTCATTTCACCTGAGCCAGAATAACCTCTCAAGCTAGAGTGTGTAAGGCACATCCACACTAATGGCTTGAACTCATGGTTCTGGACTGGCAAAGTTCTGTCCACTATGCCTCCAAATATACCTCTGCTAAAGGCAAAAAAATGTCATAATTTCCACAAGTGGTTTACTTCAGTTGCTGTGTTGTGTGATATGGTCCTTTGAGCCTGACTGCAGGTAGAAGGATGCCTCCCATAACACAAAGGCGAGGAAACAGGAACTCTTATGTCACATTTTTCAGACACAATACAGTAAAGGCAAGAACAGCAACTGCAAATAATAAATCTGAACAAATAGTAATAAACCCTTTCCTGTGTAGAGAAGAGATGATCACATTTACATACTGAAAAATAAGTACATGTGATGATTTCACACAGCTCAAAAATCACCTGAGGTTTTCTTCTTGTTCATAGCACCATTTTTCTGGTTGGAATTGGTTTTAGTCATAGACCCCAGGACTGAACTGGCATTTAGGGCAGCATCTGAAAATGAGTATGGAGCTATTTGGGACAAAAGTTCACAATTCCAGATTGTACCTACACTGCTTTGTTTATTATTTTAAAAGGTATAAATACCCTTTAACAAAAACAATCAGATCTCGTTAATTTAATCAAATTTGAGTTTCTCCTGGGAGTCAGTCTTTACCCCCACCATGTGCGCCATTCTTGGTCCTTCTACTCAGGCTCTCCTTTACTGCACATTCTTTTAGAATTGTGAATTCCTAGAGTTCTATTTATTGCTTTCCAGATTATATATTAATAATAATAAAGTTAAAAAATATCTTTATCAACCATTCTGCCAGTCTCTCTGTCTTGTAAATTGTAGTCAATGTCCAATGCCTTTTTAAGTCAGCAGATCACTATGAGAAAATAAATGGAATGGTGACTGTTATTAGAAATTCACTTAGTGATAGGAACTGGTAAGAATATTTTTAAACCCATAAAAAAATTAAATACATTAATAAAATTGAATCTATCCAAAAAATAGTCCCTGAGACTGATTAACGTACACGTTAATGATGGTAAAATTTTTGTCTAAATGGGAAGACTTTCAATAGTAAAACAAATACCACACAAAAATGCAGTGTCCCAGCTAAGTAATCACTTTGAACAACCAAACTTGTAATCTCTTTGAAGAATGAATTCACGGTAATTTGAAGAAAATAGTTTTTAAAAAGTAATTTCTGTAAAACCAGGTTGAATATTATAAATTCTTATTTGTTAATTCTTTATCTACTCAATCCCAAAACAATCCTTCTATTATTCCCCCTCAAACTTAGAATACCTTATAGAATCACCTGGATCACTCAATTTGGAGTTTTTCTAACAGTACTATTATATATCACTTTTTAGTTCTTATAAAATAATGTATAAGCTGAACATTACCTTATAATTTGGTGTACAAGCTTTTCACTTTTAAATGTTTTATTTTAATTATAAAATATTCTTTTCTCCATAAAAAAAATGTTTCATTTGGCCCTCGATAATAAAGCATTGAGCTGGTATTTTGTAATCATCACATGATATTAATATGTCATTCTTTCCAAATACAGAACATTAATAACCATTGAACAAATCTGCTTTTTCTGCCAAAGTACTCAGCAGCGCTAAGAACTGCCACTGTGTTCTTAATAAGAGAATTTTTTAACCACCATAGTCCAAAATAACACATCTTTCAACACTTGAAAGATGTGTTATTTTCAAATTGTTTCCTAAGGTGCTGGTCACAGTGGCAGTGTTGTGTTTAATTATATATTATCTGCATTAGTGGGACAGACACACTATTTCTAATAGATATCAAATAGTATAGGAGTAGGTAATACTTGTCTTTCCTTTGGAAAATTCTTGGTATCAAAAAGCGTTGTGGGGTTTTTTTTAAAACAACTTGCAAATTAAACTGCCTAAATTTGTAGTGTTGTATACTACTTATCTCCTTTATTTTTTGTTTCAAGTATTTTGATTTAATGTTAGTAGACAATTTAACACATCAAAACTATTTAAAGTTGCAGACAATAAGTCTTTCAGTATTTATGTTTCATCTTTGTCTCTCCTAATTAAAATCTGTAAGAAGTAATATCTTCTAATAAAGGGGAAAGAAGTGGATGAGGGAAAAAGGAAAGAGGTAACAGTGAAAAGTGTTAAAATTTCTTTCATTCCCAAGGTACTATTTGACCCATGAACTCATTTTTCTCATATTTGCCAAATGTTTTGCATTTGATTTTTTAATACTAATAAGATTATATGCTACATATATTTTAAGTAGACTGTTGCCCAATTTTATTTTTGTATTCATTTCAATATCTAATACTAGTTGAAAAGTAATTAGCAGAGAATACTCTTTCAGAGCAACATTTCTAAACAGGACTACATTTAACTTTAGTCTACAGAAACAGCCAAGGAGGCAAATGGAAGAAAGCTTTAACCAACATAACCAACCTGAGTTTAATCTCCATTAAGCCATTAATCTTCATACAATAAGGTAAAAAGATTAGAAATGCAACTTCAAAAAAAAAAAAAAAGAAACAACCTTACAAAGTCAAAGTATCTAAGTTGGATACATTTTTTTTGGTCTTTATTTGAGTAATCTAGTGAAAAATGACATAATATGCAATTCCTTGCATTACCCTAGCCATAATAATGCAAAGTATGTCACAATAAAAAGGACAACTTTCAAACAAGTAAGGCAACAGGTCTCAAGTAAGATGGAAAATATTTTTTGCCAAGAAAACAGTGTGAGTTATAACTGGCAAGAGTCAGAATTTTGATATAAGCATGCTTCATGAGAACAGACTGACAGGAGTGAGGACAATAAAATGCCCTGTAAGTGTCAGTGGTTAATAAAGCAAAGCAACATTAAAGGAAAATGCTTACAGGAGAGTAATGCCCAACTTTCTCCTTTTAAATGCCGTCCTTTATAAAGTTGTTAATGTTTATTCATGCTTTTCAGTCTGACACATTTTCAAAAAGTGCTATACGTAACTTGAATCTACATATAAATTCATTACCCATCATTCAAGAGCCAGTAGTGAAATTTTATAAAGCATATTGTTGACTTTCTCAAAGTACTGTTTCTTCTGATGTTAACATCAGTAATTTTCTTTATTTTCCCTTTTTTTAATTAAAAGCAGTGTGGATTTCTGTGTATTAGAGGGATACAGAGTTTTTGCTTTCCTCATCAAAGTTGGGAAAAGCATACCATTGTGTTATTCAACTGATTCATATGTACACTCATTATTTTTTTAAATCTTTTTCTGAACGAACATTAGGGTAAGGATAAGAGATGGTTCTAAACCTAATTACTTGGCTTGGCAAGGGTTTTGCTATACTTTTAGACAATAACCTTTCAGTACTCTATTTTACATCAAAAACCTGTACACAGAAATCCCTGGGAACATCCTGTCAGTTCCAATAGCAAATTACAGCATACATCCAATAATGTTAAAACACTATATCCCAGAAATATCAAACAAAGAATTAAAAGGTAAAAACAAGTAAAAAAAAAAAAAAAAGGCTTTCAGCCATTAACTTCCCAATGTCCCAGTGGAAATATGTGGCTCAGAACTATAAAATGAGTTCTTGTTTCTCTTTGGAATTGATCATTCCTGTCCTGGTAAATATTTTAAAAGCCAGCATGGGCTATCCCAAGACTTGCTGGCTTTTAAAATGTTTACCAGGATAGCGTATTAGGCCAAAAAGCTAGATGTGCTGTGCTCTTGTCTTCTTGTGCAAAACCAAAACTCTGTCTCTCCAGCTCTTGGTATGGATATGGAAACACATCTGTATTTCTTCTGGCAGCAGAGACTCCATGGTTCAACTTGCTTAGGCCCAGAAATTAGCACTGTTCTCCTAAATCCTCCCATAGGTGCTACACATTTTCTGACATTCAGCATTCCTGTGAGTCTCCTCGCTTACCACCTGCTGTTTGGGCATCCGGAGTAAAACTGTGTGGTGACAAAACAAGTTAAACACATACATAAGCAATATGCTTCTCTAGACAGCAGATACAGCTGCTCCATGCCTCAAGGTTCATGTGCTCACCACCTTCACTTCAGCATGTGTGATGCAGCCAGGTAACCAGCCATCCTTTTGGGTCCCCATTAAATTCCTTGCAGGGGAAGGAATTAACATCTGGCCCACTTGAGGAAGCCGGCTGGCTTTCCCTTCCTCACACCTAAGGCACAAGGCCATGGTGTAAAATGATCAAAGATATATAAACAAACTTTTAAAAGTTTAAATGTGGTTCTTTTATAAAGTTAACAATTGAATTCGAATTCACAATAATGAGACAACGTCTCATAAGAGTATCTCACTGAAGGGAACTGCCTTGACTTAGTTTCTTAGTACTGGGGAGGGACAAGTTTGTGCCACCTACTGTTGCTGCCTCCAACTCTGGGCATTCAGTCTAGGAAAGAAATCAGGTTTTAGTTGCTGCCAAACTGGAACCTCACACAGCAGTAAGTTCACAGTGCCATCCAGAACTTTGTAATAAAGCAAAACTTGAGCACCTCTTCATATTTACTGAGCACTGAAATATTATGCCAGAATTAAAGGGTATTTCAAATAGTTTGAATGTGAATCAGAGGTTATTTCAGCAGATCCAATGGGGTAATTACAGGGTAGGAAGAACAAACAGACTGTAATGGAATAGTGAGACAGGCAATCATAGACAAACTGTTTACTTCCCTGCTGATGAATGAATAGAGCAAAGGGTCACCTAGGTGAGTTTTTTTATTTAATTTTTTTCCTGGCAGATTTAGTCTTGAAAACAGGCTTAACGGAGAAGACCAGGCTGAGTATTTGGTAGCAATGTACTGTGTATTTTTAACACTGAACAGTTTAGTGGAAGTCTTCAATCACCATCCAAAACAGGTTTTATTATGGAAGAATGGTGATTATGTTCCAGTTATAAAAGGAAGGATGAGACACAAGAAGTTTAAGTTAACCTATCCCACAGTCAGATTGAGACAGGGTAACAAGACCTTCCAATTCTTAATCACAAGTTTAAGCAGTTTCAAAGCAGTTGGCTTTGTAAGGTTGTAATCAAGTGCTAAGAAAAAAAACCCTTTGACTGAAGCTCCCAGAAATTGCACCTTGGAGTCATTAAGCCTTTAGTGACCAGTGACAGCACGACTTGATGAAGGAGTGATCCTGCTAGGCATGAAGTTTGAGACAGAGATAGTAGTTTTATGATTGCACCTTATGTTAATAGAGAGATGTCTAGACCCAAGCAACAAATCCAATTTTTCTTTTTTGATTTTTTATTTGAACGAAAGATTTTCATGTTCATTCCATCAGTATATCTTCAACATATGAACTCTTAAGATCTTGAAACTTCAAAAATGCCTACTTGCATTATTAAGTCTCTGCTTTCTGTCATGTGTTGTGTACCATCTTCCAACATGTACTTGTCGTCCAACAGGAAATGTCCAAAAATGCATCTCACACTCCACAGAGAAACTCAGGAATAATCAGTGCAACCAGTTAGCATATATTCAGAAGAAAAAGTCAAGTCTACTACAGCTTGAGAGATCAAGGAAATGTGAGAAATAGAAAATAATATGGGAGAGATGTGTGTTAATGAGGTAGGCAGAACTATCCTAATTAACAGACCTTCCTTAAAAAGACAGTCCACATCAATGTTTTCTTTTCTGCTTTTGTGCTTGCTTTTTCCTGATGTAAAATAGAGAGCTTTAGAAAAGAAAACCTCACAGGATAAAGTTATTACATTTCTAATAAAGAAATGCAAAATAAGTTGGTTTAGTTTCATAACCCATCTCTCCTCATGTCAAAAACTATTTTAAACCGTTTCTAATTTTTGTCAAATGAGTCAAATGAATTAAGCATTATTTCAGTAGAAGTTCACCTGTAGTTCTGCTGATTTTTTTTTACCTTGTCACATAGACATACTTTGACTTTGTGTCTGTGATGACCCTGAGCAACTCTGAAGCCAGGTCTCCTTCAGCAGGAGCTGGACCAGCCAACCTCAACAAGTCTCTTCCAACCTAAATAATTCTTTGATCCTATTCTGATGATGGCTATGAATCAGCCCATTCTTTCTGTTTTCAAAAATTAACCAATGCTGGTGAAAAAAATGGCAAAAAAGTAAGAGCTCTGTGACTAGACAAGACTTACTTCATGACATCAAAATGTATTATTGTATATTTATAATAAAAGGTATATAGAAAAAGGGATTTGCTTCAGAGGGATTTCTAACTCATGTGTGTATTTTTCATTTTTCTCCTGCCAAAATTTCTGCTTGACCATGAGAATAAGCACTTTTCACAAAAGCAAAAAAAAAAACCAAACCTGATTACTTCTGACATGTGATGGATTTCTGGTGGGGAGTACAACTGTGTCATGGTTTGAGAGCCCCAAAAATCCAATTCCATAGTCCAAGTCCCCTCCCACATCTCAGCCCAGTGTGAGATGGTTTCCAGACACCACACGAGACTTAAATGGGGGAAAGGGAATATATTACAATGACTGTAGAAAATAAATACTACAATACATTATATACAATCTTAGCTATCTCTACCATGATATAAGTATTTACAATGGATCAAATCTCTTCTCCCCTCCAAATAAAAAGTCCAGGAGGGAAGAAGGAAAAAGATCCCTTTCCACTCTCAGAGCAGCAATGTCTCATAGGCAGCAGGTTCTCTTCTTCTATGCACCAGCTGTAACTGGATTGTTGTAGCTGGATCTCTTTTCAATACACACAAGGGGGTCTCCTTTCACCCCTCTCATCCTTCGACTCCAAGCGAAGGTCCCACCCATGGACTGCCAGCAGGGACAAAACTCACTTCACCACGGGCATATCACGAAGTGCAGGGGCTTCTTCGTGAAAGTCCCTTCCTCAGGGGATTTACCTCTGAGTCAGAACATCTCGGGCAGCTTTCAGTTGAAAGTCTTTGCCTCAAGAGTTCTACCAGAGCTCCTGTGCTCTGTCTCAAGAAGCAGGGGGGGGGGGCAAGTTCACCCTCTTTGCATTCCTTTGGTCATCCTGGTCCAGCTTTCCAGGATGCTTTGAGCTTCTCAGCTCCTCTGCAGTGCATGTTGCACTTCACCCCTCCCTTCTAGGAGGTGAGGGGTCTCTAAGGAGTTTGGGGTCTTTTGGTTTCAGTTTCTTACCCCAATTCTGTCTCTGTCTGTAGAGCTTAGTCTGCTCTCTCTGCTGCTGGTTCTTGTCTCTCAGACAACTCTGTGTCTCTCTTGCTCGGCTGCAATGCCTCTGCTGCTTCTTCAGTTATCTCTTGGCTCTTAGCCACTATCTCTGGACGCTGCTTCTGCTCTGTCTCTGCTCACTCACGGTGGAGAAAACTTCTCTAGTTTTCAGCCACAGGTACTTAGCCCAGCATTATGCTGTTCCAAGTCCCTGCAGCCCCCTCCCCAGCCAGGGCTGGGGAGACAGAGCCCCCCCCAGAGGGGGCTGCTGCTGTTTCTCCTCGTGGCTTTTACAACATGGCTACTTCTTCTACAACAACTACAACTACCTTCTCTTCCGTTCTGCTTGTGATATGTTTATATTTTGCAGAAGCGCTCATTGGGTAAAACCTCAAGGGTCACCACCCCCTGGGGTTTTACCATTTTATAACTGCAGGGGGAAAAAGTGTTTCCCCCCACCACAACCTGTATGTGTATATCTGAATTTCAGAAAAGCACACTGAAATTCCTCTTTTGATCATGAAGTTTAGTTTACCTGTAGTGTTGAGCATGTGACATAATCAAAATCATGACACAAAGATGGCTACTGTCAATAGCAGTGATAAGAGCCTGAAAATGCCATCTCAGCACAGCTCATAGTAATATTCCTGAAGTTTAATTTTTCTAACCTTGTCATTTCTGCTGTCTGAAAAAGAAACACCAATGTACTCTCTGCTACTTGCACCTAATTCCCTTTTGCATGTGATAACTTCACTATGACCACTGTAAACACTGCAGGCAATGTAACTGAAGTTTTGCAGGCAGGGTGAGTAATGAAGCAAAATGGTTGTTGTTTTTAATAGTTATTAAGAGCTGTATCTATGCCTATCTACTTCTTCCTCATTTCTTCTATTATGATGAAATCCTCTCTTTCATCCTCTGATGAAATTCTTCCACTCATCCTGTAGGATGAACTATTCTCTCTAGGCATTCTACACCATTTGTTCCAGTATCAGTGTCTCTGTCAATTCCTTGCTCATTTACCAACTGCACAATTGCTGATGAGATTCTAAGGACCACTTCTTAGGAAACAAAAAATATGTCTTAAAATTTCATGGCAATACTAGCTTAAAATATTTACATACAGAAGCCCACAAGGCTATTCAGCATCCTGTAAAACTCTGCATCACTTTTCATTCCCCAGGATTTGTAAATCAGAGAGCATTCCTACACTATTTGCAAAGCAGCAAAAGTGATCAAATTTCTCGGTCATATTAAAATTATTAAAACACAGGTGGAAATATATGTAGGAGAAAACACAAAATTTAGGGGTGGGACTGATATAAATGGTATGCAACACACTATCTTCGTATCTTCAGAGAGTACAACCTAGTATTACGTGTTTGGAAGTCAGTAGAAAATATTAACTAAAATTTCTATACATCACTAGGACAACATCTTGTAAAAGAAAAAAAAAGTGGTTTCAAGATGCATTTATAGGCGAAATAACTCCTAACAGAACTAATCTTGCTATATTACTTCTGAAACTGTTTGAAAGCCAGGTTTATCAAACTGCATCCTTGGCCAATGTACAAGCAATATCAATAGAAAAACTGCATGCAAGAACAGCAGAACAAATGGTCTTTACAGGCAGTATAGATTCTCTTTATTCCATTTACAAAAAAAAGAATATTTGTTTTTAAGGTTTACATCTCAAAACACAAAAAATTCAGTCTGACTTTGCATTGATTTGTCTCTATAGAAACCAGAAAAATGACTCTCAGTGTTTAGATGGCAAAGTTCTGCTCACGAAGTCACTCCACTGAATATGGACTGCATCTGGTTTAGTTTTCAAACTTATAAGTTTGAAAATCTATGATGCAAGTATTATTTTTAACTGCTTGTTTTACACATTCTAGTATTTTGGGTGGGGAATGAAACAATATTTTTACTTAAGTTGCATTTCTATTGCATAAAGAGTGTGAAAGTGCTTTTAACCTTAAAACACTACATTGGAAAAAGCCAGCACTGGGGGGAAAGGAATAAAGATATTTAACTAGGTTAATTTCCTTGCTCATTTCATTTTAATGCCAAAACATATCTTGTAATGCCAATACAATATGTTTCAATATAGCAGTCAAACAACCATCTTTTTTGGCTCTCTCTCATGTTTTTTCTAGAAATATATCTTACCTATCCAAATGTCTCAAATAGAATTTCCCCACCTAGCTGTTTGGCTGGAAAGGTGTTAGCATTTCCCTATTGATTTTTGGCATCTGTTAGTTTAATATATCCCTTCTGTACCACATGCACAATGTCTCCAGGCACTCGTCTCCTTCATTTTCAAGCTGAATGAAACCACTGGGTCAGGAATTTTGTGAATGTTACCATCACAAAATTAAGTCAGTTTAAAAACTGTGGCTGCTATAATAGACCTACATTTTCCTGTTCTGAGGAACACTTTGTACTGCATGAGGTCTCATACATTCCAGCCACCACTTGTATGCAAAGTCTTTACGTTTGTTTCTAGCCTTTAATCCTTTTCTTCTTCTCACTTTTACCACATTAAATTTCCTATGTGCACTTTGATTCTTTTTCAGCCAAGCAATAAGACACGGCAGAGTGGAACTCTTGGCTTCTGATGCTTGCCAGAAGGTGTTAGGAGCTATGCAGCCAATGTAATGCTCAGTCTGATCCATTTTTGAGAAAGGATTTAAAAATTCAAACTGACGGTTCAGAATAGAAACAAAAGCTTGAGATTTTGACATTGCTATAACAAAAAAAAAAGTGTGTTTGAGGAAGTAAGTACTTATTATAAAGGTGTCAAGGAGATGACCAAATGAAATGTTAGCTTTTAGGCAAGAAAGAGACTGTATATAGTGACATTAAAGTAGGGACAGAATTAGCAAAACTATATGACTCACTGAAAGACGCTTAAAACCACTTCTGTGACTCACATGGAAAGAAAAGAAAGATCAAGAGGGTAAGAACACTGTACAGTGGGAATGTCCGTTATGTGAAGAGTATTGGACTCTCCAACATCGGCTTCCGTCACTACACTTGTGAGGTGACAATTCTGTTGCTCAGTACAGATGGAGTAACATCACCGTCTAAAAGTACAGCCTTTTCTTCTGAGGTTAACCTAACAAAAAATTTTAAGCACTCCAAAGTTGTTTGGTTTCATAGAATACACAGTTCAGAAAAGCAGATACTTCCCTTACAGAAGCTTCTGAAGTCGTTGCTGCTCAGCAGCAACAAACTATTGACACATTATCACTGAGACCAAAACACAGCTCCATGAAGGGCTTGTCTGAAGGGATGTGGGGGACACTGAGCTAAAGGAGAAGTTAAGCAGCAATATTTTCACATTCACTGGATACAGGAGAAAAGGTGAAGACTGGGGAAGATTTCTGTGGGGGCGGAATTCCCTGTCTCCTTCCTACAAATGTGGACAACAAGTGTGATGAATACCATATGCCTGGGGAATGCAGGAAGATCAAGAGAAGGAAAGAAGGAAGAAGAAATATTCATACAGAACTGTGCTGTATGCTGTGTATATGGAATTATCCTGTGTACAGACTCGAGGTTTTAAGTTGAAGAAGGGAAAAGTAGGGGCAATTCCCTGATTGCCACTGGTATGAAAGTAATCAGGTGTGAGATACAAGTGTTGTCCCCCAACAATGGCAGCACCTTTTGACTTGCCATCAATCTAAGTAATGTTTTCAGCTATTGGCATAGGGTTCTGTTCATTGCCATCCAAGAATAATTAACTTTCTAGAGGGTAATATTGCACTGAGACAACATAGGGGATACATAGTGTCATGGCAGCAGTTAAAAAAAAGGCAATGTAATGTTACTTGCTACCCTTCTTTCATTATCTGGCAAAATATTTTTATCTTTTTACTTCCAGTGGAAAATGCAAAACAGACGTGGTTCCTGGTTAAGTAGGAATTATGTTACTTGCTTTTTAATGAAACCAACAAGGATAAGAATATCATTTTTGACATGCTCTGTATTATTCTACATCAAACTGCAGGGCAACCATTGGCTTTCCCTCACTGTTTTGCACATTTTGCCAGTTATTCAGTCAGTAGGTCAGTAGCTGACTAAGAATCCATTTGTTAAAACAAAGCAAATTAAAAAATAGAAATATTTCTGTTTAATACATCCACTCTTAACTTTCCATCAAATTTCAAGGGTTGGATAAAGTATGTTTTCCATGACTCTGAACTTGTTATAGGAGTCAATCCACCACTTATCTCTAGAAGGCATTAATTTATGCCTCTCTGTTGAAAAGATGCCTATACTTTAAACAAGCAAACTTGTTCTCAGAATCATTCCTGCTTAATAACTTGGTAGTGGTCATTTAAGAATGTGATCATTTAGAAACTTGAAACAGACACTCATATATTATAAATACTGCAGAAAATGAAAGTTCCTAGTATTAACGGATTAAATTCAATGGTTATGCATCAATTTCAATGAATTATTACATTTAGAAACATAATAGCATGACAAAAACTATGTTTATACTTCCACAAATACTCCTCACTAAGGCAGAACATTAAGTTGAGAACTGGTTTCACAGCAGCATCAAAGAAAATCAGCCTCAGAGACCTCTGGAAGAGATCATCTGGTTCACTTCTGTGCCTTGAGACACAAAAAAGTGTGTGTTGATCCTTCCTGACAGATACTTGTCCAACCTGTTTTTGAAACTCCCAGCAACAGAGGTTCCACAGTCTCCCTAAGACAAGCTTTTTACAACAGTCAAAAACATTCCCTCTCTTGGGAATATGCAGCACAATGCACAGATTATTGGAAGTAACTAAAATAAGCTGTAAAATTTCAGTGTGCTGTGCCACCTATCCCAGCAAGGAGAAAGGGGTGAAGTAGTAGAAGTGACAATACGGCAGTGTACACCTGATTTATGCCTATTTTAAAGTTTCTGTGGTTTAGATTCATATCCTGAACAAGATCTGTATGAAAAAAAGTGTGAGCTAAGCAACAGTATTTAACAGATTCCTGGAACACAAGAGGAGAGTTCATTGATTTGAAAAATGCCATCGGGGACATAAAAAGAGCTAAGGTGGGTCCAACTTCCACCCAGGTTCTCACAGAAACAACTGTTCTTTGATGAACTAGAGGAATGGATTAGGAAAACTGTAAGGAGCAGTGCCAAAGAATTGAGCCAGACAGAGACCACCCAAAAAGCAGAAAAGGTTCCATGAAGAGGGACTCGAATTAGGAAAAACAATTTGGCAACTGGAGATAACCAAAATGGTCAAAGTGGAGGTGGCAACCACTGCTCATACAGAAAAAGATGGAGAAAAAAGCCAAGACAACACCTGAAACCCAAAAATACAGAGAACTGGAAGCCCATATGAAGGACCAGAGGAATTATGTGCTATTTTGAAAGAGCTTGATAAAAAATGATCCAGGCAGAGTAAGACTACTTTAAAAACCTCCAACTGTGAGTTCCTTCGATAGGCACCTATGAAATAAAAGGAAGTCTGAGGTCACTGTACTATTTACATACAGCCTTCAAGATATTATCCTGAAAGAACTTAATTCAGAAATTCTCATATGATATGACCTTTTGAAACCCCCTATGGAGAAATCATTTCTGAACAATATCTGTAAATAAAAGCTTTTATAGACTGCTTGTAAGTGTAGCAGACATACATTTAAAGCAGTTGACAATTATAGTTAAAATAGAATTTTCTCATTTACAAAAACTTATATACAAAAGTATTAAGATGGTGAGAGGAGAGGGGATTGACATCCTGCTGATCTAATTACAAAATCTTAATTTTATTGGGACTTTCCAAATCGGCAGACCATTTAATAAAACTTGGCATAGTTCTGTCAGTGTAATCGATTCTTTTATTAACACAACAGTCTAAATCTTTAAAAGATTGGTTTTCATTTATTAGAATGTTTTCTCGCACAAATCTAATTTCTACTAAGTCCAACTCTGCCACTCTGGAAAAAAATTATTTTGGTAAATGTCCTATCAAACTACCACTGAGTAACATGTAACTCTTTAAAGTAGTACAATACACAGAAGAAAAAAGCAGAAAATCATGTAAAATGTTGTCAAGTTTAAAATCATTCTAAACTTTGGAGATGTCATTATTGTGGTTACTGCTTTACCATTACCGCTTGCAGATAATTGACAGGGTCTGTATTTTGCTGTTGTAATTTTGTCCGCTATTACCTGGAGATTCTGGTCAAACAAGGGAAGAAAATGTTGAGACCAATTCTCAGTTGGCATAACTTTATTGAATTTATTAGACTGCTGTCAGAAGAAAACATAGGTTTCCATTTAGATTGAAAAAAAAAAAAAACAACAAACCACCATCTGCTTTTATTAAAACATATTTTTAACCTGAAGAGTAGAGATGAGTGACAGGGTCCACTCCTAAATCTAACAAAGTACATGACTGGGGTTTGGTAATTTTGTCAATCCCATCTCCAATCCATTTTTTAAATTTTGATACACAAAGGTAGTAGAAAGTTAAGCATTATAAATCTTGAAGAGACCTTGTACAATTATTTTTTACTGTGATACACAAATTTATGCCACAGTTAAGTCTCTCTGTTTAGAAGAGGCCATATACAAAGGGAAGCAGTTTATGTCCAGTGCCAATGATATGCTCTAACATTTCTCCGCCACGCTTCAATTGATTAAGCAGCCTTTGGGAAAAAAAAGGCAGTAGGAAATGTTCCAGTGCCTCTCACTATAGGATGATGGCCTAAAGCCCTGGGAATGAGAAAATTATATGTTCAAGAAAGAGAAGAAAATTTCACTGCATCTGGGGTTGGTGGAACAGCTTAGGCAGAGTGGCTCATTCTGGGAAATTCTCAGATGGATTTTCAGCAATGGAAGCAGGAAAGATATTACTCCAAGAGCACTTCAAGGCAACCAGTCTTAGGTTAAGCTGCAGTGGCTGAATCAGACAGGGTTAAGAGCTGGGATTTTTTTGCCCCAGAAAGGGCAATTTTTAAAATAAAACTTAGAGATTTTGCCCTAAATAAAAGGATTTCCACAAACACTAAGTGTAGGCAAATTCATGTAAATGGAAAGTTGTCCTACTCAACCACAATTGCTCCTACATTCTCAGATCTCATCTAGAGAAAGTGCTCTTTCTGAAGGTATGGGAAATTTTCTTTCAGTGATAGCTTGCACCTGGACCTCTTCCTAAGCACAGGAAGTTGTGCTTCATTACATTTGCTGTGTCTGTGATGAGAATTATCTGTGGAATGAAACAGAAGTGAGAATGAAACAAAATTATTTCAAAAGACAGTCACTAGAAGTACCAGGGCTATGACAGTACTTCAATGAAGTGCTTGAAGACCATTTCTGATTTTAAATACATTTCTTACTGGTTATCTGTTTCCCACTGAATTTACCTGACTACAAAGGCACCAGACAAAAAGCTAAGTAAGTCTGTAATGCTGACTTCTATGATTCTGTAACAGGAGGTCTCAGCCTTACCTCTGGAAGTCAGACTATCGTTGTACAATATATTCATTGCCACTACTCTTTCAAGTTTAAAAACTGTTTAAGAAAAAACTGAGTCAGTGCAGATCATTGGGGCAAAAGTGTGGTTTGTTCTGAGAGACCACATAATTGTTTTTTCATGTAAAGCATATAGTGATTAAGAGGCACAATTCTGCAAAAGTGTTCAGGAGAACAGCAGTGCAACATGTTCTTATGTAACTTTTGTCATGGCATTACCACCATTCAGCATGACTTGGACTTTCTGCAAGCATGCTCATGAAATGAAATTGGTTGTCCTTCTCCATTTTAGTTCTTCCCTGTTCCCAAAGTGAGAAGTCTGAACTTCTCCAGTAATCCTTCAAAGTATGACTTTAAAAACCACTATTTTGAGGACTGTTCTCTGGAACACAGTCTACCAGGCATGTCGTTGCACCTACAGTTCTCTGTGGGATTGACCTGCTACAAAGTCACCTTATTTATACGTGGAACACTTTTAAGCCAGAAACACACTGGCTGTTTTCATAAACCAAAGCTGCTCTCACTTGGATAATACATATAGGAAATAACAATTCAGTAGTATATAATGCACAGATAGCTCTTTGGAAAAAGAATACATGACTATTTTTTGTAGGAAATAGTATTTTTAGCACCTAAACCTGAAAAAATGTATTTTTGACACAGTCTTAACTGATAGTTTTCATACTAACAGACTTTATCCTTACACCTGATGGGGACTCAATGGTTTGAGAGTCCCTGAGCAGGACTCAGATACTTGGGCAATCTTCTGAGTCTTGCCATCAACCTTAGATGATCAGGAGGTATATCTTTGATCTCTGACTTTCAGCTTCCCCTCTTTTCAATATCAGAAAAAAAAAAAATCTTTTAGTAACTTGTTGCAAGAACTGCAAAGACAGGTGTACATGAGAGCTGGATAGTCTGATCATTACAGTCCACTGCCATATACCAGACATGTTTGCACCATCGAAAATGGGACTTGCAATTCTGGATGGGAGGAACCTATCCTACTTGTATGAGCCGGTTTTGCCATCAGCTTGTGGTCCCTAAGAGTCCAATAAATCCTATTCAGAGAGAAAGAGAGATTAAAGAAAGAGAGTGTCTCGAAGATTCCCCAAAGTGAACAAGATTATCATTATTCAACTATTTGAGAAAGAAAAGGAAAGTGGTTAAATTTCAGCTTCTGAACTACAACTTTGGAAAATAGGTTATTCACAACAGAAATGTATTTGATCCATCCAGATTTGTTGTTAGTTTAAAAATCTCCCAGAATGGGTCAAAAACTGTATAGTTGTACAACTGAAAAGACAAAGAAAATACCTCAACTAATTTTTTTTTTAGAGCACATACTCACCAGGACATACAGACATAGAAATGGTTTGGATTACGTAAGTTTAGCTCTTGTTCACAATCAAATGCCATTCATTATTCATCTCCAAAAGATACACCTGTATCTTCATCTGCTGAAAAGCTATTCAAATGATATACCAGCTCCACTTGCAACCAATAATTTCTGAAAGGGTAAGGACAGACCAGAAACAAGTCTGGCTTTTTCAGGAAATGGAGAAGAAAACTGTTTTCTTAAAAAGAGGCACTTCTGGCTTCTGAGACTCAATCAGCTTATACCATTGAGTTTTGCAAATATTCAGTTACTTTCTGTAAAATATTGTTTAAAACACTTGGAGTAAGGAAATAGGATGCCAAGAAGCCCGCATTACCTGACAACAAGCTCTTTTGCCATATGTGTTCCCCATATTTCAGACAAATGAATGGAATAAGGCAAATACTTAACATTTTTATCTTGCTTTAAACATGGTATCAAGTTTGTAAACTAAACCATTTCAAATATCAGGAAGCACTCATTTTCTTCTTGTCATTGATGCCTAAGTCCACTGCAGAAAACCATAATGAATACAAAATTAAAAGATGCATAACAGTATGAATGCACAAGACTCTCCAATAGAGGTAGACAGATTTAGAATTTCGTAACTGTCAATCATGCATCTTCAAGATTTAAATAACTTTAATGTATCCTTTTAATTAAATAGGAAATTACATGCAAAACAGGAAAAACACTTTAAATGAGCTATTTTTACATGAAGTAGCCTCTAACGGTGGATCATGAAAGCTAACATCCCCAATATTTAAATTGACTGACACCACTTGGGCCTGCTGGAGGCACGCAACTGGATAAAGCATGTCTGAGAAAGGTAGGCTTTGGCAGTGTTTTCCCCATAAAAATGCCCCAGATATGCCTCCATAGACTCTGGCTGCCACTCTTTAGGTCACTCTCAAGAAAATGCCTCACTTCGTATCACTGATGCTACTCAGGTGGAGAGGCAGAAGGGTAAAGCAGGTCTTAGGAGTGTTAGGAATGTAATTGCTCTTTCAAGATAGGGGACAAGTGCAATTATAATTAAACTCAAATCTTTATTCCTCTTCATATGGTCATGTAACTGCTTGAGCTGTGTTCCAGCCCACTCCCTATGTATCAAACGTACACAAACTCTTATCTGCAAGTAAAGACTCCCTCCATTGCTAAGAAATGAAGTTTTAAAAGGTCTTTTAAAGTAGTGTTTAAAAGTAGAACATTTTTTCATTATATACTCAGACTTGGAACAGAGGAGTGGAGGAAAATATGCCTCACTGGCTCTGGATATGTGTCTTTTCAATCTAGAATTATTGTTATGAACAAGGTTTGCAAGTGGTTTTGGCCAAAACAATCCTCTCTTTCTAAGGACATGTGAAAAAAAAAAAAAAAAAGAATTAAAGGAAAAAACCTTGAATTCCAACTCCTTCACCTTTCCTTTTTTCTTCATAGTTTTTCCAGCTCTAAAGGAAATTTGACTCAGGCAATACAACCGTGTTCATCACAAAGTAATGTGGCCTCCCTCCACCACCACACCATTCAGTTAAAACACTGCTAAGTTCACACACCATGTAAATACTTTGGGGTTCTTCTTTGTATGGCCAAAGCCAAGCATCAGTCTTTATAGGCACAAATTGCCCTTTTTCCTGAGATAGCACTAGCAATGTGTTCTTTCCTCATCAAAAACCTCATGGGAACTTTTTAAATGAGTGACATATTCTTTGCCAGGACAAACTACCTGGGAACACCAAGGCTGAAAAGTCTACAGTCCTGTGTCATAAGTGATAGATAATTTGAAGCCCTTTACTCGACCAGCTATCAATAATAAAACTTTAAATAAGCATAGAAAATTTTACCAAGCCAGTCAGTTTGTCTGACAAAGGCTGTCATAAGAACACTTACTGAAACATAGCCACTGATGAAGTAGGAAAAATCATTAATAAACCCTTGTGTAACATCTACTTGCTATTCACCATATCTTTTTCCATATTAATCATCCCAACACATAAAAGTTACAAAAGGATGCAGTCTGTGAAAGCCATTTTGTCACAAAGAAAATTCTTTCAAATAAATGAAAATATACTTCATTATCAACCTGTGAATAGCATGATAATTTAAACACACTTCAGAACACTTATTTGCATGAACAAAACTTGCATAAAGGTTTGCTTTTTCTCTGCAATGGATAAGCTTGTCACCTCAAACTACAGAAGGACAAAAGGTGAAGGAGATGCTGCTCTCCTCCTTTGTTTTTGGTGATAGCCTGAGTGGTTATATTCATTGCTCTGCTAGGTGCTCCAAAAGCCTTTCCCTTCCACACGCCCAGCTTATTCCCTTTTATTTTTTAAACTAGCACCTATTTTCCATTAGTAGTATCTACAGATAAAGGTGCTCAAAATGAGGGTTAACAGTTAGCTATGGATCATTTAATGTTACTCTTAAAATGCTTCCCTTCCCTTGCAGTGTTTCTGAGTTTCCTTCTGCCTCCCTCACCATAGCTATGAACATACATGCTACATTTGGAACTACAGTAATTGCTGATATATCAAAGGCTGCTTGATTTTACCCAGATGAGATACCAAGAGCATAAAGCTGAGATTAATACAGGCTTTAGCTTGTGTTTTTTATGTCTGCTGGAACCTTGTGCACTTAGCAAGGAAGAGAACCTGCAATGAGGTCTATGCTATCATGATTTCACTTCTACTAGAACCTGAGTGACCTGTTTTGAGATGAATATGGATGGTATTATGACACCTACACACCCCTGCTCCAGGGAGAAATGTCACAAAAAGCCAAGTTCTGAAATCTGGACTAACACAAACTAGGTCAGAGCAGAACTGCAAACTCTATTTTCATCAGTAGCCTCCTGCCCTATTTTTAACTTGGTCTTTTTAGGAGGCTCTGTCTCCAATGATCACATGTGCCACAGCTGAGTCTTTGGAAACATGGCCTCTAACAGAGAAGTGGCTTACACTTGTTCTCAAAATCCAGGGCTTTGAATTTCACTTTGGATCAAATGGCAATCAATGCAGGTCACAGACTAGCTTTTCTTGACACTTTTAGCAAGAAATTCTGCTGAAAGAAAAATCAATGTGTCAGACCTCCCTTCAATATGAATATAAAAGCACAGTTGTTAGAACCTTTCCAACTCAACTGCAATAACTCTGCCTAAAGACACTATTCAGCTTTTGTGCAAAGAACAGCCTTCAGCTCAAAACATTCTCCAAGTTCCATTCTCAGATTCCTAACTCTCCCCAACTTATACATAGGACCAATAAACTCACATGGATGCATAGCTACGTATTACATTAATACTTTAATTTGGATTTATCTTGTATTTCTACATCTACTCCTTGTCGATTTAATTTTTCACTTGTGTTCTTTGCATAGTTTAAAACCTCAAAGAGCAGAAATTCCCTCTAAAGCACCTGGACACACAATGGAAGATAAATGCAGCAAAGAAGTCTCAAGGTAGAGTAAAAGGACAGAGACATTTACACCTGCTCTTCTTCATTACTCATGGCATAATCTCTTGCCATTTTCTTAAATAAGGTTATTAGAAAAAGCAATTCAATCAGATGGACATCTTCTTTATCTTCAGGCCTTCCCTCTTCAGAATACGGTTATTCAACAACTGGTCCAGAAAGTGGATCTGACACAGAAAGTACCTTTAAGATAATGAGCTGCATATTGAGCAAATAAGGATTTTGTTTAGCTTGGTACAGGCAAGGGAAGTGGGTCTGAACTGACCGGCAGGGAAACAGCTATTTTTGATGTTCATGACTCAAACAACTCTGCCTGTCCACCTCTGAACATGAGCATCATCAGTGCTTAGACATCAGTTGTTTGAAAAAGGCATCACTCTGGCAACTTGAAAAGTAGCCTGTTTGAAACAGCATTAACCATGGCTCTCTAGAGGAATATTGAAAGACTGTCTTGAAGTTCTCCATGTGGTACCAGTCACTGGGTACTGCTGTTGTATTTATCAGAAGAGATCCATAATGAAACAGGACATCAAACATCAAAATAAAAATATGAAAAGAACAGCAGGAAACAGGAATACAACTGCAGTAAGATATTTTGGCTATTCACTTAGAGGAAACACAATTTCATCGAGTCAAAAAATGTGCTCAGAAATACAAAGAAAGGAAATTGTTTACACGGGAAATCAGGGTGGTGATGTAATGTCAAGAAATATCAGAAGATGCGGTTCATTGAATAGTTGGCTGGGGGAAAATGTTATTCATACAACATAAGGTCCAGTCACCTGCCACTTATACTAGATCTGACCATCTTTTCTATGATCCCCTCCTCCCATATACACATAACTTCAGTGACTAAAAACCTGGGTGAAAAATGAAGAGGGAAACAAGCACAGCCTGAAAGGAAATATTTTACCACATGGATCCAGATCCTGTATCCCAGCCACTCTCCTGTAGTGCTGGGTAGCCCTGGACTGGAACAAAGTCAGCTGGATGTTCAGCACCATTGTCAAAAAAAAAACAAACCAAGCAAGCAAAACCCCTGCATCCTACACAGTTGTTTCTCTGCCCAGGACTTATTACTGAATTTTTTACTACTTTTTTTCCCAGAAGGGAGAATTTAAAGTGTTTGACGTCTCAGTGGTAACGTGGCTTCAATAATCCAGGTGCAAGAGGTGACAGCTACAGAAAACTGGTTTCTAAAAAACATTCAGTCACTTAACAATCACATTGCTACATGAAGTGTTACCCAAAAGTTAAATATTGCTAGAGATTTCTTGGCTCTGTTTATGCTGTCAGCACCCTTACCACCAAAGCACTGACAAAACTTGAAGCCACTGCTCATAACAATAACAAGAACGTGATAGTGGAATTTATGGCAGAATATTAAAATTGAAGGAGTTTTCGGTTTCATTTTGTGAAATTAACTCAGCAACAACAGCAAGCACATTGAAATCACACCACCAATCAGAAAATTCACATTTGGGACAGCAAAGAAATGAAATGCTATATTTCTTATGTAGCTGGACTTAATACTGGTAACTGCAGAGTCTATAAATCATTTTCTCCACAGGACTCTAAAGTCATACGTGACAAATATAAATCCTTTTCTCATAATCCTATCCTTGATCTTTTCATGTTGTTATTGAACTTCCTGGCTAAATTATTGCTAAAATAAGTTGCTTTTTTTCCTACAAAATTTGCCAAACTGCTGGAATTCATTTGTATTGTCCTTTTACTAGAAGAATTCCTGTAACATTCCCATTGACCTAATTGCAGGTTTTGGCCTGAAAAGATGACACGTTTGTGTGAATCTGGTAAAGCTGTTGAAGCAGGGATACTAGAAATGAAGTACCCTTCTGGCCCCTTTCATCAAGCTCCAGGCTGAATCCCCTTAGGAATGTGATGGCATCTCTTCTCCTTGTTTTTTTCTAAAATCTGTTCTAAGCTGCTTAAAAAAAAAAAAATCTGACTGGAATAACCCAGAAACTAAAGTAAAGACAGCTGGAAAGATGAAAGAGTGATAATGTTTAGACGCAAACCAAGCGACATGTTCCAACAACTGGCAGGGTCTAAATTCTGTCCCAGAAATGTATGTTATCAAGGAATACAGTGTCAGTGGGGAAATCTCTGAAATCACAATACAATGACGTTAAGTCTCTATCTGGAAAGCATTATCATTATTTAGAGAAAACCAGAATTTTCATATTTATATGCCTTCAGTGTGGTACCTCTTTCAGCAAAGAAATAAAAAACAATAATCACAGGATAAAATTGATTATTTGGAGACAGTTTAAAGCCTGGACAGATACTATATGCCACCATTAGGCAAGCGGTTCAAATGAAGTAATATCATATGAGCAATATTGCTTCCTATATTAGACTTAAAACACAATTTGCAGAGCCTCCAATCCAGAGCAGCTCCTACTTTTACCCCTGCTGCAGATGAAACTTGCCCTGGGCAAAGTCCCATTTTACGGCAGAGACAGTGCCTTTCACTTGTATCCTTTAATCTGGCAAAATCCTTGGATGTGCCCACAATTACATTTAGAATCACGGGTCAGGGACCCATACATAACCACGTCTCTATCAGTGTGTTGTGTTCCTAACATATTTCTAGTTTTAATATATATTCCTAATTTTCTAAGCTTCTGTCATCATAGTGGCTTCCTTACCAGCACAGATCTTCCCATCATAGGTCTCGCACACCCAGTCATGGCACTCACAGAGTGGACCGTAGTATTTGCCAGACTCAGTCACTTGGCAGATGCAGACTCCACACTCACATGTGCCTCTGTCATTGCACAACTTCCCACCTGGGACACGGCACCTGAGTTCCGACTCAGTCCGGGACAGCTGGCACAAAGTAGGACCACCCAAACTGCTCCTGTGGGGAACAGCAAGCAGAATAAGCTGGAGTCAAAGACAGGGGCTGCAGCTCAGAGGTGATGAGAGCTTGGCTCATAGGAAACCATCCTCCTTGGTTTCAGCCCATATCCAGAACACTGTTCTTAATGCCACCATTTAGTTATGGTTGCAAAATCTTATTTGCCTCATATACCCCCAATTTTCTTCATCAGCAATCTCACTGATACCTGCAGGAATGTTTCTATTCGATTTTACTTACCTTGTTAACTGTGTTAGGTTCATCTACTTCCTCATCATGCATATCTGGTATATATGCATAGGTATGTGTAGTTTGACTATCTATCATGAAACATTTTGATCTTAATTATTCCAAAAAGTTTAGAGATGACATATACATGCAAACATCTAGGTAGCATAACAGGAATATATGATATCAAAAAGTAAACCTATGGTTGATTCCAATAAAATATGTTTCACAAAGTAATCCTTTTGGTTGTCAGACATATATGATCCATGCTTTCAAAGGAAAAGGAAACTGAATTAATCACCACTTCCCATGCAATAGTGTAGTTTGTGGCTGTGGTTTTAGTAAATCCAGCAGAATCCAGATGCCGGATCAGTAGGTTTACAGCTCTGCCATGCAATTGTACCATGCACTGGAGCACAGAGACATCAGGACTTTCAGAACATACACAGGGAAAATCACACTTTGCCTTATCGGGAGCTGCATTGTAAGAAAACAGAACTAAGGACTGTGCAAGACAAATAGGTCTTTACAATGCTAGGGAATACTGGGGATTAAAGTGAGTAGTACCTGCCCTTCTCAGTAGATTTTGCAAGGCTCTAGAGCAAAGGAACTGCTGGTTCTAGGAGTCAGGGTGTGCTGGCTGTGGTGGAGGGGAAGAGTGAAGGGCAGTGTGCCTCACTGTGCTACTGCACCAAAGTGCAGGAACAAGCAGGGTTCTATGGTTAGATGCCTGCTCCACTCAGGCAGCAGAATTTAGAGGTTGGGCGTAAAGTCATCAGTATCCATCTCTTCCCCCTTTGCTGCTTTCAAAGCCTGCATCTTCGGCATCAAATACATCATTGCAAATAACTCCCGCAGTTTTCACAGGCACCTACCTGTTGAGATTCCCAGGGACCCAGAGTGCTTCCCTCAGTGTTACTTTTAAGCAGGCAGAGGAAGAGCTAACAAACTTCTCCACTGTTCCCTCTGCAACCCCAGCTTCCACGCTCCTGACATCTCAAAATCGGTCGCAACCCCCCGTGAGGCTTCAAAGCCACACTTACCGCAGGGCCAGGGGGCCAGCCGGCGGCGAGAGGTGACCGGCCGGCACCGAGGTGACCAGCAGCAGCGCCAGCCCCAGCAGCCCCTGTGCGTACATGGTGCAGGCTGTGCTATGCCGCACCTGGAGTACTCCTGCAGACGGGCCGACAGACAGCCGGACAGACCCGCCAGGCATGCGGAGAGCTGCGAGCTGGACAAGCCCGGCTCCAGCGCTGCTCCCCCCGTGCTGCAGTAGCTCTGATTAGCTGCCTGGGAGCGGGATTTGGGCAGCACTCTGGGAAGGAGGCCGGTGCCAAACCCCGAAGTTTACAGTCTAGGCAGGAAAGTAATTAGAAACAGTTGCGCAGCCAGATGGTTTATTTTGATGTTTTAAAAATGGCCCGTTCACAGATGGGAACGAACTGTCTCATTCTGAAAGTGCAGGCACCGTAAATATTTGAGGTATGTGTATTCCCCTGTCCTTTGATGCCTGGCTGCTTGGGATAATCTGTGTAACGTGGTGGGTGAAACTTGCACCGCCGAAGAGACAGGATCAGCGCTCCCCAGCCACAGCATCCCTGCCTGGCTGCTGGAGCACGTCCCTGCCGCCTGCCTCCCCAGGTCCCTCCCTTCTCTCGTTCCCCTGAGGTCACCTGCTCACGTCATTGCACTGTACGACACTGCAGGTTGCCAACCTACACCAGCCTGAGTGACTGCACATTAAAAATACTGTTAGCTAGCCATTTCCTAATGCCTTGTTAAAGCACACAGTCCAATACTTCATCACAGCAGTGGGAGATTTTGGAAGTGCTTTAAAACTAAGCTGAGGGATAGTCTCTCTAAATGAATCAAATTTCGCCATGTTCATTTCTTTATCCAACACTTCTTGATCCCTCTGGTTGTCCTGAGAAATTGCTGATTGCCATATACCTCCCTGAGATGGAAAGCTCTTAAAGAAACACACTTTGACCACAAAAGATAGTATGTTAGGGGTTTCCTACTCTGCCAATACACATACAGATTTTTAAAGCAGGCAGCTGACAGAAGAAACTTTCACTGGTTCTGGAGCCTGTATTGGATATAAAAGCCCTCAGTAGCTTTCTCAAAATGGACAACTCTTGGTTTAGTTTCATATTAAATATCTGGTATAACACAGATTATAATGTGTTTTTTAAAAAAATTAATATTTTGTTAAAATTCTTCGACTTATAGGCTGTCTCTCCTAAAAGTGTAAGTACGTGTCTTACAGTTTACATAGTGAAATCAAGGGTACAATTCTCAGCATTTCTGCTCACAAAACTGGTTCTGCTAATGGTCTTCCTGCAAAAAAATTGCATCAAGCATTTGTCTTTGCTCTGCTGGTCTTATAGATGCTAAAAGAACCCTTAAAGTCCAGTTTGGGGCCTGTAAAATCCAGTTTTCAGTAAAGTACCCATTCCATTGAAATAAAAACTTTCATCAAAACTCAAAAGAGACTCAACAAAATCTGTTCTAGCATATTTGTAAATATACATTCTTATTTCCTGAAGATATTCAGGTTAAACTCAAACATTATTCCAGTGGACACAAGACTCTTGTATTTTATTAGGTTATCTCGAAGTTCTGAAGTGCAAAACTTTGCTGTCTAGTGTACTACCCTCTATATGACATATAATTTTGCCCTAAAATACAAGCAATTAGAATTAGGATGTCAAAAATATTTGAAAGTCCCATATACAGCAGCTGCGTACTATATATAAGTTTTTACCAGTTTTGATGCCCTTTATAGTATATTTCATATCACAAACATGTTACAGAATTTTCTCAAGCAATGCAGATGGTAAAAATCCTGTGTTACGAGTAATTTGTTGGCTTCAGTCTTGTAAATGTTTGCAGTTGTGCTAACCCCATGCATTTGACTTACTTTGATGGATCTAGTGAAAAGGTAAATAATATTAGCAAGCCTTTATTTTTGACAGTCTTTGAAGCCCATGCTTAATGCAGCACTATGTGTTCTGTCTGTGTGATAGTTTTTTTAACTTATTTATAATGCTACAGTAAATATATATATAAAAGAGACATTACAAAGGGAGCACTTTTAAGAACAATGTGATTGTCAGAAATTGTATTGCCCGAAGTCTCAAGTTAGAGAAGAATAAATAGAAAGGTTTGCATTTTAAACAATAGCAATTCTCTTTTGGCACTAAATTTATCTTTAATCCACAAACTTAAATGTTGCCATCTGTTCATCTTCCCCTTTTTTCCCTGAGCAGACTGTGCTGATAGGTATTCACAAGACCTTCAGGCAGCCTGCAAACTATGCCTTCAAATCTATGAGGAGAAGACATTCATCATGATATGCTGACCTTATCGCAGCTTATTTTTTATTTATTTACATCTGTCAGAATTTGAAATAATATACACCTTTTGGCTGAGGACCTTTTGAATTTGGAGAAGGTGTACTTACACCAGTCCAAGGGTACGGTATTTGAAATGTGCACCCAGAGTTTAAATTTAATAATTGCTTTCATGTGTATGTGTCTCTAATACAATATCTCAGTGCTCTCTTAATGGATTTTAACCTTTGTTCAGATTTATTATTTAATCATTTAAGCCTAGAATGTTTGTAGGCATGTTTGCATATACATGTGTATATATATATGTATATATAATTATATACATGATGTATATGTATTCAGGATATTCAGGAGCTAAGAGGCTTGCAAACAGACTGTAAATTCCATTTAAAAGGACTCAGTCTTTCTAAATGAGAACCTGATATGCTGTCTTGAGGACTTCTCACTTCCTTTCAGCCACTCCTGTACATAATCTTAAGGAACTTTGTTCTCTACTGGGTAACATATACACACATGAAGCAGAGCATGCTTAAAATGCAACTTTTCCTGTGTATTGGAATTTCAGACTAAGGATCCAGACCTGTAGGTGCTTGGTAGATGTACACTTTATGAGTGGGAATATCACTACCTGCAGAGTAAAGGTAGAAAAGAGAAAGCCACATAGGGAACACATTGCTGAGGAGGAGGAGGAGCTGGAACGTACTGCTAATACTAAACAGCCTTTTGAAAAGTAGTCAATAGGTTTAAATAATACTTGTCAGACACAAATGTATTCAAATAAAGATTGGAATCAAGAAAATAAGTGCTGTTAAACATGCCTACACTTGGACTTCAGTTTAAGTGTATCCCTATTAGTGCTCTTTCTACAAGTTTGCAGGATTTGGTATGGACAGCAATTGGGATAAGCCTCTCCCTGCAATTTTATTTACCAGCAGAGGAACAAGTAGTATAATTTCCTATTGGTGAAGGTTAGTTTTGTGATTTCATAGTCTTCTGAATTGTGCAAAAACCAAGCCCAGAGGTAGATTCATAGGCAGTGATATTTTTTTTAAAGGCAAACAATATCTTAACTTTAACTTTGCCATAATTGTTTTTTTTTAGTAAAGTAAATAAGAATAATATTAAAACATAAGGAAAACAAACCTAAGAAAAAGCTTTTTTACTGTAAGAGAGGTCTAAAACTGGAACAGTATCCCTAGCAATGTTGTGTAATCTTCACCCTTGAAGATATTCAAAAGCCATCTGGACAGTGTTCTGGGCAACATGCTCTACGCAACCCTACTCTGAGTAGGCAGGGTGGACTAGACCATCTTCGGAGATCCTTTCCAACCTCAAACATTCCATAATTCTAAGGCTCTGATGGTATACTGTGCTACTGAACAAGATTTGATTTGGTGTGGGGAGGCAGATGGACTCTGCCTACTCCTTAATTACAGCCTCTTAGTGAACAGTTTAATTTTGCTGTCACTTTAATAATACCATTAGGTTTGCAAACCACATTCCATGCAATTCTTAAGGAGGCTTTTTTGTTTGGTTTTTTTTTTAACAAATCGAAGCAAAATGCACATCCAGTGAACAGTCTAAAGTAAAAAAAAAAACCTCTGGAGATCATCAAAGTCTGTCAAGTATTCTTCCTGGGTTTCCATTGAAGTAGCAGCATTTCCATTTTAGTAGCAGTATTGGTTAGTATCAGTGAAGATTGAGGCATTAGAATGCAGAGGCATTCGGTTACATCACAATTTTCTAAACTTAACCAGAAGTTGAAAATCTCACATATCAAACAAGTTACTGTTTCTCCATAAAATGTGGAACGAGGAGAGTTAGAAGTACTCAGTGATTCTTCTGCCAAGGATATACAGTCACTAAATGAGATGGTTGAAAAGATTTATGACAAAACACTTTAACACCCATGGAGCAAAGTACTTGATGGAGTTAACTAAAATCTGTCTAAATTAAACAGTTCAGAAATGCATGCAACTGTTGAGAGTCATCACTGTGATAGCCAATGGCATCCCTGGAAGGTGGTAGGAGACAGAGTATGCCAGAGCTGTACAGAACTGAAAACTTTGTGTTAATTTTGCTGACATGGCATGGAATCTGGGAGAGCTGATGATATCACATAGGGAATACAAATAGCTTTTGGAGTTATAGGATCAAGGTTAGAACAAGATTAAAGCTGAGCTCATCTGAAGGTAGCAGGCCTGAATAGTAGAGAATATAAGCTACCTAAACAGTTCATATATAAGCTACCCAAACAGTTCATAGGCCAATGTTAATCAAGATATTATTGTGTTATACTCTAGTGTAAAACCTTAGCTTACTCTTTAATGTCTCAGTTGAAACTTTAAATAGTTGGTAAGTCTCTCGTTTGTTCAGCGTTTGCTAGTGAACTCCCCTAAACAGCAATAACACCCTGCTTTTACAGAGGCCTTAAAGGAAGCAGAAGGTTTTTAAACATGAGCTTGCAAGAAAGCTCAGAATGCCAGCAATAACAGTGTATTTTAAAGAACATCCTACTGTGTTCTTAACTGTTTAGCACTTATTCCTGAAAGTGAGTCAAGGTCTGTGGTAAGCTGAGTTAACAGTATCCTTGAAGAGCCCAAGAAAGTAGATAAAAGGCATGTCATTTTCCAACATAAATTGTTATTCTGTGGTCAAGTTGTGCCTTATTTCTCAAAGGGATAACATTTCTTGATGCTGGGAATCTTAAAGAATAAAAAATAGTGGAAAATATAAGAATGACTATTGTTTGTGCTTTTGGACTTATGATCTTTTTAACAACCTTTAACCTGAATGAGTTACAATGAAGGATTATTCTCACTGTTTTGGCTGAAGAGTTGTTTTTAAGGTTAGCAAATTTAAAAAACAGGTACTGCTGACTTCCTAAGGTCAAAACTGCAGTAACTCAAGTTGAGTGCCTGAGTTGAACATATGCAAACCAGATTATCCAGGCAACTGCAACCACCTTGTACGGTTTCAACGCTCTGTCTTGCAGTGCTTGCTATCAAAGCAAAAATGAAGGAGAGACAGAAATTAAGAAAAAGGAAGTGTGGAAGAACACCATTATTGCTCCTCTTCTAAATACTTGGTACTTTTTGAAAGCAAACTAAACATATACATAGTTAGTTGCAGATTTAGGATTCTTTTTAAGGTTTAAAATTTTAAAAGCCATAATCCATGTCTTATATTCTGGATCATCAATGTTGACACAGATCATGGACACTCAAGAATGACAGTTTTCTAACCCATCCCAATCAAAATTACTCAGGAACAGTAACTGATCTTCTCTCATCATCATTAGTCTCAAGTTGTTCTGTGGCCATTTCTGTTATGGTTACATGATTCTGAGCAAGACCACCTCTAGCCTGAGCCATAAGGACCAGACAGGTGGAAACAAGTCAGGCTGCTCAGATAATTTGAATCATGTGGAGCTCTAGCAATACCAGGGGCTGCTTAGCATGCACAGAGCAGGACTTCTGACGATGGGACAACTTTGCGGTAACCATCATTAAGAGGACTAAGGACTTTGCATGACCTGGGGCTAGAGAGACAGGAATTGAGCAGCTTTTGACTTGTATCTTATACCTAAATGATTAAAACTTCCTTTGGGTCTGAAGTTTAATTCTGAATTGCTAAATGATATTTTGTGACCTTTTTTAAAAGCTCAAGTATAATTTCAAAATGAATATTTCATGAATTCTTTTACTCATTATAGACTATCTGAAATCTGATCAAGCACTTCATTCTTTCCTAAATGGTAAATCGAATTTCAACAATGGCAATTCCAACAAACTCAACTCCTTGGGATGTTTTTAAAATTTGTTTATATTACTCTTTAACTCCTTAACACATACTTATGAAAAGTAAGGACAAGAGACCAAATAAAGCTCAAATAAATTCAGAAATAACCCCCCACAATTCCACTATTTCTAATGTGGCTTTACTTCCTTCCAATAACAGTGGGATAGTTAAACTATGTGTCTGTCTGAGGAAACATGCGTATTTATACAGCCGTCAGCAAATGGGAGAGTAGCAACTGGATTTTGTAAGAACAAATAGTTGGCCCCCAACTTGTGTTGGGGACCTGCTAGTGCTTTCCTTTCTTAACCCTTGCTCTTCCTCACTGACAATGGGGAAGATGAGGATGTCCATTACTCTCCTTCTTTGGTGCACTCTAGAAATGCTTCACTCTAATTTTCATCCTTTTAATTGCTTGAGTTAACTGCGTCCCAGAAAAATAAAACAGGGCTTGAGGGCTCTCCAGATTCTGCAAGGAAACATGCAAAATAAGTAGATGCTTTACATTCCGCATTTTTCTTCAAGACTTATTGAGTTAGCAGGTCCACAAAACTTTCGTTTGTTAATTATCTTTTATCTAGGAAGATCTTACTGTGTTTGCAGATCATGTTACAGGAATTAAAGTGATAGGTAAGGCTGAGAATTCTCCCCTTGAAATCTCAGTATGACATCTGCAATTTTCCAAAGTTTTCCTTTTAAATGGACATTTTCCAATGATCAGTTTCAAAGTTTGATGATTGAATAAGGAAGTTCCTTTATCTGTTCCTGATTTATAGAGCTGAGAGGCAAATCTTTACTAAGACACATTTTTCCTTTTAACCTATTTCAAGTTACCATAAAGTAACATCATAAGATTAACTCCCAGATTCGGTCCTTACCTATATGTTTACGGTTTGAATTTTAGGTTGACGTGAATTTTCTAAATCAGAATAAAAACAGACTTCAGCCTTAAATACTAAACATTGTTATGGACTTCAAAAGACTGATAGAGTCTTTGCAAAATTATATCAGAAATGTTATAGATATCTAAGTTTTCCACTTTATCCTCATATATGTTATATGCCACTCAAGTTCTAAAGTGTTCATCATTGCTTTTCATGTGACAGATCTGAAAGTAAATTTGTGGTGAAATAGCAAAGCAAGACAGCACTTTTTCTTGAAAACAGCAGACTTTCTCTGTCTGCACAATTCTATAAATGGAAGACTGCTATTTTGCCCTTGTGCATAGGCAGGTACCTCAAGGCTTCAGGGGTTAAACCCTTTTTTCAGCACTAGCATCATCTGATGCAAGTGGTGCTCACAGACAGGCTGTACAAGAAAATCCAGTCTTCTGCTGAAATGTGGGTCCCCATTAGCACTTGTAGTTCATAGAGGCTCAGTATATGCAGGTAGTAACAATATAATACCAAATACGACACCAGGTAAAAGTTTGAAATATATAAGGAAATATGCATCCTATAATATAAACCACATGTAAGGAAATTAATACTTGGTTTTTGGCACTCATTAAACTACCTATAATAGTGCATCAAATTCTGAGCTCCCCTCCAACACCTGAAAGATGGTAATATGTGAGTTCAGTGGCAGGCCACTAAGGTGGTTGGGGCTGGAGCACTTGCTCCATGAGGAGAGGCTGAAAGAGGTGATCTTTTTCAGCCTGGAGAAGGGATGGCTGTAGGGGGCATCTAAGAGTAGTCTGCCAGGGTTTATGAAGAAGCTGTCAAGAGGATGAAGCTGGGCTATTCTCCAGGGTGCATTGCAGGAAGAGGAGAGACAGCAGACAAGAGAGGGTCCAACAACGTGTAAGGAAAAAATCCTTCACCATGAGGACAGTCCAGTACTGGAACAGGCTTCCTAGGGAGGCTGTGCAGTCTCTGTCTTGGGAGGTTTTCAAGACCCAAACAGATAAAGCCTGAGCAAGCTGGTGTGATCTCATCGCTGAGCCTGGTTTCAGCAGATTGGTCAGACCAGATGGTCTCGCAAGGTCCCTTCCAACTGGAAAATTGTTCTATCAAGAATTATTTTTCAGAAGCCAGTATATCCATAGAAAAACTGTTACACAAAGTCACATCTGCTGGCATACGCTGATTTCTTTTGCTTAGATATAGGTGCAACATTTCATTGTTTGCAACTGTCAGTTTTCATTTTTGAGATGCTATCACCAACAGCATAATGCTGCCTAGCAACTTATCCCAAGTAATAAAACTTAACTGGGGAGGAAAAAGACAAAATGTGAAAAGTATTATTTGTAAGCACATTTAAATTGGTTTGTTTGGTTTTTTTAGCAGCTATCAAATACACTAGCCCTGCACACACTACAATTAGGTGCTTAAATTTACTGGAATTGCTAATGCTGGTAATACACATAAGTAGTGCTGGCAGGACTGCATCTGTAATCCTGAGGCCAGCTCCCTAACTGGCTTATTAGTTTTTGTTGCAAGCGTCAAATAGACAAATAGATGTAATTTAAAGAAATGTAGTACAATTTGTGCCATATACCTTTCTTCACCTTTCTGGGTTATTTTCAAATCCTGTTCCATGTCTTTACAAACTCCATAAGTTTATGAGCTTACATTATTCACTATCATCAGGTTTCATTTAAACGCAAATTGTAATTTTTCAGAAATGTAACTTTTTTTTTCCAAGAAAACAAAAATACAAATTGGAGCATGTCAAATTCACATACAGAAACAATTTAGTATTTATCTATTTATTTATTTATTTTTAGTACCTCTTTCCTAGATTCATTCAGGCTAGAAAAGACCTCTAAGATCATCTAGTCCAACAAGTGATGCTATTTCATGAATTTAATTCACCATGTTAAGACTGAGCCTTTACTTGGCTCTTCATTAGTAACCAGATCACCCAGATGATGCTACCAGCGAAGAACAGGCAAAGAAGGTCATGAGTACTAAAAAAGCTTTAAGATGCACAAATAGGGTTTCTTGCCAAAATAAATAAACTATCCTAGCACTTGAGCATCATCATTAAACAAAAAACAAAAACAAACAAACAAACAAACAAAAAGACAAAAAAACCCCACCAAACCAAAACCAAGCAAAAAACCCAAACCCACCAACAAACAAAAAAGCTATACCCCAAACCAAAGCCCTACACCGTTGCTGTTCGGAGGGGGGCTGTGCGGGCTCAGCACGGGGCACCACCCGGCGAGCTCCGTCCCAAGCAGGTCGCCCCTTGAGTGTTTCGGGGCGCAGCGACCACAGTTCCAAGCAGCTATGGGGGTGTTTTGCGTGACGGGACCGCCGTGGGGTCACCCCGCTGCTCCGGAGCCGCTCAGCCCCCTCTCTTCCCGGCAGGAGGCTTTAGCAAGGCGGGGGCTGTTTGTCCCCCGCGCCCGTGGCCGCGGTCGGCACCGTCCCCCGCAACTGCTCCGTCCCCGCCCGCCCCCGCCGTCGTCGCCGAAGACTGAGCGCGGCCGCCGCCGGGCGGGCCCCGCCGCCGCGATCCAGCGCGGGAGGGCGGCGAGCGGGGGCTGGCACAGCACCGTAAACACCTCGCACACCCGCGGGGCCCCCTCCCGACCCGCGCCATGAAAGGAATGCTGGCGGTAGGCGGGAGGCGGCGGGCGCGGCTCGCTCTCGGTGCGCGGTGGGGCCCCTGCGCCTTCCCGCCCCTTCCCCGGCCCTTCCGCGGCCGCGGCCGCCGCGGCCTGCCCGGCAGCGCTGGCGGTCCCCAAGGAGGGGACGGGCGCGGGCGAGAGGCCCGGCCAGCTCCGCGGAGAAGGGGGAAGGGGCGATGGCGCCCTCTTCATCGCCCGCCCCAGCTGTCCTTCCCCCGCGGTGGGAGGGGGCGCTCCGGCCCGGCCGCCGCCGGCCTTCCCCGCCGGGACTGCTCCGGACCCCTCGGCATCCCTCGGTGGGGTGCAGGAGTGCCGCACTCGGCACTGAGGCAGGGCAGGGCCCAGGGGCGAACAGGCCTCTTCGGGGTGCACTGACTAATGGGGTGGCTGTGGATGGGGACGGGGATGGCTGTGGGGAGCTCTCTCCCTGAGGAGAGGGTTCAGCTGGTCCGCAGAGGCTGCGGGGTTGGGGTGGTTGGAGAGAGCGACCTACCCAGGCCTGGAGTAAATCTTTAGTTTGCAGTTTCAGGGGTTTGTTCATCAAATGGAGAGAGAGGTGCTTAATATTTTTTCGTTGTTGGCATCTTGTTTATTTTAGTACTCCCGGTAACATCAGAGACATATTTCTAGGAAGGATGAAGTTTTTTGATGGCCTTTACTTGCAAACGTACCTTTTAAGTCAGCTATGATTTGGTAGGTTAACCATTGTTGTGTTAAGGCAAATATTTACAGTGAGATAAAATTAACTAAATGCTATTTGAGTCTTTTGTCTTTGTCTTAAGCATCGTCAATTTCCTGTTAAATATTGATATCTCTATTCACTTCCTTCCAAAACAGTCCCATCCCACCTGCCCTCTAAGTGACCAACAGAGAAATTATACATATTAACAATGAACTATGTTGAATCAGGAAGTTGAACTTCAATGAGGGGCAGGAAATCACATTTTTTTGACTTAAACTCACTGGCTGCTAGAAGACTCCAGCTCTCTTCAAGTTTATGCATATACTTTTGAGACTTTTAGGAACAGTTGGGGAATTTTTTGTTTTACCATTTGAGCTTGTTACTGTGTTTTAAAATGAAATTTTAAAACTGTAACAATCAGCATGTCATTTGTGCTTTATGTGGACGCATGATCTTCTTGTTTGGTGCATTTGCTTTATTTTAATCTGAAATTTGGTCCATCACAGTTCATTCCCATTTAAGCTATACCACCGGGAAATATAACTCACTCTGATTTGACTTCCTTCCAGCTCCTGGTCATTGCTGGTACCATGAACACTTACGTAAATCTGTATGGCATTCATCCAAAACTGTATATTGAGTCAAAGAGGTTTTGGCTCTTAAACCTTCACGATAGGAGATCAATACTATCGTGCTGCACTGCTAGGAGTAACGGGCTACTGGACCAAGCTCTAGAAGAGGTGGCGAGTCTTAGACTTTTCATGGATAAGGATGTCTTCTTAAGGCATGAGTATCTCGTGATGAGATAGAACTGGTACTGGCTTCTGGGGATTTGGGCTTCCTCCCATCCTCCCTAGGTATTTAGGAATCTGGTCAGTTGCAAACAAGATTTTTGATGTGCTTATGAATAAAACACAGGTGTTGCATTCACAAATTATTTTTACTGTGTTACTAATAGGATATTTTCGTATTACTTAGATTTCCTGTAGATTTTGAGCGTGCAATCTTTTGGAGATAAAGAGCAAAGTCAGCCTAATATGAGCATTACGGATTGAATCATGTTTTCTTTCCCTTTCAGTCTTTCTCTGTTCTCCCTTTCATTACCTTCATCGCATCTTTTATTTTGTTTGAAGTTTCCTGTATTGGCTGAGTACTGGTAAATGCCTTGCTTTGAGCGATACCACTACTAGTCTATGGTTGCAAATTGCCTTGGCTCTACTAGGTAATCTTTTTTTTTCCTTTCTTTGTTTTCTGTGATGCTTTCATCTTCCATCTCTCTCTTAACCCCCCTCCTCCTTCCTTCCTTCCCCTGGTGAGGAAAATCAAGCAGTGGAACAAGTTGCTCAAAGAAATTGTATGATCTCCTTTGCTGCAGGTTTCCATGACTGGACTGGAATAACCTGAGTAAACTGCAATAACCTGGTCTTTCATCACAGTTGATACTACTTGAGCAGAAAATGGGACTGGAGACCTCCTGAAGTCATAGAATCATAGAATGGCTTGGGTTGGAAGGGACCTTAAAGATCATCTAGCTGCATCACCCCCTGCCATGGGCAGGAAACCATTCACTAGACCAAGTTGCTCAGAGCCCCAGGCAACCAGGCCTTGAGCATTGTCAGGGATAGGGCATCCACAGCTTCTGTGGGCAACCTGTTCCAATGCCTCACTATCCTCACAATATAGAATTTCTTCCTAATTTTTAATCTATACCTACCCTCCTTCAGCTTAAGGTCATTTGCCTTAAGTGTCCTATGTCCTTGTGAAAAGTCCCTCTCCAGCTCTCTCGTAGGCCCCCCCCCTTAGGTACTGGAAGGCTGCTAGAAGGTTTCCATGGAGCCTTCTCTTTTCCAGGCTGAACAACCCCAACTCTCAGCCTGTCTTCATAGGAGAGGAGCTCCAGCTTTCTGATCATCTTCATGGCCCTCCTCTGGACTCATTCCAACAGGTCAATGTCTTTCCTGTGTTGGGGGCCCTGGAGCTGGATGCAGTACTCCAGGTGGAGTCTCACAAGAGCAGAGCTGAAGTCTCTCCAACCTGATCTGTCTTACGATTCTATGAACTCAGTTTTCCTTTGTTTGTTTGTTTGGTTTTTCCCTCCAAAATAAAGTCTTCAGGTACAGTACCTACAGTATCAGAGATTATGGCTGTGACTTCTAGGAACTGCCCTGCAGCAAGGAGGATGTGTGTCACATGTCAATTACTTTGTTTTAAAGGAAAGATAAGAGGATAAAAAAGTCCTAATTCTGTTTTCAGGACTTCAGTTTTAAAATATATACGTGTTAACTGTTTCATTGGCAATTCCTTAGAGGATAGAAAGGGAAGAATTTGGGAAGGGAAGATGATCTAGAATATTTCAATTGCTTTAATAATTATTTTAGCAAAAACTGTAACAAATTCAAAATAATATAACCACTACTTATTTTAATTTTTAATGTATTTCAATTTAAATTATGAAAGGATGTGTATACAAGGCTCTAGGCACACTAACATGTAATTATTGATACACAAAAAAATCCCTGCAACCTTAAAATAATCACTTAAGCAGGCATGTCATCAACCATCTGCCTACAGAGAGGCTCCTTTCTACCCCTGTGTCATTCTGGGAAGGATGCCCTCACTCTTTTCTTTAAAAGTCTGAAAAATAGATCTGCGGTATTCATAGCATGTTACTGAATGTGGGGTATTTTAGAGAGAGGGTGGGTTGCTTCCTGAATCCTCTCAAAGAAAGACCTGGTACTGCCTGTCCCATTACTTTTGCAAAGGGCTAGACACAATTTCTACTAGGAGATGGGTAGACCGCAAAAGCAAATTACAGAACTTCACTCTCCATTTTTTCCAACATGATTCTTGCTAAGGACATTGCTGTGTGTCTTTGTCAGCTTTGGGCTCTTAAGGATATTTATATAGGCTATATTGCAGTAGACCAATCCTAGGGCAGCAAGTGGTGGGTAGGCAGCCCACAGTTGAAGTGAACTTTTGCAGTAAGATAGCTGTTAAGCTGCTATATATCCATAAAGGAAATAAATTACCATCAGTATATTCTCTACATATAATTACTGTGCATTCACAGAATCGCAGCATACGCTGAGTAGGAAGGGACCCACGAGGATCATCAAGTGCAACTCCTGACCCGCACAGGATCAGCCCCAAGAGTCACACCATGTACCAGAGAGTATTGTCCAAATGCTTTATTGAACTCTGTTGGACTTGGTGCTGTAACCACTTCCCTGGGGAGCCTCTTTCAACACCCAACCACCCTTAGGGTGAAAAACCTTTTTCTAATATCCAACCTGAACCTCCCCTGACACAACTTCAGGCCATTGTATATAAAAGAAGTGTGGTGGAATGTGCCATGGTGTGATCTACCAGCACCAACTGAAAAATCATCTACAGTTGTTTTGCCTTTTTTTTTGACACAACCAAATTTTTTAATAGAAAAATATAAAAAAGCTAAGCAATTCTATTTAAAATTAAGAAGTTCATTTTCTGACTGCATCATGGCACCATGTATATGCATGTGTAGAGTCTTTGGTATTGTATATTCTGGATGTTAGAAGGCCTGTAGTGAAAAGGACTTGTGATACATCATGTGACAATAGAGGTAGACTTTATATCTGACTCACAAGGGATCTGCCTCTGTATACAATGTGATAATTTGCTTCTGTCTGCTCAATAGTTCTGAATTATTTTGGCTGTGTCTGAATGGAAGAACTTATATGTAAGAAGTAAATACTTTGAGAGCATTGTCCTTAGTTGATAATAAGGCAAGACACAGGAGATGTGTTGGGAGCAAAGAGCTGAAGTCTGAACATCTGTGTATTTTCAGACTAGATGTTATTACATTGGCAACCGTAAGCAATTGTTAAACCTTCCTCAGTTGTGAACCCCAGTTCTTGTATTTTTTAGTCTGGGATTCTGTTACTAAGTACAAGATATCACCAGTTGTTCTTTCCTACCTGTATCCAAATGATTTGAAAATGTGAATGTAACTGATTTTTAGGATATTTCTTCAGTATACCGTCTTTGTGAAGAACCAGGTTTGTTTTTAATAAACACTAAAGTTTGGTTAACAGTATGTCGTGTACAAAATAATGAAGAGATCATTCATCAGATGCAATAACAATACCACACAGAGAGGAAAAGTACTGAAATAAGTTCTTCCTTAAAATTAGGTATGAGTTAATGGCATCCGTGGTGGCATGTGCTATGTGATTGTATCCACTAGAATTTTGTGTTTGCCCTTCTAAAATAAATATACTGTCACATATGTAACTTGCTCACTTCAATTTTTTTTCTACATGAAAACAAATAATGAAATGCCGTTTACTTGTACCTGCACCCAAAATCAGGGATGGAAGAACGTAGGGATAGAGGGAGCAGGCAATATAGAAACAGGGACAATTGGTAAAGAGGGAAAGGTGATGGCTATTGAGATGAAAGAATGAGAACTTATATTTTTCCTATAACCATATAATGCATACTACAGTTAAGAGCAATCAATTTCCTTAAGGTGGCCTGTAGTTTGAGGCTTTTTTAGCATATAGTATGGAAATGGGGTTTTGTCATCATGCTATGTGTATGGGTGTTCACATCCTCTTCTACCACCCCTTTTAGCTTTCACATTTGTAGTTATTGTCTTGAAGTGTTATGTGCCACTTTCTCTGTCCCTGCTCTGGGTGAAGTTGGAAGGGGAGTTGACATTTCAGAGAGAGAGCTGGTGTTGAGGAGAGTGCTTGTATGTGGCCTGCCTTAGGAGGACCTTCACGTAGTGCTCACGTGATCTCACGTGACCAAGTCAATCAGCAGTGAGAAAGAAGTTATGTTGGAAGCCAGACATTGCTGATTTCAAGGATTTTTCTGATTTTCAAACTCCATAAATTGTAGGTAGGAATATCTGCTTTATTTTGCTGTTTATATTTCTGTGAAGTCATTTTTCAACTGCCTTCTTTGTCAGCCA
Organism: Manacus vitellinus; assembly: GCF_001715985.3. Taxonomy (NCBI): domain Eukaryota; kingdom Metazoa; phylum Chordata; class Aves; order Passeriformes; family Pipridae; genus Manacus; species Manacus vitellinus. The sequence continues at coordinate 48,847,333 of NW_021940208.1, read as the reverse complement.
GAGCATTTATAAGCATGTTCTCTTGACTTTGTGATGGAGATCTTTTGAGCAGATTATGCTGTATACAGTGAGCTTGCTTTATAAATGAGACTCAGTACTCCAAAGAAATGTGAAGTGATTGTAGCCCCAAAACTTTGTGATATTTTCCTCTCTCAAGCCTGTGTTTTCCCTGCACCCAGTATGTCTTAAAAAACACTGGAACTGGAAGTACATGCTAGGGAATGTATTAAGCCTTTCACATTAATAACAGGTTGTGATCAAAGAAAGACCTAATGATGTGTGCCAAAATCAATGCAGGAACTGCAGGGGTGGATTTGTAGTCAGGGTTAGGGAGGACTACAGCCTCCCCATTAGCACAGCTTGGTGTGGTGCTCACTGCGTGTCACATGCTGGAAGGAGTTTGTGCACAGCAGCCCTTCTCTTCATCTTTCAGCGGGTTCCTCCTTGCAGTAACAAGTGCAAAAGGGATTTTAGTCCAAGGGTTAAAATTCTTTACATACATGGCAGAGTCCTGAAGCTGTACTAGGCTTTATGTTGCTCTACAGCAACAGACACATGGAAAAGCCTGTGCGTTCCCTGGTAAAACAATAGTAGTGAGAACAATAAAAATGCATAAAAGCTTGAAAGCAACCTTGCTATACTTTGAATAATCTTGCTGAAGACCATTTCCATGATATTCTTGGCTTGTCGCCTTTATTCTGCATTTTTTTGTGTGCATTTCTGGTCATTCCAAGTAGAGAAGTAGACAAGCTGATTCTTATATTCCATAAACGTTGCCTTCCCTTCCATCCACTAGGTTTAGATACATGAAGAGTTGTTTATTCAAGGCTTCCTCTTAAAAGTAAGAATTCTAATCTCTTTAGTCACAACATTTAAGTATGTGAACTGAATTCATTATGGACATCCATTATGAGCATTTAAGTTCACATTATTTTCTGTACCTGGACCAATTAAAAAAAAAAACCTTGAACAAAGAGGCACGGGATAAAAGGAAAAATGGGAATTTCATTAGAAGGACATGGCTAATCTTCCTACACATGAGATGTATGAATAAGCGGTATTGAGAAAAGCATAAAAACAACAGAGCCTTGCTGAAAGACAGTTGATAATTATCTACTTTTTTCCCTAAATGGACATAGCTTGTTATTTAGAGTGTCATTTATTTAAAAAAAAAAATCGGTAGTGGCTAAACAAAAATCAGTGTTTCATCCTGAGCCTTTTCTCATAATAACTGATTGAGCTTATCTTATTAATTCTCTATTTATTGCTGCATATTTTCTTAAAAGCTTAGGAGCACAGTCATAGCCATTACCAGAAATAGTAAACATAAAATTATTATTTTGTTAATTCACTGATTAGCTTTCGAGTAACAATTTCCAAAAAACATATTTGCAAGAAACATTTTAAACAGTGTCTTTTTTTTCCCTAAGGTTTTGGGAAATGCATCTCCCAAGGCATTGCAATGACTTCTTATCACTGTGTTAAATGTAGCCATTTTAAAGTTTCATGACTTCAAAAAGCACACCAGCATCGTTGAGGCTTCAAGCATTTCTAGTTATGCTTTGGTCCAAGTAGAGAAAAAAGGTCAATATATCAGGCTTAGAAAGAAATAAGAGAAAGTGGAAAAAAATTGCTAAAGAGAAGGAATTCAGTGAATTCAGTTATGATAGAGGTGGGAGCACGAAGTTTGAGCATGAAGACTAAGATAACCTACAACCTCTGTGAATATTATTTCAGTCTTCATTTGTTAGAGAAAGATTATTAATTTGTAATGTTCATTTTACAGCATTTGCATGGTTTTAGTGACAGCTTACCAGCTTCACTTGTACTAAGGGTGGTGTGAATGACCAGATGAATATAGATGTCAGAAGTTGTCCCTTATTTTGTGCTTTTGTGTTATTTCTGTTTATTTTAAAAAAACCAATCATCGCATAATGTCAGCTGCTCTACCTGGGTATGTTAGTACAAGACCTCAGCCCTGTTGCTGTGTGGTTTGTGCAAACAGAGACCAATGGTTCAGACTTGCTTTTAGAGACACAGGAGCTGTCCTCTTGAATCTGAAAGAGAGAAAACAGAGTAGGGGTAGACTCTGAGGGACTTGGAATAAGTGTAATAGTTTACATTTGCCATAACAGCTAAAAGACAAGACAGCCAAGGATGCATGCATAGTGTTTGGACATGAAGCAGGAGCCCATGTCATTGAAAAGGCCAGCTGAGACCAAGCACACGGGACTTCTGCAGTCCTAAGTCAACTATTGCCTCCAACTAATCGAGGACTAATAAGATCTAACTCACCTTTCTGCTCTCTTGTTGTGTCTCTTAGTTGTGGCTCACATCACTGAGCATGTAGAAGTCTCAGTCAGTGCCACCCATGCAGGAATGTCCAGATTTGGCCTGACTCCGTGCAAACAACACATTTTCCTCAGTGCTTCTGCGTGCCAGCACAAGCCCCAGAGACAGCCATCTGTCTAGGTGTTGGATAGATAATTGCTAACATTAAAAAAAGTATTAGAAAAATACATGTTAATAGTAGTATATAGCAAAAAGGCTCTTCCGATTTCAGTAAAGAACATTAATATGTGCTGGGGGCTTAACATTGCCTGTTTGCCTTTGGCATGTTGGGATTTATCTTAGCCTAGTGTAATAAATGGAAATGTCACCATTTAATTAAATGGCTTCAGGTCAAATCCATCCAGTGATTACTCTGTGTTGAAGTTCACAGCAATAGCATTCTTTGCATATTGGTACAAATTTTCTGTCAGCTTTGCTAAGTTTCTGGTAATTGTTTGTGTTACATACCTTTGTGTAAATTTTTTGTAACATAATGAGAGTCATGTCAGTGATTTATATTTAATCAAATGAATATCCTGTTAATCAGTAAATACAAAAGCAGTTTGCATGAAAATAAAATGCTTTAGGTTATTTATAAAACCGTTCAAAATGCATTATAAAATGGTTTTAGTGAATTAATGTTTGCTGTCTTTTTCTCCCGAAGGAGGTTTCATGATTGTAGATAACAAAAGTTAACTTCAGGATGCTAAAAAGGAAACAAAGTTCGAGGGTGGAAGCCCAGCCAGTTACAGATTTTGGTCCTGATGAATCTTTGTCAGACAACGCAGATATTCTATGGATTAACAAACCAGTGGGTATCTCTTTCTGTAGTTACTGATTTTAAGTTAAATGTATCTTGTATTGTTGAAATATGACTTCCACAAAAGATTCTGAATTAAATATTTGTCAGAAACAAATATTGAGCTATAGTTGCTAATCTACCAGTTATTTTTTGAAGAAAGTCCAAAACTAAAAAACAAGTTTCTTTTGGCTGTTGCAAAATGATGGGATGATCAAGCAGTGTTTTCCAACCTGTTCATCTACTGATTGATTCTTTTAAAACAGCCATCCTTTCAATGTCTCTGGTTCCTAACATGGTTGTTGAAATTAGAAGTTCATAAACTGTGCTTTTGAAAAGGATGTTAAAAGGAGCATTTCACTGCTCAAGTGGTAGCCAGCAGTCAACACTTTTGACTTTCAAATCTCTCCTTTTACATCATATATATCATAATAGAAGTGTATTTTGGCTGTTTATTTTGAAGTACAACTCTCATTTTTCTGATATCATTTCCTTATAATCTGCCATAAGAAATAGATAGGTGGAAAAGTGTCTGACAGCTTGAAACTGGGGAATATTTCATTAGGAGTGGAGTTAATAATGGATGATGCAGTATTAAGAAAATGTCTTTCCTGTGTAAATACGTTTTTTATGATTAAATTATTCAGCAGTCAGCATGCATCTGGGATTCCTATATGGTGAATGATTTGTGTTTTTGTAGAGAAGGAATTTTCACATTTCTCTTAAAGTAGTGTATAAATTTTTACTTTTTAAAAGCAGAAAGTAAAATATTCTGAAATAATACCTGTTTTTGGCATTGCATGCATTTTATGGAACTATCATCTCATTTGCAGTATGAATGCTAGATCCTTTCAGCTTTGCTGCTGAGTTTTGACACCTAAATCATCTACAAGACAACACCCTTGTATTTATTAATGCTAAATAGTTTTAAGTAGAATGTTTGTATTGACTGCTGTAAAAAGCTCAAAATGTCATTGCAGAAATATATGCTGGGTTATTTACACATGTTTCTCATCACACAATACATGAGGTTTTTATGGAATAATTTTTTTATTGTCATGCTGATGAACTAGTTGTATATTACTTAGGGCTTGTAATACTGACCTTTTACTGCAGCAGAGAACGAGTTTGATATCAGCCACACTTTAATATTTATGTTAATTTTCTCAGTTGAAACAAGGTTCAAAGCAAAGTAGATGTTAAAGGGACATTAGAGATCTTCGTTGGGTGCCTTCCACTTCCAGATTATTAATCTGGGCTGAGTATGCAAATGATAGAGCTATTCAATTCAGGTCAAATATCATTACACTTAGGTGAGCGAACAGTGAGTATTAAATTAGGTGCCTATTAAGTCTTCTGTATATCAGAATATCTGAAGTGCTGTAAATGAGTGTCAGATTTTTCCCCAGATGGAAAAATTTTAAAAATACCTTTCAATATTTTTTGTTTGGAGTTTTTTCTTGCTGAAAAGAACTTCTTGTTTTGATAGGTATGACCTTACCAACTCTGATTCATTACACTTGTGTGGCTTCAAGCTGTTTTGATTTAAAAGAAAAAAAATCCAACCTTAAACCCTTGTATTAATATATTCTACTTTTTTTGTTACACTTCCCTCTCTAACTGGCATTGAATATCAACCTTTTATTAATAAGGAGTGTCTGAGACCTAAGTAGTAAGAGAAATTAACTGTTCTCTTATAGCAACAAAACTTGATTGGAACAAAAGTGAATCCTGATCTTAAGAAGTAGCTTTCTGTGACATAGCCTTTTTTATATTTATTCTTTTCATAAATGGAAGGATGCTTTTAATCCTGTGCCTCTCACTTAATTTTTGGAGTTGTAAATTGATTTAAAAATAATTTCTTCTCAGTGTTGAACTAAAATTGTCGACAGATATTTTCATTTAATGTATTTACCCAATTTATAACTTCAACTAGTTCTACTTATTGTCTGCCCATAAATGTGGCAAGCTGTCATTTGAAAAGAAATTGAATTACAAATGCTGCAAAGTAGAAATGGTGGAATCCTAATTCTCAGTTTCATGGTTCTTAATTCTTGGTTTCTGAATTATACAACCTCACAAATTACCTAATAAAATTCTTTATATGCATATATAATTATAAATAATTTAGGAGTGCTTGTTTGTGGTTAAAGACCTTTAATATGTGGATCATGACGTAAAAGAACACAGATGTGCATTTACAGAAGGTGCCAATATAAGTTATGGAGGCTAAATATTTGAGCTTTTTTTAAAGATCCAAACAATCTTGCAATATCTTGTGTTTGGTTGTTTTGTTTGGTTTTGTTTTTTTTTCAGTGGGTACACTCTTTACTACGAATCTGTGCCATCATCAGTGTTATTTCTGTTTGTATGAACACTCCAAAGACCTTCGAGCATTATCCGCCTCTCCAGTATGTGACATTTGCTCTTGATACTTTGTTGATGTTTCTTTACACTGCAGAGATGATAGCAAAAATGCACATCCGTGGGATAGTTAAGGTAAGCATTTTAACAGTATTCTATGTGTGCTTCAAGTGATCTGCATTTCTGCTAATGACATTTGGTATTTGTTTTTCAGTTTACCAGCTCTTCTCACTATGATTGTTTTTAACTGCAGGCAACATTATGGCATATAAACTGAAAAGACAGATTGACAAAGATTCAGCTTTACTGCATATTTAATCACCCCAAAATATAATGCCAGCATGCCTAATAAGGTCTACTAGTAAGAAATAGATAGTTTCATTGCATTGGTATAAAAAATGGAAGGAATAAAAAGCAAAATATACATTAGGAAGAATATTTTGTAAATGTCTCTTGGTCCGTATATGGAGTTAGAATTTAGATTTTCGTTTCAGAAGGCTGGATGTGTTCTTGTGTGGCTACTTAAATAAGAACATATGTCTTACTGTGAGCTAAATGAGAAAGTTATCTTGCTTTGAATGTTTTTTCCTTAATATAATCCATGTTGGTAAACAAATGCTTCTGTTATATGTCTGCTGTTGTTACTGGGCTAATTTGTGTAAGTAGATACAATATTGCAGGCTGCAAAACTGCAGAATTTTTCAGTAATCATTATTTTGTACCATTATTTTACTAATTGTTTCCAGTCTTCTACAAAAAGATAGAAATCAGCTTCCATATAGAAAATCCACCTACAGACCTTATTGACAATGCAATTATGTCACTATGGCACAGAATAGATGACCAGTGTTATCCTTGCTTTTCACTTCTGAAAGGTCTGGTGACTCCAGAGACATCTGATGCTGTACTTAAGCTCTTGAAGTTTTTCTGAGTTTGCAGATAGCATTTTTTGTTCACTTCCAAGCTGAAATATTATTCATCATACTTAAAGAATATTAATAGTAAAATTTAAAGTGTCATTAATATTAATATTTAGAAAATCACTGAAATAAGATAGTTATGAGAAAATCTTCATGGACTGTATAAAGCCCAAGTAATCTACTGTGAAGTACTATTTCTAGCTGCCACCTATGCTTTCTTCTTCAGAGATGTCTATTAAGCAGGTGAAGATAAGGACACAGGATTATGAATGGAGAATTGGTGACCGTCGTGCACATTTGAACAGTGTGAGAATAAAAAGTTACTATTACAACCAGTACGGCCTTTGCAGAGAAAGAGACATGTAGATATTAATGCAGAGAGAGAGAGGGAAGGGTGGCCAACAGTGTGACTTTTGTAGAAAGCTTGATTTCTGAGCTTTTGTGTATGCAAATGCCAACTTCACTCACAGTTGACACCTAAGGGCTATGAACAATATGCTGCTTAGTCTGTCTTTCACTGGATTGTTTAAATTTGTGGGTTTGTGGGAAGAGAAAAAAGAAGAGGCGAGGTGAGGTGAGGTGAGGCAAGGAGAAGGTGGAAGGGATTGTTGGAAGGGACCTACAGCCATAATCCAGTCTCACTGCCTGACCAATTGACCAGTTCAGGGCTGACCAAAACTTAAAGTGCATTGTCCAAATACCTCTTAAACACAGGCTTGAGGCATTGACCACCTCTCTAGGAAACCTGTTCCAGTGTTTAACCACCCTCTTTACAAAAGGTTTCCCAATTTCCAGTCTGAACCTTCCCTGGCACAGCTTTGAACCATTTCCATGTATCGGGTCACAGGGTATCAGGGAGATCAGCACCTCACTCTTCACTTCTCCTCTCCTCAGGAAGCTGTTGAGAGCAATAAGGTTACCCCTCAGCCTCCTTTTCTCTGAACTAGACAAACCTAGAGTCCATAGATGCTCCTCATAGGATGAACTTGTCTATAATTGTCATATAATGAACTTGTATTTGAAGCGTGTCTGGTGAGCCTGGCCACACAGAATGAGTAGCTGTCTGGAGTTGGTTTCAATGCCTCAATTTATGTTATACATATATAGATAACAGCACAGATTATTTCCTTTGCACTGACATTTTACTATTTGTTTATTAGATAAAAATACACTAAAACAGATTAGACATAACCACTGTTACACAAAGATCATCATCATGGCTAGGCTACGCGAATGAAGATTTGGGAAGGGCTCTACCCACATTTGCTACAAGCACGCTGGTGGCTAAAGAGGCCAATGCCAGATAGACAAGTCTGGTTGCAAAAGCCACAGCAGAAAGACTCCTTGGATGGTATCGACAAGACACGATTCTTTCTGCATTGTCTTTTCTCCTCGAGAGTGATCCTGTGTGCATTCTCAAAGGAAGCAGCAGCGTTATAGATAATGTGTCTCCAGACCTCCCGATTGGAGGCCAGAGTAGACCAGTAATGAAGATCAATGTGGCCAAGGCTGAGATGTTGTTTCAAGGAGTCCTTGTATCTTCTCTTCAGGGCTCCTCTCTTGTGGCAGCCAGTGGCAAGTTCACCATAAAGCACGATCTTAGGGAGACGGTGGTCCTTCATCCTGGAGACGTGTCCTGCCCAATGCAGCTGTGTTCTCAGCAACATGGCCTCAATACTCGTAACTGCTGCTTGTTCTAGAACAGATAGTTTAATAGAAAATGGCTGCATTTTTTGTTTTTTTTAACAATTGAGCATTTGCTTAAAGCTTGATGTCTTGTAGCATTCATCAGTGAATATAGTTGCATTGAAATGAAGTGCCTTCTTTGGCGCTTATTCATGGGGTCATAGAATAACTTAGATGGTAAGGAGCCCACAGAGGTCATCTGGTCTGACCTGCTGCCCAAAGCAGGTCCAGTTAGATGACGTTGCCCATGGCTTGGGTTGTCCAGGGGAATTTCAGACTCCTCCAAGGATGAAGACTTCACAAGCTCTCTAGACAACCTGTTCCAGTGCTTGACCAACCTTATGGCAAAGATATTTTTCCTAATATTTAATAAAAAATTTCCATGTTTCTTTGAATGCTAATTAGTGAGTGATCCTTTTTAGTGAACTATTTGGATTTAGTGAATTTTGGATTATGGATTTTAGCGAAAATATTGGTTAAATATTATAATTTTGCCAAGAACATATTGATCCATGGTCTTCCAAAGACAGTGGCAATTGAAGTAAATAAGGCACTGTTTAGAACTCTGTTAGCATTTATTAAAGATGTTTGTATTTGAACCATCTTTACATAAGAAAATTTGTTTATGAAATGTAATCCTAATTTAAGTGCATTCAAGATTTTTAGTGAGCATAGGATCAATGAATGCATTGCCATATGGTTCTACTGAACTTTACCATGTCGGTATTTCTGTAAATGCTTTAGAAATTGAAAGGCTAATAAACATTTGAACCATGATTAATGCAAAATTATAGTCCAACGAGAAACCTAATTTATGGATAACATAGGCACCATCCACTTAAGTCCTAATTAATAAAAATGTAAGTATAGCTGAGCTAAGAAGATTTTGAAAATGTTAAGTCATGTCCAATTAACACTCTCTGAGGACAAGTGAGAAATATACTTCCTTTGGTGCCAAGAGTTTTTAGGCAAAAAAGTAGTTTCTGAAACTGCTAGCCTTTTCTCTGTAAAAAGTTTTCCTTTTCCCCATGTAAACTAAATGACAAAATAAAACAATGCCTCCATCCAAGAGTTTTGTTACCCCAGAAGGAAAGCTAAACTGATGTTTAGCTAAACTTGCTCATGTTTCCTTCTGAGTTATTGTTGCCGTGCTAGTAAAATCTATGCAAAATTTGGGCTGTCCATGCCTTGTAAATGCTGGTTGCTGCTTGTTCCATTTGTGAAGGCAAATGATACAGGGAACTCCTGGAATTACGCAGATAGATATCTACCTTCTACAAAGAAAGTAGATGTTGATGTGTTTAAAAAAGGAGAACAAAATACAGGTATTAAAGAAACCATAGCATGACAGCATAGGATATATCTACTACAAAGTCTGAGCTCCTTTTGTTTTCAAAACTATATATTGATGTTCCATATTATTGCTATCATTTACTGTTTGCTTTTAATAGGTGTTATGATAGGTTGACTTCTCTGAAAGAAGTGAAATGGGCAGTGTAACAGATTATATTCAGTATACAGGCACTACCTGGGAGGAAAGTACTGAAAGTACTGTTACTGTTCAACATTTCTGTTGGCAACATGAACAGCAGGATTGAGTGCACCCTCAGCAAGTTTGCTGATGACGCGAAGCTGTGTGGTGCAGTTGACACACTGGAGGGAAGGGATGCCATCCGAAGGGACCTTGACAGGCTTGAGAACTGGGCTGATGCAAACCTCATGAAGTTCAACAAAGCAAAGTGCAAGGTCCTACACCTGGGGCACAGCAATCCCAGACACACTTACAGGTTGGGCAGAGGTGATTGAGAGAAGCCCTGTGGAGAAGGACTTGTGGATGATGGTTGATGAAAAACTCAACATGAACTGGCAAAGACAACCTCATCCTGGACTGCATCGAAAGGAGCGTGGCCAGCAGGTCAAAGGAGGTGATTCTCCTCCTCTACTCTGCTCTTGTGAGACCTAACCTGGAGTACTGTTTACAGTTCTGGTGCCCCCAACATAAGAAGGACATGGAACTGTTGGAGCAAGTCCAGAGGGCCATGAAGTTGATAAGAGGACTGAAGCACCTTTCCAGCCAAGACAGGCTGAGAAAGTTGGGGCTGTTCAGCCTGGAGAACAGAAGGTTGTGTGGAGACCTCATAGCAACCTTCCAGTATCTCAAGGGGGCCTACAGGGAAGCCAGAGAGGGACTCTACATAAGGAACGGTAGTGATAGATCAAGGAGTAATGGGTACAAATTGAAAGAGGGAAAATTCAGGTTAGATATTAGGAAGAAATTTTTTATTGTGAGGGTGGTTAGACACTGGAACAGGCTGCCCAGGGAGGTTGTGAAGTTTTTGGTATTGCAGGCTATTGTCACATGTCATGAACTAGTGAACTAATGCTATTAATACATCTGTCTTTAATTTGAGTCTGAAGATGAAATTCAGGCTATAATTTCTTACTGATTAAGGTCTTTTTAAAAACAATATTCTAGGACAGTCTGCCTCATATTGTCTGGCTGTATTGTATAAAATATATGTACAAGCAGGAAGACAACTTGCAATGGCTTGTGAAGTTTTATATGAGATGGCAACAGGGAATTAGACCAAGTCAGTTTGTTTCTTATGACATATTTTTATGCTTGTATTCTAAATGATACTCTAGATTGCAGAATGATGGCCTGTGACAGTAAATGTAATAAAAAATTTAATAAACTTAGTTTGTGGTTAAAGCTTACTGAATTCAATTTGACATTGGTATTTTCATGATCTCTTCTGTTCAGAATTCCACTTTCTTCAATTAATCCTAGATTTGTTCTCATGCTCTTTATTTCCCATAATGTAAACGGAGTTCAGTGACTCTTTGGTTCTGTGTTTCCAGTGGCCACTGATATCTAATTGCATCTGGCTTTTTTTTTCTATCTTTGCTTGCAAAAAGTAGATTTTTTGACTTAACATAGAAAAAAATAATAGCATTCATTAGCACTAATTTGAGGGACTGCAATGGTCTGCAATTAGTTGTTTGTTGTATCTCTTTCGAAAGATAATTTATAATTTATCTGGTCTTTTTTTTCCCATTGACTGAAACGGAAGCTTAAAGTACCTACGCTAACACCCAGCCGATAGATATCTCACAGTCACCAATTGCTCTAACTCATTATTATGTATTATATATTGTTGTCAATGGACAGGTAGGGACCACAAAAGTTATATAGACAATGAGATGCCAACTTTTTCTTTAACATTTATGGCATTAATTCATTTATGTTTAAATGAGTTTCTTCTATAATCATCCTAATTCAGAAGTTTGTCTTGAGTTATCGATTACAGAACTGATTTTTAATGCACCTTATTACAAGTATCTGTTTTGCCTTCTTTTCAGTAGTTTTAATACTAAACATTCCATCTTCATCAAACAGGAATAAAGAAATTACAAAAGTAGATTAATCCTTCTGATAAATGATGAAAATATTAATAGAATTGTGGTGAAACACTGTCAGCTTGCTCACCGGGTTTTGCTAGCTTTGTTAAAGGAGTTTCTGTTGCGTTACAGACTGAAAATGGAAGACTGAAATTCTGAAATGAATGTGTTCCATGACTTTAGAAGTGCTGTATACCCGTAGTGTATGAATGAGTTAAGGATCAGGAAATTGTGTTCTTTTCAAAGGTTGGGTAGTAAAATAGAATATGTGGCTCCCATCATCAAGCAAGAGCATGCTCTGATGTGCTTGTGATGCCTTGTGCTGAAAAGTCAGTCTCAGGATGTGCAAGTCACGAACAAGAATGAGAACCTTGACCTTGAGGGCAGGGGCATAACCAGTAGAGTCATGGCAAGAACGAGAAAATTCTGAGGTTTTTTGACTAAACAGAGTGGAGGGGAAAAAAGAAAGTGAGAAAACTACTTACCTGTGGTAGTAAAAAGCTCACAGAGTAAACACAAAAAAGACCATTTGTCATAAGGTTTGAGTTTCTCTTTGCCCAGTGTCTTGGGATTTTAAGATGATTTTTTTTTCCTTATGACAAATTATTTTGCATACATATATTAGAAAACTGAAGTTTTGTACAGTGTATAATGGTGTTGGAAACCTAGATGTGTAGTGCAGGTCCCACGCTATTCTTTGTTGGCAAAGAGTATGTTATTTCAGATTGTTTTAAAATGTAACTTAAAAGAATACTGGAATATTTTGGTGTTGGCAGCTGTGATTCTTAGTTGTAAATATTATTTCATAGAAAACAGTATTTATATTCATCATGTGAATAACACAGTCTACAAAACTTGATTCTTCTGACTCACTTTTTTCCTGTGTTTTTTGTTGTTTTGCTAAGCATGTATGTCCATTGTAAAGGACATCTGTTCCCAGCCTACTGGGGTTGTGTTACTAGTGAAATGCTCCGATGCTGTTTCCAGTCACAGGAAATTAAAAAAATTAAAAGTGATTATCATGAGGAAAACAAATATGAAGTTGCCTGCAGCATGCTGCTGATTGTCTGTTGCTGCCTGTGGACCAGGGAAGGTTAGAGACCATGGCACTAGAATATATGCACCTGTTTCTATGGTTACTTGTGTCAGGTTTTTTTGGAGTGTTTATTACAGGAAAGTAATGACTCATATTACACGGTGGGGCTTTTTGCACTATTTTTGCATTAAAGCATTAGAAAATTTAAATTACTTGGTGAATGTACATAAGCAGTATTTCTAAAATATAAACAGTATTTTTTCTGACTGGTCAATGGGTCATGGAAGTTTTTAGTGAGAAATTATTTTGGGGCATGGATTGAAGTATGTGTCCATATAATACTTAGCAATACTTATGATCAAAATTTATCCTAAAAGTTGCTAAGAAAAAATACACTGCATACTGACTTTCATAATGTAGTTGGAAATTGCTCTTTCAATATATTTCAACACACCAATTAGATGAACAAAACTTTACTTTTTGGTAATGCTAATTTTTTCCTCTGTAACAGCACTTTCAAGGGTTACTTGCTTGTTATTCTTCATGACAGCAGCTATTACTGAGGGATATTTTTAATGTATCACTTCATATCAGGGTAGAATGACACAAAAGGAAAGCAGTGAAAGCAACATAGTGGATAACATGTTATGTATTCAGGTAGCAAGAGAAGGAACTTGGTCCCTAATGTACCTTTCTGTGTTGAAACTTGCATTTTCAAGGAATTCTGCTATAATTAAACAATTCTATTTTATTTTATGCCCATGTTTTCTTCTCTCTTAATTTGAGAGAATGAAACAAGACATGAAGATGAACAAATCTTAATAACATCTAAATCCCCGTTGAAGAGAATAAGAACTTTTCTATGCAGCTGTGTTTTCATGAAAATGATGAAATTTGTGTAGGATTTTTAAGGGAGTAAGTTGAATGTAAAATTTGATTTCAGAGTATTGTGTTCTCCAGCACTAATATAAATATGTCTTTCTTACAGCTACACTGTGATTTTTGTTTCAATAAGCTTTTCATGGTCTCTGGAGTATAAAATGTATTGTTCAACTTTTAATAATGCTAATTACCAAATAATACAATCTTCTTTCTGGAAAATGCATCCTTCTTACCTATTCCATTTCTCGGTGTTGTGGCTTTTTTCTGTTGAATAAGAGCTTTGAATGTCAATTATAAATCTGAGTTGTTGTCATGTTAGATGAGACTGTTTGCCTGTCAAACCTCCCTGTTCAATCTTCAGGCAATATTTGATGCTTCAAAGTGAAAGCTTTCACCTTGAATCATTTGGCTCCCAATCCACCCATTGCATCCACCATAAACACTGGAGCTGGGGGAGGACAGAATACTGCTGGATGAAGCACACCAGTGTTTAACACACATCACCTCTGCGAGGCTACAATTTCAAACTTATTTTTAAGGCACACTAGAATGTAGTCCTGCCTTAAAAATGCTTCCAACAACAACTAACATCTAATAAGGCCATACACAGTAAAATGAATCAAAGATTCCCAACCACATCCGCTGCCAGACAAATAACATTAAAAGGACTTAGCCCAGATCTCCCTACATGCAAAGTGGAAAGGGCCAGGTCCTCCCCCGAAATGAGTCGTTTCTACAGATGTAATTCAGGTGCCCTAAGTTTCTGTGGTCAATTCACTGAAAGCCTCCCTTACTGGGAGGATTTAGTGGTGGAAACTGGCCTGGTGTGACAGTGAGAGAAGTGAAGTGGTGCAGCAGCTTAACAGGTGAGAAGACTGGAAAGGGTCATGACATCTACTTTTGTAAGGAGAAAACAGCAAAGCTGTTTCTATTATACCACAACTATTGTGGAGAGAAAAAGCAGTTTCTAAAAAAAGGTTTGGCTTTCAGTGAGAACTTGATGGGTTATTCAGAAGAGTGTGAATACAAGAACTCGTGCACAAGTTCCTGCTCAGATCTGTATGGCTCAACTCAGGGAAGACTTTTTGCTTTAGACAAAGGGTACTTAAGAGAAGAAATGTAAGTTTCAAAGAATTCTTCAGCAAGAGAAAGACCAATCAGCATTTTTGTTCAGAGCCACAATTGAAGGACTCAAGTTGCATGTTGATACAAATCTCACTGGAGATTTATTCACTAGGAGAGAATGGCAGATGAGAGAGGAGTAAGAGATTTAGGGTGCGGGTAGCTGATTTCTGCAGAGAAATAACATGAATCTGCTTCAGGGTTACTGAATATAACCACTAAACATCTGAATTCTCTCAGCCCTGAGCAAACAGTTACTGATTAGCCTAGAGTTTACTTGAGGAACTAAGTCTACTTTCTTTAGGAAGGACAGGTAAAAATGTTGCAAAAGTTCCTGTTCTGTTGCTTCCCTAATTTGCAGTCTTCCTTCTCTTAAGTCTTGATTTGAGAACTTTAACCTCCTTATGTGTTAGAAAATCCTCATTTGAAAATAGTGTTGAAGTTCTCTGTCCCTTATTTCAGACTTGAAAATCACTTGCCGTATTTTCTTGATATCCTGTGTTCACTTCTACCCTGAAGAATTTTTGCAACTGAAATAAATTAAAAAAAAACTAAGCCAAACATAGTTTGTCTCTTTACACAATATATCATGCTGTCACCTACTGCAAGGAATGATAAATAATTTTTAGGATAGTGTATGTCATTGAAAACATTAGATTAAAACAAAACATCTTGTCTGTGCTTACAGAATCAATGAAAATGCTGAGACATTTAAAAACAAATACTGAAATAACTATCACTGAGATAAGGAAAAATGTGTATAAAGCCAGGAATCACATAAAAGGACAAAGTCCAATAATGTCTTCAAGATTCTTCAGACATGACAATAATTTTTTCCCCAATTATACCTTTGAAAAGTGGATTGTACTTTGTAGCTGTAAGATCTCTAAACAGAAAAGAAACGAGGGAGTGTATAAGGCAGGGAAGGCTATATTGAATCTGTTGTGAGAAACATCATTTGGAAGGGGTCATTTTGTGCCCTGGGATGTCATTGTCTCTGCATATGTTTTTACATGAAACTGTGATATTTACTTTCCTTAGGTATATTTTTGTCTAGTCTCCCTTTCAACAAGCAGCATCTATCTGTATGCATTTGGACCCCAACTTCCTCTATGCTCCATGTGGTACACAAAACTAACACTCAGCTGTGATCTACCTAATAAGTGTAGGTGTTTGAAGTATCAGGCATTAGCAGCCCAGCAAAGAAGTGTCGTTACAGCTTGCAGTGGAGGGCCTGTGTTGCATGTCAGGAATGGTGTGAAACATGAGGATATTGAAGCATGCAAACTGGAAGAGAGATTGAGAATTGTGTAGTGTAGAGGAAATTGGATGCTGAATTCTCCATGCTGCCTTTTAGGAGTGATCTTTGGATTGGACTGTCACCAAAACCATGTTCAGATGTTTCAGTGGTTACTGTTAAGTGTTTCTGATAGCAAGACTTCTCTAGAGCATGAAAAATGATTGAAAAAATATGAAAAAATGAATGTAAAATGATACTGACTTAATTGAAGCTGTTGAACAGTATTGAAGTAAGTGAACGACACAATACTATATTGCTACCATTTTACACTTACCTTCCTGTGTATTTTGTAATGGGCAATACAATGGAAAAGTAAGTGCAGTGTTAATTTTTTGTGTGTTTTTTGATTTACATCAAAGTCTAAATAGTAGGTTTATTTGTAAGTTCTCTCTGACAGAAGTACCACACAAGAATGAAGCTGGCATTTATTCACCCTGAAGATATGTATATATGTTTCCAGCATATTCTAATCCAGATACTAGACTTGAAGTCTTTCAAAAGTAGCATTCTAAAAGTCCACAAGGAACACTTCTTCTTCCAAGAACTCTTGTTTATGATATTTGTAAATCCTGACAGTAAAAGAACAATTAACCTCTTAGCTTTTCTTTCATGTAGGGTGATAGCTCCTATGTAAAGGATCGTTGGTGTGTGTTTGATGGATTCATGGTCTTTTGTCTTTGGGTGTCACTGGTTTTACAGGTAATCATTTCACTTCTTTTTTTTCAGTGAATGGTTCCTTAATTGTGAAAAATATATGGCACAACCAAAAAACTGTGAGTTGTGGAAGTACAGTTGTACTTGGGTCAAATTGTTTTTAAAAAAATGTACTGAATTCAATAGCTCTGTAATTGCACATTGCAGCATATCTGCATTAGTAGCAGAATTTATCTTGTTTAATTTTTCTTATTAAATCTGAAGCTGGTTACCATAAACTCTCTGCATGGTCAAAAGGAGAAAGAAGGATCTTCAGAGAGCCATTTATCCCTTACTCCATATGACAGTTGTGCTCATTTCCTTCCACTGAGTCTAGCAGGATGCCATGGTGACTAGCTTAGGCACCTAAGGGGAGAGTGATTCCAATGGTAAATGTTTCCCATGCTGCAGGTGTATTGATATGGTGAGTGGAGTGGTTTCATGTAAGATTGATTGCTCACAGCTAACAAAACATTTTCCAAGAATCAAGCTAAAGCACAGTGGGAAAAAAATCCATATTTGGAAATAGTTTGATAAATTTTTATAAAGAAGGGAACCTGGACATGTTGCAAAAAAGTACAGTGTTAAGGTAAAGGTGTCCTGCATATCAATCAGTCCTTAACCATAGGCAGTTTTTTGGGTAAGAACAGGTTGAAGACTGACGTTTGACCTGCAATAGTGTAAGGATTGTAAAAGTTCTGTAGTGATTGCTGTTAGGCACGTATACATTTCTGGCAAATTTTCAGACACATTATTTTTACACAGGGCAGACTTTGGTGGTACATCTTGTACACATGTAGAATGAAGGTTGATCATTACTATGTGTGTCCAGGTTCCCCCTCCGTTTTCTTAGTACTTTGAGTAAACATTAAATCAAGTAGTTACTTTAAGAGAGTGATAGACAAGGATTAAAACAAGACATTTTCACCCAGTCATTTAGCTAAACACTCTTTACAGTGCGTAACTTATCAATGTATTGAGGAAATGGTTCCCCATTCTGTGTCTTGGCTGAAATTTGTGTCATAAGTAGAGTCTAGGAGAAAAAAATGCAGTTTTGTCATGCACTTGGAATTAAATGGAGAATTTATAAGCATGTTGCAAGTCATAAGGCAATCTGTGTGTATGTATTTTTATATCATAGTAAAAACCTTAGTGCTGTGCAACATTAACAGATACTAATTTTCATATTTGGAAATATATATTAATCACTTCTAACAAGGTTGTGGGAAACCTATGGGGTAGGACTAGCACAGAAATAGGCAGCTAACACAGGCTTGCAGAGTCTTCTTGAGTTGTTTGAGACTGAAGCATTATGAGCATGGGCAGAGTATATTTTTGGAAGCTCATTAGGATAACTTAGAAATGGATTAAAGTATTTACAAAGACTTTTCTTTTTTAAAAATGTAATTAAAATGAATCATAAAATAAACCAAGAGAACACTGAAAATTAAAATAAAAAATGTGTAGTATTCATACTTTTAAAAGTTCTATAAATGAACACAGGCATAGGAGAGAGTCATCAAGACAAAGTACCGATTCTTTTCTTTGTAGGTGTTTGAAATTGCTGAAATAGTTGACCAGATGTCACCTTGGGGCATGCTACGGATTCCACGACCGCTCATTATGATTCGAGCATTCCGGATATATTTTCGTTTTGAGCTGCCAAGAACTAGGATAACAAATATTTTGAAGTAAGTAAGGCTATTATTCTTCAGATAATAGAGAATATTTCAGTGTTGGGTTAGAAGACTCACTATGCAGTAAATCAACAACCCTTCATGCTTAATGGGTATTTTCCTCCTGAGTTTTAGTTCTGGCCAAAAATTCTTGCTATTTTCCATATGTAAGGAATAATGAAGTTTTATAGAAAATGATCAAAACTTTCAAATATTTAAACACATTTTAAAGCACTTTGCTAATAACCGTAGCCAGCAATTTGCAACCAATGGCAGTAAATTCTGTTCCATTAATATCCCAATTTAATAATCAAGGTGAATACCCTTACTAGGGTAATATTTGTAAATAAAAGTACATGAGCACAGACCCTAACCATTACAGTTACAAGTGTACATGTATTGGTGTGTATACAGAGATGCCTATTTGCAAGCAAACACACATAATTATGCTTGGTAGAGCATGTCATGGCAAAAAGTATAATGGTAATGTGAAAGAGTTTTTTGGTCTTTATTCAGTATCAACTTTATTCATCACCATATCTTGTCTGTATAAGTCATTAGATACTATTTTACAAAAGCTAGACTTTATACATTTTATTTGGGCATTTTTGTTTCACCCTTTACAGCTTACAGCTGGTTTAATTACCCTAACTTAGGGATTTAGAAAAAATCATGTCCCCCTTTTCTTTTTGTGCAGAGTAAAAGTACAGTTTTAAGGACAATTTTTCTGCAGGATGAAATACTGCTTTCTTTGTATGAGCATATTTTCTATTCTAGAGATTTTCAGAGGAGGCTTCACATTGCCTGTGCATTCAGAGTCCTGTTTGTCTTTTTGCCAGGCGTTCTGGAGAGCAAATCTGGAGCGTTTCAATTTTTCTTCTGTTCTTTCTTCTCCTATATGGGATCCTGGGAGTGCAAATGTTTGGAACTTTTACATACCATTGTGTGACCGACGACACGCAACCAGGGTGAGTTAACCTGTGCAGGGCCTGTTCTTTCCTTATATATGTATAATTGTAGTAGCATCAGCAGATGTAAAATGAACTTAATGGATTAAAAGCAATCCACCAAAATACATTAAGGTAAATTGGGGAAACAAAAATGTTAGGAATTATGAAAAATACAAATTTTAACTGTGACAGAGAGGTTACAAATTGTGTCATTTGGCTGCAGTCTGAGTTAGAGAGTGAGTGACTGTATGTAGTGTGGGACAGGGAGGTGAGAGAGCAGGAGAGCAGAGGATACTTTAAGAGGAGCATTGCCATTTGTGGCTGCTCTGGGTCACTGACGATTCATCAGGTTTTGCGCTCTTCTATCTTTTCCTAGAATGTCTTGATGTGGGACCAGACCTAAAGAATGGGGCAGAACCACCCCTGGAACCATAGAATCACAGAACAGTTTGGGTTGGAAGGGCCCCCCTGCAATGAGCAGGGACATCTTCAACTAGATCACGTTGCTCAGAGCCAACCTGACCTTGAATGTTTCCAGGGATGGGCCATCTACAACCTCTCTGGTCAACCTGTTCCAGTATCTCAGGCCCTTTCTGGATTAATAGTTTGCTGGGATCTGATACTCGGATTTAAAGACCCTTTTTGTCCAGCTTCTGCAAAATACTTATGATATATATTTTACACTGGTAATCGAGTATACATCACATTTTGATTCAATATATACTTAATCACCTTGAAGTACAATAGAGCCTCTTGTCACTGGGATGACTGATAAAATCACAGATAATATGCTTACATGTCCTGTTGAATTGAAGACTTAACTGTGTCCTTGAGCACCGTTACATTGTGAGAGTCTTTTACATCTATTTGTTTTGTCCCTGTTTCTTTGGATAGTGAAACATTAGCTCTGGGGTTGTGGTCTTTGTTTTAGTCAAAATGGGATCCTTTTATTCCTGTATTGAATTTGTCAGAACATAAAATAAACAAAGTAAGCATGGTAAGAAAGCAAAACACCACTTAGTCTGCTGCTGAGCTCAGTAGGTCTCATGATCGCAAAACTCTGTATTAAAGATTTTTCTAAACTAGGGCCTAAAAACTATCAAATATAAAATGAGAGCATTAAAAGTGGCAGATTCAAAAAAAGAGTGCAGAATTATTTGAGAATATGCTAGATATTTTATGGTACTTTGTTAGATGAAAAAAAGTAATTTTGGGATATTTTCTTACTGATGTGGAGCTGATCTTCACCTCGACTGCACATTTATTCTTTTATTCTAACTCTTTTTATAAGAAAAAATCTTTATAGAACAGATTTTTTTTTGCCATTTCCCATAGACATGAGAAAAAAGTTCTTTGTGAAAAATTCATTTGTGTTAATAAGAAGGTATGTAATTCTGCAATTTACAGAATGTTATTTGGAAAAACAAGAAGTGACATAGACAACACAAGAAAGATCAGGCATCATATAATTGCTTGTGTGGGTGAATACAGCTTTTCCTTGAAATCAGCAGAAAAAGATGAAATGGGACATAATAATGTTTGCAATATGGAAATTTAAATTTATAACTTTAAGGCTTTCCATTAAGTTTTGGCTGCTTTCTCTGCATGTGTTGGGTTGTTCTCTGAATATGGCATTATTAAAAAAAATATACAGAAACCCCCTAAATTTTAGGTTGTTGAAGGTCTGAATTACAGGAAAAGGTTAAAAGCTACAAATATCCAGTGTATAAAATATTTAAAATCTGCCTAGGTGGGGTTAATGTTCAAAAATTCAAGTGTGCAGAATCAAGGGAATTTTAGACTTGAGGTTGACCATGTACCCCAAACTCCTTTTCCTTTCAGTTTCATCAAGTTTATATCTTTTTAGCTGTTTAAAAATTAGAAATCTAATTTAAGTTACTTTTTAGGTACCTAGGAACCAGATTTATAACTTAAAATGGCTCCCATGATTGTGTATGAGGACTACAGTTACATTGACACCACTTTTTTTCCCCTGGAAATGTTCCCCCATTTATTCTGATGAATGGTGCTCATACAAAGAACAATATACTTTTTTTCTTTGTTGCTTGATATGTGGATTTTTACCTTAGTCTTGGCATACTGCTCATTCCTACTCTGAAAATACTGATTTCCTCTTCTTGTCTGTAACATTCATCATTACACCCCCAGAAACACTTGCCCCTATCTCTTCTGTGTTTAATTTTTGAGGAGTGCAGTGCAGAAGGTCAGAGCGGAGTTGGCATGTGCCTTCTTCATGTAGGTCAGGGCTGACCTTTCCAGAGCTAGTTTATTAGCTGGGATGTAATAGAGCACAAAAGCATGAAAATTGCTTAGCCAAGTTTTACTTTTGTCTTTGAGGTTCAGTTTCTCAACTTATAATGAGGATTAAACATTCCTCTTAGAGGTTGAATTGGTCGGTCAGTCTGTCTGTCTCACGTGGCTCTGTTCCAGGCAGTGGAGAGTCGCCAAAGTTGGCTGTACTTGTCCTTAAATAACTTCAGTCTTTAATGAGCCACAGCTGTAAATTTTCGGCAAACCAGATTCCAGGCTCCCAAGTCAAGATTAGAAAATGAAAACCATCTAATTAGCAACCACCTGTGAGAAGTTTAATTTTAGGTGATTTTCCTGGTATTATGCAGAATTCTATGTCAGGCAACAAGGGTGAAATCTTATTTTTGCGGTCAAGGCTTCATCTATTTGTGACATTTTAGAAATCACTCTTTTTAAGTTTACTGCCTTATAAATTATTATTATGAAGGAGGCAAATGCCTTTTGAAAATGGTATCTTAAAATCTTGCCATTCTTTTTTATTTGAAAGGACATGGTATCCTCACCAGACAAGCGTTGCCTCTTTGACTGCTGCAAGTTCTTTTATCTTTCCATCTCTCTTGATGCCCACACTGCCTGACCTCCTGTCTCTCCACCTCCTCAGTCATTTTATGATGATAACTCTGACAAACAGAAATACTGAAGTGAGCTAACTGCAGTCTGAGTTTTCATTCTGTCTGAGAAACCAACAGAATCTGACTTCCTTCCAAAGGCTGAAAAGTTTATTGTTGTTGTTTGATGATAAGTCCTTTTTTCCTTTATTCTCACAATAGTCTTCCCTATAAGGAACACTGTCTTCTTCCGAGACAATTTTATCATTCTTTATTCCCTCATGATTATGACTTATCTTTTTTCAGCTATGCAGTAATAACTTTTCCCTGATGATTTCCCTGAGCAATATATCTTTTTTCTGTCAATAAGTGGTATATTACATGAATTTCCTTTGAACGGATCTTCTTTAGTTGCATGAAAGACACACTGTATGGTTGGAATGTAATCTATATGTAATCCAATTATCTTGATAAATCCATACGTTATAAGCAGTTTGATAGGTTTTTTTGTTATATCTGAGATTAAATTCAAAGAGTCAAACAAAATAAAGTGAAAAAAGTTGTGTTTCCAAAGCTACTAAATTTAGTCTTGGTCACCTCTAGTACATACAATGTATTTCCACAAGGAGAGGAGAGAGAAAATCTTTCCAAACCCTTCCTGTGGTTGTTAGAATATTTTATATATCCTCACATGCTACCTACTGAATGTTTTCTGTATTTTTTATTCCTAAGACATGTTTGATTACACAATAATGCTTCCAAACTGCATGATTAGTTTATATTTATTATATATTATATAATATAATATATTTAGATTATATTAAATATAGTTTATATTTATATTATCTCAGTCTGCATGGAGCTAAGGGAAAGGAAGCCTCATCAAAAGAGAAAGGCTAATGTGGCTAACAGCCATAAATTGTGGTACTTACCTATTTCTTTTCCCAAAGTTATTCTTTAGATCCTTTTTTTTTTAACATTTTCAGTGATGTATAGGCTGAATATTTCTGTAGACTGGTCTACCTCGTCACCATGGCAGTCAATTTAAAATCCTTCTTTTTTAAGGTTTCTTGTTTAAAGTAGGAGATGCCCAGGAAAACAGATAAGAAAAATAATTACTGTGTAATAGAAAGAGCTAAGAAGTTCTTGGTGATCTTTCCATCTGTCTACGGATAGGCCCCGAAAATGTCAGAAAATAGCTTCAAAGATTGGAGCTGAAAGCTCACCACAATATCTAGTAGAGGAAATAAATACGATTAAAAAGAACAAAAGGAATTTGTAATACTGTCTTACACCAGCCATGGGAAAATAAGCATTAGTAATCAGGTTTCTGAGAAAGAGAAGGAATCAAAGACCAAGCTTGAAAAATCAACATAACAGGACTTCATTAGCAGAGCACATTAATTTATTGATTTTAGTTCAACAACCAGCACCACTTTAATATTGTCTTTGGGATTTATTCACAATCTCTCTTACTGGTAATACATGTCTACTATAAACTCCTCAGGAAGAAGAGAAATGGAAAAAAATCTTATTTTTTGAGGCCTGATGTTGTTTAAACCCCAACTAAAAACAATTGAAATAAAGCACCAGTCAAAAAGGAAAGTAATTCATTTTAAATGGGATTCAGTCAAAAGGGTGGAAAGAATGTTGAGGTGGTGGCCTATGTTGGTGGCCTGTGTTGGGAAGCAGTCTTCAGGAGTGAGACTCTCGAAACTTTCAGAGGGCACGTGATTTCTGAGCAGAAATACTATTTTTTATTAGAACTTTTATACAGATAGCTGTCCAAAGTAATTACACTATTGATTAATTTAGCACAGACTTCACAGTGTTTTGTTTATCCAAATGCATTTTAAACAAAAAGGTGACCTTTTAACAACAGTCCAGGATAGAGTGATGAGAACCCAATTACCTCAGCTCCCGATGGCTCAGTAATGACATGTACTTGTTCGTATTAAGATTTGGAGCCATTTGGGTTCACACAATTCTCTGTCCCAATGCAGAAATCAAATTTATTGAACTTCTGCTCAGCCTGTCAACCTTTGTGGGATTTTTTTGAGAATAGATCCTTTTGAGTAATCTGCAGTGGATTTTATAGATTATTGTGAAGTTGGCTCACTATACATACAAGAATTTGAAGAACATAACTACCTAATCTCTTCTTTGCCATAAGGAAAGTTTTATATTTAGCCACAAGATTCTTATCTTATAATTGCTGTACAGAATTATTGATGAGTATTGAGCTTTCTACAGGAAACATGCAGGAGGCCAGGATGCCAGAAGTCAGAATATCCTCCGATATATCATAAAATTGAGAGAAAGACAAAAATCACTAGAAAAACAGAATTCTAAGAGTGATCTCCAGCAAATTTGCCAAATGGGTGATTGGGTATTGTTTGCTTTCTTAAATATAAAGGAAGAAAGAAAACTACTCTTCTTTATAGTGCAAGAGGAAGCCGGACAGCTAATGAAGACGGCTGTCTGTAGGAAAGATTTCTTCTTTCACTCATTTTTTTGTGATCAACTTCAGTGACTTTGTTACTTTGACTGGTAATAAATGAGTGATGGGAATTTAATTTCCCCTAATGCCAGTAACTAGTTATCAAAGCAATAGCTTGTCAAAATTGTTAATTAGCTGCAACCGCCCTGTTTTCATTTGGACAATGACAGCATTGGCTTTGCTTAACAGAAGCGATCTGCCATGAGCAGAGTATCATCTGATTTTGATGTCAGCAAACCTGTGTTAGAAACCTAAATGCCTTGAATTTCCTCTCTGGCTATCAGAGAGAAAAAGGTGCTTCAGGAGTGTGGCTGAACCCACCAACCTCTGAACTCGGGGGATGTATTTCTCTCTCTCTGTCTTCATTACTTAAAATGAGGCGGGATAAGTCAGGACATCAGACCTGCAGTCTTTTACTGTGCAGTTCCCTCTAAAGATTCAACTAAGAGGAGCTGGAGCTTTGAATTTTTGCATCCGGAAGTGTGAGATAGGGTCAGTGATTTAATTTGAATCTTTTCAGAGATACTGTGTGGTGAGTAGCAAGAGATGGAACATCAAAGGCACATTTTTTAGACTCTAACTTAGGTCACATATGAAATGAAAAAATGCTACAGTCAAAATCATATCAAACTTTACTCAGAATTACTGCCTCATGGGTCTGCTGGGTAAACCAAAGAGAAGAAAGTTTGAACTAAGGCATAGCTCCAACTCTGCTGAATGGGCATACAATAATAAGAAACACCTGCTTTTCTTCTCGCTTGTATTCTCTCAACCAGCAAATGAAAATCCTTATTTTGGACCAGTCCTAGGGCAATTTCAAATCAGACTTGAAAAGCTAATCATGGTGAGTTCTGGTCTGAGAAAAAAAGCAGTCAATAATATTTTCCATTCATGTTCAGGGTGATTCTGACTTCCTGCTTACAGCACAGACTTTTGATATAAAAACACCCAAAATGAATTGCTGAAAGTTACACATAAAATCTTGTACTATTCACCCCATTATCCCAAGGCTTCAATGAATGTCTTAAAATTCATCATTTTAATTAATCTTGCTTGTCCACAGAAAAGGTGAAACTCTTTAGTCTGCCCTTTAGTATAATTAGTATCTTACTTTTCTTCTGAAAGTCCTCTTCTTTTAATCTAACTCACAGATGCATTTGACGACTAAGTTGGGTGAACAGAAGCTTTCATTACTTTATTTTTATTGCTTTCATGCACTGCATGGGATAGCAAGACATTAATTGAAATCTGTCAGTGTGAAACCAAAGCTTCCTACAAAATTTTTCCTAGACAATCATAAGTGCCGAGAAATAACTATAGGTGCACCTATCCTGTAGTCATTTCTTTATGATTACCAGAGAGACATACATATCTACATGGATGCACACACAGACTTGTACAATTCCAGATGAAGTTTTAAAGAACACCCTCAAATTTAGCTGTGTGTGTAACTGAAAAGATAGACAGATACACAAGCATACACGTACTCATTCCACTTTTTGTAAACATGCTTAGCACATATAACTCAAGGATTTAAAAATTAATCTGGGCACCCTAATTACTTTATGGTAGAATATGTTAATTCGTACCCAGTTGTATGCTTTATGTTAGATTTATGATACTGCCATCCAAAAGCCATTATAATATATAGGATTATCATAAGACAGTATTTTACAAGTATTTTTAGAAATTAAAATTAATACATTGACTCAAGCAGATTCAGATCCCCAGCTACTGGTAGTTGATGAATTTCACATTATGGTTTGCATTAGAAAAACCCTCAAATCCCAAGAGGCCAGCAGTGTGAGCGTATATTACTAAAAGTATTGCTGCCTAAATCACTACAATGCAAAGCATTCATTTTAAGTGCTTAATATAAACGTAGATTATTTTTTTATTTAACCTCCTCTTGAAGAAAAAAAAAACTCTTACATGCATTGAGTATGATTTAGGCAAAAAAGGAAGAATCTCTGCTTATAGTACCTGTACAGATACAGGCCTTTTTTGGGCCACTGTTACTATGGGCTAATTTTGTTCTGCCTCAAGACAATAAATAAGCATAAACTAGTACACATGGACTAGAAAATATTAGATATTTAGAAATGGGTAGAATATCACCAGATGTTTTCAATATAAGATGATTTCAATTGTTTTATTCCTTCATAGGCCATATTCAACATCAATTAAGTACTGAGATGCGGATTCAGCACATAACTAATTTTAAGCATCTCAAAAGTTCAATTAGGCAATGTGCTTAAACATCTTGCTCAGTAGGGTGCCTTGATAAAATTATGAACAAGAAACAATTCATCCCAGTAGATCAACTGAATATTTCTACGCAGAGTATAGAGTGCAGTATGGAGTGCAGCATCAACCCAGCAAACAAGCTCAGAAATTAGTTCTTCAAAGGAATGCAAAGGATCCAGAAGGAGATAATTGACTCCACATCACTTGATAGACATCCTTCAATAACAAGATTGTTGCAAAAGACATAGGACTGTTACTCTGACATGTTTTTAATTGCCTGAAGAACATTCTGACTACATACATACATATGTACACCACAAGAAGAACCTGAGTTGATGTGTCTTGGCAGTAAAGTGGCTGTTTTCCACAGCATCTGTTGCGAAACTGGTCTTTCAACCATCATGTGCCCATGTGAGCACAATCTTTTAGTATCTTCTCCTTATTAAGGCAATTCTTCAAAGAGAGCTTTTGACAACTTAAGAGACAAATTACCCAACATAGCTTCTAGCTTCTTGTTTTCTGTTAGCCTGATTTCTCTGCTGAAAATAGAAAAGGAGGAAAAAAGGGATTTTTTTTTTTTTCTGGTATTCTGTTAATTTTCTAAGATATCACCAGAAAGCAATTCAAAATTACCAAGCTACTCATGTAGTTTTCAGATCCAGAAAATTAAATAAAAAACTAAGATATTTATTGATAAGATAATAAAAAATTATTCCAGTTGGCTGATTAGGTAAAGAAGTCAACAAGTAAAAATGACTTAGCTGGAGCTGAAGGATTTTCTGTATTAGTTGAAGGGAACCCTATGTCTATCTTTGCACCAAAACCAGGTACTGCACAGCACAGCTGCTGACTGAAGAGCTACCGCGTTGGTAAAAATACCACAGCAGACACAAAAAATGGCTGGTAGATCATGAAGCAAGTAAGTAGCAACCATACAGCAGTGAAACAGGGAGCAATACATTAACTAGGATCTCAGAGGAATTGGCACTGTGTTCTGTGCTATCCATTTTCATTAGTGACCTGGGGGACCTTGTGAACCCTGCATCATCAAAATCACACCGAGCATATGATGAAGGATAACAAAAACCTTTGAGAACAGAGAAAGATGATGCAGTTCTGAAGACTTTAAAGGTTACTCTCAATAACTGTGATTTAATGTCAAGTAATGAATTCAGAAAGTGATAGAACCTTAACACAAAATGGGCACTGCTGTATAGAAAGTAGTAATACAGAAATAAGTTTGGATCAGATGACTGATAAGAGTTTTCTCTTTAAGATATCAAGAATTAATAGTTTCCTCTTCTGCTAGACATCTTACTCTGAACATACAATTTTGATAAAAAATTTCCATTTCTCTACATGTTTCTAAAAGATGCTTCTGCTTTGCCATATTGCCAAAACACAAGGGCAAAGTAACAAGCTAGTGAGAATCTAGCAATAACTTAAAATAAACTCAGAGAGCTCCATGGTGCAGATAACTTGTTCCTGAAGCTCACATTAAATGGATTCTGGCCTAGGATCTCTCAGTAAATGTTTTCTGATGAAGTGATACTGTGGTTCTGCATTGACTTTAGACCATTTGTCTCATGAATATTAGTATACTGCTCTCTTACATATATAGGTGAATTATATCTATTAATTTGTCATCATTTTGAAAACCAGAGTGATCTACTGCTCTGGAACAACTTCACTGCACCATTCTGGACAATTAATATAGCCCGTTAATTTTTTTATTTTAGGCTCTAAATTCCATATCATATCAGTATTTTATGAAATGAGATGTAATTTACAAGCTGAATTCATAGTGGGAAAGTAAGGTCAGTTGTGCCACAAGCATCCTGATTTTAACAATGCTGTAGAGAATTATTTGAAGCAACAAAATATAAGTGCAAGATATGTATAGACTGACAGATTAATGGTAGCGGAATTTCCCAGGTCACAGATCTGATATAGCAAATGCTAATTGCTAGGGTAGCAAATACTAACTTCTTTTTGCAAATGCTTTACTCATAACACTTAATCATACAAAAGAACAGATTTTCACATCAAATGCAGAATAAGATGTTTAGTCACCAACACTTCACATCCTAGATTTAAAGCTCCCTCCTGCAATTGAATCCATGCAAACACCCAAGACTTGTAACTGAATTTTATTTTCCTCACAGAGATTGCTTGTGCTTTTCGGATGCGTCATGGTAGCCTGTGCCCTGCTTGAGTGTCTTGAATACATTAGTAACACCAAATGCCTACATGTGGATGAATACATCAGTAACACCAAATGCCTACATGTGGATAACTTAAAGGATAACAGGCCCTTTAAGTTAAAAAAAAAAGCAATGACACTTCCTATTGCCATCCAAGTCATCAACCTTAGTTTGCTTTCCCCCTATGCCACCAGCCAGTTTTAGAGCACAGAACATTGGATTCCAATGTAAAGATTTTCCTTAAAGAATTTAAAGAATTTACCGAATTAAAAAAAAAAAAAAGATACACATGGCATAAACATAATTAATGGCTGTAATTTTATACCAATAAAAATCAGAAAATATGAAATTAAGGTTCTTGCTATAACCAGTAACATCATGCAGAAGGGAAGTTTTGTATAACTTTTCTCTTTAGAATATATCCTCTTAGAAGCTCAGATGGCAACTGCTATATAGCTGCATTAGGTAGTCAAAAATATTAAAATATTTCTTTTTTATTCCAAGTTACACTTGTTTTCAGAGACTCTGAGAACTTAAAAGATAGGAAGCCTAGATGGAAAAGTGCTTGTTTTTTATCTGAGTCCTTGCAAAAAAAAAAACAAACATGGAGAAAGATTAAAGTTTATTTGTTGCTTAGTGACCATGAAAAGAATCTAAGCACCTAGGCAAATTTCCTTTGATTTGTCCTTTTAAACGTGTCTTATTCCCAAAGCCATATCTTAATTCTTACTGTGCTGATCCAGTCAAATCCATTTTCTCCAGTGGGAAACTCTGAACGTCCAACTGCTATTAACAGATGGTTCCTAGACCACTTTCTTACACTAGTGCTCTTTTTACAGACCTAACAGTAATAACAGCTGCTCCTGCACAATTGTTAGAATAATGATATTGTACTTTAATAATTACAACAGCTTTGTTTCTATAATGAAGTTTTCTATTTATCACTTTCATAATTATTACCACATTATGACCTCAGCTTAACAAGGACAATATTAACATATAAATCAGTTATATTGGTATTTCTAAAATTTGCAGTAGTAGTTTATCATTATTATTGGGTGTAGTGTTTTCCAAGTATACTCAGTGTCAGCAAACTCTTCTGTCACTGAAGTCAGACACATATATAATCATTAACTTCAGTGAGCGAGAGTAGTACTGCAGTTAAGATCTACTGACAGATCTTCTAATTTGTGCAGAAAGAGATTACAGCTTAGGACAATGCTGCTGCCGGAGTCATTACAGGTTCTGGAGACTCCAGTAACAGAGTCACCCAAAATAACGTGACAGTTGAAGAAATTTCAGAGAGTACTTTTCTAGTTTAAGGATTACAGATTTGTTTAGGCACCAATATTCCTCTGATATTTTATAATCTTAGCATTCCAAGGGTCATTTTTAAATGTTATGTTTTACTTTTATTCAAATTTAAGTCTAAAGTCATCATGTACTGTACTTACAGAACCAGTTTTCTGTTTTTAATCCAACAACAGTCTGTTTTATCTTTTAAACTGTGAGTGTGAAAACTTCATCCATATTTAACATTTTTCATAATTATATCTGTAATTACAACTATAAAGCTTTCAACCCTTTCTGGTAACAGATTGTCTCTGATATCTATTAATTATTTTTGTCACATTAAAAATAAGATAGGGCATGCTTACAGGACTCATGGCTTTACAAACAGTATAAACACAAAGCTTAAGCTTTGGCAACATTCCATATTTTACATTTTAGCTTGGCAAACACAGATTTCACTAATCAAGAATTAGTAATTGAGGAGAATATCAGAAAGCATCTGCTAGGGATAATTTTATTCAAATCAACAGGCCCAAATAACTGAGGGCATCTCTTCTATTAATTTTTAATAAATCTTGAAATAGCAGGGAAATTCCAGAAGAATGCTAGTATGCCATTAATTTTGAAAGAACAAGCAGCAAAACTGGTTAGCCTGACATCAACCAAGACAAAAGAAAGAGTGAGCTGATAAAAAGTCTAACTGGTAAAGAGTAAAGAAAGTTATAATAAATGGAAGGAAGAAGGGTTTTAGAGAAAATAATTCTCATCATAGTAACATGATTTTTATAAGATTACAGATTTGTCTAATAAAATTGCCTAGCTTAGACTTTGTAAAGCAATTCATTCAATAACATGACTGATTAAAAAGTTTGCACTATATAATATCAATAAAGCACAAGCTAAATGGGCTGAAAATTGATTAACTGATATGTCAAAAAATACTTGTGAGTGAAATGATTATCATGATCTACCAGAATCAATGAGGGAGAAACATGTACAAAATTAAGAATAAGGATAGAAACATAAATAATGATAAGGACAAGGCACTCTGACAAATTATCAGAATCATTTGGTTACCTTGATCCTACAAACCAAAATGTGCTTTAATACAGCCAAATGCAAAGTTATAGCAGTAGGATCACTGAAAGCCAATCTTACGGCCTATGGCCTCTGGAATAAATAGAGGATGGAAATATTATAGAATATAGATGCTACATGAGAGTTTGAGATGAGGGGATATAACAAGGTATGCTCTCATATTTGTCCCAGTAACATCATGGCAAGAAAAAGCCAGTGCTTTCCTAGACTGTACACAGAAAGAAAAATTAATTAATGTTCCTTTATGTATGGAACTCATACAAATTATGATTAATATTACATACATGGTTTTGATCCTATTTTAATATTTGAAAAATTGAGAGAATAACAGAAAAACATGAAAATGAGAACACTGGAGAACATACTTTGCAGTAAAAGACCTAAAGAGCTCAATAATGTTAGTTTATTAAAAAGCATATTGAAAGGTGCTTAATTTTTTTTCAGTGGATTCACACAGAGAAAATACTAGGAATTAAGGTTCTGTACAGTCTAGTGTAAAAAAGTATAACAAGAATAGGAAGCCAACAGTTGAAGACGGACAAATTAAGGTGATAAATTAGGAACATTTTTTAACAGTGAAACAGTTTTTGCTATTAAAAAAAAAGTTTCCATGCTTATGATTGTTTTTCTGCAAGCTAGTCAAGAATAGATACACACCTAGGAGACAGATACAAGCTATAAGGTTTCACAGAAGGGAAACAAAATGAAGTTTGATTAGATGACCTAATACTTTCTTTTAATTCTAAATTCAATGTATAAATACTGTAATTTTTTACTACTGCTAATATATTGTCTTTCAGTATATTTGCCCTAAGGTACATATATTTCCCACTTCTGTGCTGTGTTGCTTTGCAGACACTAACAGGGACGTGCTCAGGATGGATGGGAACAGTTTGCTAAAGTTACCTCTTCACTAAACTGCAACTTAGGAAATAGGACGATCAGTGTTTGGTTTTGGCAAAGTACTATGTATTGTGATTATTAACTGGGTGTTGTAAATTATTAGGAGGAATCAACTACCTGAGCTTCTCCTTCCCAAAGTTTGGAGTACTTAGATAAGCCATATTTATGTGTACATGCCACAGGCACATATTTAACAGAACAGGGAGCAACAAACTTGTCCTCCCTCTCCTTTTAGCTTCTATGTCCCTTAGTGTTGGGCCTACCTGAACTCCCATTGTGGTCCAGCATGACAGAGCCTCCAGCAGCTCAGCCACAGCTGCCAGAGGAGCTGGGAAGACAAGTGATGCTCGACCTCTGACAACAGTAAAAAATGATCAACACATTGTGTTGAGGCACTGGCCCTTGTCTCATGATCTTTCTATTTTTCAATGTTATAGTCACCAACATAAATCAGTTTGAACCAATTCAAACCAGTTAAAATGTTTTCACCTATTCTACCAAATCATTACTGGACTGGTCTAAAAGGGAATCAGATCTGTTTCAGTCATAGCAGAGCCTGTCACAGATACTAATGATACTACACGTGTAATGGTTTGACTTCCTTCCTGTGACCCTCCATCCATGGTGGAAACCTGGCCTGACCAAATTACAATCTGAATATTCAGGTGACTGACAAGTCATCCACAGTGATCCTTTTAAGGAGTGTCAAAGCTAGCACAGGTAATGCCTTTGGAAGTCAAAGTCATAGTATTGACTGCAGTTGAACACACTCTCAGGATCTGCAAAGAAGCCTGAAACACTAAGTGTCCAAATTGCGTTAAAGAGCATTTGGAACAGCTGAATGTCGAATCCTCCATTTCTTGGAGAGTCTCTGTTTTTATGGGGTCTCTAGGCATTAGTATGAAATTTCTGCTGTTAGTATTTGCACTATCGCTACATAAGGCTGAAGTTTTAGGAGAGTGTTAGCTTGCCCTTTACAATAAGTCCTTAATTAATGAAAATAGCGTATACCAAAGAACATCAGATAGTAAAAATAACAGCTGATGTACTTTTCACTATAGTCCTCTCGCTTTCAAATATTTAGTTTTGCTATTGTCTTAGTTTATGTAACACCTTAATTTTGTATTTTTCACAGAAACGTAACCTGGAATAATTTAGCTATCCCAGACACCCACTGTTCCAGAGAGCTAGAAGAAGGTTACCAGTGCCCACCAGGATTTAAATGCATGGACCTTGAAGATCTGGGACTAAGCAGGCAAGAGCTGGGCTACAGTGGCTTTAATGAGATAGGTCTGTCTTACTGGTAAAATCAATTTCAGTATCCATTTAAAAATGTTTTTTAAATGAATAGAACAAATAGTTCATGTTTGTGCTGAAAAGACATCGAGTGCAGTCAGTATTCTGCTCAACTAGAGCACATGCCAGAAAGAGAAGCTTGCTGTTTGCTTTGCAGTTGTGATACATTTTGCCTGGGATCTCAGGATTTAAATAACTTTAAAACAATGTCTTCATAAGGAGTCAACTGTTGATTATCACCAGTATACAAATGTGATGACTAATTTCTGTATAATTATATATATATATAATATATAATTCATCCTGTTTGTCTGATTTTAGTAATAATTCCTATGGGAAAAAAAAAAACACCCAGAATTACTTTGATAATCATCTTGTTACTAAGAAGAGGAGTGAGAAAGTGATATCATGTGTATCTGTACCAATCTTGATCCAGACAGTGTTAGTCAGAACGTCACCCAGAAAAATGATTGAGAGTCAGGAAGATTTTGCAATACAGGTGCAATTTGTGTTCTGTGAAAAACCCTGCAGAGTCACCAGGAGAGTATGATCTCTGATAGATGCAATGTGTCATGATATCCCCATGGGGAAATGAGTGTAGAACAAAAAATCAGGAAAGGTGGCAAGAGCATGGGCAGCTGTGGCAAGATCCACATCCCAATGGAAAATATGCAGTTACTCTGTCAGAACATTTTGGTTATCTCATTTATTTAACAGACAAAGGTCCAGCAGGAGCCTGCAACTGTAAATTTTTATTTCTGGACAGATAGGGAAGTCCCTTCAAATGACAGAGCATACACACAGGCTGCAGTCCTTCTGATGCATCTCTTTGACTTTGATAAGCTTTTTTTTTTCACTTTTCCTGGCATGTGCTCCAGACTATTGTCTTGTCCCCAGTTGAATTTGAAGGTAGTCAAAAGGTTTAATGACTGAATGACTGTACTCCAGAATAGTTTTTTGAGTATTGAAAGCCTTTACAGCTGAAATTACTTCAGTTGGTTCCCAGGTTGCTGAATATACAGAATGAGCCAGAGAGTTGCAAGAAATAGTTTCAGAATCCTGCTACAAGAAGTACTCTGTGATACCAAATAATTTCTGGACAGTAACTGCCATTTGTGTCCTTTCTTTTTTCTTGTGAGAAAGGGAGAAAAACCTGATTTCAACCAAGCACTGTTCTGTTTCCTCTGGGAGTCAGAAGCATACCAGTTGTACGAGTACTGTTAGCTGAATAGCACTATTGATAGTATCAAATTTTATATAAATTTTTTCTTCAATAGATATCAAAGGATAACCCTGTTGGATCTCTCAGTCAACCTTCAGAGTTATTGTTATACCTGGATGAACATGGGCTGAGTTCACAGTAGAGCCTAAAACCATCTGCACATGAGTTCTCAAGTTCAAGATGGTTTGACAGGGGAACATAAGATAGATGTATCCTCAGTGGAATAAGGCCTCAGATTGAAATCACCCTTCTTATCTTGACATGTGAAATTATTTGTGGCAATGAAGGGTGTTATTCTAGCTGCCTACCTAGTCACCCACAAAAAGCAGTTACAATGCCTTAGACAAGCTTAAATGGGTAGATGATTTGAATGAGGTCCAGAGTGCTTAATAAAGGAGGCCAATATGTTTTTAATGATGGAGGCAGGTTGGCAAAGACAGGTGAAATAGTTTGTCCATGCCTGCGATGCTGGGTAAAAAAACAGGACTGAAGATTTGGTCTCCTGAGTCACAGTCACACTTATCAATATGTCTTTTTGAGTGTTGCATTTTAAAGGTCAGAGATTGCTAGTAGACCTAGAAGACTTGTCACTGATAAATTGTTTTTGTCTAGAAATAGGTAAACAGGATATAGCACCTTTCAGTACAGTAGCCAGCAGTAAATTGAATATCAATTGAAAGCTGATTACTAAACTTTAAAATACTGGGTAAGACACAGGGTTTGCTACAAAATGTTAAATACGCTTCCTCAAATCAGGAGTGTTATAAAACAGGATTATAACCAGTGAGTTTATCAATATTTTATAAATATCCATTTTGTGATGCACATTTGTATGTAATTAATAGGTAAGTAATGAAGTCTTCTCTATGCAACTATACTGTTTTATTGTATACATTCATTGATTTTTACTTGAAGAGGTTATGATACAGCCTATCCTGTTGGATCCTGAAATCTATCATTACACAAAACACAAAAGATAGCAGTTTGGCCGCTATTGCAAAATTAGTAATATTTATTTTGCAGCATATAAGTACAAGCCATGAACATTTGAATTTGATAATTTCTGTTATTTTTCTTCTCTATAAAGAAAAAAGGAGGGATTTTTACAATTTTATTACTGGGTGAAAACCAAGTTGTCCTAATCAGATAAAAGCTAATAGAGATTTTAATACTGGGGGCTATGCCATTTAGGTAGTTTCATATTTGGAAAATACCTTGATTTTAGCCATACTCTGCTCCCACTTTTATAAATGGCTTTGGCTTTAAAAGGATGGAAATTGGAAAGATAATAGTGTAAGTTTTAATACTTATTTAAAAAAATAAAATTTATTTCTTTCCCAAGTTTTTTATTTTTAGTTTTGAGGTGTTCTGTTTATCTATTTTATGTATGCTTCCATGCAAGTATGTATGTACTGCATAAGGAAGAACATAGTTATAGACTACTGATAAATGGGGCTTGAATTCATCTTGTCAAGACAATCTAGGCCATCCCCTTCTGATGAGAAGCAGGCTTCATAATCTTTCGAGGCACCCTATTGTGCTGATTCATTGTCTGTACTCTTAGGAAGATTTTCCTAAAGGATAACCTGAATCTTTCTTCTTTATGCAATTTAAGGTCATAATTTCTCACCTTATTCACTATTGGCATAGACAAAACCTTAAAAAAATAGCTTTTTTGCATCTTTCCTTATGCCTCCATATCACTCTAAATGCTTCAGTCTTTTGCTGTTATATTTTATACCTTAAATTGTTCTTACTGTCCTTCTCTAGACCTTCTGTGGCTGATTCACCACTTTGTTGAAGTGCAGTACTGTCAGAATACCCCAGTAGAGCCATTACTTTATGTGTTTTTAAGCTCTGTTACAGTTTCTACATCCCAGTGAGATGTTTTCCATTTTCAGAACAACATGCTGTGGATGATTCATGTTTTTGTGATTTATTATAGCCCTTGCATCCTGTTGAAAGAGCTGCCATGGCTGTTTCCCATCCTTTATTTGTTTACTTATTTCTTTTTAAATGTACATTTGTCTCTGTTGAATAGCATACTTTCTTTTGTTTTTCCAGACTATTTCTTCAATTTACAAGATCTTCTGTAATTTTAATTCTTTCCTCCTGAATACTTTCTGTGCCTTTCCACTTACTTGTATCTGAAATTAGATGAGTGTAATTTATTTTCTATCAACCTGGTCAAGAGGGAAAAAATAAATAGAAACAGACCAAGATCAGACTCTGGAACCTTCTTTGATGAGTCTTACTCTTCTGACAAAGTTTCATTAATAGCTGTTCATAAGTACACCTAAGAAATGGTTTTGCACCCATCACAGAGCAGCATCACCTAGCCATATTCCTGTACGTTGCCATGGTGAGACAATGTTAAAAGCTTTTTAAAATCAAGATGTAGGCCATCAAGTGTTTCCTCTCTCTTTACAAAACCTGCCTCCATTCTGCATTTGTACAGCATTGATAGAATAAGATTTGTTCTCCGGTTCTCCATATGTTCTCCAGGGCCTGTACCCTTTAATATATATTAATATATTGAGACTTACACCTGATGTTTGTGAAGATAATTTTTCAAACATGGGCCACAACAGCTAATGCCTCTGTTCTTCAGTGTACATATTTCTAGATTGCATGTAGGATGAAATAAGCACTAATTAGTATTGCCAACTTCATCAATGTAATTTTAAAGAGAGCGAAGTTACTAAAAGCTGGGACAGTTCTGTCTGGCAATACCTCTGGAAAAGTTATAAGCAAAAGGCACAAAGGTCTATCTCATAAGTGTTTGTGAAACTGAAGAATTAATGAAACAGGAACCAATTAGCTAAGGTCCCAGTATCTCAAATCCCTTTCTCTGTGAAGTTCTGAAATGGAAGGAAGAAATAGTAAGGAAAGAACAAGATGCCCCTCTAAGTAAACTGACTTCAGCTGTTTCAGGTTACAGGTGATGAGAAGCTACAGGAAGTTACTGCTTTCTCTTAGAAAGTTGCTCATGAACTCAGTAGAAACCTAAGTACTCTTTCCAACAGTTTGACACAGAACTTGTCTTCTTAAGTATGTGTTGTTCTTACCCAGTGTAAGCCTTAATATTAAATTACCTCTTTTATCCATAAGGATGCCTGAAAGACTTTTGGAACACTAGCTATGGGGCTGAGTGGGAGTAAGAGAAAGTCTATGAATGAAAGGCTTGGCTGGCTGTGTGGATGTGGGTGGCAATATTGACTATACCTGTATGGTACTGTCAAGCTCTTTGCTTTCTCAGACTTAGCTGGTTTCAATTCAGACTTCTATAAAAAATTAGAACAGCCTTCAGCCTTGTCTCCCACTGAGAGCATCAGGTACATTCACAGATGGCCTGTTTCTTCTTTCTGATTTTATTTTCTTCTTCTTTGTATTTTTCCTAGCTGTGTTAAATTTCATAGGGTATAGCTGATAGCATGACAGTATTATGAAGCATGTAAACAAAGTTGAGCTAAATATTGAGAAAAATTGCTTTTGTTTTGTGAACAAATAGTAATTGTACAAATTATTAGTCACGTATTTGTTTAAGTATTTGCATCTGATATACCTAAAAAGCATAAATATAACTGTTGAATTAAATAAGAGTATGCAAATCTTGGCAATTGGGGGGCTGTGACAAGCACTTCTGCCTTATATTTCACTGTTTATCTGAATGTGCATCTACTTTAAGTCACTATTTAATATGGCAGTAATTGCTATCAGGGGCACACTAAGGGTGTTGGCAGAGCTGTCTTTATGGGTGCTGTTGGAAGGGGTGCCTCGTAGACACAAGTGTGCC
This sequence comes from Manacus vitellinus, assembly GCF_001715985.3. Classification (NCBI taxonomy): domain Eukaryota; kingdom Metazoa; phylum Chordata; class Aves; order Passeriformes; family Pipridae; genus Manacus; species Manacus vitellinus. The sequence goes on along the minus strand of NW_021940208.1, from coordinate 48,808,734 downwards.
AAAATCTGCACTGTCATTGGATCCTGTACAGTTTTCCTCCTTACCTATACTTTGCACACAGTACAGATGCTTATGCATTCAGGTTTTTGAAACATCAGCTAGTAATCATTCCACATGCCTCATGGGTGCATCTGTAATCATCTACAGATGTACACTTACAGCTACATTACTGATTTTACTCATCACATAATCCCAGAGAAAGGTTTTTTTAATGATTTACAGTGCTACATATTGCTTCAAATATTCTCAAAAGGAAAAGGGAGTCCTGAATAAAGAAACCTAAAAGTTAAAAAATATTCTACAAAGCAAACTAAAGAAGTTCTAGGCCATGAAAGATCTTTTTGAAAGGAGAAAAAGGAAATCTAGTTCTATCCTGTATTATTGACCCATCTGTCAATAGCTAGGGCCAGTACCCTATGAAATGATACTAATTACTTCTTGTACCTGCAAAGAGTATTTCACAAAAGCTACCATATTAATGGCCATTTTACATATAGGAGATAAACATATACATATTATATCTTGGAGACAAATAACAAAATTTCAATAGTAAATGGTAGTCTAAACGTAAGGTGGAAGTGACCCATGTTTTTATTTAGTAGTGCAGTGGTCAAAGTGAAAAACCTGCATTCTGTAAGGATACCCTGCTAACCTCCATTCAGGGACTGAGGCAGAGCATGGCTCCTTCCATCTCCCTCCTTCTGAGTCTGCAGCAGCAGGAATTCGTGCTGCAGGCGTCAGAAAGCAAGCAACGTGAAACTGGTTACTAGAGGGAGTTCTATAAAGACCTGCTCTTTGTCATTCTTCTGTGAAGTTATTTCCAATTTTTCTCCATGGACCACCTCACACCAAAATGGATAAAATAAAATCACTTCTAACATTTAAGAGGCTGAATTCTAACAAGGCATACCAGCATAAAACACTTGAAAAACCAACTTGCCATTCCTACTGCCATTGGATGAGAAGAGTGCCTCTCACGGGTGGCAGAGGCTAACCTTTTAATTACTCTGTCACCCCCACACAGGCTGCTTGGCTCTTGGTGGTGCTATTAGCAGACACTTGGTCTTTCCACATCCCAGGCATAGGCAAGAGAGGAAGGTGGGTTTTGACCGGTTAGTTGTCCTAAGCAACTGCCTACTTTGCCAGCTCTGAGACTTCAAGGTCCATGAGGAAATTATGAGTTGATGAACTGAAAAGAATTTACATTTGCAGGTTATTTGCTCAAAGTAGGAGATACAACTGATAGTGCAAAGGATTGAAAGGGTTTTTATCAGCCTCCCAACGTGCCTTCTTCCCCCCTTCACTACCCTTTCACACCATCATCTCTACCTGAGTGAAGCCAGTGTCATTTTGCACTGACATAGATGGACAGAAATGCAGATCAGCATCACCACCATAGCCTGAATCCCTTGGCCCTCAGTCATTTTGTATCTGGAATTATAGAAAGCAATGAGGGCGTGTAATTGTTTAGTCAGAGCCTCCATTTAATTGTACCCATTAAGGGCTGAGAAGTTGAGCCTTATGAAAGAAGCATTAATTCAATAACAATTTCATCAAAATTTTTGGTCAGACTCTTTTATTCTATAGATGATATGGATGCTTGATACATGTATTGAATCATCATGCTCTGTTTATCCTAGAAACTACATTATAGTATTAAATACTTTAGTAAACAGGTCTAATCTTATTCCAGTTATACGGCTCTTTCATGTAAAGTGTCTAATAAGGAGGCCTTCATCCATGACTGCAGCCTGTGGAGTTATCATGTGATAACATGACAAATGATAGTGATGTTAATGTGTGGTGTCAAATGTAATTAGGGAAGCCATTCAGACTATCTAGTAATAAAACACATTTTTTCTAAATGTGAGCCAAAATGATTTAAAGTATGCCCCATTACTCCACTGATTGAGAAACCACTGAAAACCATTATTTCAAAAATGGCGATAGATTTTTTCTTCACTGGAATTCCTTCTTACGCTTGCAGACAGAGAGCAATGGGGCCCTGACACCATCTGTGACACTGTTGTGGGGAAAAGAGTCTCCACTCAGGGAATTTCACTTATTTTTTTTACTGCCAATTAAGGTAGTATAATTACTTATTCAGGTATTAAGAAGCAAGGAAGACAAATAGTTAAAGAGACACTTACAGAAAACATCTTTCCTCCTTCACCTGTCTCAGCTTCAGTCCTCACACCTCTACTCCCAGTGTCCTAGTCTCCTCTCCTGTGTTCTTGCAGCATGTGAGGTAGGGAGTGGTGCAAGAATCTGGAGTAGATGCATAATGTTTGGGGGGTTTGTGCTACCCCTTCTTTCTTACTCTTCTGCTGCTGCTCCTTCCTTACTAATCATCTCCTCTGCTCCAGGATGGACTTGGACATGGGCTGCAGTCCCCTAACAAGTGCTCTGGAATGCCCCCTAGTACCGAAAGCCTACCGGTTATGATCACCAAAGGCACCTAAATAAACTTAGGCGTGACAGTCACCTTTACATATGCACCTTTAGAAGGTTGTAGAGGGTTTTGGTGAGCACAGAGGAGTAAAGCAAACAGTCTATATGCCCTGTGCAGGTGAGAACAGTTTGCAATCTTCGTTGTGTTGTTCAACTTGGGAAATAATTGTACTTAAGAAGGATGCAAACACTGTGAGGAATGAAGCATGGGTATGTTAATAAAGTAAATAAGTTCAGCCTTAGATATAATGAAAAAATTGAAATGGAATCAACTAACAAATCTTTGGGCTTAAGGCACACTAGTGTTTTCACTGGTTGCAGCTTGTTAAGGACCTGCTTACAAGACCATGTTTAGTTTCTCATCAGAAAGAGTTTAATAACAGAAGGCTTTGTGAGTTTTGTTTTTTCTTTGGTATTTAATTTTATTTGGCAGAAAAAGTACTAGTGAAATTCAGTGGTTGGAAGTCAAATGTAGACAAATATACTTAGGAAAACATAAACATTCAAGGCAGCTTGACTAACTTGATATCCTTCTACAACAAGGTGATCCAGTGGAAACAGACCACTGTTTCACTTGACTCCTGTTTTTATGTTTTCCTATTTCCCAAATATGATTCTAAACCTGTTCTTTCTCCCTGTAGTGAAAAAATGCAGATCTACAATATATTCAGTTTTCACAGAATACAAAAGAGAATTTTTTGACACAATATTCCTTTCTCTTGATACTCATCTTTGATTCCACTCACTGTTTAGTCACTCTTTCCTTTGAGGTTCCAAATGCCAGTTTGTATAGAGGCTTAGATTCAGAAAGCAGTAGCAGCCGTCTTTCTGTAAGGATTTTACCCACAAATACCTTTTTCCATTATGCTATTCAGCAGAATATGTAATTTTTGCCATCAAGTGAGTCTGAAAGTATTGGAAGCTCTGTTTGTCTTTACATTATGCTTGCTTGTGAGTTTTTTAGTACTAAATCTTGTGCAGGATACAGGATAATATCTTTTAGATCAAATTTTTCTCTCACTGAAATTTTCTTAAACTGACAAAATTGAGAGATTTAGCAATGCATTGTGTAGAAAATTCGTTTTGCTACCAAAGAATATTCAGAGTTGTCGAAGAAGAAAAATAATATGATTTCATTCTCAAATTGGTGCACCAGGAAAGGACCGTTGCTCATGAGAAGAAACAGAAATGAAGACTAGGCAGACTTAATTTATCAAAGTGTGCTTATTTAGCACAAATATTTCCAACCTTGGCAGTGTCCATGGTATATGCTTATCTTGCATTGCACTGGAAAGCAGAGTCTGGTAAACCAACACCTTGCAGACGACAGACAGCAATAAGTTTTTTCTCTTGACCTATCTCCATGTTCTGCAAAGTCGACTTTGTGTTTTGATCGTGTTTCTGCACCTTTCAAATAAGAAAAATTAGCAGGAACTTTAAAATTAACCACAGAATTTTCCAAGTGGGTCACCAGTTCTGCAGTTTCCACGGCTGCAATACTGTGGGGTGTTGTGGTCGTGGGTCACTGTTTCTGTGGCTTGGCAAGGATGTCGCACACTATGTTTGTCACTTGTCCCCCTTAAATGAATGCTTACAGTTTATTGCTATGTGAACTTTAGCTCAGCTCCAAATAGAGGTGCTTCTGTTTTACCGCATTGGGGCGGCTGAAAGACACTTATACTAGGTTGTTGCCTCTGCAGAATTATTTCTTTATTTGGAGAGAGCTCTGTCCTCATTATACTTGTTTTCTCCATATAGATTTAAGTTTTTTTGAGGGTTTGTAAACCTTGTAATCATACTAACAAGTTTTAAGCTATTTCTCAGGATAACTGGCTAACAGCAGAGTGGTTTTAGAAATGCTGATATGCTCAGTATGGAGTTTTCTTCTGAGCAGACACTGAGGGATCAGCCCTTATTTACTAACTTTCTTTGACCATAAATATGTATACTGTTTATCTTTTGCTGTCACTTGCTCCTGCAGCCTTACACTGTGGGGTTTATAACCCTCTATAAATGTAAGTGAATATCCCTGTACATAATACATAAAAAATACAGGTTTTATTACTTAAAAGTTATACAGAAATGTTTATAAAATGCAGATGAATGCATATGATTCACTATTTCTTCCTAGTAGAGATGAGATGTGGTAGTTATCAAACAATTTGGTGCTGATAGTGTTTCCAAGGTAAGTGGCAATTAACTCTGTTCAGCAAAAATTCTGTGGCACATGGTAAAATTATTATTCCTATAGAAGGACTGAACATGCCTTTCAAATATGAAGGCTTGATGAGCCTTTCACTGAAGAGGTATAGTTTGCCAGACTTCTTCAGATTATTTCAGTTTTATTCTTTAGTGTAACAATTCCATCTAAACAAGCAGAATCATTTTAAAATGGAAGTGCTCTAGCAGGGCCATGTTAGTGAGTTTCCATGTGTTGTGGAAAGGAGAAAACAGGTAATTTCTTGATTTGCAGGGAACACAATGCCAAAATGAGCAGGCTCTAGATGGGGGTATATTTCTTGAAAAATTTCAGTCTCTTAATTCTTTTAATTCTTGCTCTTGCTGAAGGAAGTCAAATCTGTCGTGTCTTTGTGAGGGTGATGTAGACTAAGTTTGATTGGTTTGAATGTATTAATAGAGAGTCTTTAATGAGAAATTTTTGGCAGATTAGAAACAACTGCATCTTAAGGACATTATGTCAGGCCATGAATTTTCAATGGAATGCCAATGGCTTAAACTAAAGATTATGTCTCAGCTGGTGGGCCTGCATGTCTGAGGTCTTGGTCCTATATACTTTGACTGTGTCATAACCTTATACCACAGACATATTTCATTGCTATTTCTTTATTCCTGCTTGCTTTTTGTGGGAGAAGGAAGCCTGATATGTAGACCAGAAGGCAGCTCCAGTCTCCCTTCGCCAGGGCTGAGGCACCAGTGTCCTGCCACTCTACAGCACACACCTGCTGTAACTGACTGCTTAAACTGCTTGTAATATGTGGGTACAAGGATGTGACTGGGATATAAATATTGGCTGTTACTGATGGTCACAGTGAGCTCTTTGTATTTCTGTTTTGGAAGAGTAACACAGAGATAGCTACAACCACAAACTTTTCACAGAGGATAATAAGACAATACTTGTGATTTTAGAAAACTGAATAAATGGTGTGAATTAAAAACAAAAAAACTTCCTTAGCTATTTGATGTTTCTCTAGGCTTCACTTTTCTCAGTGAGGCCATTCTCGTTGCTTAGTTAATTAAGACTTTTTAGTTTTAAGCAATGGTTTAGAGACACACAAAAATTGCACAAATAATGTCCATTGAATTAGCTCTTACACTAAGAAATGGTATGTGGGAAGTTGCAGAGGTTTGGAAACTTAGAGTAATTTGAGCAGCCCTCCAGAACTGTAATTTATTGCTGTGTTAATCCCAAAGTAATTGAGTCTTGCATTAAACCAGGCAATCGGGTGAAACTAATGTGAATAGATTAATACAGTTGTACTGACAGTCAAAGAAAACTTTACTGCTGCTGAGAGGCTTCAGTGGAACATACTTTCCCCTGCCATTTCAGGCTGTTTTGTGTTAGAGTCAGCAGCTAAATATATAACGGAATAAAAGAACTTTCCAGAAAGCTTTACTTTTTCTTTTGTTCTCTGTTTTGTTTGTAATTGTTGACCTTTCCTGGTGGACATCTTTTGCTGTCATTTATAGTTTGATATATCAGTTGTGTTATTATAGTATGCTGCACAGAATTTAATCATGTGTCCAATGTCTCTGCTGTCTTCTTCTTTCTATCTCTCTTTCATTTCCATCTGTGCCTGGGAATGCAGAAAGGGTTCTTTTGGTTAGATTTCATTTTGAAAGTAGGTATTTTGAAGTTTTCTTTCTAATATTTCTCTGATTAGTACTTGCATGATGGAAATGGCAATGTTAAAAAAAATAAATTCATACTTGCTACTTTTAGGTAAAAGGCCTATAAACTGTCCCTGATCATAAGCTGAAAAGGTGAAAGAGCAAAGTGGGGCAGAAAGGCAGTCTTATTAGATGGGTATAAGAAAAGGAAAGTTGAGGCAGGTCAAATGCAAGGTTTAATTACATCTGATTAGATTTTTTTGAACTGTAAGCTCTATCACCTCACACATATCAATTCCTTATTGACATAAAACTTCCTGTACTGTTTCTTAATTTAGTTGAAGTAGGATAGTCTTAAATTCTATGTAAGTTTTCCCCTGAGATCAGTAGGAGATCACAAGTATAAGAATAACGAAAAACCAAACCAAAACAAAAAAAAGCCCCAAACCAACAAAAAACCTCAACAAAAACAAACACACACATTCCCCCCCCAACAAAAAAACCCAGTGCAGTAGCACCAGTTCACTGGCACCAGTTCACTGGCACCAGCTGTTTGCTTCTTAGTGAACCACTTAAATATCCACACCTCTTGCTCCCTGCCACTGTGCATGGCAAGAGGACATATTTGCTCCAGCATAACGGTTTGAGGAAGCCTGGAATGGAGCTTACTGGGAAATGTGGTGCTGGAGACCTTGCAGCTGGCTCTGCAGGACCCAAGCTCCCAGAGAGCACCCTTAGCCAAAGGCAGCCTTTGCACTGCATCCTCCAGAGGGCCTGCAGCCTGTCAGTGCCCACTGCTGCTGTGTGTGTTACAAGCAGTGTAAATACTATTTCCGCAGGTGACCTTGTCATGCTTACTTTCTGCTTCCCCTTCTCCAGCATAGCAAGGCCTTCCAGCATGATTTTGAGATGATACATGCTCTGTGAAGGCAAAAGAGGAAATTTTCTTTTGTACTGCTACTACAATTTACTTATAATTCCCATGGAAGGCATGACCAAAGGGTCAGATAACTTGGAGAGGCTAAGTAAAGCAATCAAGGGACACATGCATGCTAGGAATGCCACGGTCAAAGGGAAAAAATGCACATTAAGACCATTTTCTTAATGAGGATTTACTAAGAAAACAGATAGAAAGAACTGCTTCAAGCAAAACCAACCTCCCAGTGCACCAGTTTTCACTCTGCATGAGAGTTGAAGAAAGGCTTATGTCAAAGACAATAGCTATTTGTGTGGATAGCTACTCAATAACTCAGTCTGACAAGGAATGGAGAACAATCTGAAAAAATGGAAAGAGAAGTTAAAGGTGTACAGGTGTGTGAACATTCCAGAAACAAAGGTGTGACTAATTTCAGCCATGCTAAGGAGCAGGAAACTCTTAGCCAACAGACAGAGAATGGAGTTAGACAATTAGAAACCTGTCATTCCATACCAAGAAAATTAGATCCTTTCGGTTTAATTATCAGTCAGTGCCATTAAGACAATATAGCTCTGCATAATGAAACCTGCAGTTACTGGGTAATAGAGGTAATTTTTTTCACAGTGGAAGATCTTCACTTTCAGACAAAAGCTTCAGGATGTGACCAGTTTACCAGCTTTGACCTTCAACATTTGTGTAGTGCATGGGACACATGGTTTTTACCTTGCCTCCTGAGATCTGATTATTTTATCCTTTTCATAAGGTTGGTGGAAATGAGCTAAACCGCCCACTAGAAATACAATGTGCAATACTCATGCAACATGCCCTCTGTTACAGTAATTAGAGTAGCTTACCAAATTATCTTTGATTTAAGACCTTTGATTTGATAACACAGGGCCAGCTTGCATCTTGGCTTTCCCAATTCTGCTGGGGAACAAGGGGGAATAATGCTATTCCAGAAAATCTAGTTCACAGATGGTGACTCTAGCGGGGGGAGCGCTCACAGAGCAGCAACTTAGGTGTGACACTCCAGCACATCAGCTCATTTGTGATAACTGGCTTCATACATGCTGCTACCATTGCAGTACCCTGCAGCAAATGTGTAATGCCATGCTCCTTCTTCATTAAATTGTGCACTGTGTTACTCAAATATTTAAATATTGAATGTTTCTTTTCCTAAGTGTCTTTTGTCTGTTGTTCTTAGGGACTTAGTGTAGTTACTGTATTCTACTCCATCGTCAGTGTCATGAAATTGCCACATGAAGAAATTCTTACACAGTATGTTGTATGCACTGAGTGGTATTTGAAAAGATCTAGGTTCCAAGCTAAAAGAACAGTATAATATTTCAAATCCCATGTGAACTTCTTTAAAAAAATGTAAGACCACTTCTAGTTACTGCCTTTCTCACAGCAACTGAGAAAGAATAGGAATGACTTGAGAGAACAGTCTTACCTAAGAACATTAAATACCTTACGTATACTTAACTTTTATCATAGATTTTGGTTGTGAACAAACTGGGGGCTAGATCCTGCAGTATCTAGCAGGTGATCTGAATAAATCTTTTGAATAAGACTTTAAGACATCTAACAAATAGTTACCATTTTTCTATACTTAGGACTGTGTTAGGAAATACATCTTGATTTCTTTGCCACAGAGGCATTTTTGTCTTATGAATTGTTTCAATATGCAGATAATTGCTATCTTTCCTAAAATGTCTATGGATATTTTTCAGTGGACAGAGTCTTTAATTGTTCAACCTGCCTTGGAGTTTGAACTGTGCAGATTTTAAGACTTTTTGAAGACGTGCTATTCCATCTCTAGGGAAGGTGTGACTGGTCATCTTGGCAAGTGTCAACATACATCTTCTCCCATGCTACAGTCAGAATTTTCTACTACATTCTGAAGCTGTTTTAGAAGGTTATCCTTTACTTTTCCAACAAATCTGTGCTACTGTCACCTTGCAATAGAGAGTACCATAATGGTCATTACTTTGCCTCATTTCATCATTGTATCAACCCTCAAGTTAAGAATCTCAGTCCACATCTGAAAAGGAGTTAACTACACAAAACTGTCACCTTTTCCTTACCACTGTAAAGAAGATTGCAGTAACTTAGCTCCAAATTTTGGCACTTAATTTAAACAACTACAATGAGATTGGATGACTTTGAGCCCCTGTTTTCAGCTAAGCTGTACACTTTTTAAATCAATGATACTGAAAGAATTAAATCACTTCTTGTATAAAATTCAGAAGAAGCAAAACCAGTTAGCAAATCTACTGTCAGAAGATCTTGTCAGTCACCAGTGGGACAGGGACATCTAACCGTTCATAGAGCATAGATGCTCTGTGGTAACATCCACAAAGTAAAATCTTCAGAAATGTGTTCTATTGCTCGAGGAGCTGACTCTACATGTAGTTGATTCATCTTGACAGAAGTTACCCAGGGGCTGACAAATTCAAATAAGATAGATTAGTCACAACAGGACTTCTGTATGTCTCCTCGGATAAACTGTAGTGTGCTTTCTTCTAATTACCTGCCTGTGGCAGGCATTGCATAGTTTTAATACTGGTATGTGTACTGCTTACATATCCTTCTGCATTAGCCATTGCTGTATTGTACATATGAACGTATTTATTATATTTGTTTTACATCTGATGTTTTTAGGCATTTTACTTAGAATTCTGAGGTGACAATTAATTAAATGCCTATCACCATCTCTCAGAGAGCTTCAGTTGTATTATTACTGCTTAATCCTCTTCTCTAAAACAAACTCCAAATGTGTTTTCTTTTTCCTATTTTCATTTTTTCACATAGAATCATAATTCTGTTATTACTTGGATGTTTTCTTTTTGTCCTCATTATCTGATACAAAACTATGGATCAATAATGATGATTCATGGAGGGGTAGTAGCAATGAATGGAAATGGAATACTTCAAAAACCATCTAAAATGCAGCATTCTACCATTATTATACCATATCCATGAATATTTATTTCACTGACATTCACACAGCAAGATGTAAATGCTCTGGAGATAGCTAAGGGTATTGCCTGCAATCATTGGGTAACTAAGAAATCCTGAAGAGAGTTTGGAGTATCGGGGGAGAGTACTGTTTTTGAAGAGTTGCTGTGGGATCCTTGTAGGATTAATTTAATAGACATCTATATGGTTATTTCACAGTCACACTAGTCTTTGCAGTCTTTCACCTGGTCATTTTATCCAGTGAAGAATGCTGCTTGTACTGTGCACTTACTCAAACTGTGATTAACCTGCTTTCTACCATAGTTTCACAAGTGTCTTAAACCTAATTGAAATTGACTGTGTTAGTTACTTCACACCTGTCTGTTTTTTATTCTCTTCTCAAATACTTTGCCAGATTTGTCAGATAAGATGCTTTATGTTATACCAGGCAACCTAGTCTCCAACAGCATGTCTTTCTCCAGTTACTTTCTAATTTCATTCATTCCTTAGACATTCTATGAAATCCATAACACACATGCTTCCATGGATATGTGGCCTCTTGATATCGCCAAGAGCTATGACTTCTTTTTTTCTTTTTTTCCCCCTTCTATATGCATCCTTAAGCATTTTAGTTAAATATTAGAATTATAAATAGATTTGACCAACTATGCTGACAGCAGTTTTTAGAGTGCTCAAGTGGTTAGGGCTGTTGTAGTGAACATGGAGATATTGTTCGTTTCATATGCAATTCAGTTACCTTAAACAGATGCACAATTGCAGCTCTGTCCACAGTGTCCTCAGGCACAAGGGGGAAGGTGAAAGGCAGGAAAGAGTTTTCACTGGAGAATTTCAATGCAGTTCAGAGTAAACAGATATTTTGTAACAAAACCAGTCTCTGTACCAAAGAATTACTTGCCCAGCTGTGGTGCCGTACTTTATTAGATGAGCCACATTGCTGCTTTCTTCCTGAACAGACCACAGTGTTAATCCTTCCTGCATAACTTCATTAGAAGCATTCTTAGAAATCTTCCCTGTCAGGAAGCCAATGAAAATGAATTTTATTTTTGTACTGTTTGCTCCTTGTGGATTCAGTCTATGTTATTTAAAAAATTGGACTTTATTGGACTTAGAAGGAGTTTGCTTATGGCCTGTATCATCACATTTACAGATGAAACCTTGTTTTTCAGCTAGAAAGAACCTCAGTGATGCTCTTGTTCACTTCTTTTTGTGACCATAGAGAACTGTGTCATATCTATCGTTCATAAAACTATGAAGTAAGTTCCAACTTAGGAGGAAGAGGTAAAACAAGATTAAAAACTCTTTCAGGACTTCATTTTTCTGATGATTAGAAAACGCCTAAAATCAGCCTACCTCATATTCATGTCTACTTGTTCTAATGCCAGTATTACCCTTTGTCTTTCTTTATGGTCAGAGACAAGTTCTTAGTGATATTTTTACCCTCTGTGTTTTCTATTTTTTGGCAGCCTGAACTTGGGCACTTTCTATTGTGTTCGCACTTAGATATTTGGCTATGTATCTTCTGCAAGCCTAGTGCTGCTGAGCCATATACTGTGGAAATATGAACTATGGAACTATGACAGGGGCAGGATTGTCACTAATAAAATCATCTACTTGGCATTGGTCTTTGGTCTATACACAATGTGATGTAGGCTGACAAGTGTTTACACTGCTCAAACCTGGTCCCTTCAAGAGCTGTATGTGTGTGTATCCATATGTACAGTACATGGGTTTGATCTTCACTGGACTTCATGAGTGGCCCTAAAATATAACTAAAAAATATGAGATTTCTCAGTCCAAAGTTCCCATGAGAGTTGTGTCACATCCCTGTGGCTGTCACATCCTACCAGGGATGTGGCTTTATAATCCAGTATCGAAGATACTGAGTATGGCATTAGGCAGTGTCAGCCTGTGGAAGATGTAAAACATGCAAGCCTATTTGGAATAGTACAGGAGTTGTGCACGGGTTGGAGGGAGCTACACGTGGTGCAGGCACATCCATTGGAAGATAAAGGCGGGGAACAGGAACTACAATATTTCACTACTGAGTGCTGCAGGAGTGCTGCTTTGCAGTAGACTCGGGCCGTGGTCTGACATGTGATAAGACCCACTGTAGCAATTGCTCAGGATGAGGCAGGGTACATAAATGTGTTACTGTCAGCATCCCTGAGGGAGACACAAAATGCTGCAATTATACCGACTTTATGCTGGAAGTAGGAGAGCAGATAGTATCTGCTGTTGCACAAATTGGGGTGCAGGTAGACAGTGCAAGTTGCAGTGTATAACCTTTCAGTAAAAAGTGAAGCCCTAGAAAAAGGGTATTTTCTAAGGGGCTTATAGTAAATCAGTGCTTCTTGTCATGTGGCTGTGGTGCTTCTGATATAGTAGTCTTACAGACAGAGCCTTATGGACAGAGTTAATTTATCATCTAATCATGTCTTGAGTGACATTTTATTTATTCATAGTGTTACTTTACATCTTCTACAGAAGTTAGATCCACAGCCTATGACTCATGAATGCTTCCTTTATCAAACAGAAAGAAAAAGGGTTTTTGCTGAAGAATATGATTTAGCTGGTTCAGAAGCAGTGGAACTTGGCTCTGCAAAACCCTAATGCAAGGTACTTTTTGCACTGTGAACTCCATTTTTTTGTAGTGTCTATGTGCAGCATTTGGAAGAGGTAGTGGCTATATGCAGCCTAAACACATTACTTTATCCATGTTAATATATATTTTTAATAACTAGTAAAGATAAGATGCTGCATGGGCCTTGTAGAATTCTTTAATGCTCTAAAATTGGAGAAAATTAGTACAAACCTCAAAAAGATATCTATTTGAAGGTCAAGCTCATTGCCACCCCCAGATTGAGTCACCTGTGCCTATGTCATTCCTTATAGATGCTTAGCTGATGTATTCTTAAAGAGCTCCAAGGAATCAAATTCTACAGTCTTGTCAGTTATTCCAGTACTTGCTATTGCCTGCTAGCAGTTGTTTTTCCTCTATTTCAGTTAATTCTGATCTGAGCACATGAATCCTGCTAAAAGCATTTAGTTGATACCTTTACAAACTTCTTAGGAAAGTCACTGGAAAGAGTTCTAATCCCAGAGCACCACAGATCTGTCTGATGGTCAGTTTTGGAAGCAGACATTTCTTTCAGGTTCTCAATTGCATTTGTATTCATTTAGGAAGACCATCTCTCAGATATTGTGGAAATAGTTGTACTTTCTTCTTGTGACTACATATTGTAGTATCAATCTCTAGCTTTATTTTTAATGTGGCAGGCAATATAATAAGTGTTTTGAAAACACCACATTGATCAAATATACTTTTTTCCCAACATCTTTTATGTTTTACAGGAACTTATGTGGTAAATCTAGTTCTGTTTCTACTAAAGGAATGATAAATGCCTCTTTGGCTTCGAGCACTAGCAATTAGGCCAGGGTCGAAAATTTTGGTCTTGCTTCCTTCAGCATCTCAAAGAATCCAACTATATCCAGCTATCTGAACAACAGCTCACATGACTAACTTTGGGCAGTGTGATTTAAAAAATTGTGATCATAATTTTCTCCTCTAAAATATTACAGAAATGTGCTAGCAGAGATTCCGAGTAAGGCTTGGGATTTGTTTCTTGTTCTGAAAAATATGGGGACATAATGTAACAACACAAAATTTCTACCCAAGCCATGGTAGGACTTCTAGATGCATTACTGGGGATAACAATGTGTTTATAATGTCCAGCAGTAACTGTCCTTATGTGCGCTTTTAGGGGTGCCTTTGACTTCAGTGAAGGGAGTGGATAGACTTCCAAAGTTGGGTTGTTTTAAAATTGAAGAGTAGAAAAAGAGGTAATCACTGTGAAGTAAATGGCATGCAGAACATCAACCCTGAATTTATAGATAGCACTTTTTTGCGCCTTCAGATCTAAAAGTTCTGATTTCATTTCACTCACTGAAAATTATTTTCATATGGAAAATGAGGTCTGTGTAGCTCATGCTTTGATAAAAAATTTCTAGGAGTAGATCTGATGTATATTTCTTGAGAAACTACTTCACCAAGCAATGCCAAAACTTTTTTTCATGCACAGTCCTTTTTTTTTCAAACCACATGTTCATGTGTCTCAGTACAAAATGCCACATTTTCTACTTTAGCAAAAAGCTTTAAGAAAAAATATGTTAAATATCATAAGTCTATAAGGAATTAATGCAGATTTGAGTCAAAGCACGGAGTTGACACACACCTACACAAAGAATAAACATCTTTGCAGGTAAACTTAATGCTGAGAAAAAAAAGAAAAAGGCCTGTCCAAGGGAAAAAAATAATCATTGATTTGACAGAGAGAAATCCAGGAAATTTCTGTTATGGGTGTGTGGAACTATTTTCAATAGTGCATAAAGATCAGAAAGGATTTCTGAAGAAGGAGGTAATATTGAAAACAATGTTTAAACAGTGTATTAAAACTCTGGACATTCTCTCTCCCAAGAAATACCTGGCAGTTTATACAGCTTTTCTTGCCAAAGGTTTTGATTTTCATCTGCTTAGTCTATTAGTGCTAGGCTTCCAAGAATTCTTTTGATAACCAGTAGATCTCTGGTCATGCAAACACTTTCTTTAAGACAGTTAAGAATGAAAGGAGTCAGATGTTAAAAGAATAGGTTTTCGTTTCAATTCAATATTTTGTTTTCAGAAGGAAAGAAAAAAAGTTGTTGTATATTTTTGCTGACATCCATGTATGGTTTTTATTAAAAAAAATACCAGGTTTTTTCTCTCTTTACACCCAGCTCTTTCAAAATCAGAACTCTTTAAGATAGTCACATCTTAGACATTGGTTATGTTGCTGTTTGAAGAGAGTCTCAGAGTCTCTAACTTAATACAGCCATCTCTGAAACAGAATTAAAAATATACTTATCTAACAAAGATACTGTAGGATTCAGTACACTAAACCACTTCTCTGTGTCTGCACTCCCTCTAACTGCACAAATGAGGCTAGTGGGCAAACCTCTCTCTCTCATCAACAAAGTAGGTAAATTATTTTACTTCTAGTGGCATGTATAAGGCACCAGGGAGTCCTTATTTCATTAATAGCTAAACAAGTCATTGAGTGAGTGTCATTTGGGTTTTCTTGTAACAGTCAATCATAGAGCTCCTTTCTCCAATTTAGGAAGAGAAGATATTGTCTCTTCAGTTTGACTAGTCTCTTAAGATGCATTTGACACCGTATATTTGCACCTGTTATTCAGATGTTTGGAGGCTAATGAGATTTCTAACATGGATCTGTTTTTGTAATGTCTCAATCACCAGCTTTACTGTCTAGTCTTTTTCTGACAGAAATGCATTATCTAAGTGCTGTTACTGTCTTATTTCCATTCACTGAATACTCAGCAGGTCTTGTTAGGTGAGATTTTCTGCTGTTGCCCTTTGGTGAAACTTTTATACGTAAAAGAATATAGTCTTATTCAGATATGCACTATAGTGGAGCAAATCAAATTAGGATTCTTTGGGGAGGGATTTTTAAAAGCATCTTATTTAAGATGACAACATTTTTACAACTGTTTATGGTAAAATTTCATGGAAATGCTTTTGAAAATTTTATTCATTCATGAGAAAGGGGCTGATCTCTTCATTTTAAGAGAGAGAGTACATCCTCAGAGAAGTACCTACAATGCAGAGGAACTGAATGAAACTGAAATAGAGCTTTAGGGCCAAGCAGTAGCTTTGGTTGTCTAGGTTCACTTAAACGCTTGTTTCTCCTATCCTACAGTAAAAAGAATAAATAAATATAGCCTTCATAAGCTGTTGAAATTATATACTGTGGAATTTCCTCCTTCAATACCTTCCTGTCTACCAGAATACCTAGCCTGCTGTTACTCACTGTCAGACTGACCAGTCATTTTGCACACACAGTCACCACCTTGGGTTTTGTAGAGTGAATTTCAAGCTCTCTTTGGTCCTCTTCTTTTCTTAAATCTATGCTGAGGGTGAGGAGATTCTTCACTTTGTTACATATTTGTGCTGTAGGGTTTTCTTAATTGCTGATTGTTTGGACTGTTTGAAACTTCAGAATGAAGAGAATGCACTACAACCTGGAAATCAGGAAATACATTGTTGTGAAGGATCAATAAAATTCGCTGTTATGGGTACTTGCAAGATCTTTTTTAGCAGTTTCTGGACATCATAATCTTTTCTTTATGGACTATGCTAGTCTGTTTTTTTCCTTAAGGTTTTTTGTCTTGAACTTCTCCGATTTTTCAGAGAAATACCACTCTGGAAATGCTCTATTTGTGTCAGGCAATTTCTTGTAATCCATATTTCCCAAACATGCATACGGTTTTAGGTTCTTTCTGTATCTCCAGGTTTTCCAGGTTTTCATCTGTTCAGCTTCTACTTCTTTTCTTGTAGTGCATTTTTATTGCCTCCACACAATTTCATGTTTTTGAGACAGTTGCTACTAGCTAACCAAACTCAAAACTTAATGAAATGATGTCTCATTGTAAAGCTTAGAGTTGTTCTACTTATTTAACTCTACTTTTGGGTAAAGTGTTGTCATGTTTGAACCCCAACAGGCAATTAAGCACCACAGAGCTGCTCCCTCATTTCCTGTCCTCTGTGGGATGGGGGAGAGAATTGGAAGGAGAAAAATAATTCCTGGGTTGAGAAAAGAGAAAAATACCCAGCCAGTTCCCAAGCAGCAGCCCCCAACCAGCTTTTCCCCCGAATTTATATGCTGAGAATAATACCATATCGTATGGGATATCCCCATGGTCTGTTGGGATCAGCTGTCCTGGCTATGTCCCTTCCCAACCCCTTGTGCACCCCACGCCTGTTCGCTGATGGGGCGTAGTGAGATCAGAAAAGATCTTGACCTAGGGTAAGCATTGCACAGCAGCAACTAAAACATCAGTGTGTTATCAACATTATTCTCATCCTAAATCCAAACCACAGCACTGTACCAGCTACTAGGAAAAAAACAAACTCCATCCCAGCCAAAACCAGGTCAAGTATCATAATGGTCACTTAGATACGGAAATGTTACTATGTGAATATGTTCTGCAGTTTCATTGTTTCATAATTCTTTCAAAGCAAGTCTTTAAAAGCAGATATATTTTTTATCAATTAAGCAAATTAGTTGATACTATGATGCATGCTAACTTTGCTGTTTCATGACTGTACTTAAAATGAATTAGATTTCTCTGTGACTTGTGAAAGCTTATGCAACAAGTGAATGGGTTTGATTAATAATGTATGAAAGTCAGTGCTGAATTTACATGCCTTGCGTCAAGGAAGATTTGCATACTTTTTTTACTCTCTAACAAAGGAATCCATCACTACCTTGTCTTTAATAGTCATTCCCAGCATTTAATATATGACTGAATGACAATCCAAATGCATAGTATCTGTACTAAGAAATTGTCTGTCATTTGTCTTTTTAATATGGTAACCCTTAAAATGTTTATGAAATTTTAGATGTAACCATTTTGGGGAATTTCTAAATTTTAATTTCTAGACTGCCACTTTTACTGTATAGTTTTAAAGGCAGCTACATACATAATGTATTTTAAAAGAAGTAACACTCCTATAAAAAGATGGTTCATTTTCAAAGGAATTATAGAGTTTCCTCCATTGAACATTTTTTACGTTACATGGTTTTGTCATAACGTTTACTGTAACAGTCATTTACTCTACTATGACTGTACTTTAAATCAGAGGCATTTCTTTGGAAAAGCTGAGGTGGTAAAAGGCCCATCTTCACAGTGTTTGTCGCTCTTTTAACCAGGGTATAGGGATTTCTGTATTCTTGGGTTCTAGATCTGGAAAATGAGTATTATTACAGTTTGATAAGGACAAGCACAGCTATGGTAGTGTCCTACTTCCAGGCTTCAGCCTGAAGCTCTGCCCATTCTGTTGAGGATGAGAGCCCAGAGATCTGAGAAAAGATGTATCCTTAAAAATACTCTCTAGGGCGAAGTAGGGGTGGGAGTGTTAACTGTGATGGCGAGCTTCCAGGTAGCTGTGTGTGAGGTGCGAACAATTCACAGTTCAGCATTTCCTTTATTCTCGTCAACTGCCAGTAAATTTTGTAAAGTTGCCACACACACAAAAGTGATTATAAGAGAGACAGTATATTAGCCCTACTAGCTATGTAATTGCCAAAAGAAAGAAGCAGACAGTATTTCAGCACATAAAGCCAGCTTATGAGCTCTGCTGACATTTTGGATCCCTATTTACTGAGTTATTTGTGAACATATAGCTAAGGAGTGCTTTAATTAAAAAAGTATTAAAGCAGATATAAATGCTAGCCTGGCTAAATATCCATAAACAAGTACACACAGAGTAACTTTGAAGAATGTTCCTCTCTGTTTACACCTTGGACTTGTTCACAAATGTAAACCAGATTCCTCTTTTTAAAGCATAAAATATTATATCAGGGAGCTCAAGCACTATCACACATAAGACATTAATGGTAAAATTAAGCATGGACTGCCATGCTCCTATTGACCCTGTGCAGTCACTACATATGCCAGCATTGCTACATTCATATCAGTAAGCTGACTCTTCTCAATATTAAACAAGTTTCTAAAATATCTCCAAACAGTGCAGCTAAGTCCATAATTTTTTTTTTCTGGAAGTTGACTGACTTCCTATCTGTTATTAAGTCTGTAGATCAAATTGCATTGATCCTAGCGCTTGTATTTGCAATGTTTCTTTATCTCCTTTTTGGTGCTTTTATGCGTACAATCTCTGTTTATAGTCTTTTCTCATATGTAAAAGACTAAGAAAAGTTGTATTCTTAATCTTCTTTTAAGGAAACAGATTTTCCAAATGAAGGTTTGGTAACACATTACTACTGTATGATGAAGTCACTACACTTAACAAGGGTTAAAAGACTGTGTTCAGAATGGCAGTGTGTTTTTTCTGCAGTTGTAAATCAGTCTTTTCCACAGCTCAGTAACAGAAAGATGGCACTGGGGTTTGAGGTTTCAACAGAGGAGCAGAGCATTGGCATGTTTTGGCTTTCTTCTTTTCTTCCTTATTTCTTCTGGCTGGCGAACTGGTTGGTGGGAGTCAGTTTGGGAGAGTAAATTAGATCACTCACTCAGATGCAAGCAAGAAGCAACCCCCTGTGAAGCCATTCTGAATTTGATCTTTTTGTTGATTTCAGTCCTGTCTGCCAGCTGCTTCCCAGAAGTGCTAACAACTTTGTCCTTCCATTTCTGGGCAATTTTTGTTCCCATCTAGTTTCACCAAAGCAATAGTGTAAGACAGCTGGAAAAGCCTGACTGCATGCAGCGTTTTACAAATACCTTGATAGTGAAAGACAAGACGTAAATTAAAAGCTGACTGCTCACTTGGAAAATCCATGCCCCACAGAAACATCCAGCCTTTTGAATTTATGAGTGAAAGTGAGCAGGGATATAAACAGGCATGATAACATTTCTGTAGCTAAGTGAGAGGTCATTGCTTTATGGACAGATCACTCACAGAGCCATGTTAAGGAAGACTGTCTTTCAGTATGCAGCACAACAGAGAAATTAGACAGCAGCACCTGCCAGAAGGCGGCTTAGTTTTGCCGGCAAATAGGAAAATCAATCCTTTTGCTGGCGCACCGGGAGGTTGTCACAGCCCGCGCTCTGCGGGGTGGGCGCTCCGCCGCTGCCTGATGTTCCAGATGTGCTCGAGGTGCACGACCACCATCTAGCGGCTGCTCTATAGTAAGGGTAAGGAGCATGTCACTGCCTGGCATGGGAGGCATTTCATGGCCGACAGTAGGTAATGTTTTAAGCTTTTAAGAACAACGCATGCATTTTTACTTGCCTGAGTGATTCCTGATTAAACAGGAAAAAAAACTCACACACATATATAAGGCTAGTTTAAAGTTTTTTCTTCTCACTTGGAAAGCTACAAATCACATAGCACAAAGATACTAATTAATAAGAGACAATTCCTCGACACCATATATTCTCTTCCTCAAATAAGATGGGACTTTGAATCAAGAAGCAAGAAGGCAACATATAGTTAGGAGGAATGGGTTCTGTTTCCAGATTCAGTTAATTTTTTACTTGTGACCTTTTAGATCTGCTCCTTTAATTCTGACATTATAAAGCTACAGTATTATTCAGTGCACTCCCTTTTTCATTATGTCCATTTGCAGAATGAGTTGATTATAGAAGGAAAGGATTTCACAGAGCATGGGGGTGTCACACAGTCACAGAAACAAGCAGAAAATCCCGTGTGTTTACAAAATATGCATAAATATAAATACAGTGTGTAAAATAGCATCCCTGCATAATGATACTATTGTTCTGTCAACGATGAGTCCTTTCTTAAAAAATAAATACCTTTTATATCCATTAGTTATTTAAAAGATAGGGTTTCTGTCAGGATAGGTTTCTTTACTCCCCATGGGAAATCATTACTTATGTCCTCTAGTTCTTTTAATTTTTTTTTTCTGATACTCTATTTATCTGTGTAGCATGGAAGAACCAGGTTACCAGCTTCCTGATTAGATGTGGAAACTACTAGAATTTTCTTTTATTATAATGATTTAGGTTTTAAAGCAATTACTTCATCCATGCTCCTTCAGGCTAATGCTCCCATCTTCTAAATCTGAGAAAAACATATACTGAAGAAGACTTAAGCCCCCTGCATTTTGTTACTGAATGCCCATATGCCTAAATGTGCAATATGAGTACAGGTACAGTTTGTCTGCTGTCTTTTGTTCTACACAGTATGAAACTAAGGGAAAATGTCATATAAATTGATCAAGATTCAATCTCTTTTCCAGTACTTCACTAAATCTTTCATTTCCTGAACTTTTTTTTCTTTTCTTTTTGATAATGACCATTTACAGTTGTAAAACATTTTCAAAGGTAGAACTGTTTATTGCTTGGATAAAAGCAGTCTTTTGAGATTGATACACGTGATGATATCAATTTACTTAGTTTTAATCTCTATTGAGAAGTGTTTTCCTTCCTTTTTATGTTTAACTGTCTTTGTGATTAAAGGAATTGTTTTATTGTTACATCAAAATGTGGAATTTATTAGACAAGTTCAAACAAAAGCACTGAAACACAAAAATTTCAAAGCCTGTTACTTTATTTTACCTCTTTTGTCATCAGAAAATTCTGATAAATTAACCAAGGTTTAGCCATCTACTGAAGCAAATGGGAAAGTTATCATAACTATTTGCTAGATATTTTTCTTTACTAAGATCTAACAATATTTAGATGCAGATGTTGAAATCCTACTCTCAAACGCTGCAAATTGCCCATGCCAACATGCCTAAACTGATGAGCAGTGTCATAACAACCATGTGTTTAACCCTCTTCATGATTCAAAGCCTTTTCATGACTGAAATGTCTCACTGATGTCTGTAGTTATATTGCATGAATCATGATCTGATTGTTGAGGACATTGACAAGAGGTTTTGAAGTAACGGAGCCTGTTGCAGATTGAATAGCCAGGCTCTGCAGGTTTTCAAGCCCTTGTGCCCCGTGACACCCATGTTCCTGCTGTTATACAAACTACAGAGAGATATATGCTCTCATCTGCCCTAACCATGGGACTCCTAGCACTATGCTGTCATTACTTAAACCCTTTGAACTAGTAGAAGGCAGCACAATGTCACTGATTGAATACTGACATCTGTGAAAAAGGAGAAATTTGCCATTTGATATAAGGGACATATGTTAGGTTTTGTACATGGCAGCATCCCCATGTTTGATTTTCTGGGATGTATCCCACCATCACTTAAAATTTTGATACTTTCTCTCCCTCCATATGGCTTTGAACATGTTGAGAAAAACAGAGCATGTTGCTGTGAAAGTCTTTTAATAACTTACTCGTTGGCTTCAGGAAGATGTAGTCAGATATTAAATAAATAATCAGAAAAATGGAATCGATTGCTGATTGTCTTTAATTGTAACTTTTGGAAGAGCAAAAGATGCAGTAAGGCAGATGTTAACTAAGAATTACTCTTCTTTTTGAAAGCAAAACATTTCATGGTGTTGAATCCCTTAGTGGCATGCTTTATGCTGTATCCAGTTGAAAGAGTATTTACAGAGAGAGTTAACAGCATGGTTCCTGGCATCAATAATGAAAGCTTTATCATTTTCTAGTCACATATGTTAAGCAAGAATGTATATTCATTAGAGTGATTGCTTTCTAATAGCCTTAAGAACACTTCTACCAGTCATACGCTAAATATGTTTTTACTTTAGTATCACAGATGAACACACATTATTTTAATTGGGCTAATTGTGCATTTTTGTCCATTCACAGTATTGCTTTACTATGGCAGATGGCCCAGTGATGTGTTATAAACACTTTGCATGACATCCCCTCTATTTTACTGATCTTCACTGTGACTTTCCCATTGGTAATGACTAATGACAGTTTCCTAGCCAGCAACTTTTAATAGATTCCATTTTTTTCTTTAATCTCGGCCTGTCCTCAACAGCACTGTTTTGTTCAATAATTTAATCAGTTCAGCAACAGTATTAGACAATTGAACCATTACTTTTTGAATTTTTGAAATGCAAAATACCCATGAAGTAATCACTGATGAATATTTCAGTATTGATAGAGACCACTCTCTCTTCCAAAGAAATGGAAACGGATTTGCTATCTGTGCTTGAATGCTTTTCCTTTCCTTTTATTTTATTTCTCTCCCTTGGTACTGAGAACCTATGCAGTAAATAGGAAGGAATCAAATAACTAGAAAAATTAACAGAAAGGATTAACAGTTTTGCCTACCCACCATGCCCATCTTAACCATTTAACACCAACATATCAAAGAATTGAGTTTATACAGAAAAAATTCCATTCATCCCTGCCTCCTCTTATCAGTGAAGATTTATTTGCAAAAGGGACACCCTGAGGCAAAACTGCTTCCAGGTTCATCCCATTTGTATTAGCAGACTAGGATGTAGATGCTGCAAAATCAATAGGGGCTCCTTATAGGCTGGTGTGAATTTTTGGGAAACTCATGGACTCTGACATTTCTGGCCAGAACCACTCCTTTCTCTGTGAAGAGGATCAGATGGTCAGCTTTCTATCTTTATGTTGCTAGCAGCTGCTATGTTTTGCTAAGGGCAATGCTCCTCACGCTCGCTCTCTTTTATCCAAGACATTTCATGAAATGAAGCAGCAGTTAAGCAGAGCAAGCGGGTGGCTGTAGGACAATTCTGTGATTTCACAGCAGTTTGTGAGATTTCACAGTTTAATTTCACAGTTTAATTGTGTTTCTTCTCTGAACAAAAAATTACTTCAAACGAGAAAACCTAACAAGCCCTAACCGGTCTGTATTTTGAAGCTTTCGTTGCCGAGATAAGGAGGAAGGACAAACTGGCTGAAGCCTATTATCACAGACATTATGCTGAGTTTGGACCCAGAGTTTAAAATTAGTAACTTTACAGCTTTTAATCAAAAGTGGTTTCATAGAATCATAGAATCAGCTGGGTTGGAAGAGACCTCCAAGATCATCAAGTCCAACTCTTGATCGACTACCACCATGGTTACTAGGCCATGGCACTAAGTGCCACATCCAGTTTCATCTTAAAAACCTCCAGGGACAGAGAATCCACCACTTCCCTGGGCAGCCCATTCCAATGCCTGATTACCCTTTCTGTAAAGAATTTCTTCCTAATATCTAACCTAAACCTCCCCTGGCAGAGCTTAAGACCATGCCCTCTTGTCTTACTGATAGCTGCCTGGGAGAAGAGACCAACCCCTACCAGGTTACAACCTCCTTTCAGATAGTTGTAGAGAGTGATGAGGTCTCCCCTGAGCCTCCTCCTCTCCAGTCTGAACAACTGCAGTTCCCTCAGCCTCTCCTCATAGGACTTGTGCTCAAGTCCCTTCACCAGCCTCGTTGCTCTTCTCTGGACCTGCTCCAGCACCTCAATATCCTTCCTGAACTGAGGGGCCCAGAACTGGACACAGTACTCCAGGTGTGGCCTCACTAGCGCTGAGTACAGGGGCAGAATCACTTCCTTGGTCCTGTTGGCCACACTGTTCCTAATCCAGGCCAGGATGCCATTGGCCTTCTTGGCCACCTGGGCACACTGCTGGCTCATGTTCAGCCTCCTGTCAATCCAAACTCCCAGGTCCCTTTCTGCCTGGCTGTTCTCCAGCCACTCTGTCCCCAGCCTGTAGCTCTGCATGGGGTTGTTGTGGCCAAAGTGCAGGACCCGGCACTTGGCCTTGTTGAACCTCATCCTGTTGGAATCAGCCCAACTCTCCAGCCTGTCCAGGTCCCCCTGCAGAACCCTCCTACCTTCCAGCTAATTGACACCCCCCTCCCAGTTTAGTGTCATCTGCACATTTGCTGATGGTGGACTCAATCCCCTCATCTAAATCATTAGTAAAGATATTAAGTAGAACTGGGCCCAACACTGATCCCTGGGGAACACCACTAGTTTCTGCACACATAAGCCTCTCATAACTTTCCTTTTGTCTTCTCTCCCCCTCCACAGAGTGATATAGGAAGTTCAACCTAAAAATGCTTTTTTAAGGCAACA
Organism: Manacus vitellinus; assembly: GCF_001715985.3. Classification (NCBI taxonomy): domain Eukaryota; kingdom Metazoa; phylum Chordata; class Aves; order Passeriformes; family Pipridae; genus Manacus; species Manacus vitellinus. The sequence goes on along the minus strand of NW_021940208.1, from coordinate 48,784,025 downwards.
CATGTGTGTTAATGCAGCTACCCGCCTGAATTTCAAAACTGTTCAATAGCTTACTTGTAGGTGCTTAACTGTGCTTGCTAGCATCAGGCAATCCTCTTGGTATATTGATGCTTACCCAGTGTTGCTGATATTAGTAGTGATTTCTTTCACCTACTGAATGTTGATCCTGAGAGTTTTAATTAAATCTGCCTTTTCTCAGACAAGCTGCTGAAGTCACATGAGGGGACAAATTCTGCCTTTGGAGACATTTGCGTACTGCCAGTGAATCCATCTGAGAGATTATGCATGTGGGTCCAGTAAGAGAAGGGAGTCAGTCTGGTCTGTTACAAAACCAATTCATATTCAGTTGCAAAAGGAAGAAATGTGGAAATGCAGAAGAAAAACTTCTCTTTGAATGAAGAGAGGAAAACTGACACCCTTTAGAAAAAAAGGAAAATAGAATGGTTAAAAGTTTATTGTTTGCTGATACTGAAAACTTTCAGGGAAGCTTAATACCAAACTTTTTATTTTTTCCCTCTGACAGGCACAAGCATATTTACTGTTTATGAAGCTGCTTCTCAGGAAGGCTGGGTGTTCCTCATGTACCGAGCAATCGACAGCTTTCCCCGATGGCGTTCATATTTCTATTTCATCACCTTAATTTTCTTTCTGGCCTGGCTTGTCAAGGTACTTAAAAATATGTCTTTTTAAAGCAGTTTGAAATGTAGATCATATTAGAATTAATTTCTTCTCTTTTCTACTTGCTGAGCTTTATGTCAGCCATTCTTTCTTGTTCTGTTTTTCAGAATGTTTTCATTGCAGTCATCATTGAAACGTTTGCAGAAATTAGAGTGCAGTTCCAGCAGATGTGGGGGTCCAGGAGCAGTACTACTTCAACTGCTACAACCCAGGTGAAGCACTTGAGATGTTGAGATTCTCTGGGGATTTGATTTGGTTTAATTTATGAATTAATAATAAGCAGAAAATTACTGTTACATATGATATATTTGACTTTGCATGTTACTACCTATATTCTAAAGTTAATATATGAACTTTCATATAAAATTTAATTCTATTATCCATATCCATGTAAATTGCATTACCCAACAACTCTTTTTTAAAAAAGAATTATAGAGAAGAATGTAATGTGGTTCCCTACATGGCTAGGTATGCTCTAGCTGTGTTTGTATTTTCTTTTAATAGAGTAGGATAATGGTTTTTTATCATGTCATTGGTGGGTTTGAAATTAGGGTTGCTTTTGCATATCACTTTCTGTGCTAAGAAATAAGATCTGAAATTGCATAGTCGTGGCTGGAAGAAGAGAGGTCAGAGGGTAGCTGAAGCATTTGCAGAAGTTGGTCCTGGAACTGAGAAGAGTGTATTGAGACCAAGGAGGAAATGAGGTGTTGGGACAATGAAAGAACCATGCTAATAGCTGGGGAAGTCACAGACAGTGAGACCCTGAATAGAGATAATGAGTAAGAAGAAGCCATGATAGGAAGGGTGCTACATGTGGCCTGCATAGTGGGAAAGACCCAGTATGAAAAATGAGAGCTAATGGGCTGAGATTTAAATTCTCTCACTCATTATTTTAACAGTCAGATTATGTGTTTTGAATGTACAAAAGACAAGGCTTTTCCAGGCTAGTGCAGCTTGCCATCTTTAAGAGGAACCAGTGCAAAAAAGCTGCCTGCAAAAAGCTCTTATGAGGACAGATGTGAGAAACATGCCCATGAGGGAATTTTTTCTAACTATGTAGCTAGAGATTATTTATTTTCCTAAACCAGAGGATTTAAATTTTCAAAATTATTTATTAAATATTTTCTCATATTCCTTTGGTTATATCAGTAATCCATATGTAAATCTAGTTCTTTTCTGCCTGCTGCTACATTTTTTGCCTCAAGTAGACTTCATGGCAATAATTTCTAATCTATATATTTCTTTGTCAAAGCAGACTTTGTGATATCAATTTAAAATCTGAAAAAAAGGACTTTTCTACAGGACACCTGCTTAGCCTGGGGAACTTTGTTCATTTCCTCTCTGATAGGACAAATTCCTGACCTATATAGGCTTAACCAACATACTCTGAACTAGAAGCTGGAACAGAGAAATCAATGTAGGGAAACACAAGTAGCAGCTAACATTAAGGAATTTCAAATACCCTGCTGCAGACAAGCAAATGGTTGCTTTGTTCCTTGAATCACTGACGTAATGACACATAAAGGGAGCCCAGCTCACTAAATTGCAAAAACAATTTATCTTTTTCTGTTTTAAGAAGGGCAGAAAATTTCTTGCAGGATTTCTTATTCAAAACACCAGAAGAAAGTTAGAACCCTTGCTTGTTTTGTGCATGATATGACCTTGAGAAAATGCAACAATATCTTACTTCATTTGCTCACTTCATAAATAATTGAGCTGTTCCCCAAACTTATTCCTGTAGGAAAGAAAATGAGTGTCCAGGAGTCAAAGTCTAGGAAGGGGTCTTGGGAAAAGATAAAAGGACATTCTTGTAAAGCACTGCACATTAAAGCACTGTACAAAGAGGAGTAACTAGGAGCTGGTCTTTGTTGGCAACTCTTCCTAGTGCAGAGACGCTAAACAAGGACTCAGAAGCATTACAACCATATTTTTGTGACACTGTCCCCACTCTAATGAGCACTTATTTCAGGATGACTTTTAAGTTTCAACCATGTTCCTGTGACTGTGTTCTTGAGGTGACTTGTTTGAGTACTGGGTGTCAAGGAAAAGGTGGGAGTGAGATGAGGACTTTGTCACACTTTATTATATAGTATAAGCAGGTGGCAATTAAAAATGCTAGAGCCATTCATTTTCTTTCAAGGACATTTTAAAGGACAGTGTTAATCACTTTCAGACATGGTTTCTGACTGTTCCTTATGTCCAGCAATTTGCATCTTTTTGTGTCCTAATTTCTGAGAAAAAAAAAATTCAGAATATCTACACCTATGCTTCCAGAGGTTATTGGTAAAATGTGAAAACCACTGTGGTCAAGAGAGCCTTTTCCACTGACATCATTAGAACCTGGAAATATTCAGCTACTTACAGGAATTATAAGCTCTGGGAAACAATACAGAAGGACTGTACAGCTACTCTTGATATGCATCAGTGCAACAAAAATAAAGTGGTCCTTGGAGTAAAATAATTTTTCCAGTAAAAAAGACAAGGTTGGCTGCTGTTGCCAAATACACCATGAAACTTATTTACATGGTCACAATGTGTTTGTGTTTCCTCAGGGATAAGCTTACCATTGTAAGGAATTTATTCTGAACAGGTACCACTATCTAATGATACTGATCAGAGATTAATTGAATCAGTTTCTACATTAGGACTAATAGGGACACGTGTTTGATGTTATCTGAGTAAAATTCAGACTCTATTAATGTTGGAAAAAGCATGTTACTTTTTTTTCTGTAGCAGTGAGGACCATTTCTCTCTTATTTTAAACTAGCTATCATCAAAACATATGGTTATCCTTAAGGTGAATGTATTCGATTTCACATGTATTTATTGGCACGTAAAACATTTCTGACAACAGTCTTCCCTTTTAAGATGTTTCATGAAGATGCTGCTGGAGGTTGGCAGCTTGTGGCTGTTGATGTGAATAAACCACAAGGCAGAGCTCCTGCATGTCTACAGGTATGACATTGCTTTTTAATAAATCAATATGTGTAACCAGCACCACTCAAATGTTGCCATACAGAGACTGCAGTGAGAAATAGCAACAGTAGTTTTAGTCATATTTTTTTTTAATTCATTGCTTTCTGCAGTGTAGACTCGTTCTTGAAAATCACAGATCAACAAAAAGAGATCTACCACACCCAAAGGGAGAAGATTAGATAAATCCATTCTTTACAAAGGCTCTGTTTTGTGTACTCATGAGAGAAAGATTTAAGATTTTCAAATATAAAATAAAATAATTAGTCACCTTTTATATCTCAGAATTTATATACAAATGGTTTCCATTCCTAGGGTATTCACAACAGAAATGCTTGTTTATTAAATGCAAAATACAATGACATATGCCAAGAAGCATGACTAATCATAATAAACACAGAAGTACCTAATTTCTCTTGTTTAGTTGTGAAAATAAGCTTACAGAATAAGGGGGAAGATGGATGTAGGTATTAAGCCATACAGTGTTTGAAACTTCCAGATTTAATATTCTTACTTGGATATAAGTGAGTTTGTAAAACTCTATCCTCATTGTTTAAATAAATCGAGACTAAGTATTTTTTTTTATAAATCCATTTTTAGTACAGAACACTGTACAGCAGCTCAAATTTTTATTTGCAGGTTAAATAATATCATTTCAGGATAAGCAAACTAGCTTCAGAGTAGAAAGCCAAATCTACTACAGCAATCTTATAGCATGGTATTTTCTCGCAGATTTGGTTATGTTTGGTTTAATGTGTCAACTAAAATACACACACTTGTTGGCAACATGTACATTGCTGAACTCTAAACTGGCAAGGCACTTCAGTCACCTATAAAAGCTGTTCATTCTCAAATATCTTTGCTTTGCCAAACCACTGCCATATATTTGATTACAGCATATGTCTTAATGGATAATTCCTCTTCCCAAATTTCATTCTTGATTTTGACAGCAACAGGAACATCATTTGTGGTGTTTTCAAGTAACAGTTTTATGTATGTGGATAAAATGTAGCTGAACTCACAGTGAAAAAAAATCCATATGAAAGTTTAGATGCCATCTGAGTTACCTGGACTGCCTTTGTCCATAGTATTTCATTTTTGCTGCTTTTAGGAATCATGTGAACACACGGTAAATTGTGTTGCAGTGGACATAAGCATCATGCATCAGTGGATATTTCAACTTTTTATAATTGCAACTCAGCTAGCAGTTTTCTTCTCGTTCTTCATTTCCTTGTGATATAGAGGAGGCTCTAAAACAGTACTTTAGTGCTTGTTCTGACATTAGACTATATGAAGTCCATTAGGAGTCCGTTAGTCCAATAGTCCATAAACTATATGAAACCCATGTCCTAATTTCCATTAGGAAATTTATACTTCATGGCATTACTGTCTCTATTGACAAATAAGCTGTATTGATGTTTGTCATCATGGAGGCAATAAAGGGGATTGCTGTTCATGTTTACACACTCTAACTTTTAGATACCAGATATATGAGCATTAAGACTTGATTTGTATAATTTGGAACTTCTATGTGTTAGATACTTCTGCATTCAGAAATGTAAATATTCTGTGTGCTCTAGGACTTTTTGTGGTTTTTTAACTGCTAGTCTACACATATTAAGTTGGTCTAATGATTTTAAAATGTTCTGAGAAATGGATGTTTTTTTATTCTACATCAGACCATAATGAGAGAATTGCAGAAAGTAGATAGTCTTATCCTTCCTCATTGCTATACTTCCCCCTTACTACCTGTCTGAACTGTTTATTCAGTTGTTCAGGGCATGGAATCTAGGTTGGCAGTGGGAAAGGATTTGTTATTGATCAGACTCACTCCAGCTGCATAAATGTTTTTCCTGACACAAGAAAGGGGCCAGAACTTTAGTGGGAGCAGTCTGGGAATGTGAGGTGGTTTGTCTGCTGGCCTGTGCAGCCAGCTCCAAGTGATCCCTAAAGTATCCAGCCCTGGTGGCTTGCAATCACCCAGGTTCCTCTGTACAGCTCTCAGGTTTATTCACAGGTACGCTTTATATATGTGTATTTATATATGCCTGTGTATCACATACATACACACACACACATTTAAAGATGTATAAATAAAAGGAAACAAGGACAGCAATGATCCACCCAAAAAGGTTACAAAAAACCCCAAACCAAACCAAACCCAAACAAATTTGAAAGACCTAGACAATGGGTTCATGAATTGGAACTTTTATTTTGAAGAATTCTATGTATTCAGGTGGGTGGTGAAAAGGTTACTCTGTTCACAGCTGTGGGGATTCTTTAGTTACCAGTGTGGCTGTGAAGGGGTACAGAAATGGAGCATAGTTGAGAGGCTACTGTCATCCATGGCTGTGTGGAGCTTCCAACTACCTGTAGGATAATGACACGGTGCAGCGGTGCGGAATATAGAGGTCATAGGTGGTGTGGAGGTGCGATTCTCCATGGCCATGAGTAGAGTAGGTTCCAGCTGCTTGTAGGAACACGATGGGGTACAGACTTGGTGGATGGTAGTGTTGATAGTGTACAGATATGGTTGGTGTAACGGTGCTGCCTTTGCCCATGACTGTGATGGGCTTCCATCTGCCTGTAGAGAAGTAATGGGGCGGACACGAAGAGAGGTGTGGACATCCCTTTGTGCTGAACTTCCATCTGCCTGTAGGCCCATGATGGAGTATGGAGAAGGTGCAGGAGGCAGGCATACCTTTGTCTCTGAATGTGGGTAACTTCCATTTGCCTGTAGGGCCTTAATGGGGTGTGGAGATAAAGGGTGATGCAGAAATAAGAGGTGAGAAACAATAACCAAAGCAGTCACTTTCCATCACCTCAGGCCTCTCCTGCCCCCCCAACCTGGGGCTCTCCCAGCCTGAAAGGGTGCAGATGTCCTTTTGCCCATGGCTGTGAGGAGCTTCCATGTCTGCTGTGACATCACCAGAGCTGCTGCATCCCTGTGACAGTGGACCATTCAAACAAGAAGAAACAAATATTAATAACAACTGATAATGCTGTGGAGAGAAACTAAGTGCCTGTAGCAACAATTTAAAGAACAGCTCAGCAAATATTTAAACAGAAGCAACAGGCCCTACCTACTACCTGGTTTTAAAGACTTGTGCTGCTAGAGTTGTCAGTTTGAAGGCTAAATTGTGCTGGAAAAATGTTTGTCAAGTTGACTGGAGGTAGTATTTCACACATTTGAGATTAAAGACTTGACCCTGCATCTACAAGTTGATGATGGCACTAAGAACATCTGTACATTTCCTGCAGTTCATGCTGTGATTCTCCCCTGCCATGAACCAGAGATTTTGCCAGGGACTGTCCTGTGCTACGCTCTTCAGTTAGACACTGGAATATATAAACTAACTTCCAACTCCTTGGTTCATTGCAAAAATGTTAATATCCTCTTTAACTGCTGGGTCCGGAAGCAATGGGCTAGTGGGGTAGTGATTTTGGGTGCATGAAGACTTGAACCCTGTGTACATGGGTTGTGTGATGCATGAGGGAGATATAGGACTGTTGGGGACAGTATTGGAGGACTGGTTTTGGTGCATGGAGCAAAACTGTTCCACACTTCACTTCAGACAGGCAGAGTGGGTGTAGACTGTACCTAGTATGTTCTTTCAACAGGCCTTCTTCCATTCATGTGGGCTCCTGACCAGAAGAAGCCAACATTTAGAGAGGTGTTGTGGCTTACTGAGGGACTAGTATTTGGGAAAAAAAACAGAACAGGACAAACTCCCAATGTAAATATATCTGCAATGTGTTGACAAAGGACATTATGTAGGGAGCCTTCTACCTCTGAAGTACAATACCAACAGCTATATGTAGAGGCTGTGGCTGACTCTGCCATCACCATTCCCTCTCCCACTTCAGTAACTAGCCTGAGTAACTGCTTGCCTGCAGTTATACAACTGATTGTCACTTAAAAATGTTGGTGCAATTACTGACTAGAAAACAAGCATTTCTTGCTTAATGAGAGGAAATGAGTGTACAATTTCTAAGAGAAATTGTAAATGAGAACTTGCAAATGCCACTGCTGATCTTGAGTTGTGTATATAAGGTGATTAGCTATGCCATGGACAATGCTCTGTTTCTCTTTGTTAGGAGTTCCTACAAATAGACAGTTCAGTGTGTTTGGATCTTAGGGACTGACCCTGATTTTATTTGGGAAGAAAACAATTGCTGATTAAAAGCTGAATTCTAAAAAAAATTGAGACCTCTTCTTATCTTCCAGGCAACATATGCAAAGAGTATCTGCAATATAAAAGAGATGACTATGAGAGTTGTAAACTGCCACTTATTTTGACAGGATATTAGCTTTGAAATCTAACTCTGGCAGTAAGTACACATTATTAACGTGTTTGGGTGAGTGCAAGAACTCAGATAATGCTGATGTCCTTTAATTCTCCAGTTGTTTTAGAATATGTATCCTGATGAGCTACAAAAAAAGTGTAATGCTGTCACAGTAGGCACCTGTGCAGTCCATGGAAAACTGAAGATGAACAAACATAACACTGAATTCAACAGAGAATGTATTTTTTTTGTTGTTTAATAAAACCTCAAGCCTTTCCTAAATGTGTTGATGTTGCAAAGTCTCAATGGCTGCATTGGACTACTGGAGGATATGGCCTCAGAGTTCTGCCCTACATCTGATTCTGACAGTAAATTTTTTAAATAGTTGTTTAAAGTGTGTGTTGCATCCCCAGCAGGCTCATCCTCTTCCCTCTTAAAAGCCTTTGCAACCAATTCAAAATTTAGCTCCACAGGGCCACTAATACAAGTTATGTGATGTTCCTGACTGAGAGCTAAAGTCACAGACTTTGCAAGGTAACTTGCAAAACACATTTTTTTATAGGTTGCCCAGTGAGATCTCCCTCTCTGGAGACACTGCAAACACACCTGAATGTGTTACTGTCTCCTGCTCCAGGTGACTCTGACTTGACAGGGGATGTTGGACTAGAGGATCTCCAGAGGTCCCTTCTAACCCTAACAGTTCTGTGATTCTTTGATTTTATGAGGACATAGTACTACCTTTGCCATGTATGTATATTAGTGTAATTATTTCACAGGAAAAATTAATGCATAATTTTCTTTTTTCCTGGAGCTCACGTAAGTACAGAACTATGTTCAGACTCTTATCCATGCAGTAGCCTGTCTGTCTCTGTCCCAAATGTTTCATGGTTCCATTTTCTGTGTGACAGTGAATCAGAAGCACTGAAGGGCAGGGTCTGATAGTCTCATTTTCTTTCCTCCCAGCTTGGTAGTAATGCAAACCTGTGCTCTCTGTGAGAATGAGGGGATTCTCTGGATATACTTGGTAAAGTCTACTTGAAATGGGATAGGAAAACATTCCCTGACCTCTGGTTGCTCTTTACTTTGCATGCATCAAATGACAAACCTCAAAGCTATTTAAAATTTAAGAATTCTTCACAAATTTACATCTTAAAATGGTAGATTAATGTCTGTGATGGCATGTGCAGCATCTTTGTAGGTGCTGCCAGATTGAGAAGTAAACAATTAAGAGCAGAGCTGCTATTTAGGCAGAAGTAGGCAGGCCTAGGGTAAAGACCAGCAGGGACATTAGGTTAAATTCACTGAGGACCGGCTGTACTTCAGGAGGAACCCACTGTGGCAACACAAGATGGGTCTGGGCTTTGCTGGAAAGGCCCTGGGAGTCTTTGTAGAAAGCATGCTGAACAGAAGCCAGCGGCCTTCCCTGACAGCAGAGGCAGTCAACAGGATCCTGGGCCATTGTGTGGAAGGAATTATCTCCTGTTGCTCATCACTGGTAAGCCTGAATCCAGACACCATGTCTGGTTTTGGCCCCCTTGGTACAATATAAGTACTGACAAGCTGGCGCAAGTTCAACAGAGGGGCTCCAAGATAGTTGCGAGACTTACTGTTTTTCGGGTCCCTTTCAGTAAAAAATAGTGAATTAAAGTATGCAAAATAGGTATATGGGCAAAATATGTTTGATTCTCCAGTTTTATGAGATTAACTTTTTATTTCATAACAGAAAAATATAGTGGTTCTCACCACTCACATTTACACTTTATTTGCCCTGTCCTTTCCTTCCTCTAGTTAAATGAACTTCAATCATTTCTACTGTCTGAATTCATAACTTCTTTTAATAACATGAACTGAAGTGGATGCCAGTTTACATTATTAGATGAGACAGAGAACTGAGATGTCCCAGGAGGAAACTCACTGCCTCTTCAGTTGCAACTGCTACTGTGGCTAAAGCGGCTAGAGTTAGCCAGATGTTGGAGTTTCTGACCCTTTACTCCATTCCCTTTCACCCTTTCTTCCCATACGCTGTGTGCAAGTAGAAATTAATGGGAATCTCTTTATTTTTTCTTTTCATAATGGCCGATATTTACGATCTTCCTATATTCAACTGAGGATAGCAAGATTGGATGGGGCTGGACTATATTGTGCAGGTTCTTCTGTCACCAACATGTTTAATTTGTCTGCAGAGCCTTCCATTTCTCCTCATTTTTTTCACTGCTTTTGCCTCACCGAAACTAACCGTTTGCTTTTACATTACACTTTTCATACTCTGGTTGTTTTTCAGTACTTTTCGGTACCAAGTGCACCACTGATTTATCCAAGCTTCTGTTAACCAATGCAGTTCCTAGGCTTTTGAAATGAGAAGAGGGCATAGAAAAAAAAGACGTAATTTTAAAATTTTTTTTAACTGCAGCCTCAGAAATTTAGGATTTGGAATCAATTAATCTAATTAATTTAATAATAAATTCATGTAATATGCTCAAATAATAAACTCATTCAAATCAAAACTTAATTTTAGCCAACTGAAAGAAAAGATGTTTTTTTCACTGTAAGAGAGGATCTCAGTTAATTGGAAAAAAATACATATGCATATAATTTAATGAAAGCCACTGTAGGTAAGAAGAGAATAGGATTGAGTAAGCTCACCTTCTGCTTTTGATTCCAAAGTTACACTAAAGGGCAAATTAGTAAATAAACAGACCACCACACTTTTCTTGTTCACCAATAATTACTTTCCATGAAAGAGAAAACCCACTTATGCTCTTTTCTGTTACTCCTGCAGTGAAAATCCCTAAGTACTGTTTTGTCTCATTTCTCTCTCTCTCATTCAATATATCCTGCTACAACACTCAATTCCTGCTTCTCTGGCCATGTCTCCTCCACCCTCCATATGTTTTATGTCTTTGATACTACTTTTCATCTTTTTGTCTCACCTTCAAGTTTCTCTAGAGTTTTGTCATTATACAGAATTCTTTAACAAACTGAGATAATAGTACATATCATGAAGGACTTTTTTATGCAAAAAGATATGCTTAAATTTCTGACATTAATCATATGTTCAAAAGCGCTATACTCGTAATAATGTCATTGCTTGCTCAGGTCATAGCTTTGTGACCTTCTATTTCTTCCCTAGGTGGAGCACATATAATTAAAAGTGAATATAGTATTTCTAATCAGTTGAAGATTTTACTATCAGAGTATGACTGCAGATACAGGTTTTAAGTGACTGCTTCCGTTCATGGTGACACATCACACACAGCATTCCAAAGCTTTTTCTAAACATCATTGGATCTCCGGTTATGCATTTCCTTTTTGCCCAAACTATACATTTTTGCGTGTGAACAGGGAATTGTTGTCTAGCTCATTGTTTCCCACAGGAGCCATAGTTCCATATTTTCTCTGTTCATTATAAAACTGTGCATTGAGAAAACTGCAGATGTCAGTACTTGGTGTTAATAATAACAACCACAGTTTCTCCGAAGATGTGAGCTTAATCTCCCCAGTTCAGCTTTAAGTGAGTATGTGTACTTTAAGGAACGAGTGATAAAAACATTAGCAACCTCTAAAATTAATAGGAAAACTAAAAAACACGATGTGCCTTTAAAAGCATAAATACATGCTCCAAGAGTTTTTTAAAGGATTTTTCCTGGAACCTGGTGCTCGGTTTTTCTTTATTTGTGAACTGAAGCTTCCTGCTGGGCTTGTAGGAGTAACTCACGGTAGGCAGAAAGTTCTAGCACACTACAGTGTGTTAAAGTAATATCAACAACAGCAAAATAATATGGCAATGTGGAAGCCTCAGCATGCATTCATGCCAAATGGTTCAGGTTGAAATGGAAAACACAAAGATTATTTTTCAGTAAGAAAAGAAAATCAATATTTTAAATCAATGCCAGTCATAGGGAACAGTGAGAACAAGTAATAAAAGACCACAAAGCACCTTTGGGAACACTCAAAAGAAAAATACAATAAGTATAAAACCATTATACCAAAATAAAAGCTTCTTTGCCCTACATGAGGATGGATTTGCAAGACATAATCAGAAACCATAGTGACACTAATTTTTCGTGTTGCCACTTCCAACCACTTATAAAAAATTAAAGAAAACTCAGTTAGGTGACCAAGTTAAAGTTCTTCAAAAATACCATATTAGCGGCCATCTTTCTTGCCCACTTGTCATGGTTTAGTCTTATTTACTTTTAACTGTTATGCTGCTGTATGCAAGAGCCCCTTGCAGATCCCAGATCTGTACGTACATCCTAGTTCTGCTCTGCCTATACGCCGTGCGCCCAGGGGATAGGCAGGTGGGCTCTTGGGAGAGACGAGAGGGGGTTCTTTGGCAAGCTCAGTGTCACTCACCTACCCATCAGTTTAGACGTACCAAGACACACTACACTCTAGGAGGGATTCTGAAACTGCTTTGTAATCCTCTTTGCAGATCAGCTGTGGTTAACCTTCTTATTTGTTTTACCTAATTGAGCAGTTTGGTGCAAAACCCACGTCTGTGTGAGAAAAAGTGAGTTACAAAGGCTCTGCACAGAGCCTATATGGTATCTCTGTCTGAATTGTTGTTTGCTCAGATATAACACCAGACCTGCATTGCTTCATGTGCCATTGCCTGCCAGGCTGAAACCCTGACCTGATCTGAGGGAGTAAGCATGGTTGTACAAAGGCCAAACTAGTAAAACCCAACAGATCCAGCTAGTCCATGTAAAATGGTTGTAGCTGGAAGTAGCTGGACTCAATGACCCTTGTAGGTCCCTTCCAACTCAAGATATTCTATGGTTCTAAGTGTCTTTCAAAACTTGTGTGAGAGAGAGTTTTATGTTACACACCACAGTTATCACATTATTCTTTCCTCCATCACTCCCCACTTTAGACAGCTGGATATATCTGTTTGCCAGCTTAGATAGCACAGGCCCTATCTTTTTGGAGTGCCTCTCAAGTAGTTCGTTAGTAGGTTTAGACAACACAGTAGACAAATCTCAGAGGGATACATTTTTCCACAATAAGGATTATGAACTAAGCAAGAAACCTATAAAATCTACAGGAAATTTGTGCTTAGCCAATAAATCAGACACAGATCTTCAGAGTCCTTCTTCATTCCATTAGCCACTAGGATATTTCCTTTCCCAATGTACAATATAGTTTGTTAAGGAAGTAAGTTCTAAATAACTCAATACACTAAATAAGTGGAGTTTCTCCAGAGGATAGGCCCAGACTCATGTCACTGTAGAAACAGAACTTTTAATAATGTTCCCTTTCATATTTGGAGCAGTAATATTTATAGAGCCCAGAGAGGAATTAATAAAACCAAACTTAGTGCAAATTTTAATTAAAATTATACAGGGCAATGGAGAGTCTTGACTACCTTTTCCTAAGAACTCCATCTTTCACAGGATATTGAATGACAATATACTTGGGCAAGAAGGGTCAGAAGAGTGCATATTAATTACCTGTGTCCTAAAGGCAGGATATATATTCTCCAATCTGATTAACTCTTTCCTAGATTCAGACTTATGCACCATGTTCCTAAGGAACAAAATTCACTCAAAGTCTTTGCAAATAAGTACTTTATCTCTCACTAGAGACTTAATGCATAAAGAATGCCTTTAATATGTTGCAAAAGATTTAAACGCATGAATTTTATAGGAGGCCTACTTTTATTTTACTTTGATAGAACTGAAACAATAATGCATGGTCAGATGAATAAAGGTGTCTGTGTTTATTTAGGCTTTGAGATTTTGCCTTCTTTGAGCAGTATTTTGGTCAATATTTAATATTTAATAAGCTTAAAGCCTATTTGAGGTGCTATCTCAATAAAATAATACTTTAATGCATCACTTTCCTTTTGATTGCTTTCCTTGGATTGATATCTAGCAACGTCATAGATTACTGGAAACTCTGCAGTGCTCATAAAACTAACAGATAAACAATGCATTTGCCGTGACTTAAAAATTGACCAGTACCAGAAATAGGTGTATATCATCCTTCTCTGGGCTCCTGGATACCCATTTATGCCCTTGTTCTCTGTCTTGCACTCCATCAGTAATTCATTTGGGGACTTTCTGAAGTGGATGTTAAATTTAGGTCATTATATTTAGTATCTGTTGATGGATTTATCACGTATTAACTTGTCTAGCCTTTTTTTTTTGAACGCATTTATCGTTTTGGCTTCCAGAACATCTCGTAGGAACAAGTTACATAAAGTAACGATGCAGCATTTTAATTGATTACAATTGCAGATTAATTTGCTCATTTTCCTGAGATTATTCAGAAATAAAGCAAAATGATGCAAAGATTGTTCGTTTTAATTTTGAGACAGGTGCTCATATTCAATAAAACAAAGAATTTGAGACAACAAAACTTTACGATCAGGATCACAGGGTGTTGTAACATGCAATCAGTAACAAGAGGAGGGCAAACAGGAGCGTCTGAGGACTATAAACAACCAGCCATGGGAGATGGTTGCTTTTTGTTTGTGCTTGTGTATCCAAATATAACTACCAGTACCAAGGAAACATCAGAAAGGGAAATAGACTTTCACTATCACTAAAGATTGTTATAAAAGACGTTAGTGTGTTTGGTGACAAGGCTGTCATTTGTAAGATAACTTTCAAATCTTTCCATAGGTAACATTGTGGCATTAACGAATAATAATTAATTTAATGATTATTAGATTCCTATTGTATTTTTTTCTATGCTTCTATTTCTCTGCTGTTGTATACAGGCATCTAACAGAAAAGCAATTTCAAGGGGATTCAGGACTGCACGCATATTGCCACTCTGCAAGGCATACAACCTCCTTCCCTCTCTTCCTCCTTCCTATCTTTCTTACCTGCCTGCCTTTTCCTTTATAACCATTATACCAAACCACATTTGTAACAATGAGTTAGAGACACAGTTCTTTTATGTTCATAGTTTCTTCTCCATAGTTTTTCATTTACTTGCTGAACTGTCTGTTCTTGTTCATTACAAAGTAAATTACTAGCCGAGTTGTAGCAATGTAACTACAGAAACTAAACAAAAAAGAAAGGAAACATGTCATTGGTCTCATTGTTTTGCATTTGATCAAATAGAAAATGACTTCCTCAGTTTGATCATGTAATTTTCCTGCAGACTTAAAATATTGGAATCACATCAAAAAGACAAAATAGATAGGTGTTTAACTATGATTAAGCTTATAAAAGGGTAGTTGCTTTCCTTGGCAATAGTCCTTATTAGACGACAGCCTCGCACAGCAGAAAACTGGGTCACATCAGGCCCTTGGCATCAACTTAGGAAATTTAGGATCAAGTATTTTGAATTTCTCTGAGGAAGCAGATTTTCAAAAAACATTGTATGTCAGAATTATATCATAGAATCATTGAGTTCTTAAGGTTGGAAAAGATCTCTAAGATCATTAAGTCCAACCATTAACCCAGCACTGCCATGTTCGCCTGTAAACCATGTCCCTCAGTGCCACATCCACGGGTTTTCCTGAACACTTTCAGTGATGATGATTCTACCAGTCCCCTGGGCAGCCTGTTCCAATGTCTCACAACCCTTTATGTGAAGAATTTTTTCCTTATGTCTAATCTAAACCTCCCCTGACAGAACTTGAAGCCATTTCTTCTCATCCTGTCGCTTGGTAGAAGAGGCCAACCCCCACCTCATTACAACCTCCTTTCATATAGTTTTAGAGAGTGATAAGACCCCTCTGAGCCTCCTCTTCTCGAGGCTAAACAATCCTGGTACCCTTAGCCACTCCTCGTAAGACTTCATGCTTCAGTAGCTCAACGTCTTTCTTGTCATGAGGGGTCCAAAACTGAACACAGGATTTGAGGTGTTCACCGGTCACCTGTGCCAAGTACAGGGGGATGATCATCGCCCTGTCTTGCCGACCACACTATTTCTGATATGAGCCAGGATATCATTGGCCTGCTTGACCACCTGGGCACACTGCTGGCTCATGGTTAGTGACTGGCAAACAACACTAACAGATCCTTTTCCTCTGGGCAGCTTTACAGCTACTCTGTCCCAGCCTGCAGCACTGCATGGGGTTGCTGTGACCCAAGAGCAGGACTTGTTGAACTTCATACCATTGACCTCAGCCCATCAATCCATCCTATCCTTATCCCTTTGCAGAGCCTTCCTACCTTCCAGCAGATCAACATTCCCATACAGCTTGGTGTCCTCTGTGAACTGATTGAGTGCACTCAAACCCCTTGTCTAGATCATTGATAAAGATATTAAACAGAACTGACCCCAGTACTGAGCCCCAGGGAGCACCACTTGTGACCAGACAACAACTGGATGTAACTCCGTTCACCACCACTCTCTGGGCTTGGCCATCCAGCCAGAAGCATTGGCTGACACAGTTAGTCAAAATCTCTGAAATTCTCCTTGGTTTTTGACAAGCTGAAAATAGAACCTCTTGTGTAGCCCCTGATTTTCAAATGCATCCACAGAAAACCTGCTCCACAAGTAATACATTTTACATAAGGAACTTTTATAATTCTTGATCTTCTTTTGTACAGTCCTGTACAGTTGTGTTGGGACTGGCTGAGATGGAGGTAATTTTCCCCATAGCAGTCCTTGTAGTGCTGTGCTTTTTTAGGAGGGTATTGGTAACACACCAGTTGAGCTATTGTTGAGCAGTGCTCACACAGCATCAGCACTGTCTCCCCAGCATTCCCCCCTTGCCAGTAGGCTGAGTGTGGGCAAGGTCTTGAGAAGGGACACAGTCAGGACAGCTGACCCCAGATGACCAAAGGGATATTTCATATCATTTTCATTTCATTCATATCATATGGTATCTGCTCAGATATAAAAGCTAAGAGAGAGGACACACACACATTTGTTATTACAACATGTTGTCTTCTAGAGCAACTGCTGTGCATGCTGAAGCCCTGCTTCCCAGGAAGTATCTGTACTTCACCTGCTGATGGGAAGTAGAGAATAAACCTTTTGTATTCCTGTGCTTCCACATGCTGCCTTTGCTTTTGCTTTATTAAACTGCTTTAATCTTGACCAACAAATTTTTTCCATCTTTTCCCCAAGCTCTTCCAGCTGAGGAGGGGAGTGATAGAGTGGCTCAGTGGGAACCTGGTATTCAGGCAGGGTCAACCCACCACAACAGTTCACTCATTAGGCAGTCACATTCAGTTCTTACAACATCATGGCCAAATTAATAAGCTAAAAATCTCCTACAATAAAAATACAGAAGTTATTTTAATGTTTTTTAAAGACTGCTTCAGTTATGTGTTTTGCTTTTTTTTTTTTTCACCTCAGTCTTTTTGCTTTGATCTAAACAGGCAGACTAGAACATTTTTCTAGCATTCTTTTTAGCAATGGACTTCAGTACAGCTTGTACTCATAATTTGTACTTATAAATTTTAGGGCACATGAGTGTCAGTGGATTATAGAAACTATTCAGTAATGCCACTAGAGTTGAAGTTCAGCTGAGTTTCCTTTAGAAAATTTTATTTCTGGGGTTAAATATGTCCAGTGTTTCAAATCCTATCAAACAGAAAACAGGTATTTAAATTGTCATGTAGTTTTTTTGTGTTTCACACAATTAGAGCAATCAAAGTGTTGAAAGCAGCAGCAGGAGCAGCATGACTTCCTTTGGAGCTGTAACTTGGATGACAAATCTGAGCAAAGTGGAAGACTGCAGAGTCTTAGAATAAAACTAGCAGGATTTTTTTGTCTTCATGTGGGTTGTTTTCCCTCCAAGATTTTCCATAATTCTATTATTTCGCAAAGAAATGTCTCTTTTCACTAGGACTGCAAAGAATATCATGTACTACAACCATGTAGGTTATTAGCTAGTTCTTTTTAGATATTATTTTTAGATTTTTGAAACTTTTTAAAACAAATCACTTTGCAATATCTCTTTGTTACTCTTGAGGTCTCTAACCCTATAGTTTCTCAATAGTGAGTGGAGACTTATTCTCGTCATGAACCTGAAGATAATTCACAAGTTGGGGATGATGAATTGACTTTTGTGTTGTCTGTACTTCTTCACTGTCATGGGGAGGCGACACAAACTGTGTGGTCTTCACAGCACCTCAGTGAAATGCCTAAGAACATTCAGGATGAGTGTGAGCCAGTAGGTATTTAGGCAAACAACTCTTACTAAATCCTGAAATTTTTAAGTGGCTATTTCATATTCAGATTAAAATCTTTGTTTTCAATTATTCATTAATATATCTCACTAAAAAAATCTATAAGAATGGCTTTACCTTTTCTTATCATATTCTTGGTGCTCTAAATGCTGACTCTTAACTCTTGAGAATCAGCGTGGTCTTGTTTCGTTTCATGTCTTTAAGCCCCAGGCAGATACCGATGGTAGGATCATAGTGGCACAAAGCCAATGGAAAACTATGGACACTGTCAGAGGGCAGCTGAGAATTGGAATCCAGGGGTGCCCATCACTCTACAGACTGCATCAGAGTGCAGGGTGTTTGCCTTCCTATTTTAGGTGTGTCAGTGCTTCTGGGGTGAATCTTGAATGCCAGAATCTCTACCTCCTCTGTCTCCAGTAGGCCATAATAATATATTTCTGGTGCGCAGATTTAAAGCAAGATTAAGTCCTGCTTCAGCAGGCATGCATACTGAATTTTCATAAGTATTTGCATTTATTAAATCGTACTGAAATCACTAGAAGGTGCCTAGAGTTTTGAGAATCGTATTTTCATGTGAGTGATTTCATTGACATAAATGCAGCTGTTATACAGAGAAGTATTTGTGGTCATGTCAAAGTCTACATCCTTTATCCTTTTGGAATTTTTAAAGTGTTAGCTAAAGACAGAAGCATCTTCCGCTGCCCTATGCATTTTAACAAACTGAAGGCTGCAGTGCAGTAAAGTAGATTCAAATCTTCAAGCTGATTCTCTCACAATTTTGCATCCCCTTCCTGAGATTCCATTTCTTTCCTACCCGTACCTCAAACCTTTGAAAAGAGGATCTTTGAGGTCTGATAGGAGCAAAGAGGAAAGCTAGCAGTGTGTCACATGGACAAAGGAGACTAACTTTCTTCATGTTTAATGGATGTGAACTGATAGCACATGTTCACAACCCTTCATTGACATAGATATACTTTGATTTCTAGCCGTAGATTTAGTTTTATATTCAGGGTATTTTGAAGTTTGAGCTCTTTTTTTTTTTTCTGTATTATTTTAATTCTTCCATGTAAAAAAAAAAATCCTTTAATGTTCTTGTCTCAGAGCTTTCAGACAATGTACAAAACTGAACTGTCACAATAAGAGTGTTCATTCCCTTTTATAGACTCTCATGCTCTTTATTTTTCTAGCTAAAGAAGGTGAGGATGGATACCTGGCCTAGAGGCCATTGGACATGGACTATGGCCTTCCATACTTCCTTGTCCAGAACAGATCAATCATTCCCACTTTATATAGTGCTTGTCCCTTTGTCTTGTGTGGATCCCTGTGGCACTCCTGTATCTTTCAGGCACAATTATTTCTCTGTGGTATTTTCCATTCCTAGTATCCAAAATAAATTAAGGGTAGTGTTTACAGCTCACCAGAATGATAATGGTGTGATGCTGAGGTCATGCATTGCGTGCTCTCAGGTTTGATAGCGGTGGGAGTGAAGTTGTTCAAGGGTGCAAAGACTTCTGTGGTGTTAGACAGTGGTATTGAATGGAGGGAGCCATTCTTGGCTGTAGTTTCAAGGAGAACTAACAGAGGAGGTCCAAACCAGAGCCATGCAGGCAGATAGCAGTTAAGCAGACTGCATATGACCATCAGTTTTTGTGTTTGCTTCTTGACTTTCATTCTTTTAACAGAATAAAAGTACCAGATGGTAGCAGAGAATGAGTTTTCCTCAAGTGAAAAGATTTTGCAAATTCTTTCATAACACAGGGGCAAAAAGGATACAGTGCAATACTTAAACACAGAAACCAAACGTGCTTGGTTGTTAATGATAGGTATTGTAAAAGATCAAGTAGAGACGACAGAAAATTAGGATAGGGTACAGCAGGCTGTACGTTGCATGGTACAAACAACTATGACCATTACACGAAGTAATGGGTACAAATTAAAAGAGGCAAAATTTAGGTTAGATATTAGTAAGAAATGTTTCATTATCAGGGTGGTTAAACACTGGAATAGGCTACCCAGGGAGGTTGTGGATGCCCCAACCCTTGTGGTGTTCAAAGCCAGGATGGATAAGGCATTTAGCAATCTGGTCTGGTCTGGAAGTATCCCTGCCCATGGTAGGGAGGGTTGGAACTAGATGATCTTTAAAATCTATTCCAACCTCTTAACACTGTGTGATTCTATGAGTAAAATAAGAATGAGAGAATTTATGGTGAACAGTGAATGTTGTTGATTCTGTAGTAGAGTTTGAGTGGTAGCAGGAAAATATCCTCCAATGGCTGCAGCCATTGTCAGGCCATGCTGGTCAACAGCCTAGAAAGTCATTCTGCATCAGTAGGGATAAGGGTGTGATGCAGCAGATACTTCTTTTACTCTATTGTAAGATAAACCACCTTTCAGTGATGCCCAGCAGGGAGGGGCCATAACATAAAACACAAGTTCTGCCTCAACATGAGGAAGAACTTCTTTACATTGCAGGTGGCAGAGCACTGGAACGGGCTGTCCAGGGAGGTTGTGGAGTCTCCCTCTCTGGAGGCATTCAAAACCCACCCAGATACCATCCTGTGTCACCTGTTCTAGATGACCTGGTCTTGGAGGGGAGGTTGGACTAGATGATCTCCAGAAGTCCCTTCCAACCCTAACTATTCTGTGATTCTTTGATTCCTTGAGAAAGACAAAAATTAATCACAACTATAGAGCTGTCACTCAGCTATGTTGGATTCTTTTCCCAGCTTTTCCTTTTATCTACACAAAGAGCCTTGATCTTTCCAGCTCAGCTTAGTGCAGAGCTGTAACGTGGGCTTCCTTTTCTCAGGACAGTTGGCAAAAAACTATTCTTTCCTCATACACAGTAACCAGTTTCTGTGGGCAGGAACAGGCATTTAATTTACTTTTAATATTTAAAAATTATTTATCCAACTGAGGCACAGAAGGTTATACTTAGTGGAGAGAAGCAGATGCTTTCTTTGCTAGTTGTGACAGATTTTTTTTTTAATAGGCCTAGATCCATAACATTCTGTTTCATATTTAAATTGCAGTGTTTCAGGAACTTTCATCATTCATTTCCATAATCAGTCATTTCCATTCAATCTTCACCTCATCTTTTGAATAGTAGCTTAAAACATCATACTTTAAGTACCATGCATTATTTTGCCATTAATTCCACCTGGTGCATATATTACATGTAATGACATTTTATTAATTGCCCAGTACCTAGAGGGTTCCTGTTCTCTATCGTAAAAATTTCAGAAGGTTCAACTGAGAAAAGCAGATATATGCAGTAGTGGGCTTGATTTCAGAAGGTATTTTACTACAGACACTGCTAATATAGCAGAGTTGGCAGCACAAGTGCTGTGCTTCTTTCTTTGTTTCTGCCCTTAACTTCCTTCTGTAGGATCCTAGATAACTCAGAGGAGGAACTGGAACACTAATTAGTGAAAGCTGACTGTATACCCAATTCCCTTCCTCATACTATCTTTGTCTACATAAAGTTTTTATTCTGTTGACTCAGAACTATCTTCCTGGATATCTCAGTTTTCTTCAGTATCCTCTAAGTCATTTCTCTTTTACTGAGAAACTGCCTCCCACTGACTATTCATGGTTGTTTGCAAGAGAAGCCTTACTGTTTTCATACTCAGTAGCTCCATTTCATCTCCTGCCCAAAGTAGAATTTTCCAAGGCTGCATAGCATAGAAGCCACTAACAATAGAACTGATTTGATCTTAAACTCTTCCTTTTTCCTTAGCCACAGTAGAGAAGTAAAGCAGAAAACTGAGCAAGTTTGTTATGGGTGACCAATCTCATGTTCTGCCACTGGAAGATAAGCTGAACCATTTCTTCTGGTGTGGATCTTGCTTTAGTACTGAATTCATGCCTGTTGTATGCTTTGTGGAGCCATGATAGGTCCTGTACTGCTCCCAGTCCGAAGGATTCCATTGGGAGAAGGTATTCCTTTTTCAAGGATGCTGCTGAGCATGCTTCACATGGAGATTATTGCAGAGGATGTTGATGAAGTCAGGCAAGGTATGGCTATGTTATGGGATCTTCCAGTTCATGTCAGGAGACTGAGGTGCAGTAAGTCTGCATCCTTCTAGAGGTGATAGGTGATATCCCCCAGGATAGAGCAAACTAAGCAAAGTTTATTGTAGCTGAAAATGCCATTGAGTAAACTAAAACCAAGCCTGATGTAAAGATCTAACTGGGGAAAGAGCTCTGTATGATACAGAAATACAAACTTTGGCTTGTCAGTCTTAAGTGTTCTGAGGCAGGTTGTTATTCACTGATTGAGCTTCAAAAGAGGATAATTCATTTACTTACTGGGTTTCTGAGAGAAAATTGTTCTGCAAAGTAGAGCCAAACGCTAACGGTCAGAGACCTTCTTGTGCCTGTATCTCAGAGAAGAAGTGAGGAAGAAAGGGCACTAGACTAGCACAGGTTTATTTCTGCTCTGTTCATCCAGGACTTTCTCTCTTTCTGTTTAGAGGAAGTGCAGAAGAGAAACAGTATAACCTGGGTGCAGTTAAACTCAGAGTTTTGCCACTGACTGCACTGGAGAAGAGTTTAATTTCTAATGTTTTGAATTTAGAACAGTGGTTTTCCAGTCATTAAAATTGGCAGATTGAAACAAACTTATATATCAAACAGTCTTGAAATATAAAAAATACCATAAACCCATGAGGCAAATGGTCGTGCTCTTGCTAACTGATTTAGGGGTGTATGGGAGAAACTAGCTGTTTATTTCTCCTACCTATAAATATAATGGAAAAAGGGAGTTCCTTAAATTTACTCTAGCTGTAAAAAAATTATTTTACTGGTTATGCTTAACATTGAATACATTTCTAGAATACTTCCTATTTCTCAGAATTAATGTTGTTCTATGCTTCAGCAATTCCAAGAATTGCTTTCTGTCTATTTCATTACTGAAGTGGAGCTTACATGTCTAAATCCACTTGACTGCTTTGAAACTCTTCGTCTCTAAGACGACTCTTCAACATCTAAGTGTGCTGTGTTTTCATAAACAGGTAACGAGCTTATATTGAGACAGATAAGGGTATGTGTAAGACTCATGTTGGACACGAAAAACTTACAATTTTTTGTGGATTGTGATTATGCAAGTGTATTCAACAAAAAACATTATGAACTAGCATCATCACTGAAATGAAAGGACAGTAATACCTGTTGGTATATATGAACGAGTGTAGTTACTTTTGCAGATCATTTGAAAAATTGGCTGTAGTAATGCTGCCCCTGAAGTTCCTTTTTCATAAAAAAAACCCCCACCTTGTAAATCAATATACAGTTTAAGCTATTCACACTATTTCAGTTCAGAATTAATCATTAATATATAACCACTAAAGTTAATCCTACTGGTTGTTTAAGGGAATAATAAGATATGGTGTGCAAAAGGTGAATAATAGAATAAAACTGTGGCTTAGAATGGGATGTGTGGCAGTGATAGATACAGTTTAAATTTTAATGATTTTATTCTTTGCACTGGTGGGATAGCAATATTAACTAGAAATTAATTTTAAAAATACTTGAAAGCCTTAGGGGTGGGAATGAGGGCAAGAATAGATATTTATACATAGGTGGAGTTGTACAGACATAGACATAGAAGGAATGGAATTTATTTGACCTTCTTATGAGTCTGGCAAATAGATATACTGATGGGAGTTGATCACCTTAGACATTTTATAATCAGAAGTAAGAGGCGTCAACAGGAGATGATTCATGTAATTTTAAGATAGTCATTGATGATAACTCAAAACCTTGGTCATTTAAATGTTCAAGTTGAATTCACAATGCAAATACTGAATAACATATTGTGGTAATGGATTCTCATTACCACATGAAGCTCTACTCTTCATGTAGCTTTAAAACCCCATTGTGATCATAATGAGAAGTAATTGGAGGCCACATTCAAGTTTATAGAAACAAAACTTCATCTGCTGAAACTAAAACTCTAGTTAGTCAAAATTGAAAATTGGACATACAGGTCTAAAGAGGTCCTACTTCACTGATATTTAGTAGACCATGTTAATTCAGTATTGTGCAGTGTGTCAGTGATAGCAGTTCCCCCTAAAGAATTTGTACAGATAAAAATACACTGAGATTGTATATCTCATGATCTCTTGCAAACAGTGCTTCAGTTTTAGGTGTATTTCAGTGACCATAAGTAAAGAGATGGTTTTCATTAAAGGCAAATTTCTTCATACTTGATATAATCAAAATCATATAAAACTATCACATAAAATAGCTGGAATGTCTGTATTTTCCCATTTTTCAGGAATGACTATAAATGGAAATGTTACTTAATGACATATATTAATGTGACAGTTTTTAAAAGTGCTATAGATCTTCTTTGGAAAACTAAAATAAGCTGAATGATTTGCAAATGAGAAAACATCTAAATTTGCAGAACTTGGACCAATATTGTCAGACATGTTATTAGTTTGTTTTATCATTTAATTACAGGATCCTTCTTCTTTTCTAAAGTCTTATGAGATACCTTATAATCCCATTGAGAATTATCAAATAAGAATTATATATTACAAATATAGGACAACAGCATTTTTTTATCAAAGGATATTCCTTTGTTGTTCAAAAAAATGTTTGATGCTCATATTTTTAAAGAAATCCTTTGAAGTTCACTTCAATAGAAACTCTTGCCATACAGACCAGAAGAGATTTGGTTTACTAATTAACTGCTTCATTTTGATTTAGCATATAACAAAATCAAATCACAATTATAGATTTTTTATTAATTAAACTTTTAAAAACATCTAGGTATGTGCTGATGGTAAACTTTTAACCTGCCTCCTTATTTTATTTAATTTTCTTTCTTCTTAATTCTCAGCTTGATTTAATGTTCTACGTTTTTAGGCAAACAGTGCGCTCACCAGTTGAAGAGCAGGAGTTAGAAGTGAGGTTCATACAAATCCTTGCCCTTGAATGAGTTTCACAATCCAGGAACAGCAATTCCCCTATGATTGCCACCCATAGTTCTGTCAAATACTCTTACAAGTTCAACCTAGTACTAAACCTTTTTTTCTCCTTTGCTCTTGTTCTGCTTTTCTGTCCTCCCCCTGCTGTGAACGTAAGATTTCTTAATTCCCTTCCCATGTGCTTTCCCATCAGATAAGTGTTTCTGAAGTGAAAATTCAGGAAGGTCATATGGGAATTTTTGAAAGGATGGGTTATAGGGAGAAGAGCATTTTAGGAGTTCAGAAATTTGTAGGAAAGGAAAATTGTATTTTCTTTCCTCTCCCTTACTTAATCAACTTCTCTCTATCCATGTTGCTTCTCAGTATTGAGGACATGCCCCAAAATTTACAATTTTCATCCAAAATCACACATTACCTTGTGTGTCTTTACTGCTTGATCAAGCCCATTTATTTTGTGTAATCCCATCCATCTCTAGCAACATTCAGTGAAGCAGCTCTATTTAGGTGGTGTTAAAGCTGTCAGTGTTGCAAATCAACTCTACTCGGAACTGAACCGCTCTTTTAATTTGCTGGCTATAGATGAGCAGAAGCCAACACAGCTCTATGAAGCTGTAGTGGTGAAAGCAGCCAAAAAATTGAACTGTACCCCCCCCCATACAAACTCTCCCAGGCTCTGAAAGAAGACTTACTAGTACCTGCATTTGGTGCATCTCTTGGTTTGTCTTTTGTAGGACCTACCTGCTTGGTTTTATGCCCTAAGTGTGACCATAGTTATGAACACTACACGTTATCCTTATCTCTTTTTACATGGCATCTACATTTTAAAATTGTCTTAATCCTATTTGAAAAACCAATCAAAAATGGAAATGTGTGGATATTTTTAGAAGACACTTTGTGATTTGTTTTTTTGATTTTTTTAAGGGAGTGGATGATTTTCAAAGGAGACTGAAATTTGAATTAATGATGCGTACATTAGGCTTGAGACAATCTTCATCTTAGGTCTCTTGCTTTAAATATATTTCTTAAAATAACACCTTATAAGAGAAAGCTAGTAATGTTGAACTATGAACTCACTGAAAATGACAATTACAAGTCACTTCCATGTGTGGTTGTGAAACTGAAGGGTTATCGGCTGTTCATTCAATTATCCAACTAAAATTTAGTTGAATTTCCACTAAATTTGGAATGGTAAGCTTCAAAATAACCAGAAGGTTGCAGTCTCCTGTGTCCTATGACTCCAGCCTCTGCAACAGATTTACAAAAAAGGATTCCTGAGTGGTCCAGTCCAAATCCAACCTTAATATCATGCTCTTTTTAGAAAGTGGGGAAATAATTTCTTTTACTACTACCTATGAGAGGGAAGCAATTTAAAAAAATCAATGTTCTTTCATTTTGGAATGATACCATGTTTCATCCAAGCCACATTAGAGTTGTCTTTTTGTTAGACAGGTCTACATCACTGGTTTTACCTTTGTGAAGGGAAGGGGATATCACAGCTTGACTGCAGTAAAGGTAGTCTAGCTGATGAAGCTGGAGAACAGATGCTTTTTAAGAAAAAGGGAATTATATAGGCAATCACTACCCCTTGCCCTCTGAATTAATGGCAATCAAAATCCCCGATTAGCTTTGCTATCCCCTTGCTCAAGGCAGTAGAGCCTAAGTTGCCAGCAGTTTCCAGCACTATTTAAGTTAGGGAGAAATACTCCTATGATTCTCTTCTGTGTGTTTAATTTTTTTGATTGGAAGCCACTTTACTAGAAAGTAGGTTTTGAGTCCAAGTGCAAAAAATATTTTTTCTTCTAATTATTCATCTGATCACTTCTTTAATGGAGCATTTGATATATTTCAAAGTAATCTCTGCTTTTTATATGTAAATCACGAATCTGAGAGTGTGCTAATTAAATTACACGAGGAAAATGCAAGGAAAAACCATTCTAATCTAAAGGTGGAAATTCTATTGAAATTTTTGATATTTATTTATATAGCTGAGTAACTCATTTTAGAAAAAGTTTTTGTCTAAAAGAGGTTTTCTGAACATACCACTGTCAGTATGTTCTTTCTGTTTCCTATTACACACCTGACTAGATTAAGCCTTTTAGTGTGAAGCAGATACACATACATGTTTTCAGGCATATCAACTGTGTTCTGAATTTCATTAAATTATCAATTTCCTACCATAAAATCTTCTCCCAAAAAATGAAGTTTTTGTTGTCTCATACCAGCACACCAAAGTATAAAAGTGACACAGAGCGTTTCAAAGGAGGTAGCTGTTGCCAGTCTGAACTGGACTGTACACCATGTTCCTAAAGCAGTCCATACAGTAACTAGGAAGATTAGTGTCCTACGTTAGGCAAGGCATTGCAATCAGAAACCAATAATTGATACAAATGACCAGTCTGACCCAGGAAAATATTTTCATTAATTCTGACTAGAGTTGTCTTAAAGTAAGTTGTCTTAAAGCACACATTTGGCAGTTTTTACTTCAGAAGGGAAATTATCAAAGAATTGAACTACTCTACTTTTTCTAATGCTGATCAAGTACTTCTGTAAGTTTTAAACAGTTGAACTATACAACAGCTGTGAAAAAGCACTGAAATTTAGCTCAACCACCTAAAGAATTTCAAAGCACACATTATAATAATCATCGTGCTAAGATAAAAAGCTGCAATAATACTAAGAGAAGGTAAGAAGCTCTAGATGTGTATAAAACTTTTCCATGAAGGAGAGTTTTGTCTTAGTGAGTTTTCCAGGAAATATAGTGATAGTAATAAGAAAACCTACCAAAAAAAAGTTTCCATTCATGAGGAATTTCTTTTTTGGAAGCTTATTTTCCAAGTTTTCATGATGTTTGGAAATACTGACAGCAAGTTGTCCAGAGATAGAACTGAATGCTTCCACATGTATCTTTTGATGTTAGAAAAGAAATTATTTAGGTGGAGAAAAATATTCCACATCTCTTTTTTTTTGTTTGTTTTCTTAATCTTCTTTTCTGTTAAAACATCGGTTTGTTAGTGTTTTCTTGGTAGTTGGGAATTCAAAATGGTGCTGTGTTGTTGTACAAGAGGTTGTGGGCAAAGAGAGACTCAATTTCTGTTTATCCTGAATTGCTCCGTGTGTTGTTTTCTCATGAACTCAAAGGAACTAGAAGATATGTCCTGAAGTCTTCTAACAGCAGCATTTATATTTTCAGTCCTCCAACTCATTCTGAGTAGTGTCAGCTCTTTTCTATCTTCTGTCACTTTATACTATCAGAACACCCACGTAAGTCCCTCATGGTATGTGAACACTTTTGTGAGGAAAGGTGGGTTGAAGCACATGTGGCCAGCACTGAGTTTTGGTTCCCCCTGAAGAGCCATGTCCTCTACAGATTGTATGCAGAGTTAGTAGATACCAACTTTGATACAAGCAACTGGCTCCTTGGAGTTGACACAGCAGTAAAGTCACAGTGAAACAGAATCTGTGCTAAATACTTGAGAAGGTGGTTTAAAATGTGACAGAGCAAAAAGGGAAGGGCAGGCAGATTATTTAATTCCTCTCTAGCTCAGCTGCACCTGTCCTTGTATGTGGGTATCCTAAAAATAATGCCAAGAATTCTGAAGGATTTCACGATGACCCTGAGTAAGTACTAATTGCAGAATATGGTGCAATACTTATGTTACAGTCTATTGTTCTTTCAACTCATTAGCTACTAATTATAATGAGAGCAAAGTTTTTCTTCATATTTATAAAGTGACTAGTAAAGCTACAATAACATAAATAAAACTGCAATAACATAAAAATAGGAATTATTCTAATGAATCAAGAAATAAAAAACCAAAAGAAAACAGAGGTAATGAAAATGGCTGATTCTCATCAGGTTAATAAATGACATTTCAGAGACATGACTCTTGAATTGAAATGTAGGTAAAAGAGTAAGTAGTCTATTGAAGCAATTTCAGAGAGGCCTTCCAGGTGAAATCTTCAGAGGCATATAATTCAAGGAATAAATGTTAATTGAAAATTTTTGGAAATGAGGTTCCTGGAGTTGTAAAGTGTAAAAGTTATGTAAATTTTGAAGACATGGAAAAAAATTACAGCATGGGTAGGGTCCAAATTCTTTTCATTCTTACTCATCTCCCCTGAAATTTGGGGAGAAAGTTGAAGCGCATATAATAAACAATTACTTGTCAAAATAATATCTAATGTGTTTCTGAAGGAGTGAGCAATATATTATGTACCACAGCTCATAAATGGGACAGCTTCTAAATAATAGCAAACAGATTTAGTATTAGGGATGAAGCTGTCTCACTCCACAGTAAGCACAACATTATTACTTTTTTTTTTTTTTGTGGTTAACATGTTCTCAAAATAAAAATATACAAATATAGAAAATGTAATAAAATAGAAGATTATATCTAGAGGGTTCAGCAACAATATGTAAATATATAATGCAGATAGTGAATCAGCTGAAGTTTTCAGAGAAGAACTTAGAAAATGTAGATTAAGAATGTCAAGTGCATCCATTATAAGGTGACTGACCGAGCACAGCATCAGCAATTGGCTATAAATTTGGCCTACCCTATAAGTGCGTCTTTATAGAAATGTTATGGGCATACATATATATTTTTATATAATTATGTATTTGTGTGGTGTTCATCCATAATGTGACCAGATGGGAGTGTTTGGGTCTATACCTCTTCCTGTACCTGAGGTTCACAGAATGGGTAAGATTGGAAGGAATGACAGTGGGACATCTGGTCCAGCCTCCCTGCTCAAGTAGGATCACCCCAGAGCACACTGCACAGGATTGCATCCAGATTGTTCTTGAATGTCTCCAGTGAGGGAGACTCCACAACCTCTCTGGGCAATCTGCTCCAGTGCTCAGTCATCCACACAGGTTAAATGCATTAAGTTTGACATATATAAAACATATTAAGGCTAAATGCATTTTAATGTATATAATATGCATTAAGGTTAAATACATTTAGCATTGTGATTTTAAACTAGTTCATATGTCTGGATTGCTGCTGAGACATCACTGACAATTTGTGATTTGCAGTTTTTTTTATTGTGAGAGGAAAAGAATTTGTATACTTTCATTTTGCAACTGCTGTGGGACTAGGCAGTGTATTAATCCACATAGAACAGGTTGGTGATTTATCACATTTTAGGATAAAGTACAGAGTCCACTTCAACCCTACAGCTTTGATGAAGTCACTACATATATACCAAAAATTAATTTGGGCTATTTAATTTCACCTTTTATTCATTAATTATTTTGACTCATTGTATTTTCTGAATTGATCTGTGTTGCAGTGTTTAGAAAAAAGAGCTAAAACTTCATTCATATTATTTGGGTTCTGTTTTGCATTTCATAGTATATAGCTTTAAGAAAATTACTGCTGAGGTGATGATATACTTACTAACAGTTCTAAAAATCTGACAGGTAGGTAACAATTTCTATGCATTATTGTTATCATGAATAATTTAAGGAGTATTTTTAGGTTTCTTTTATGTTGTAGCAGCTGTTCTCCATTTCTCTAAGTCAGATTGCAGGCACTGAAAGGCTGCTTACTTCTTCTCTATCTTCTTGCAAAGAAAATGACATATCTGTGCAAGCTGATTTATAAACTGATGAGGAGGATCGTTTAGTTTCAAATAAGCCATTATTTCATGGATTTTTAGGGCAGAAGAGTCACCATTTCCTTTTTGACTGTTCTATTAGAAGTTTGTGGGAGGAGAAAAGTGACTGCTGTTAGTAAGAGGCGTACAGAAGTGTATTTATGCAATGCTTTATTCTGTTATTGCAGAATGTGAATTAGCAGGATGCAGCTAGTCTGAAAGAGGCATATGCAACAAATTCTTTAGCCCTATAGCAGAAATAGGACTTTGGCTTTCAAATCTAGCATGTAAGGAAAAAAAATATATCTAATTTCTGACAGAAACTTTTGCCTTAAAGGTTTGGTTATTTTAAGAAATCTGAAGATGCAAGTTTTCCATTTCTCTTCAGTAGGCTTTTTATCATTATTTCCATGAATTTACTTCCTAAGTGTGTTATTTTCTCATTCCTCCTAAGTTACTATCTTTACCTTATTCCTTTGATCAGAATTCGGTGTGCCTTTTTTAAAGTAGTTTTAACTTATAAATCAAAATTAGCTATGCTAAAAGGCAGGAGAGTCGATGTAAATATGACAGGTTTGTGAATTGCCTGTATTTTCAAATATTACAAAGACATTTAGACTGTTGGAAGATAGTGCTTGGAAATTGCTGATTTCTGTATCATTTTATTTATATTATGTCATCTGAAAATGACATTTGTTGCTTTAAAAACATATGGTGGTGATAGCAGGAAATCTTATGCTTACCTGTCAGAGCACATATTTGCATGTCCTGAAATGTTGCCATTTTTCAGTAATAGTCCCATTTCCAGGCTATTTTGAGGCTACATAGTAGGAGACCCTGTAAAAATACAGTTAGATACAGTGCCTACCTTGAGGCTTGCATGCTAATCAGATCAGATGGAAGGTGCAACGGGAAGCACAGTAAAGTGAAATGAGTAGAATGTTTTACAAGCCAGGACCATGCTGTTCTTTCTACCAGGCCAGTGTCACCTCTGCTGCAACCACATAACATTTATAGAAAGGTTTCCAAATGCGTGTTCTAAAACTTGCAAGAGTTATGATGTTTGTGTTTTTGGGGAGCATTTTCCTTCCTTGAATATCACCATACCATCTATATTATCTCCTGAAGCTGATAACAAAGGTTCTCTGAGCTAAGGTGATCTCAAAGTAACCTCGAGTTTCTGAGGAGATTTTTCATTGGACCATAGATCTCTACTACATCACTACCCTAAGAACTTCCCGTGCTATCATAAAAAATGTTAAAGCAAGTCTCTATAGACAAAATTGGTGAAGAATCACCCTGCTGTCATTGCACTGGGGCAGGCAGCCTGTACTGGAAGGCCAAGACTGCCCCCCTGTCATCACCAAAGTTAGTAACATCTTAGCTGTGAGTACTGACTTGTTTTCTTTGCGATATCTAAAAGCCACCCCTTCCAGCATCTTTAAAACTCACCCTTCGCCTTGTTTCCTCAGTGAAATTGCATTATATGAATTCATCTAGCATCTGGAAGTTCCTCTCAAATACAGTAGATGGTATGTCAGATTTACAATATTTCTAATGTCCCACACTGGTATATAACTGCATCAATATAAGATGTGAAAAAGCTTGATCCCATAAAATTTCTGGTTAATCCTTAATAATTTTCAGAAATGTTCAGATTGCAGAGCATGAGAATAATTGCTAAATTCTCCTTATAAGCATATCTTTTTCAGGCAGTCATAAAATAAGTTGAAAGCAAAATGGTTTATAGAAAATTAGTTACATAGCTTGTAAAATGCTCTACAATGTACTGCAAACAAAAGGGAAAATTTCCTGCAATTTCACAATTTTGTACTTGCTCAGATGGCCATTAACCAACAAGATGAAAATCAAATTTATCCTATTCACTCCATGAATTATCTATGATTAACAGTGTATAGAATGTGATTTTCTAAAGCGTCTTTCATATTCAAGGTACCTTCAAGCACTTTGTAAAGAAAAGGGACAAAATAAACACCACAAGTATACTAAACATGTATAGGATAAAAAACTTGCCCTTTTCTTTATGCCACAATTGAATCTTTGCTCAGTGACTCTTAGAAATCTTGTGTCATAGAATCCTTAAGTCAAGGGTGTTTTGCTATTTCTAGTCTTGTACATTATAATTATTTCTGAGGCATTTTATGTATCTTTATTTCAACATCAAACTGAGTGACTGACCTTCATGTTACTTTCTTAGTGGTATAAATTTTATGCATACACCTTAAACTTGTCCTGCTCTATAAAACCCATGATCTCTTTATAAGTATTTAGCAGTCGTGGGCTGAGCTCTGAAAAAATGGCTAGAAAGAACGAGAACTTACTTAAAATACTTTTTTTTTCATTTGACCTAGTGTTTTCCATGCTACTATGAATCTGAGTTATGTTTTGTTAGCTCTTCTGAACAAGGCATTATGATGCCCAAATAACTTCAGCTAATGGAACTTTATGAAGTCATTGGGTACCATAAGACTTGCAGTGTCATTACAGAATGTAACACCACAAGTTGTGGGGGTTCTGTGCATGGAAGTAAGCTGGGAGTTTTATTCACCCTAATGTCATTACAGTGGTAGAGGCTTGGCTGCATCAGGCCCATAAGTAGAAAAGAATGGAGTAGCACAAATGTAAGCTTTTCAGTTGCAATAACTGTTCTATAATATCACCCAACTCTTTTGCGCACATCTAAACAACTTTAACAAATCAAGATCTGTTCTAGCTACCAGAGAGGATGGTCTTCCCATAGGCATGTGTAGAGAGGAGTACATAATAATCTACAACATAATTATAATGATAGGTGTAAATTTAACCACAATGATCAGGTAGCCAGCGTAAGGTCTTTAAACAGCCATAGCTGGAAGCTTGCCAGGAATCTTTTAGCAGGACCTAGCTTCCTTGGGCAAAGAGCAAAAGCGAGTGAAGATGAAAAGGGAGTAAGCAGCCTTCCAGGGCCATTCCATTAAATCATGAAGGAGGAGATACTCTGTTTTGTGAAGTGATATACTATATCTAAAATATGAAGAAATACAGATACAACTATATATTTCCTGTTGATGAATGTGTAATTCAAGAGTATCAAAATCTGCAAAAAAGCTGCTTACCCATATAGTGATTATCAAAGTCTTTTAGTTAAATGATGTTTACATTGTTCCTTAATTGATTTGGTACTTTCAAGATCTACCCTGCCAGTTTGACAATTATGCACTCTAAGCTTTTCACACACTAAATGGCCAAAATAAGCAAAGCTTTCCTGCATATCAGATCTTCACCATGTCTTACTCAGTACTAATAAGCTTGAGGGCTTTGTAGGTAATTTTTTATCAAGCCAATTTTTCCTCTTTTTTGTTTTCTTAGATTGCCACCAAGAGTGTTAGTTTTGTCAAATGCAGTCTGAATTTCTGTGGGTCTGAAATGAAACAATGAGCCCTTTGAAGACACCTCTTTCAAGGTTGCACGTGATAATATTGAACATTACCAGCTGGATCAGTTTTGAGCTAGTAATATGAGGGTATCATGGCCCATGGGTTCTTTCATTATTAAGTTTGTCAGACTCTAGAAGTTTGCAATACTTACTATCTTGCTTACTAAACATGATCTATTACGGACTTGAAAGAAAAATCCTGTATAAAGGATGGTGATACAAGGAGTGACCTGATGTACATATCAAGCCCCCAAAAGCAGTTTAGCATTAGGAAAAGGTAGTTTCTTATTCAGTTATTCTAGTTTGCTTAGTGACTGCATTTTGCATGGACCATTGCTTTCCTGAACCAGCATCTGTGTGGCTCTGGCTGTGCAAGGTGGCAGCTGCTGTGGATTTTCTCCAGGGCAGTGAACTGGCAAAGACAATTTATGTCACTCATCCTGCCTCTGCCATCCAGGAATATGGGAGGAGTATTGAAGTAATGTACCCCATTCTGATACTCGTGGCATGTCTAAAGACTGCTTTAGGCCATACGTGGTAATGCTCTGTAAGACTAAGTGAGCCAGGTAGTTTTCGCCTGTCAGCAATCGCAGTGTCATTGCTTACTTGAGTTTTTGGGTGAATCTGGGGTAATAAATACAGTTTTTCATCCAGAGTCCCTCAGCTGCACCAAGCACATCCCTAGTGTTGAGTAAATAAGTAGTATTTTAGAAATCTTTTCTGTTGTTGTGAGATTCCCATCTGGGCACAAAGCAAATCCTTGGCTTCTTTGTACATTTCCAAACACTGAAAGAATTTGGATCATTAACAGTTTTTTTGGGTATTGATTTTTATGGCTACTGCATCTTTAATGCATTCTGCCATCCACATTCTTCACAGTAGTGTGGACACTGAGAATCAGTATTCTGCATGAAGTCAGTTGCCAGTATTACAAGTGATTCGTAGTAAATGTAAGAACTTCATCACTGTTGTAATTGCTTGATGGCAGTAACAAGGCATTTCACTTGAGACTTCTTCAACATAGGTAATCTTAAATCCAATTTAATATTAGATACAATTTTCCCACCATACAACTGGCTGACAGCAACATCAGAACATTTCTTTCATCTCATTCCTACACAGTTTAAGAAACAGACATCCGAGGCCTGAAAAAAGTAAATTAAACAAGAACAAAAATTGGCATTATGTCTCTTCTTTCAAGTTTGCGTGGAGAATTTTCCACCCCTGTGTGCTCTGAAAAGGGCTGTAATCCAAATGACACACTGCTGATGCGGTGATCCAAAATAGTTTTTAAGGCTTGGGCAAGTGCTGTGGGCTAAATTCAGCTTTCACTTAGACCTCATTCCAAATACAAAAATACGTAAAGAGGTGGTGAATTCTCATGGTCAAACATTGCAGCAGAGATGCATCTAAACCATTCTGTGATGTAGAAAGAGCAAACTAAGACAGATTAAAGTAGGGGGAAAGCTGGGCATGGTAAGTGTATGGGCTAGAGCACTGTGATTGATCTCCTAAGAATATTGCAGTCTGTCTGAGAGGCCAGCGGGAAAACTGCTTATCATGCACAGCATTCATGCCAAGTGAGCAGCTAGATTCTGACATGCTGTAGAAAACATTAAGACACCAGTCTGGCCTCTATGAACTGGACAGTCCTGGGATCTAACAGTAGTGAATTTCTTTTTTGGATCTCCTCAGCATAGTGTTTTTGCTGTGCGTGTGGTGGAGGTATTTGCTTGGATACCTCCACCTTGCTGACCCTTTGTGCTCTCTGTCTTTCTGCCAGCAGCTAGGTGCTTTTCACGTTCCTCATCACAGCTGCATCCTCATTTGATGCCTCAGCCAGCTGTTTCTGCCTTTGCATAGCCTGTGCCTAACTTGTGTCCTGTCTGAGCCTCCTTCTGTATTACCTTAATGTTGAATCATGTTATCCAAAGTAATACTCTCTGTTAGCCAAATAGTCTCCTTTTAGTTCAATTGAGAAGGCAACTTGGACAAGAAGCTTTATTGAATTTTAGTGAAAAGTAAAAGGTGCTGCAATGAGTCCAGAGAAAGGCAAGGAAGCTGGTGAAGAGGTTGTAGCAGAAGTCTTTTGAAGAGCGGCAGAGGGAGTTGGGGCTGTTTAGCCTGGAGAAAAGGAGGGTCCCTAAAACTACCTGAAAAGAGGTTGCACTGAGGTGGGGGTTGGTCTCTTCTCATAAGTGACAAGTTACAGGATGAGAAGAAATGACCTCAAGCTGCACAAGGTGATGGGGGGAGCAAGTGAGCAGCAGCAGGGTTTGAAGAGTCTCAATAAGAGCACTGAACTGGGAAGTGTCATTCCTAAATCACAACAGTGTCCAAAGGTACAGTCTATATGAGAAAGTGTGCATGTATGTACATGTATACCAAGACAGTTTATCATTTTTATTCTTCCTGTATTACCGTTTTGCTTCCTTGTTTTTTGTGAAAGGAGAGATAAGTGCATTTTGCAGCCTAACTCACTAGTTTCTTTTAGCAAGTCCTTTCACAATTGAGACAGAATACTTTGTTATTATGAAGAAAATTCTGACACTTTTAAAAATGCAGTGTAAAATATGCAGAGAGACTATCTGGTTAGAATTCATGTGAAATGAAAATGTAGCAGATAGGATGCTACCTGTTTTGAATCACACCGCTGAAAAAAATGCATGCTGGATGCCAGTAGCCCTATCTTTACTTATTGTATTCTTATAGCTTGTCTTGTGGATTAAACATAAAAACAAGACTTTATTTAGCCACTATTTTTGTGACTTACCTGTCTTTAGACATTGTTATTAACTCAGGCTTGTTCTGTCAATTTCTGAATGTAAGGCTTTATCTCCTGAGCCTCCCTTTCTAGGCTGGAATGTACAACCATTTCATGTCACTAGGGTCAAAAGGAAGCCAGCTTGCATGAGAAGTGTTTGATCTGTCTTCTGTCTATAATGCGATCTGTAATTCACACAAAAAGTCCAAATATTAAGAAACGAGGGAAGCCTATCAGCCAAAGGCTTGCAAATTTGTACTTATCTCCATTCAGCTTCAATTTAAGCAAGCTACTTAAAACTCCAGTGGAATTCAAGAGGCATGAATTCTTTAGAGAGTCTAATAGAGGGCTGCAAAGATGATAAGGGGCTGGAGCATCTTTCATATGAGGAAATACTGAGAGAGCTGTAACTGTTTAACCTGGAGATAATGAACTCAGGAGTAGATCCTGACAGTATGAAAAAATACTTGATGTGAGGAAATAAAGAACACAGAGCTAGGCTTTTCTGAGCAGTATCCAATGGTAGGATAAGAAGCAATGGACACAAACTGAAACACTAATAAATACTAATTAAACATGAAAAAAAAATTTCACTGTAAAAATGCAGGACAAGCATGCCCAGGCAGGTGTTAGAGTTTCCATCATTCAAGATAGTCAAAACCTGACTGGATATGGTCCTTAGCAACATTCTCTAGGTGATGCTGCTTTGAGCAGAGGGATTGGACAAGAACATCTCAAGAAGCCCTTTGAGATTCTAATCTCAGAGATTCTGTGATCTTATTTGCCTTCCACTGGGACATTTGTCTAATTTTGAACATCTGAACAGAAGAAAAAACTCTTTCACTGTGAAGGTGGCCAAAGAGTAGAATAGGTTGAACAGACAGGTCATGGATCCTTCTTCTGTCAAGATACTCAAACTCTGACTGGACACAATTCTGGAATACCTGCTCTAGCTGATTCTGCTTAAACAAGCAGCAGCAGACTAGATAATCTCAAGACATCCCTTTCAACCTAATTTACTATGTGATTATGTGAACGTAAACCAGTAGAGGCATACGGTGTCTTTAGGAAAAAGCTGAGAGGAGGCAGAGTTCTTCTATATTTTGAATTTTATTTTCCTGAACAGCTGTGGCTGACCCAATGAGGATTGTGGTTAGTTTTCAGGGTAAATCATAAGTCCACAATCTTTGTGGTGGGGGCTTAGAAGTTACTTCTTTGAACTTCTACATAC
Organism: Manacus vitellinus; assembly: GCF_001715985.3. Taxonomy (NCBI): domain Eukaryota; kingdom Metazoa; phylum Chordata; class Aves; order Passeriformes; family Pipridae; genus Manacus; species Manacus vitellinus. The sequence goes on along the minus strand of NW_021940208.1, from coordinate 48,746,011 downwards.
ATTTTATGTATCTTATCACTCCTGACCAGTGCTTCTTGCCTCCATTTCTCTTTCCTCCTCTGGGGTTGTGGCAGCAGTGACATAAAGCATTGAGTGCATAGATACGTGAATTATCTGTGAGTACTTCATAGCTCATAGACCCAGATGTGTATATCTACTATATGTTTCATTACTTTAGGCAATAGTTTGACATCAGATGAATCCCATATTACACGTCTTTCTTGAGGAAAAGCAATGCACAAGATAGAATTGATGTTACTTTTTCCTGAACAAGATTTTATTAACCAGGGCCAACTGAGTAGATAGAAGTACAGTTTATCCTTTAAAACATACTCAAGTAATGGATATCATATTAAGTTATAAACCTTCAGTAAGAAGTCAGTTGGCAAATAAAAACTGAAAAGTAAAAAAAAAAAAACCAAAACTTGCACATGTAAACCAGTTGAAGGAATATATTAAACTGTATTTTAAAGAGATATAAATTACAATCATATAAAGAAGATATAGCTGTTATTATAGCTGATTATGTTTTGACAATGTAAAAGAACTTTAAAATGCATGTAGTTTGACTCATTTTGATGATAAAAGTTACTTTTTCTTTTGCAGAAAATGATGAGGTCATCCGTGTTTCATATGTTTATACTAAGCATGGTTGCTGTCGATGTGATTGTTGCTGCTAGTAACTACTACAAAGGAGAAAATTTCAAGAGACAATATGATGAATTTTACCTAGCTGAGGTGAGTATGCTGCAATGACTATCTGGATAATTTTCAAGATAAGCTAAAGTAAAAAATGTGAATGTCAAGAACATTTTAATATGTAATTTTTTATTCCCTTAAGCATTCCGAGAATACTTTGCTAACTTGTTCAACTTCCTCTGTCTGACAATAGCTGACAGCTCTATCTTACAACCTTTTGAAAGGTAATTTCCTCAAAGAAAATGTCACTGGTAATGAGCTGAGGCTTAAGAATAACATCTGCAGGCAATACATGACTGCTAAGTTGCTATCTTTCTCTAGCAGGAGCATAACATTCAGAAGACTTTAAAAAGATGACAAAACACTTCCTTTTAAAAAAAATAATATAGGACTTCTTCCTAAATCATTTTTACATACTTAACTTCCAGAAGGTCCTTAAGCATAACCAAAATAGTGTTACAAATAGTCTGGCTTCAGCAATCTGGAGATCATACTGCAAAAAACCACATTTATCCAGTCATGAATTTGGTGAAGGAGGAGTCTATGCTCCTGAACCAGTGAAATGGAGGTACAAGTGACATTCTGACAGGGAGCCTGCTTGAGTCATTAGCTGGTCAAGGATTTTACTGTAGAACATGCACTAGAGATACTAGAACCTTCCATACATGTCTTTTTAGTACTATTCAATTCAGTTAAAAAAAATAATTGAAATCTTTGGTACTAATGTACTGGCATAGCTTCAAATAGATACTTGTTTTTCCTGTATTGAGTGAAGTCGGTATTGTATGATTCTTTGTTATAAAGATTTATTTCCATGGGCATTGTGAATTGTGACTTTATCTGAGTAAAAAGCCAATAAAAAGATCAGTTCTTTCACCAGTGCACCAAGATCAATTCTCTCAAAGTGTTGATCACAGTTACCTGGGTTGGGTACATGTTTAGCTTTATGGTTATTGCAGTTTCCCTGGCTTCAGTAGTTCCACACTCCATTTTTGGAGCCAGAGAAGACTTTCTTAGGCTAGAGTGCATGATAGCAGAATATTCCTTCTGGTTTCTCCTTTGTTGGTATTGCCTTGTTGGCAATACTCTGTGGTTTTATGCCCCACTTTAAACCCTTTAGTTCATAACAGTGTAATGCTTCATGAATCTCCTTTTTTAAAGGAAGGTTGAGTCAATACACATTTTTTATCTTTGTTTTAGAATTTGTGTCTGATCTCTTAAAATTGTATGAAGCTGAGAGTTCACCAGTTATGGGAACTGGTGAAAATGAAAATGAAAGCAAGAAAAAAGTTAAAAGATAGCACCAGAGTCCAAACCTTAAAAAAAGCACGTATTGTGGAGACAGCACTGCTGCTCATACTCTGTTGTCTCTCATGCTGCTGGAAATAGCTGTAGTTTGTGTGAATACTGAGTCAATGTTGGCCTGGCCGACAATTACGAGAGTAATTGTGAAATGTGTTGTGCTTATTCTATCTCGAGTTTTAAGTGCATTTGTGGTGGGTTGACCTTGGCTGGATGCCAGGTGCCTACCCAGACACTCTATCACTCCCTTTCCCAGCTGGACAGGGGAGAGAGTAAGATGGAAACAACCTGTGAGTTGGGATAAGGCAGTTTATTAAAGCAAAAGCAAAGCAAAAGCTTGTGTGTGCAAAAGCGAAGCGAAAGATAACATGGTTTATTCTCTACTTCTCATCAGCAGTGATGGTCGGCCACTTCCAAAAAGCAGGACTTCGACATGTTCCTTAGCAGGCAGCCATTGGAGGTAACAAATGCCTGCCTTCCTGCTTCTTGCCTTAGCTTTTATATCTGAGCTGACATCATGTGGTATGGAATATCCCTTTGGTCAGTTTGGGTCAGCTCGCCTACTTGTGTCCCCTCCCAGGATCTTGCCCTCGATTGAGGAAGGAATGTTACACTGTTGGTGTTGTGCTCAGCAGTAGCCAAAACACCGGTGTATCAGCACCGTTCTAGCTACCAATGCAAAGCACAGCACTGTGTGGGCTACTATGGGGAAATGAACACAATCTCAGCCAGACCCAAGACAGCATTCAAGAAACAACATTAACATGAAAAAGATTCTCCTGAAAATAAGACATCAGAATAAAACCCATCAGCATATGCTGGGTTCTCTTATTCTACCCTACAGATGAGGGTAGAATTGAGGACAGGGAAACTCATTCTACTCTCCATCATGGTTTAACCCCAACCAGCAGCTCAGCCCTACACAGCCTCTTGCTCACTGTCCCACAATGGGATAGGGAGAGAATCATCAGGGTAAAAGTGAGACAAGTCATGGGTAGAGATAATGACAGTTTAATAGGTAAAGCAAAAGCCATGCACACAAGCAAAGCAAAGCAGAGGATTCATGCACCACTTCCTATGGGCAGGCAGATGTTCAGCCATCCCCAGGAAAGCCAGGCTCCACGACCCATAACGGTGCCTTGGGAAGACAAACATCATCACTTTAAATCTCTCTGTCTTCCTTCTGCTTCCTCCAGCTTTATATGCTGAGCATGACACCATATGTTATGGGATATCCCTGTGGTTAGTTGGGGTCAGATGTCCTGGGTGTGTTCCCTCCCAACTCCAACACCAGCCTTTTTGCTGGTGGGGTGGGGAGAGAAGCAGAAAAAGTCTTGACTGTGTAAGTGCTGCTCAGCAACAACTAAAACATTCCTGTTTACCAACAGTTTCCAGCACATATCCAAAATAGCACTATATAAACCATGTTGAGGAAAGTTAACTCTGTTGCAGGCAAATCCAGTACAATGTCCTTGGCCGGAAACAAATAATTAAGTCAGCATTAAAGCCTGAGACTGTGAATTCACAGTAGGCATTTTTGCTTTATGCCTAGCATACAAGTGGAGCCCAGATTCTTAACAAAATAACATTAATTCTATTTTTATTCAAAAAAGGGATCACTGCATGTCCTATTTCTATTTTGGTTCTGAATATATAGTATAATTATGCTTTTAATAATCAGTGCTAGAAACAATCTCTTCAACATCTATTTCAAGTACAGGGTTTGTGAGCTTGTTTTCCAACAGAAATACTTGCCAGAGTTTATTCAAGGTGAGTATATCATGAAGACTAGTGTATTATAAATCTGTCCTATAAATTATGTCCAAATTTCTTTAACAATATATTATTGTGTTTCTGTATAGCTTAGATAATTGATTTATTAGTGGAGAGGTTGTCAGAAAACTCATTTGCTTGCATGCTACATTTTACATTTCTGATTATATAGCGTGTAAAGTATTCTGGGATAGAGAAAGGGGGGAGTATTTTAAAGCATTTTTTATGTCTGTTGATTTTATTATTTTTTTAAGCCTGTTATGCTTTTACTAGAGGCACTGTAAAAATCAAACAAGAACAAAACCCTAGTATCTTATAGAAGGAGGTATAAAGGAATGTATAAGAACAGCAGAAGAGTAAAAAAATCATGGGAGAGAGGAGGAATTGATAAACGGGTGTCATTTCCTACTTGGTTATTGTGAAACTTGCTCTTTCCAGTACAGGGTGAACAAAGAAAATGTTTTTTAAGAGGCTTGAGGAGGCTGAATACTGAAACAATGCAGATTATTCCACAGTGGCTACTTTGTTTCCTTGGTGAAGAAGACTGGTTGGAGCAGAATGCACTGCTGTTGCTCTGTCTTTTCCATTAGACTAGGCTGCAGAAAGCTTTCCCTTCACTGGGAGCTGACTTGAGCAGCCAACAGCAGTGAGGATTCCCCTTGCTAAAGGAAATGGCCAGATAAATTACAGCAAGCATGGCTTTCTGTTACATTTTCCAGAAGTCATCTTGGGAGCTGCTGGCTTTAGGAGCAGATAATGGCCAGATAAATTACAGCAAACATGGCTTTCTGTTACGTTTTCCAGAAGTCATCTTGGGAGCTACTGGCTTTAGGAGCAGATATGTCTAAGAAAATAGCTCTCTTGGTCCTTCTCTGGATCAGACATTTTAGTGGTCTGGAACTGTAGAAATAAATCTGCTTAAGCTCAGCAGACAAATCTAAGTGAAGCTATTGTGATGCCCAATACTGAGAAAAGAAACTTGTTTTCATTGTTGGAAAGAGAAGACAGACTCAAGAAGGCAAAAGCTATATGAGAAGATAAAATTAATTCTAAACCCAGATCCATTCTCTGCATAAGTTTGTATACCTAGTAGTAAATAACAGTTTCTGACAGGCATTTCAACTTTTATACATCAGCCTTGCAGATTAAGCAAAAACAGAATTTTAACAGGATTACTCAAAACCCCAGCGCAGTATTTGAGAACCTGGAAAGAGTAGGGCTTCAAACTCATTTCGGTAATTTTTAATGAGGATGTTGGCTTTAACTGCTCAATATCTACACAGAATAGAGATGGATGTTTGGTTTATATGCATCTCCCATATTGTCTTCCATTAAAACATGTTACAGGCTAGTAGTCTTATTAGAGATGTGTAAGATTTCCACAAATATTGCTTGAAAGTGTCTGGACACCAGAGTTCAAAACCAGGTCTTATACAGTTCCTCCTAGATTCCTTCTGTAGCCTGTCCCCTTGCACTGCTGACTTTGCCCTGTCCTGGATAAAGGACGGATTGAGTGCTGTGTCAAATCTGGTAGTGAGAGAAGTGTGAGAGGTCTGTGCCCTTAATCCCACTGGTCCTGATGGGAAGAATCCTTGTCTTTCCCGACAGCTTGATAACCCTTCAAATGAGCCACTGTTACAAAGAAAACAAACTGAGTCTGTCACTGTTGGGTTTTCACTGATACTGAACTCTGCCTCTGAAAAAAAACTTGTTAAGTGGCTGCTGGCAAAACTTAATGTTGCTGAAGGTGCCATTAATACCATAAAGCTTCCAGGTGGAAGCTGATCAAATGGGAGGTGGCTCTCAGAGAAACAGCCCATTCCTGTTAGCTCCTCTTTGCAAAATTAGCAACCTGATGTAGAGTGGCTGCTCAGTGGCTGCTCAAGTGTTACACCTGCTTTTTCTCTGTGGGTCTGCTCTGGCTTCATATCTGAGTTTGCCTTTCCCATGTCTCTACAGCAATGAAAGGAATTATTTGAGCTTTAAAAAAAAACCCACAAAACTATAAAGTTGTATTACATTTCACGTCTAACAAAAAGTTCTAGTCAGATATTCTGAATCTTCTCCTGTAATTAGTTACAAGGAAGGAAAAAAATACAATCTCTGTCAGCAGGAAGACAGGTGTATAAATGTAATCAAATGTTATGCAAACCATTTGATACATTTTTAAGTGCCAGTGGTTTGAATTGATTTGACAAGCATGTGAAATGCAAATGATCCTGCCCACACATTTTTAGAATAAATTAAAATACACTGAACATCATATTTGTTAGTCTTGTTCTAATAGGAAGCCTATGTGCTCTGAAGTGTATATGTGTGTATTTAAGTGGTCTCCTCGGACGGTGAGATCAAAGGAGAGATAGACAACAGCTTAGCAAAGGCATATAGAGCTTTTGGAAAACTCCATAAAAGAGTTTGGCGAAATAAACACCTGAAGAAAAGCACAAAGATCAGTGTTTACAGAGCCATTGTGCTGTCTACTCTTTTATATGGATCCGAATCATGGGTCATCTACCACCACCATCTGTGACTCTTAGAATGCTTCCATCAACGCTGTCTCCGTACAATCCTAAACATCCACTGGTCAGATTATGTGACCAATACATCTGTTCTAGAACAGGCAGCACTTACGAGTATTGAGGCCATGTTACTGAGAACACAGCTGCACTGGGCAGGACACGTCTCCAGGATGGAGGACCACTGCCTCCCTAAGATCTTGCTTTATCATGAACTTGCCACCGGCTGCCGCAAGAGAGGAGCCCCAAAGAGGAGATACAAGGACTCCCTGAAACAACATCTCAGCCTTGGCCACATTGATCTTCATCACTCATCTACTCTGGGCTCCAATCGGGAGGCCTGGAACACACTATGTATAACGCTGCTGGTGCTTTTGAGAACGCACGCAGGATCACTCTTGAGGAGAAAAGACAACGCAGAAAGAATCGTGTCTTGCCGATACCATCCAAGGAGTCCTTCTGCTGTGCCTTTTGCAACTGGACGTGTCTATCTGGCATTGACCTCTTTAGCCACCAGCGTGTTTGTAGCAAATGTGGGTAGAGCCCTTCCCAAATCTTCGTTCGCAAAGCCTAGCCATGATGATGGCTATTTCACCTGCTCTGAGCTGAATCCCAGCTGCTTTCTACCCACTGTTCCATTTTTCTTACTTTGACCCTCTTCTCTTTCAGGACTCAGTTAGATGTGTTGTCATTAAAAGTGAGCTTTACTTTTAAGATTTTTTAATAAAATATTTACCTTGTGTCTTAGATAGAGATTTTCATGTAAAGATGTAGTCTCTTCAGACTTGGCTCATTGTTCTCCTAGAACTCTTTGAGATCCCAGAGTGCAGGCTAAAAAACTGGCCAGATCCATTTGAGAATAAGAGCCTGAAAGTGTCCCTGCATTGTCCCCATGACTGAAAGCCCACAAATACTTCTAGTAGTTTTCTTTCCTAATGTGAAGAGATTTTTGGAGTGCTGTGAAGCATTTTGCCTTGATTTAATCATTCGGAAGACATTTGAAGCCTGATAACTATTTTGCACGCCTTGAGGAAGCTGTATGATACAGCTGGTAGCACTTCTTGTAAATAGGTGTGTGGACTAGGGGAATAAACGTAAGACATAAACTTCAGCATTTAATTTCCATCTCCACTCCTTCTTGTGGCAGTCCTGTACACATAAAATAAGTAAAATTTTTTTAGCTATCTCACAACTTCCCTCTTTTATGTTGATAAATATATTTTTGATGCACTGTAGAGTTTAAATTTTAAATAACATAAGTACTTAAGGCAGCATCCCAGAGATTGTCACTGTCAATTCAAAGTTAAAATGTTAGTCTCTAAATTTTTTATACCCTACCAAATCTAGTAAACATTATGATTCACAGTCAATTAGTCTCTCCATCTTAAAAGACTAATAATGCTTTTTCTCAAAGGAGATTTAAACTGTTTTTCCTTAATACTTGTACTGCACTTTGAAAGTATTAGTTGTATTTAGATGTGACCTAATATTCTTTTAGTGTCTCTTTTAAGCCCCAACATGTGTAAAAGAGTCAGAGAGGAACATTTCTGAGGCAAGGAAAAGCATCTTTTCCATTGGGTTTCCTGGCTGTTGGAGAGTGAGGGAGAGAGCATCTAGAGTACATACAATGGTAAAATAAGAAGGTATGTGAGGAAGAAGTGTGTCTAGGCAGATGTATTTTTGGTAGTGAGAGAAGTAAGAGAAAATAAATTTTGAAGATGTAAACTTATTCAAAATTGTCTCCTTTTGTCCAAGCTGAATGTTATGCATTTTATTGTGCAAATATTTCAAAGCCTCTGGAAGAACCTCAAAATCATTCAATCCTTACAAGTAGATTTCTTCTCTTGTAACTTCCTACTAGGCACAACTTCTTTAACACCTTTGTGAAAATTAACCAATTCTGGACTAAATTTGAATTTTGTCTCTTTTTTAAATTTGTTTTAGGTGTTTAAGTCCCATTACTTCTTTGCTACCTGTTTTGACTGTCATATTTCTATGGATATTTTTGGAAATTGAAATAGCAATTTTCAAACTAGAGACCTTAAACTGTGATTTGTTCCTGAGGTCTCTTAAAATTCTTCAGACGGCTTGTCTATATTGCTTTGTATTTTGAAAAAATAAATCTCTTCATATTTTCCTTTTTATATGTGTACATAAACTTAAAGATCAGCTGGATTGATTTATTATTTCATGCTTTCCAATCCATGAAATCTACCTGTCTGCATTGAGTCTTTGGAAATTTTCATAAAGTGAAATCTATTATTGTTTATTTTGTTTAGAATATGGTTGGTTTTGTTAAACGTTATGAAGATCTTTATTTTTGCCCTACAAAACCTCTATAGACATCATGACATAAAAACTTCTAATTTAACTCAGTGTTTTGAATGCATCTTTCTTGTCTTATATATTTATCTAGGTTGCTTTCACAGTTCTGTTTGATTTAGAAGCTCTCCTGAAGATCTGGTGTTTGGGTTTCACAGGATACATCAGCTCATCTCTTCACAAGTTTGAATTGCTGCTTGTAATTGGAACTACTCTCCATATTTATCCAGACCTCTATCATTCTCAATTTACATATTTTCAGGTATGATCATCTACTTTTACTTTTTACCCTATATATCAATTTAAAACATTAACCCATCAACATTTCACACAAATGTCAATTTTCTCACAGTATTAACTCATTTTGAGAATAACTTTAAGATAACAAATCTCTCTGTTCTTAACTGTGTTCATTGGGTGGATTTACAGAAATAGGATTCTTTCTAACTTTGCTGAGAAATCCTTTCTGTTTTCAGTAACTCCCATTTCTTATCTGAGTTGCACTGTTCAGTAAGTTCTGGATTAGTTTCTCCACTGTCTTTCATTGAGCCCTGACCCTGTATATGGCTGTTTACAACATTGCCTTCCTGTAGTGTCCACCACTGTTTTCCTGGCTGGTCTCCCGGAGTTCTCAGTACACTTGCTGTTGCTCCTCCAAATCTTCATCTCTGTGACAGTCACATGCCTAACTAAGAGGCTCTGCTCCAGTTACTGTGGGTCTTCTGAGGTCATTTCTCCAGAATCTTCTTAGAGCTGGGTTTAAAGCTCCTCAGCCATTCCTTATCTAGAGGGAAAGTGTGTGAGACTGTTCCTAAATTTTCACTTTGTGGAAGAGTGGGAAAGAGAGACAAAAAAAAGACTTGTTAATTCAGACTTCTGATCAGCCTGTCAGTCAGCCCAACTAATTCCCATTCATCCTCCCTGAAGTGCCTGAGATTGCTCCAGTTTTGGGAGAAAGCACTGGGATTCATTACAATGTGTTATATTCTATAGTGCTAAAGAAAGGGAATTTTAAGTATATATATAATAAAGGATTCATATCATTATTCAACAATGGATTGGCATGGTGAATAAGTAATAATTAACAAAGGAAAATAATAAATTGTCCAACAGAGTCCTGTCAATCAATTTGATTAGTTATAGTGACACATACTATGAGTACTCCCCAAGTGTGGGTTGAAGTATAATGGTCTTTTCAGATTTCTGCAAATGTCATCCTGTATTTTTTCTGAATGATTCTACAAACCTGTTCAAGAAAGCTTTCAGGTGAAAAAAATCTATTTTGCTTTCACCTGATATTATTTGAAGACTTTTAGATCATTATAGCATTGATTTTGCTTTCCAAATATATAAAATATGGTTACTCAGTGCAGCATGGTACATCTAACCTGCAAGAAAGGATGATCTGTCAGGACTATGCCGTTGCACTGCTGTGTCAAAAGCACAGAGGGAACATAGCTGGGAGATCTCAGTTAAAGAAGTTAGCAACTTGGTTAATAGTTGGTCCATATTTATTAGGGAAGAGTCCACTTATGACTGGTGGTTTCTTTCTAAGAATTTTAAGTATAACTTATGAACATTTTGGACTAAATGGGGAACATCATCACTAAGTCATAGGATTGAAAGTGTAATTAAAATGTAGCCAGATGTTGATAATAAAATAATAAGTATTTTCTTTTTAATGGATTTAATTAGTTTTGTGGAGCTGAGGTGGTGTTTGTTTAATTACAACGTGCTAGCTTTTATGACAGAAGATTCCAAGATGTGATTTTTTTTTTCCAGAATGTATGAAAGACACATATTTTACAAGCAAAAACACCTGCTACACTGAAAGATTTGAGTTTTATTTTGCAATCCAAAACCCCTAAGAGGCAAAGGATAGGAAGGCTGAATACCTTTGATGTCAACTTGTAAGGGAGGTACACACTGTATTCCTCTGCAATTAAGTTCTGGGCAAGCTAGATAACACATTTTTAAATCAACCAAGGTCAAAAAGTCTTTTTCGCATGAATACATCTTGATGTTAGGCAGATTTCCAGACCTTTAGATATTCATGATGACAGGTTAAATGTGTTCCTTGTCAGTGAATAAAACAGATTACTGGAAACAGAAGTCTTACTTGACACATTCCAGGATAGCAAGCAGATTTATTGTTTGGCATGTCTAGTCTTCCTTGCATATATTTCAGTTTGCATTATTCATTGGTCTTTACCATTACCTTTTGCCAGCACATCATTCACTCTTTACTACACTGGCTACTGTCCACTGTCCCTCTTATCTTTCTTGCATTCACTGTGCATTTATTCAAAACACTTTGGAAAGTCCTCTGTGAAAGACTACAGCAAAGAACTGTTACATGGCAATAATCCATAGGGCACAAAACTGGTGGAGAAATGACAGATTTTGCATATTTCTGCAGAGATCTGTAATGAACCAGCATAAAAGGGAGAGATTTAAACAGAATTTGACCTATACTGTACTGAAGAGATGGTACTGTATTTCTGCTTGGGGAAAATATGGCTGAGTCATTTTCTGAATAACTATCATTCCTTGTAGGAGATGCAGCCATTCTTTGTAACAAAGCTGTGGTTCCTCTTTTGTATTATTCATTTTGATTTGTTCTTTAACATATCTTTATATTTAATCCAAATAGTGTGTCTTCCACAGCTCCCAAATTTAATACAATTTGCAATCCAATTACACAAAATGCATAAATGTTCATTAGAGTGTACTTTTGTTAAATTCAATTTGTCACCTAATGAAAATAAATGAATAAACCAAATAGTAGCAGTAAGATTAGTGTGTTGCTTAAAGGTCAATAAAGTTCTCCAAAGAAAGGGGAAAAAAGTAAGGCAGATAATTGCATTTATCTAAAACAGAATACTGACTAGCATGAAATGTTCACCTCACTGGGGTCTGTATTGAAACCAGTATTGATGGGAACAGAGCTAACATTTACACCATGAGTAAATCTTGTAAGTAAGAAGGCACCATATTTACATATTCATAGTACTTGGAAATCTCCCTCATCTCGCTGTCTGCCTTGGTATCCATTTTCATGTAATGTAACCACAGTACCTATATGAAAGAAAGGACTTTATCTCACCTTGTGCTAATGTTATGAAAGTCTAGTCTAACCTCTGATCTGGCACTCTTGTTTACCACTGAAGACAGTGGAGACTCATCCCATCTCACACAAGGGATCTCGTATGTTTGGAATAAGTTGCTCTCTTGAGTCGACTTTCTCTCTCTCCCTCCGCTTTTGCAGTAAAGTCTAAATGACAAGCATATTCTGCATACCTTACAAATGAGTAGGAAGATGAGTTTCATGCAAAATCCAAAGGTGTACAGTCTTTAGCAAACTACAAAGTACAGTGATCTCATTCTGTGAACAACTGTCATACTTATTTTCTCTCCAAAAACAACATAGTAATTGTATTTGACTTGCACATAGTTCAACCAATAACTGCATTGTAATTACTACCTTTTGATTGCAATATGATTCTTGTGGAAATCCAGATGATACCTTGGGCTAGAGAGTCTTTTTCTCCCAAAGAACTGCAGAATCTCAGTTGCCCCATGTGCTGCTGTCTGTTATCTTCAGCAACTACTGTTGTTGCCACTGCCTCTTGTTGATTCTGATATTCATGTCACTGTGCCAGCATCAGTGGCACAGTGAATAAACAGCTCTTTCAAGTAGACTCAGCAGTAAATGGGTCAGGAGTTCCACACATGATCAAAGTTTTGCTGCCAGTACTAATACTGCAAGGTATCAAATATGTCAGTGGCACACATTGCTTTTTCCTCTGATACTGAGAAATGCCACCCAAAATTTCCCATGTTATATATAATATGAAATAGCAAAATATGTTCATTACCAAATTTGCTAGGTTACATAGTACACAATGCCAAACAATTTTGCCTTCGATCACTGAAATGGAAAGATTTGGCAACTCTTTATGTGAATATGTAACCTGGTACAACAAACATTATAGAATCATAGAAAAATCTAGTTTGGGAGTGACCTTTCAAAGTAATCTCATCCAGCTGGCTGCTCAAAGCAGAGGTTTCTTCAAAGACTGTTCAGGAGCCTGTCTGCTTAGAATAAGTACGAACTTTTAGAAGTGATGCTAATCAAAACAGAGCAATTTACTAGCACTGCAGTAGATTCTCAGTTGCTAAATCTAGACTGATGTGCTTGGACCCCTGCCTGGAGCCATTCTTATATTTACTAACACACTATAAGCCTCCATTGGTCTCTAATTCCACATTGCATTCAGATTTACTATCTGTCATATGTTTTGCCTATGTCTTTGTTCCCATTGTTACCTCAAAACCAGCTTTACCCAATTGCATTTCTGCAATGACTCTTAGTGATCTGCGAGTTGTTTACAGCCTTCAGTCTACAGGTCCTTCAGTCCTCCCATGCCTGTCTATCAAGACTTCTGCTGTCATCCCGTGCCTATATGCTTAAATGCTGCTTATGTTCTGTGTCTTATATTTTTAACCTAACACAACTTGTCATCTGTTACAAGTGCTGTCAACCTAATATTTATTGGACTACAGGGCTGCAAGTCCATTTTTGGCCGTGACTATCTGATATTTTGAAAAGTTTTGATTAATGTGATAATCAAATCATTGATACAGTTGTATTTTCTTTTTCCATGCAGGTTCTTAGAGTAGTTCGGCTTATAAAGATTTCTCCTGCTTTGGAGGATTTTGTGTACAAGATATTTGGACCAGGAAAAAAACTTGGGAGTTTGGTAGTATTTACTGCCAGCCTGTTAATCGTAATGTCAGCAATCAGTTTACAGATGTTTTGCTTTGTGGAAGAACTGGATAGATTTACAACCTTTCCACGGGCAAGTATAAAAAGCATTACTCATTAATTACTCAAAATGATTACTCATTACTTGTTATTATTTTCTTATCATTGATATTTTCTTACCATTGATGGTGAACTTGGCAGTGTTGGATTAATGATTGGACTCAATGATCTTAAAGGTTCTTTCTATCCTAAATAATTCTGTGATTCTGTCGTGGTTTAACCCAGCCAGTAGCTAAACTTCACACAGCTACTTGTTCAATCCTCCCTCTGACTGGGATGGGGGAGAGAACTGGGAAAAAAATTAAAAAAAGCAAAATTCATGGACTGAGATAAAGAAATTTTAGTATGACAGAAACGGAAGGGAAAACGATAATGATAAAAGCATTAGAATATACAAAATAAGTGGCACACATTGCCATTGCTCACTATCCATTGACTGATGCCCAACTAGTTTCCGATCTGCAGCCACCAGCCAGCTTTCCCCCTAGTTTATATGCTGACCACGATGCCATACAGTATGGGATATCCCTGTGGTCAGTTGGGGTCAGCTGTCCCAGCTGTGTCCCCTCCCAACTCCTCATGCAGCCACAGCCTGCTCACTGGTGGCGTGAGGTGAGAGGCAGAAAAGGCCTTGACTCTGAGCAAGCACTGATTGGCAGTAACTAAAACATTGGAGTGTTATCAACATTATTCTCATCCTAAACCCAAAATACAGCATCGTACCAGCTACTAGGAAGAAAATTACCTCTACCTCAGCCGAAACCAAGTCACATTCTGTCATATTTTTTATTACATTAGTGGTCTTCCTTTCCTTCTGAGAACCATGAAGCAGTTTATTCCATATGTATAGATAAAAGAATTGTATTTTCTGGGTATAACAGTCTTCCTGTAGTCCTTCTGTAGTGAAGGCTGTCTTTCTTTGAGTGAGGTGTTCTATTTCTGCTGTCAAGGGAATATAGAGAAATTTTACCTATGCACTGTGATGATGACACAACAGCATATGGCTTAACAGTACTCTAGCATGTTACAGAAAGAAGATTCATGCCCACAAGCGTGAATATTAGCCACAAAATTTATATAAAATATGTCTATACATGATTTCTATCTTCATGTTATTCTTGATTTGTACAGGAATGCTTGTCTTACACAGGGTTATAAAATCAGTCTGCATTGACAAAATAAGTGTTTGCCTTTTGGGTATAAATAATGGATATTTATGAGCATTACGTTAATTCAGAACAGAACACTGAAAATCAGTGGAAATTGGAGCTAATGTATTTATTGAAGCACACTGTTCTGAATGAAAATACTGCCATTTCTTTAATAGTGGATTAGATTGAGTGTACATGGATTGATTCCAGTGACAATTTATTTGTTTCTGTCATCCCAGCTTGGTTATCCAATGTATCTATTTTAGTGAAAGTGCATTGTTTGGAACAATTAAATAACAATGAATAAGGCAGCCTCAAGGGTCATGCATTTAGCAAACAAAATGGCTAAGCAGCAATTTATAATTATCAACCTGAACTTGATGTATGGGAAGCTGGCCATCAAATGTGAGACAAAAAATGCCTACCCACTGGGAATAATGTAACACCATGCTTTCTGTTTTGGAAAATGTGCTTAGAAAAGCATCCAGTAGAATTCCATATAATTAATTGTTTAAATGCTGAAGAAAGGAAATAAAAAAACAAACCACACCAAAAAAAAAAAAAAAGCTTAAACTTTTCTAATGTGTGACCAACTCCCATGTGTAACTTCTGTAAAAAACTTCCAACTTCAGATTTCAAATCACCAAGGAATTTTGTTTTAGAATTATTTTATTATTTATGCAAAATGGCAATGGAAGTCCTCAAAGAGTTATTGTAGTATGATTAAAATAAGACAGATTCACAAACACCTGCACATTTTGACTAGATAAACTGGTATCTGAGTAAAGATCCACTTGCAATGAAAAATTACCAATATATATCAATACATTAATAAAGTTTTGGATTATTTTAAGTATTTTAATCTGTTGCCATTTAAACTTCAATAAGAGCTTCTAGAATATTGAGTTTTAACAGATATATGAATATCCTAAATATATGTTTGAAGAGTGAGAAAATATTCTTTCCAGCAAATTATACATTTTTTTTACAAACAGAAAATATCTTTACTTGTTTCCTCTTTTCTTACTTAAGTATTGGAAAATCAGAAGACCTGTTACCAACAATAAAGGAGTGTTCCAGCAATTCTGAATTGAAAATTTTTTAATATTTTTCATATGATGGCCAGAAGTAAGAGTCTCTCCTTATTTTTTCTTTTTTTTTTATTTTTATAGATATTCACCTTGTTATGATTGTTTCAGAAGTGTATAATTTACAGTATATGGCTTCTTTTTGCAGTTTTATACTGAAACATCTCTTAATAGGTTTAAAGTCAATGAAAATTTTGAACTCAAAATTTGTGATTGATTATGTGAATAGTGGTGTCCCTCCAAAGGAGTGTGACTTCCTAGAAAAGGCTGCCCTGGATAAAGACCACTGAATCAGTTTGCAATAAGACAAAATTATTTTCAAAACATGACTGAAGACGTACTATATAAAGTAGAGATGATATGAGATCTGCAATACCAGAATTTGCTAAGATAAATTTTTCGGAGCTTACCCTCAGAGAAGAGCAAACCTAAAAATTCCAGCATTGTTACTGTGGCATTTTTTTCGTTACAAATACAGAGAGGACAAGCATGATAACAAAAATGGTGACATTAGAGGCTAAATTTTGAGTTTGTACAGTAAAGTGTTTTCTACACGGAAACAGACAAAACCTACAATCATTTTGAAACTCTAAGTGCTTTATAAAAAGGCACAGTATGGGTTTTGGAACAAGTAGACCTCCTCCTTTTGCTAATGCCTCTAAATTGCATGTTTTCACATGGTTTCCTGATGACAGTGAATAGGCACAAGCTCAGTGTTGCCATGGCTACTAATTTCACCCTTCTTTTGGCCATTACTTCTTTTGGCCCAATGGACTGGCTTTCTATCTAATACCAAGTATAAAAATATAGATGTTTGCTACAATGTTTTTAACCCATCTGCTGTCTGTTATTTTTACATGTCTTCTTGGGCTGCACATATTGAGCCATGAGAAAGTACAGGGGTGGCTGGGCCCCTGAAGAAGGAATGGGAGGGGAAAACTGTTCAAAGGCACAAGTGTAAGAAGACCACTAAGAGAATTTACTGTATGGAGAACAAAACACATTGTTAGTGTCTCCAACTTCCATGTCCTGGTATCTCTTGGAGCTTGGGGCCATATGCTGACTGCTCTGTATCTCAGGTTACAAAGCTGGGAATGCTGCCTTTCTTTTAAATGGGTCATTACAACATGAAAGCCAGGCCCAACTGATCTCAGCAGCAAAAATCCTCCAGTCTTCACAAAACCAGATCTTTGCTGCTAGCCTTAAACTTGGAGAACGTTCAAGATATGAAATATTAGCTCAACCTAAGCAACATCCATTTGAAAAGTTAAACAATGCAGTCTTAATTCTCTGATGCAGGTAAAATCTCAGTATGACTGCCGCATTTTTACAGGACAGCTACTCTCCTCTCAGTGCATTACTGCACATTCATGACTGTGTTAGGAGGAAAACATAAGTTTATGGTGGCAGAACAGATTGCAAGAAAGTTATAGCAATGTCCTAAATCCCTTTAACTTAATTTGCAGAAAAAATCCCACTGATTGTAGAACAGCTTCCATGAATACGACCATTAGGATTTGTCCCCTACAAGCTCCAGTTACAAGACAAGTACATTATAACTGTTAAGTAGTAATTTGTGTGGCACCACCCCTGTAATAGCTGGACAAGATATCAGAACTGGTGCTTTGGCTCATATATTCTACCAAACTTTTGCCAATCTTCTACTATAAATAAAAAGGTAGTTTGACTTCCATCATCAAAACAGCTCATTAAGTAATAGGGCATAAATACTCAAAGAAATTGACAGTCTTTTCTATAACACAAATTAATGCAGAAAATCACCATTTGCATAAATCTCTAAGTCTTGTCTTCACAGATGTTGATTCTGTCAGCTAGTTGCATTTCAAATTAATTTTAAAATAAACAGTGGGAAGTCTATCTTTCAGCTAAAAATAACTTGCTCCAAAGGAGATTGCTAGTTGCAAGGTGCATACTCATTGTGCACTGCCTTATTTACTTAAAACTAATTTTTTTTCATAAATGGTATAATAAAATACTTAAATTATATTGAAAGGTCATTTTATATAACTATGTGCTTAATGAACAACTGGTTTAAATGGAAGATTAGATTTTTATGATGTTCAAAGAATATCTTCTCCACATTAATCTAGTACTTATATTAATGAGAGGTCACAGTATTGGAGGTATCTTTACACTTTGAAGAATTAAGTAAAATATATATTTTTAAAAAACATTAAAATATTGGAATTTGCTGTGATTCAGAAGAAAGGATACTGCACTGGTTCAGTTACCCAGTCCCTCAGGTGTTTTTAAAATCAACAGTGGGGTATGTTACTTAATGCAGTGCGCACCTTATATTTCAGCAAGGAGTGCCACACCAGTCAGGTACCACTGCCACTCCAGAGGTGCTCTGAGTGCAGGGAAATGACAGCTGCCTGGTTTAGCTTCACCTCCCCATTACGAAGGGAACCTGAGAGGCAGTGTTGAGGGCTGATGGGGTCATTGTCTTCTTCATCCTCAAGCATCACTGGCAGCTGTAAAGGAGGCTGAATTTTCTGCTTCCTTCATGCATGCTCAGCTGGCTACACAAGGCCTCTCCTAGATAAAGATCGCAAATGCTTCCTTCTCTGCATGTTTTCCATGGGGAGAAAATTATTTATTGTAAGAAAATGAATCAGTAATAAGAGTTTGTATTTTGCGCAGTGTAAAGAGTCCGTGTGCACGGCTGTAAGGGGACACTAATTTGAAGGGAGGATCTTGGATTCAGGTTGGCAGGATGCTAGTTAAGGCCATAGTTAAGCAACATAAAGTAGAGGGCACTGTGTAAATTCCAACCATCATGTTTAGTCTCTCCTAATACATGATATACCAAAAACCTTAGCCACCATAAAGAATTTACAAAAAAAGTAGTTGCGAGCAGTTTTCTCTGCTGCTTCTAGTTCATGATAGCCTTTGTTCTCTGTGGGATCTATATGTTCAAAAGAAAGGTTGGGACTTTACATTTGGTCAAGATGTTGCTGATGTAAAAATTAAAGTCTGATGTAAAAATTAAAGTCTGATGTTTAACTTCTCTCCCAATGTGTGTGATTGCTCACTTGGATGCCTTAAGCTGCTCCATGTACATCTTAGCTTCACTTTTTGTGAGTAATTTGGACTTGTAGGCTTAAGCATCTCTGAAAATTTGATTAGTGTGAGTTAATTCTGAACAGCAACTGTAAAAATAGCTCTCAAACTCCTTGGTCTTAACATAACAATGTGTTTATGCTTCTGTCTGCTTCAGAATGCCACAGAACATATCAGCAGTAAAAAACCAAGTTGGACTCTGGCGAGGGGCTTTTTTTTTGTGAGAGTCAGCAGGCAATTTTTTTACAAACCCTTGAGTTTCTAAATGTTTGTGACCCCTCTAACAGAGCAAAAATTCACAATTCTTCCTCTGAACATGATCTAGAGGCAACATGATCCAATTTTTGTACTTTAAAATATGTATTAATTAGACAGAGGAGAAAAAGCTTTATTCCTAGGATCCTTATCAGTGGTCAATGAAAGAATGGACAGACAGTGAGTATCAGTGGCCTTCTGATGCTGTTTAGTTTTTAACTTTCTTTCTACTTCCAGAAATCCCTCTCTGAGGCAATCCCTGGGCATGGGCCATTCGCTTAAGAGTTGGACTCAATGATCCTTGTGGGTCCCTTCCAAGTCAGAATATTCTGTGATTCTGGGAAATTGTTCTCTCCAGCTGGGCACTCCAAAACTCCTTTTTTGCAGTGATTGCATAACAAGATGCACTGGATTAGACTGTCCCTGCCTTACCCAGCCCTGTTACAGCATGCTTTGTACTTGCAGGCCATCGTTTCAAATTTTAAGCAAAAAGCATACACCCTTGATTTCATGATGCAGAAACAGAATGTAGTGAGTCATGCCACATCCTTCTTATTATTTCAGATAGTTGGAACCAGCACCTTTCATCAAATATTACTGGTGTGTTGCACCCATAGGGACCTTACGTAGACCACAACCAAGTGCTGTATGTATGCACATGGACGGTCTTCTCTAGAGTAAATTAGCCTTCACTGCAGGTGAGAAATCACATTCTGGAGTGGCCTCCCTTAAGGGTGTAGGTGTAACCTTAAGAGTCGTGTTCACATTGGAAGAAACTGCTTAGAGAAGTCATTGTTTTGTTTGGAAGACTGCAAACTTGATAAGGAGCCCAAGCAAAGTTGCCTGTAATTTATAATAGGAATATAAAACTGAAGTCTCCCACCATTATTTTTGCCAGCAGCTTTAAAAATTAATTAGAACTAATTTTGTTGTTTCCTAAGCACATAAGTTTATATACCTACATGTTTTCAGCTTTTCAAGCATGCATTTTGACTTAGGGTAAATTGATGTGAATAGCTCTCTGGGTACTGTTTTCTCACAGGTTTGACAAGAAGAATGCTGTTCTTTTTGTGCCAGTGCATTAATGTGTTAATCTGCTGTTGCTGGGAGTGTCAGGCACACTGAGCACAGACCTAATATATCTTTATAACATCTTGAATTATAGGAATCCTGTTAGGTGTAAGCTGCATTGTTAATGTCTTCAGTTCCTAACACTTTTTTGTTATGCATAAATTTCAGTAAGATACCAGCTTTGATCCTGTCTGGAAAGAGAGCACTTTTGATGTTAGGCAAAAGCAAAAGAAACTTGTGCAATAGTTTGGCCTCATTGAGACAGTTAAGACTATCAAGATCCACACTTCACTTTGATACTATAGTCCAACTTCTGTTTCCTAGGCAGCCTGCAGTCCTCTGTAGCTATGTAGGATGTCTATGCTCACGTTGAGTTCGATTCTGGTCGATGCTGTAGGCTCCAGTTGGGGTTCCAAAGGTCTAAGGCATCTGGGTTCTAGATTTATCTGCTTTCATATGTTCCTATCACCAAATGAAGTTGTTTGAAACATTTCCATTATTTACTCTGTTTCTGACATGTATGTCTGGTCTGAAGGGATTTGAAAATGTTACAGGAACAGTTCCACAAAGAGTGTTATTTACAAAATGTAGAGGAACAGGCTGACTGGCTAAATCAAGTGCAAGTACCGAGACCTTGCCTTTTGTTGGTCAGTCTCATCTGTGGGGTGCCTCAAATGCTTCTACTATTAAGATTACATAAAAGTGTGGTCACATTTAACTATAACACTTCATTATAAGTATATTCATAAAGAGGTAACATGGGAGAAAAAGCATAATCAAAAAATCACAATACAGTATAGCATTCAAAACAATAATATCTGATGCTCAGGATCTTTCTCTTTCTTTTTTGCAGCCCTGAAGGAAACCAAAAAGCTCTTCATATGGGCTATTGGAGCTAGGACTATGTTACAAATTGCAGTTTACAGTTCAATGGTCAAGCTATTGATTTCTCCTTTAGCTCATGAATAGCGTTTTGCTTGGCTTTAAAAGTTGAAATACATTTGTTAAGGTTTAAAAAGCAAAACAAAACAGGTGTTCTGCTCTGTTAAATTAACTTTAGGAATGTGTCGATATAACCATATTAATATAATTTGTTAATATGTTGACAATTCTCTTTCCTGCAGGCATTCATGTCAATGTTTCAGATTCTCACACAGGAAGGATGGGTGGATGTCATGGATCAGACACTGAATGCTGTAGGACATATGTGGGCCCCAGTAGTTGCTATTTATTTTATACTGTATCATCTTTTTGCTACTCTGGTAAGTTTTCATTCTTAAATATGCTGTGCTTTTGAATTATT
Source organism: Manacus vitellinus (assembly GCF_001715985.3). Taxonomy (NCBI): domain Eukaryota; kingdom Metazoa; phylum Chordata; class Aves; order Passeriformes; family Pipridae; genus Manacus; species Manacus vitellinus. The sequence goes on along the minus strand of NW_021940208.1, from coordinate 48,724,619 downwards.
CTCATAGCTCTTGTATTACTTAGAATTCTCAGCTAGTTAAAACTAATTGTGGTGCCCATTTTTAGCATAGAGGGCTTTAGGACTAATTCTTTGATGTGGTAGAATTAATTTACCCTTCAGCCATGTGGCATAAAGTGGTGGGCTTTGTTCTGGTGTGAGGTGTTGTTCTTCTTAGATCCAAGTAACACTGCTAAACTAACAGTATAATTGTTATCTGTCCTGTACTTTCACAGCTCTAATGATTGCGGAGTTAAGCAGGTGATTTTATTTATCATGTAGAAATGGTCTCCTCAGCTTTCGTTGCATTCTCTTTGCAACAGTAATTAAAGTAAGAAGTGTAAAGCCTCAGGATATAAACTTAACTATTAATCACTACATTCCTGTTGTCTGATGCAAAATCAATGCACATATATGTATGACATAGAATATCAAGCAATAAATGGACAAGAACTAATACAGCAGTTCCTGCACATATACAGAAATGGGGATTATATCTAAAAGCCCCATTTTTCTGTATACATTTAAAATGGGATTTTTACATTCTTTTATAGAGAAAATGGGAAGGAAAACATCTCTTTGGTTATCCTATATCATTACGGGCTCAGTACTGTATTTGGAATACCAGCACAGAGAAAATACCACAATCAGGGGGACTAACCATTTTATGCTCCCTTAATTCACTCCTACAATTACTCATTTTGTATTCTCCATTCACTGGACGTTTTGATACACTTACTCTTCATTCCATTTTCATTCTTTACTCAATTGTCTACTTACATAAGGTATTAAATGTATTTATACAATCTTCATCAGCTTCTATTTACTTCTTTTACTTTACAGTATGTCCTGTTTCACTGCTAAAGACTGAATAATCAGACTGTAATTGTGGGTGCAGCAGACAACTTTGCAGAATTACCTGGGCTTATGAAGTTTTTAGTTTCAGTTCTAAGACCTTCCTCAGACCCTGGCAGAGAAAAACTATGTAGGACAGAGTTTTCTGTAGGTAAAAGAAGTTTAAAGAAAGAAAATAACATGGAACTGGTAAGGGAGAATGAAAACAGTTGGGCTGCTACTGAAACCTAAAAGAAGCATTCTAAGAATAAACAGCTATCAGTGAATAACAAGAGTGAAGTTAAATGAAGAAATTACTTTTAACAACTGGAAGAGGGAGGAGGATTAGAATTGAGAAGAGATAATTGCAGGCATTTGGCAAAGCACACTGTAGAGCCTTGGAAAGAAATGAATAGGTTTCACATTAGAAGGCAAAGAAAAGTTGAAGCTCAGAAAAAAATCCCACTCTTGGAACCAAGGACTGTTATTAGTTGAGATGGCAGCAGAGGAAATTAAACAAATAACAAGTTTACATTTAACTTTGTGGTACATCGTCTTTGGTTCTTGTTGGAAAAAAGAAAAAAGGAGCAAGAAAGTCTTGTCTTGATACATATCAGTTCGTGAATCAGCAAGACTGTAAGGGGTGATATCTTTCATGAGTGCCATACTTCTTTTTACTGTGGAACAGCACTTCCTTAACTGGTATGCTTTGAGCTGCAGGTGCTGGAGTATCATGGAATGTATAACATATCTGAAGAAGGAAAACACCATACTGTAAAATCCTGACAGAATTATAGCAAAACTGTTCATCATTAATTAGGGATCGAAGCAGTTTGTGTGTGACAACCCACCCTTAAGGGGAAGGAAGCACCTAAGATTCATAAATGCTTGATCATCTAAAGGAACGACAAAAGTCAGAGAGTCCACAAACAGTCAGAAAGTTCCACTTGGCATGGAAATCGGTATATTAGTCCCTGACCTGCTATATAAGCACATGGCAGTGGGTTTTGGATAAAGGGGTAGGATAAAAGGGAAGACAGAAATTAAAGGGGAAGAGATTAATTAATTAAGAAAGAGAGAAAGGAAAAGAGAAAAAGAAAGAGAAAGAGAGTCCTGTTTCCAGTGTCAATCCCACTGGGGGGACGCCAATCCTGGGTTCAGCATTGATCAAGCTGGTAAGTGTCAATCCAGCTGCATCAGTCTGGCCACTGAGATGTCCACGGTCCTGAAGGGCACTGCCTGGGCTTGGGTGGGTACCATTTTATGGACAGGTTTCTCCACCCCAGAGATGGGTTTCTCGCTTTCTATGCTAGTTAGTTATCATGAGCAGTCTGTTCTTTCAGGCCTTTCTGGAAATGGGTTGTAGGGCTTTGAGGGACTTTGGTGGTCACAATCCCAACCTGTAGTACATGACCACTTCCTGCCACTCTTGAGCTTTCACTGTACTGTGTTGTGCTTATTTCTCACAGAAAAGCGCTGCCCTATCTCTGCCTGACCCCCCTTCTCCAGCCAAATCTTGTTCTTTCTCATGCCATGTTAATACCAGTAGTCCTTGTTTATTGCCAGCAATTCATGTCTGTTATTACTAATAGTCATTGACTGGATCCACAACCATCCAGTTATCAGCATTTGAGATACACACATTATCCCCTTCTTCTGGGAATCGAGACCTCAAAAGCATCTCACTTTGGACCGCTGTTTATAAAGTCATTAGAGAGTGGGCTTTAGTTATAGTAATTTTCCATTCTGGCCACAATTCAAGACAGTAACTTGCTTTGAAAGTTCAACAACAAAAATATTATTCTACTTGAGTTGTTATTCAGGCAAGAAAAATAAGTTTTCAAGGCAGTTCATTAAAAAACAGGTGCTTATTAGACACCTGTTAGTTCCTGGGAACAGACAGTGTTTCTAATAAACTCAGGAGGGGCTTAGACCTTGTGCAGTTCATCAAGGTTGAGGCCTAATGAGTCTTTCTCAGATCTTAGGGTGAACTGGGGGGAGGCAGAGGAGGTTACATCACCACAGTCCATCCAGTGACTAAAGTCAGCTTCTCTGGGCCTCCACATTGTGCCAGGTATTATGTATTTTATCAGAATTCTGTCTTGCTTTGCCATTCTGAATGCCATCTTTACTTCCACTGTTGGTTGTAGTTGGATCATTGAAAACTGTGTGAGGTACTCTTTAAGTATGTGGCACATATAATATGTCTGCTAAAGCCACTTTCCTGTTCAAAGAACACATTTTTTTCTGAACACTGACAGTTTTTGAATTTATGGACCAGAGTCCTTCCTGTGTCTCCTGTACCTTTATAGTTCATGGAGGGAAAGAAAATTCTTCCTTGGAATAAGGTCCAGACACTCAACTGTGATGCAGTTTGAGTTCCAAACTCCTTGCTGGCATACTAAGCCACTTAAATTTTATCTTCTATATAGGTGGGACAGGTAAACTTGCACTTCATTCATAGTAGTGCTGAAACAATATGTCTGCTCTGGTTGTCACTCAGGGGTCCAAGACTACAGAAATATTCTAGGTCTGTAACTCTTTTTAAAAAAGTGCTAAGATTCCTACCTTAGTTGAAAACTACCTTAGCTTTACAAGCTGTTTTAGGATTTTGCTTTGCGCGGTTTTTAATTATTATTTCAGATTAATTTAATTTTCTTTGCAAGTGAAGTACCTTTTAATAAGTATATTGCATTGGTCATCAAACCTAGAATTCAACATTTTTAAACTCATATTAATTTTATGGTAAAATAAAAATCAATTTAGTACTTGCAAAATGGCTAGGAGATATATAGTAGCTAGGAGATATTAGTTCAACAGATGTCAAAGGCAAGAATCCAGTTTTTGTCCATAGGGCCATCATTTTTCCGTGTCATTTAATAGTACTTCTTAACAAAAATAAAGTCAACTTTAACAAATCATTTACAATTGTTTTGTAGATTCTACTCAGCTTGTTCGTTGCTGTTATTTTGGACAACTTGGAACTCGATGAAGATCTAAAGAAACTTAAACAAGTAAGAACATATTTTTGTTGTGCTTGGGAGTAGTTTCAATAAAGCATTACTTTACTGGTATTTTATGTGGTAAAATAATATATGAGGGAAAAAATTAAAATATTGTAAAAGAGATTTAGAAATTGGTTGAAATATTCAATGAAAGTCAATTCAGATACTCACGTAATTAAAATAATTTAAAAATCACAGCTAGGTCATCTTTTTGCTTTTAAACTAGTGAAAGCTGTCCCTGCCCATACTTTATGAGCACAGCACAGCTCCACTGCAGGGGATAGTACTGACAAGGCTCCAGAGACAGGAAGGCATAGAGCGATAGGGTCAATGTGTTAGGGGAGGGCTAAAGAGGCTTGGCAAAGTTGTCTTGCTTGGTTGATTCTCCACATCTGGGGACCAAGAAGTCATTCTCTCATGCTTGAAACCCCAAATTTCAATCATATAAAACAAATTTAACTAGAGAGTTCACACTGGCTTTTCTGACCTTGTGGACAAATGACCAGAGAGGAAGGTGTCTGTAGCTTTTACATAAATCTATGGCTGTGCTTTAATTTGCACAAAGAGGAGCAGAGCCATCGACGTTTCATGCACGAAATATCATGAGTTGACACATGGGAACCTCTTTTGTAGTATTGGGCTTACAACCTTCTTTCACCCATCATTTGCTAGTTTTGTTCATTTTAAATGTGCATCAGCAATTGTCAAAGAATTACGTTTTTTCAATTCTTGAGTATTAATCACCCAGACAATTGAGATATTTAACACTGAATTCTTACATAAAAATGTTGTAATCTTGTGTTAAATTCATCTTTATAGAATTCAATACAGAAATCAATATGGTTTTTGTGGTTGCAGTATTAAATTTCAGTATGTATTGCAAACTTCAAATAAGTTAAAAGACCAAGTTTTTTCTGCCACAAAGAAATACAAATACTGGATTTCAGTTAATCAGCTCATATAAGCAACAGATCTTACAGATGATTTTGAGATGGCCTGACAGTCTTGAGTATGCAAACCAAGTAGGTCAAATCAAGTGCATTCATGTTTCTCTTTACCAGTCTCAAGATGTAAAATGATCTGAAATGAAAATGGCTCAGATGTATGGCAAACAATGTTATATCATCCTGATACCCTTACAGGAAATTTTTCAAAATCTCTGCATGAGTTAGAAACACAAATCAACTTTCCTGGGTGAAGAGCTTATGATATGAAATCCAGTGTTTTTTCCATGAAACATAGCATCTCTGATTCATAAACCACTTTAATAGTCTACATTTTTGCATAGCTTTGTGCTTTAGCAACTTGCTCTGGAACTGGTGAACAAAAAGCAATGATGAGAGGCCACCACATGCAATACTTGTCACTGTGTCAGTCTGAAATCTTGTTAACCTAGTAGGAATTCTGTCTCTGTAATAGCAATAAGGCACACCCCAGTGAAAAACATAAATATAATTTTTGAATGAGTCTTTCAACTTCATAGACTACAGCAGCAAAACTACATGAGTATGGTGCTGGACCAGAATAAAACCACTTCCTCAGTCACCAGACCTTCCAGCTACCATGCCACTGACAGACTATTTCTGTGACCCAGGTGGTCATTTAACCAGAGCACAGCACTCTGCTAATGGGCACAGCAGTTTGGTTGACTGGCATAATGGTATATGCATTATACACCATTTTGATGTATAAAAATATCCAAGGTGGCTGACACTGGTTCACTTGTACTTACGCTTTTGAAATGTTCTTTTAAACAGTTGCCTCTCTTCAGTACTTCAGTACTGCATTTCCTTCTGGTATTTTAAAACAATTTAATGTTATATGAAGTGTTGCATATTTTAAAAATTACTAAGGTGAAAGGGGTAAGGGTTTGGTTCTTGGAGCTGCATGATATAAAGTTAGTGGAATGAATGTACAACTGATTAAATATCTAGAACCAAAAAGGTTTCCTGTGGGTTAAAGGTTTCCTGTGGGTTAAATGCAATGGTATCACAGGCTCAGTGCTGACTGTGGTCTAGTATGCTGAAATATTGGTTGCCTTGTCTCAAGAAGATAAAGTAAAAAGAGTTTTTAATTCAATGATATTTTGAATTCTCTACTAAAAATGGACTGTAAGAAGAAGAAGGATTGTAAGGTAATTGTTATGTTTCAATCAAGAATATTTCTATAAAGAAATAGATCTGTATTGCTGCACAGGAAAATTTTTGACATCTATAATTAAAAGATAAATGGTGTTCCAAAGGAGGAGTCAAATAATTCAAATTCTAATTCAAATGTAAAAGACCTTGATTGGTTGAAAATGGTGAAACTGTAATGCTCTACAAAATATTTCCATCCTCATGGGTCTATTTTTTTTCCCTGCCTTTACTGGCTGTAAAGGTCAAGGCGTAAACCTCAAGGCACAGGGCATTTTCAGATGATGAAATACTGAATGTTTTTGAAGGAAGGAAGGAGAATATATTTAGACCAGAAATCACATCTAGCTAGTAGTCCCTTTTGGAATGTGTTCTTCTTAACTATCACTGAATTTGTTTTCTGAAACTTGATAAGATGTATTTTATTACTTATCTTTCAGATTATTGGGGAAAGGACTAATTAGTTAATATTTGCAAAGTGTAAAATGATATGTAAACACTTGGTATTTGTGTTGCTTCAGTAAATATGTTTAAATATGAATAAATCAAAGCATTAAATGACTCAGGGAATAAGATTGTAAAATAATGTATTTAAAAGCAAGTAAACTTTTAGAATTAAATTTGCCAGTGCAAATTTAGTTAAGGATATGCATCATGATTCAGGTTTTAATTACATCATTACATAATATTCTTTCCAAAGGTCTGGCCTCATTTAGTGCAAGGAGTAGATAGAGTTCATTTTAATAAACCACTAGTCGATATTTTTTCTCTTTATTGTACAGTGTGATCATGTGCTTTATTTATTGCCCAGTATTCAAGCTTTGATGCAAAGACAAAACTATTAATCTCCTTTCTGACTTTTTTATGGTACCCCTCATAAGTATGTACAATGAACATAAAATTTGTAAAATATTTAATTTGAGTGATTTACTTAGCAGAAGAAGCATACATAGGAGTAGAATCTGTTTTTCCAAGACACCATTCAACTTGTTTAAGAACAGAATAATTCTTTGTATTTTTACAGCTCTGTTCATTTGCAATACATCTCTCATCCTCTGCCACGTCTCATCCTCTCGTCTGTCTGCCATGATAGCTCGAGTGAGAAGGGTTTGTACTGTCGCTAATAGTCACCATCTCTCTGTGCATTAAACTTGATCCTCTGCAGCAATTCAGGCTGACCCTAACACACTACTTGATCTCTAGGTATGTCGTTGATCTTGCTCATCATCCTGTGAGGTCCTTTTCTTTGGTGATTGGTACATCAGTTATGCGGGTGATATTGATCTTAGGCACAAGAAATCTCTCAGCTACAATACTGACTTCCTTCTCTTTTATGCCTCTCTCCATAAACTGTTGCTCCAAAGTTAAAAAGAAACTGAGAGGACTTCTTGGATTTCTTTTGCTTTTTGTGATAAAGTGACAACTTTCTTTTTTAGAAATTCATCACTCTTCACAGCATTTGAAGCATGACTTTCCCTTACAGCAACTGCATTAACTTTTCACATAATATTTTCCACATATTTACTAATTGTAGTATTAATACATTTCTATCAAATTGCCTAAATGTGAAGTCAGACTGATTAGTTTCTCATTTCCTGAATGCTCTATCCTGAATCCCTTTTGTAACATTAGTCACATTTACCACTTTCCTTTCTCTCACTCCAAAGTTTATTTAGGTGACAAATTATTTACCACTGCTGTATGTCAGCCTTGTTGTAGCTGAGATCCTTTAGAAGTCTTGAGAGTGTGTTATCAGGTGTTGGAGAGGGACAAGTTGAATTTGTGTCAAGTATCTTCCAAAAGCTTTTCTCATAACATTTTGTAGAAGATCAGTCTTTGGCATTGTTTAAGGTCTCCTTTGACCTCATCTGTGGTCAACACTATTTATTTTTCTTTCTTGCTTTGGTTTTATTTTACAGAACACACTTGATTAATAGTATGTTGCTCTTTTAGACTTGCTGCTTTCTTTATGTTCTTAAAAGCTTTCTTTTTAGATTTTATTTCTTTAGAAAGTAGTTTCTCAATTTCTTTAGAAAGTAGTTTCTCTATATCTTTCATGATCTGCCATTATTTTTATACCAAAAAATTACTAGTACTTATACTTTTTTTTCTCTATTCTTTGCTTAGCATATGGATTCCCTTTCTGGAACATATCCGTTTACTTTTATAAGTCTTCTTTGCAGTCCAGTTGACACTGCTGGACTTCTTGACTTTTTTGGAATTTTTCTGTAGTTGGTAGATGTGCACTGTCCTTCTAAAACAGGATATTTAAAGTTACTCCATACACCTCCTTCCCAGTTTCTGTCATTTGGCCTTTCCTCTAAAATTCTTTTCAAAAGCCTTATGATTTTACGTAATTAATTTTTTTTTCATTTAAATTCAGCGTAGTAGATGGATTTGGCCTTTTACTTGTAAACTAAAATCTGAATTTAAGATCATTTTTCTTACTGTTATGGAATAGCTTTTTGATATTTATATTTAGATCTTGTTCAGTACTAAACCATAATCTACTTCTTCACTTAGGTGTTCTCTGACTGCATAATTCAGCAAGGATTCATGCATGAGTAGAAAGTTCATTTCTTTCTTCTACCCTTTCCTAAACATACATGAGGATAAACAAAGGCTTCCCATTATTATTACTGCTTGTCTTTAGGCCTTGAATACTACTTTGCATATTGAAGTTACTTTCTTATCCTCATTTACGGTGGCAGAATATTTCTTCCAGTTTGGCACACAGTTTCAATGCAGAGTGATCCTGTACTGTTTATATATGCATTTACCTTATTTACTTCTTTGACTGTAGAATTTCTGTGTAGAATAACACCAGTCTTTCATTGATGCCATGTACTATTAATCTGGATAATATGTTGCCTGTTCTGCATATTCTCATTCTGATCAGAATATGATCAGGATCCTGCTGCTTGTTACTTCTGCCAAATTTCTGAGATGTGTTTTGTGTCAACACTGTGGAGTTTTTAATAACAGGAATTCTAATTCAACCATGTTAATTTTTTTAGGGTTTTACTATTAATATAAAAGCCTGTATATATGTTATTCTTGTCTAGTTTTATGTCCCCTCCTTAATATGGCTTTATTTCTCATGTTTTTCTGTTTCCTATTAGAATTTTGTAAACTTTTAGGTTTCCCATAGCCTCACTCTCTACAGAAAAACTCACGTTTACCTTTTTATTACTCCATTCTGGGCTTACTCTACTGTTTTAGTACCTGGTCCCTTAAACAGTTTTTGCAGCCGGTGAGGTTCCCTTAAAATGTTATGGAGGTTTAAACACCTGGGTAGAATTCATCTCACTTCACCAGTACATTATAAAGTTGTATATGCAGTTTAAAGTATTCATGTAAATTTCCTTCCCTAGTCACTGGAAAGTAGTAAATACTTTTGGAGGGCAATTTGGAGAGACATACATTTTGTTTGTAGGGCAGCTACTAGAAAATTTGGAGCCAGCATAAGATTACCCATCTACCCTGGCTGAATGAATCGTCTTTCCTTCATCTACAGCATAGTTTGTAGCTTACAATAATGACACCTGTGTGACACTGCTTCTCAAGTGTATATCCCAGCTTTCTCTGTAACATACGAAGTGGATCCCTTCTAAGCTTACACAATTTAAAAAGAAATATCTGTTGAATAATGAAAAAAAGAAAAAAGATATAAAACAAAAGGTAGGGATAAATGACTGTTTTTTCATAACAGAGGAAAGTAGAGGTCCATGATGATCTTGGCCGGGATCGGTGCGGTTCAGTATTTTTGACTTATCTAAAAATGAGGTGAACAGTGAGGCAAGAGCATTTGCTGATGGTGAAAAGTTAGTAAAGACAAACAGTATTAAAGCTTACAGTGAAGTATTTATATTTCATGGCTGAGAAATAAAATGTCAGATGAAATGTAATGTCAATAAATACACATAGGGAAGCAGCTGACTACATACAGAAATGTAGGGTTTAATTAAGCTATTACCAGTCCAGAAAGATTTTTGAATTGTTGTATATATTCATTGTCGTGTCAGTTCAGTGTTTATCAAAAGAGAAGGCAAACATATTTTTTAAAATTATTAGAGAAAATTGTTAAACAGAATTGAAAACATTACTGTTCTGCCATCTGTATCCAGGATGCTTCCTTGTCTTGAGTACTGCATGCAGGTAAGATCAAAGCATCTTTTTAAAAATAAGATATAATAAACCAAGAAGAGGTATAGACAGGGATAATGAGGATGACCTTCAGTTTGTAAATGAGAGGACTGAGGAGGAGGCTAAGTAAGAGTTATATTAAATCAGAAAAGGTATGAGAAGTTGCATAGAAGACTATTTTATTTCTTCTACAGTAAAAAAAAAGAGAGGGCACTCAATCAAATCAAATGGGTTTAGTTTTAAGACAAATTAATGGAATAAAAATCCTATAAGGGCTGATAGTTTAGATGTATCTTTCAACTGCAGAGGTTGTCAAAACTGGGAAAGCACACAGGAAGTAAAACTACTCTTTGTTCTATTCTTACATCTCAGAGCTCTTTGGCTGGTCCTTGTCAGAGACAGGGTAATGGAGAGATGGACCATTGATCTAACCTAGTGCACTCCTTCTTACTCCCCTGGTGTTTCATCATCTGAATGGGATTTCAGTTTTCAAATAGCGTAAGGACAAACTCATTGGCGGCTAAACCCATGTGCACCCCCACTGTACTCTTTTGTAATGCCCCAAGGGGAAGGGCAAGCATCTCAAGCATCTCTGAGCACAAACCACAGTCTAACTTCCTTGGCCATGTAATCTTAATGCTGTAATCCTATTTCCTGGAATACCACTGTTAATATATATATTATATACAATTATATATATATATAATTATAAGACAAAATATAAAATTTTCTTTGTTTACCTTATACTTGTGATAACAACCCCAGCTTACTTCACTAACTTTGAAGAGTTTATCTTACAGTTTGTGTCCCTATTTTAGTACTGGAGAATCAAAGCTGTAGTGACATCTCTGGGTTCATATACAAATTCCCAGTAGGATGAGGAATCAAACAAAGTCTATTCTAGTGCTTAAGCCCCTCGAGCCAATCAGGAACATAGATCCACTTTTAAATTATTGAAATCTCACATAAGTGGAGTTCTACTGCTTCAAAGGGATATTCCCTTGAGGAAGATCAGATTTCTGTCTTATCGCATGGGTGCTGTCTGTGATCACTGCTGCACAGTCACAACATGAATACAGATGGCAGTCATTACTAAAAATATTATCTCCATGCCTTACTACCTGGCAACAGAAATTCTTGGACAAAAGTGGGGACATTTCTCTCCTAATTTAATTAAATTCACACTCTTACCAGTGAGGGTACTTGTCATATGTACGTGCTCCTTTCCCTCCAGTTCTGCTCCAGACCATGAAATATATACAAGTTTTTTTCCCCCAAAATCCATATCAAGGCAGCAGATCCGCCAGAGGTTTATATATATATATATACATATATATATCTACTATATCAGGGTATATATATATATACATATATACTTACAGTATACATATATTTTTTTAAAAAGTGATACCTTTCAAATTAAATTATCTTGTTCCTGTGCTTTTAAAAATAACAGATTTTTACCATGTCCATTTTCTCTCTTTTAAATCTCACTTTTAACTATTCAATGTTGAAACAAAAACTTTCATAAACAAAAAAGCTTGGAGATAATGATAGATTCTTTGCTGGTTTTGTCTGTTGAGACAGATTCTTGCTTTCAACAATGTTTAATGTCTGAATAGCTCAATTTGATGCCAGTAGTTCAGGGTCACATTTTGAAATGCTTAAAAGCTTTGCAAAAAAGAGTCAGTTAAACAAACATTAGTAGTCTTGACAGAGCTTTCAAAGCAAAAGCATAAAAGTAATAAAAGGAATGCATTAGGCAATCTGTCTCAAAGAAGGCTCAATTGCAATAGAAGAAAGTTGATCAAGATTTGAGTGCTATCAAAAATGGCAGTGCTATCAAAGAACTATCCTGGACTCTAGTACCATGATGCTTGGGGTTTTTGATGGTGGTAGTGGTGGTGGTGGTAGGAGCACAAGGAGGTCTATACTTGGATCTACTACCACCTAATTGACCAGAACTACAGCAGCAGGATGCAGAGGTCTTTGAAAAGCATTTTAAAAAATAATAATAATTTTTAAATATTAATCTCTCTGATCTTAAACTCAGGTTTTTTTCTGGTCTTGTTGTCAGGGAAACAGAGCAATTAATACTTTTTTCTCACTAAGTAGTTACTTCTCCTTCTTCCCTACTCAGATTAGAAAATCTCTGATTTATAATGAGACTTTTGTTTTCCTTCTATCTAAACTGAGAGTATCTGATTTCTGAACATTGTTCAAGTAAATTCTGGCACATATATTCTAAATGTGTATTTGAAACTGCTTACCTTTCATGCAAGAATACATAACTGGAATTTGTGTTAATCTCACTCAAGACAAGGCAAATTAGCTCAAGAGACTGTGCTGAGTCCTTTGACATTTTTCTCTAAAGTGAATTTGAATAGAAGTTTCAAATCAAACATTTATAGTAAGTAGAATAAAATATTTTTCAGTGTTGCAGGACTCTGATCACCACAGCATCCTGTTGATTTTGAGAGTTGAAATATTTATTAAACTAGAGCAGTATTCACATGTCAAACAATTTGAACTTACATCCCCAGAGCAAACATAAAATTTTCTTTCATTGATTGCTGTAGTATTCAGCTTTGCTTGTATCAAAGCTGGAGAGAAGCAGCACAATTTGTACCTTTGATCCTGAATTCATGTGCAATCAGTTGTTGATTTTGCAGTTATTACTTTGTTTCTAACTCAGAGCAAATAGATTCACATTTTTAATTCATTTAAAAGAAACCTCTCAAGAATAAAAAGCTTCATGCATTTAAATACAGGGGGTTTTAATAAAGAAGTAGGAGTATCTTCTGACACAGACTGAAAAAAATAAATCATGATAATACTGTGTACTTACACAGTAAGCAGCATAACAAAAGTTTTAATGCTTTTATAATTAATCTGACACTCAGAAGTTTAGAAGCAACTATCCTCAAGTTTTTGAACAATTATATACAAAGAAGAAAATTCTCATTCATTTAGATAATGGCTAGAATTTTCTAAAATGTCAAGGGATAGGATTCATATCATCTCGTTAGCCATGCAAAAAGTTAGGCATGTGGTCTAAGCCAGTCATTTGGGCTTTCCTGTAGTCATAGTTACCCTCCAGGGAATGATTCATCCCATCCAAGTTGGATGCTTTCTTTTTTCTGTTATAGAGGGAGTCTAGACAGCTAATTAGGCAAAATGCCTGATTTTTCAGTAGATAAAGTTAAATTACATGAATATCCAAGATTGAAGAATTAGGAACCCACATTTCATTGACATTTAATCATACGGGTTCCTTTACATTTTGAAGCCAAAAATCTTAGTGTGATAAGGTGCCAACAGTGGCACCTTACTGAAGTTAGGTTAGTGACTTAGATGATAATGGCAACAAAGAAGGATAAAAGTCAACATTCAAAGCTGGTCACCTCTCTTCACTCATAGCAGAAAAAGAAGTCTACATTTATGAACTTAGGTTCATAAAATAGCAGGTCTCTTGCATTGGCACTTGTGTTAGTTTTCTAATGGTGTGTGGCACAAATTTAAGAGGATCATTGTAGAGGTTCCTGACTTCAACCAGGGTTGACTCAGACGATAATACAGGCCCCGGCTCACTTGTGGAGCAAAAGGCATGCTCAGAGGTGAAAACAGTGTAGTCACTGTGAAACCAGACATTCACCATTTGCTATGGGAATATGACAAAAATGTGGCTCTCACACATTTTTATGTATCCTACTAAGACTTTGTAGTTATGTTTGGTCTTAAAAGACAAAGATACAGATAATTGCTTCCCCAGAGAATAAGGCTCTCACTGCATTTCCAATGATGTTGAAGATATCCATCTTATATTCTCTGCAATGATATGAGAACAAGTGTTGCTGCATCAATATCAAGATACTGGGGTTTATTTTTTTTTTATTTACTGTGTTACTCCAGTATTATTCTTGTTTGACACCTTTCATTATCATTATGGTTCCCATTTCCTGGGCTACTGGTTATTTTTTTTTTACATCAGACACAGTTAGTGCAGTCTTTTGTTTACATTAGATCATACATTTCTTACTGCCCGTGATCACTTCCCCATATTCAAAGGAGTTTACTCATCCATCCATTGTTGGACATTTGCAAAACAAACATCTGTTTATTAGGAGAACTCCCATGGATTTACAGATGCAGCACTGGTTTCCTTGACACTTTTAAAGGTGTCTCACTTTTAAAGTTGAGCCTTGCTCTGATCACTGCTCTCTTTTTTGGACTAAAAATCATTATTAAATTGTTTATCGGTATTTCTCTGTCCCAGGCATACACCTGTTGCTGAAATTCATGATATGAGAGAAAGCTTTCCCACAAACTATGTTTCCATTATGAAAGTCACACTGACAAAGAGATAAAAATGAGAAATACACTGATCTTTTACAGAACAAAATACAGAATCAGGTCTGCAACCTAATCTTCCATTAGCTTTTTTGTGTCTCTCACACATAGCATGTTTCTACTTTCTGTGCTAGGGATAGTTGCAGATTTTAACTCATTTTCAGGTTTGAGGTTTTTTTGTTGTTGTCATTCTGTTGAAATCAGATGACCAGGAAGAAAAGGCCAAGGTTTTGCCACTGCCCTCTTCAGTATACATTCACGATGATTCGTGAAGCAGTCGATCTGTATATTTATACCTTTCCACTTTTTGCTTGCTTTTTTAACTATTTCTAGATACTAAGCTGTGAAATTTCGTTTCCATACACTCTTGTCCTCCACATATTCATCATGTCTTCACATAAAGCAGTTCTAATAACTGAAACAGCTCACTACTCTTCTAGCTAGTGAAAATACATGCTATTTTTATAGCTTCTGCTAGATGCTGCTGCTACTGTCTTCTTATATTAATGTCTGAAGAACAAATGAAGGAAGCAACCTGAACTAAGTGCACTGCTTTTTCTTTAACTTTTTACTTTGAGCTTCTAAGAAGAAATGTTTCTGCATTGATCCATTAGTTTTTGTCAAGAAGTCTTCATAATTAAACCCCTGTGAGAGCTTTGCAGGTGTGAGTGCTAACAAAGAGATGTATTCAGCAGAACTGGTCATAGAAAGAAGATAAGTCAAAATCTGACCATCAGCCAAACCAAAACCCATGACTGAGGCCAAGTTCTACCTAATCTTGGTTCTGGGATGCTGGAAACAGTACAAAAGTAAAATATTTTCCTCGATGTGGGTTTGGGAACTGAGAAAATATAGTTACACACTGTAGGAGAGCTCTGAAAAAAGCAATTATTTTCATCTCTGTTAAAGTGAAAGCACATAAGCCAACTAAGGCTGTGCATGGCTTTTTTCCCCATGCAGAACCCTGGTTTCTCACAGAACTGTTCACGTGGCAGCTAGCCAGTGGTTTCGCCACACAATGATGCATGACTTACTAAAAGCAAAGTACTTTCCTTCTGGGAGGGAGGTAATTCCTTGGAAACAGTCCATTTCAAAGAGGACTGTGCTTTCTCCCTATTCTGAAAATAAAGCCAAAACCAATTCAGGTTTCAGGGTAAAGCACAGTTACACAGCTATTTGCAGCCCAAACTGTCCGTGATTTGATATCTAAAGTGCACAAACCTCCATTATTCTGAAACCAGAACATCTGCAATATTGAAGCTTTAAGCAGTTGGCACTTTTACCAACATTACCAATAAAAAAAGTTGTATTGAACAAGGGAACTGTATTCAGTAGCCTATTGTTTCAGAATGCTTCTTATGTTGAGTAAAAGCCTTGTGCATTTGGGTCTGGATTGCCGTATGGATAACAGAAGAGGAAAATGTAATACTTTCATAAAACCACAGAATATGCTGAGTGGAAAGGGACCCATCAGGATCATCAAGTCCAACTCCTGGGCCTGTGCAGGGCACCCCAAGAATCACCACGTGCCTGAGAATGTTATCCATTTTTGCTCATTGGTTCACTCTCTGTTGTAAGTAAGTTCTTGATGTGCATCATCTAACTATCATTTTGTGAAAAGATTTATGTGAGCTTAGAGAAAACAAGCTGCTTGCAATATCTGCAAGTAGTTTTAGGACTTGGCAGAGCTACTCTAAGAACTAAAATTTTTAATGCTGTCTGTAGGGGTAGGTACCTTTCAGAAGAATTTGTAACAAGGAGTTAGGACTTGTTCTTGCTTATGAAGTCTTTCCTGCCTAAGAGGTCTTTTCTCCATGAGAGCCATAATGTGATCTGCATTTGTATTTGGCACCACTTATATTTTATTTTTCTTTCAAATGTTTCTGGCTTGAAAAACTGACTTGAAAGCCTGTAATGCATTTAAGTATTAGTGAAATTAGGTAGCATACTTGTGGAAACTTGTTGAAAGTTGCAATTTGCAAGAGATGGTAAGAGTTTCGACAGATACTTTTTTTAACTTAAGGTATTACTGAGAATGCATATTCTTATTCATATGTGTGGGAATTTCACTGTCTCTCCCTAAGCTTACAATAATATGGCAATTTGAACTCAGCATGAGCAGGGGCAGGAGAGAGTCGTAAGATCATTCACAATGAGATCACAGAATACAGAATCGTTAAGTTTGGAAGACACCTCTGGAGATCATCCAGTCCAACCACCCTGCCAAGACACGGTCAGCTAGAGCAGGTGACACAGCAATGCATCCAAGAGGGTTCTGAATGTCTACAGAGAGGAAGACTCCATGACCCCTCTCGGCAGCTGGTTCCAGTGCTCTACCACCCTCACCATAAAGAATTTCTTCCTCAAATTGAGGTGGAACCTCTTGTGTTTTAATTTACAGCCATTACTTCTTGTCCTGTTGCTGGGCAGCACTGAAATTGTGGAGGTGGTTGTTATTTTTTGTTTTCTAATGTACAACAATTAAATATTTCTTTGTCTTGTTAGTGTTTCCTTGAAAATTAATAGTGTATTGTTCTTACTTTGTAAAATACTGTTTTGTCAAGCTTCCTCTGTGTTATACGTGCACACACACATGTGCTCACACACACACACACATCTTCTATAAAGTCTTACATTAAGTCTTCCAGGACTGTCCTCACCGTGTCATGCCCAACCCAGTAAAAGTGACCCCTTCTGTGGTTTCAAATGACAAGGGTGACCCATAGACCCCACTTGATCTTTTCAGACACCCATTTGTTTAGTGCCTCTCCCACTACCCCTTTTCATTCTGGAGCTCCAGGAAGTCTTGCAGTATCCTTGCGAAATCTGAAGAAAAGAACAAGACTCAACTTCTTTTTTTAAAAAAAAAACTTCTGGCCTTGACAATATAGTTACATCAGTTCTCTGAGGAGTGGAGAGGAATAGGCTTCCTCAGAGACAGTGATATCTCAGATATGTTAAATTGTCTTTCCATCACATTCTTTCCTGCAACTGGAGTGTAGGATACTTGTTTTACAAAGCTAGATGCCTTTACTTTTTTCTTATAGGTCAAAGGATTCCAGACACTGGGTTAAAATCTCAGATGGGGGAGTTCAGACTTAGCACCTAGCAAAGAATATATATTCATTTGCATTACCACAACCATCTGACGTACTTCAGTCATGTTTAAAATATTTCACTAAGGTTTTAAAAAAAGAGAGGAAAATAACCCCAAAAAGTAAAGAATCTTCATATTTATCTTCTAAAATATACTAAAAGGACTATGAATCAGTTATATTTTGGTTATACAGTCAGTACCTTTGGGTAGTTAAAAAGCTTTCAATGTGCTACATTCCATTCTGCACTAAAAATAACGTGAATTATGGGAGGATGAGGTACCCTCTAGGCATTAGTATAAGCAATTATGTTTAGGACAAAAAAGCAACGATCAAAATGTCAGGACAAGCATTGTATCCATGTTCTTTGAAGAGACTAAAGAAAATTAGGACCTCCTGAGTGCAGATGCATATTTTTCTGTTCTGTGCATCTGATTATCATTTCCTAAATATATGCTTTTGGTCTGTTTACCACAAAGACATAATGTATATTTTTGCTCTCTAATACAAGCAACCTATGTGATTTTGAAACTATACAGAAACACACATACGTGCCAACCATTTCAGAATCATAAAATTTTTCCTCCATTTCAGGACCTGCAAATACCTTTGCTACATATGCATATGTGAGTGCATGTGTACACATACACCCACACACAATAAATTTCTCAAATATACAAAGTTTTGCAAAGTGACCGAATTTGTACAGGTTACAAAATGACGACAGATCCCTTTTAAAATCAGGCCAGTTTTATGTAAGTGTTGAATGCATTTCCAGGGCTTGAAAATGTATGTGCATGCCTTATATTGTTCTTTAAAACAAAATCCTTAAATTTTTAACAGCTCCAGCAGTGCCTCTAATGAGCTTCCCTGTGTTTAATACTTTTTTTTTCCCATCAGGCATGTCTTAATTCCACAATATTATTTTATCCATTTTCAGTAATGAAATTATGTGGAGTGCCTACATATCTTGTTTGTAATGGCAGTGGACTGTCCTAAGAGAGCAAGTCCTACTAGAGACTTTTACTTGGTAACCCAGGTGTACTGTGTACCCTAAAATTACTGCTCTTTAAGTATGATGTTGCTTGGTATTCACTATGATGGTCCCTGGCATCAGAGAAAAGTCTTCCACATCCTAGTAATCCGTAGCTTCATGTCTCTCTTATAGCTCTAATTATATCACTACCAATGTCACCTGACAGTAGAATGAAGGCATTCACAGTCACTTGGCCATTCCTTGTGACCAGTGATTGGTGGAATTTCACTATATATGTTTCTGGTGAAAAAATAATGCCAAGATTGTCCTTGGAAATTTATTATGAAGTTTACTGAGGAAGAACCTGTAGGCTTGGAATATAGCAAGAGATCTACTGGCTCGAAGCAAAGGTCCTCCTGGTTCAGTATATCTAGTCCCTGATGGTGGCCAGAAAAATATGTTTAGGAACTAATACAAAAATAGGGAAGGCACTTAGTACTCGCACGTCTGTTAAATCTATTTTCAAATCTGTGTATATTCTAGCATTGACTGCTTGCAGCAGGAAAGATAAATTTAACAATGCACTGTGTGAGAAGATAATTCCTTTTCAACTTATGAATCTGCCATTTGATTATTTCATTTGATGCCTGCTAACCTGTGATGTACCTTCCAGTCAAATGCTTCCTCAGTGCTCTCTTCTTCCTACCAAGCCTGTTATTGCTTCCTGTTTTCTGTCTTTGTGCACCTGTACATGCAGCTTTAGAATCAGACCTGAGTTTCTTTTCACTGGGTAAGTCTTTTTGAAGTGATCTGCATTTGCAAGATAACTAACACATATTGGAAAAAGTAATATTTAATATTCCTTACAAACACCCTCATTTTTTTTTAAAGTAAATAAATCAGTATGTGAAATTACTAGGATAGAATTTCTGTAACGTCATTTCTTGGAATTGGTTTCTTAACAAGAATTCAAAATATCTAGTCCATAATAGAAAAAGTATTAGAAAGTCAGTCTGAAATAATAAGAAGTCCTGTCTCCCTTCATGCAGCTGGCTCGCTGATGCTTTGCTGGAACTGGTTTTCATGGATTTCATCTTCTTGCTTTCCCTGTGTCTCCATTTGCTTTTCTCTGCTCTCTTTTCTGGTGAGGCAGCTTAGTATTTGAAACCAAGGTCTTTCTAGGGGAAGTCCAGGCCATCCAGATACAGTCATTATTCATTCAGAAGACAGTTTCGACCTTACTCCTGTTAATACCAAGAAGTCTCACTGTCCTGGTAATGCAGATATCATTTTGGCAGACCTATTAACAACTCCTTTTTTCAGCAAGGAGCAAAACTGTACTCACACTTTATGACCCAGTATTCCTTTTCCTCTGCCCCCTTCTCCCCAGATTCTTGTTAAGTAGAACCAAAGCACATAGTTCACTATTGCCTTTAATTGAGACCATGAACAATGACAGGTCAAACACTGCTAATTGTTTTTTTGAGTACCTGGCTGCAAAAGCTATGTTGAGTGATATCTCAGAAGTGAAATTTTATCTATCAGAAGAGGAGGAGATGGAAAAGATAGGATTTGGTATGCTGAACACGTTTGGTCAGAACATGTTGCCGGAGCCCTCTGCCTTTCACCCAGCATCTCCAGTCATTCAGTAGATCTAGGAAGATGCCAATGACAATTTCAGCAGTTGCATCACTTCCAAATTTTGTGTGCTGAGGTTTTAGCATTAAAGTGGGAGTTTCAGCATGGGGATTTTTCATGAACATATTGTGTGAACAAGGTGTTATAATTGGTATATCTAATTTAAACACACTCAGCATAAAATTCTATAAATGTGAATGTGTATGTGAAAATCAAGGAGCTTTTTTAAGCCTAGTTAGTTTTACTTGCCTCCAGAATATTTTTATTCTTAGGACCGTACTTGAGGTAATTCTAAATGGGAAATAACTATAAAGTAGAATAAAAATGGAAAATTACCTTTTCATTATATCTGATCCCGTGTAAATGGATTTTTAACAAGTGGCAGCAAAGATAAGTGTAGAACGCATTTTATTAATAAATGTAAAGTACAGTAATGGTTCCAAACTGAATTTTAAGTACTACATAAAATGCATAAAATCCTTCTTTTCATTGTAGAGGAAATAGAAAGTTCACAAAATTCAAGTTGGTCCCCCATTCGTGGACCATATGCAGAGAATTCAAAGTAGCACTGTTTCAAAAGTAGCAAGTTTTACGGAGACTGTGTCCATTTCTAGAAAACAAGCTGACCTTTCAAGACTGGAAAACACGGTCATCTGGAAAACTGCTCATGCTAGACTATTTCTTTTTTAATAACTAAGAAAGTTTTCAAAGTCTCCTGAAGGCTGTAGCTTCAAAACACCTTTGTTGTTTGAATTTTTTTGCTATCTCTTACCTCATCTGCCACCTTTTTAAAAAACAGTATCAATGGATCACAAATTCTGGCTCATACGTTTTATTTTCAGTGGTGAAATTAACACCTAAGTATCAATTCAGAAGTTGCCAATTCCTGGTATATGCAATACCGTATTATCTGTGAAGAAAACTCAATAAATTCAAGAGCTTTTCTCTTGGAAGAAGGTTTTATGGTATAAAATAGAGACCTTTGAAAATTCTTGCCAAATATCATATTCAAAGCACACATTTTTCAAGGAGAGATGGGAGTCAAATTTACTATGAATGTGTGAATAGGAGTAATAAAAATATAAATGTAAGCTTCTGCTGCTTCATTTATATTACTATGGAAGAAAATGCTTACCTATCTTTTATATCTCCAGGAGCTCACCTAAATCTTTATTTTTGTTTTATTTGGTTGATAGCAAAGGAAGATACAAGTGTTTGTCAGGGCACATACATGATTCTAGATGCTCCATCCTCTGAATAAAGGGACAGCCCTGCAGCAGTTTGGAATGAAGGACAGGGCTTATGTAGCATTACTAGTTATTTGTATGGGAATGGATTCTTGAAAATCCATGCTGTGTTTGTACCCCCTTTTTTTTTTTTTGTCTGCATCACCTTTCCTTAACCGTGTTTTAGGCCCATAGCAGCATGTGAATCTTTGCACTTGTGCACACATTGTAATCGACTTCTGCATACTTAAAAAAAAAGTAGAGGCTTGGCCTTTGCATGAGATTTAATTCCTTTTTCAGTCATTAAAAATTCTGTCTACTTAAAAGAACTAATTCATTTTATTTTTACTGCCATTTTTAGGTACCTGAGTGTAAGTCAGTCACTTCCACTTAGAATTCAGAGGGTTTCTCCCTTTATAGTTCCTCAAGAATGGATCAGACACTCTTTTAAAAACATGACAGAAGATGAGAAAACCTGCACGGTTTTCTTGCATAATATCCAATGAGTGGGAGCACTATTTCAAAACCGAGGGAGAATTCTTACCCATATCTTCCTCTTTAAAAAAGCAGTCTATCACCACAAGGATACAAAGAAAACTCTCTCCATCTCTTGTGAAAGGGAATAACAGAATGCAGGAATGTAGCCCTGGCTAAAATTTCATCAACAAACTTGTGTGGGAGAAAGGGCAGCCAGTAACATCAAATTATCTTTGTTTTCATCTAGTCCAGCCTAGAAGGTTTCTGAAGTAATTTGGATCAGCCTCTGTGACCTCCCAGTTACCACTCATGTAGGTTTGCCTCTGCATGTCCTTTGGTAAAATTAATTTTCTGTCTGAATTCCTGTACTGGAGAAACACTGTGAAACTGCAGTGAATCTAAAACTCAGGCCACTTATGTCAAATTAAATGTTCTGCCTCTACTTCAAAATGAACAAACCAACCAGCCAACCACAAAAAGCCAAGGGGTAGCTGATTTGCTCAAAGTCTCCCCTGTTGAACAAAATGTACTGGATTCTGACCTCAACTACATCTGTGAATTTTTTCTTAACTTCAGTTACATTTTCTAAGTAAGGATACTCAGCTGTAGGAATTGGTCCACTATGTGAGTTACATATTCTCAATTTGAGTTATATTATCTTCTCACAGAATCTAACAGAGCCTCGTAATGGTTTGAACAAAAAGCCAAGTTACTAAGAGATGACACATGCATATACACAAGAGTGAAACTGAAGAGCATAATAAGGATCTGTTGTCTTGCAGTTCACAGCTATAACCAAATCATACAATCACAGAAAAGTGTAGGAGGAAAGGGACTTCTGGACAACACCTAGTCCAACCTGCTGTTGAAAGCAGGCCATTAGATATGGTTACCTAGAGTCCTGTCAGGTCAGTTCCTGAATATCTCCAGTGATAAACTTAGCATAGCTTCTCTGGGCAACTTATTCCAGTGATTGTCTTCGTAAAGAAGAATTACTTTTTTCTGTCTAAAGAGATTTTTCTTTCATGAAGCAGATGGTGCTCTTTGCCTCCTGTCCTGTGACCAAGTCTCCTTGTGAAGAGTATTCCTCTATATTCTCTAGAATGACATTATAGATGAAATTTCTGTGGTCTCTCCACAAACCCTCTTCAGTTTTCCAGTCTCAAACAAATCAACTATGTGGAGCTCAGTTCAAATGTACAGCCGCATGCATATTTAGCCGAATACATTTAAGGAAACAAATGCACATGATAATGGTGGTTATTATAAAAGCACCTGGAAAAAATACAGAAAAAAAAGTACTGTGCGCTGTCGTTGATGTTTGCTTACTCCTGTGAATAAAGACCAAGAATAATGCATTAATTATCACGTTTGATAATTATGTTAAGGGATTTTTAGGAATATTTACCTGGTGTCTCATCTGAATTGTGTTCCACGTTTCAGATGAAACATTCTTCTCCTAGCTACAATAGGTCATCCTTTTTGTCTTTGTAGAGATCCTTTATGTGTTAGAAGGCATTGTCATAGTAGTCTGTGCTACCAAAGTATCCATTTACAGGAATGTCCAAACACAGTGTAGCACACCTAAAAAGAAGGAAACACAGAATTGCTTTGCCACAACCCACAGAAACAAAATGCAACCTGCATCAATATGTGACAAATATTTTTCAGCATCTACACCTAACAGCTTCCACCTCAAGCAACACTCACAAATTCATAGGAATCATATAGGTTGGCTGTGAAATCTGGAATTAGGTTCACATAGCATAGGGAACTGTCAAGGTTTAATCCCAACTACACAGCTGTGCGTTCACTACCCTCCCTAACCCCAGTGGGATGGTGGAGAGAATCAGAAGAGTAGAAGGGAGAAAAATCATGGATTGAGATAAAGATGGCTTAATGGTAAAGCAAAAGCCATACATGCAATCAAAGTGAAACAAGGAATTCATTCACCACTTTCCATGGGCAGGCAGGTGTTTGGCCAACCCCGGGAAAGCCAGGCACCATCACACATAACAGTGATTTGGGAAGAGAAGCACCATCACCCCAAACATCCCCTCTTCCTTCTTCTTTCCCCAGCTTTATATACTGAGCATGATGCCATATGGTATAGGATATCCCTCTGGTCAGGTGGGATCAGCTCCCAACCTCTTGTGCACCCCCAGACTGCTTACTGGTGGGATGAGAGGCAGAAGAGGCCTTGACTGTGTGCAAGCACTGCACAGCACTAAGGAAAACATCCCAGTGTTGTCAGCACTGTTTTCAGCAAGAATACAAAACACAGCCCCATGTCAGCTACTACGAAGGAAATTAACTCTATCCCAGGCAAAACCATCACAGTGTGTTTCCTACCATGCAGATGAAACTTAGTAGTAAGTCAAGTTGGGTAATCCTTACATTCATAAGAGTTTAATAGAGATCTATCTCATGTGATACCCCCAACAGTGCATAGAGTAGCCTATACAAATCACATGGAATAAAAGTTTTGCATGTATGGATGAAAGTCCAGGCTTTCTATGTCTAAGAGGGCCTAGGTAAAATGTATCTCATTTGTTAAATTATGAGCAGAGACACACAGATTCTCTGCATATTGAGTCATTTATCCCTGTGACCTCTCTGCTCTTCAGTGTTTTATATACTTCACACTGTATCCTGGTAGGAAGTCAAGATGATGACTTCCTCAGTCAACCACAGCTCCTTTATGCGTAAATGGCAGCTACCTGTGTTGAGAACCTTTGAAAGTCTGTCCACAATTATAATTTCCCAGATTGGCTCTGTTTTTCTGTAAATCCAGCAGGGTAGCTGAAGTTGTATGTCTCAACTACATTTAGGTAAGCACCATTTACAAAGCTACCTCCAGGAATCTTCCTTTGTGTAGAATCTAGAATAAGAAAGTAAACATTAAGTCTCTGAATTGTCTTGCAATGGTACTTTCTTTGCTTCCTGTGCAGAAGCACCTTTTCAGGTTGTACTGAATTTTGCCCTGAATCTTGAAGATAAACACGTTGTATTAGTCCATGCTGAATGATAATGTTTGTACAAGAGCAGAATTCATACATGTTCCTTTGTTCGCTTGAAAATATTTTAGTTGCTTATTGTTCATAACAAATAATGATGCCTAGTTTAAATGAAGTCTCAAGCAGTTTCTGCTGATGTAATAGAGCATGCAATGCATTTTTTATTATAATGGATGTTCTTTTGGTACTCACTAACCTTTGTATGGAAACAAAAATATTTCTGCCACTTATCCCAAGAGAAAAATAATGAATATGAAAATGGTAAAGCTGCATTTATATGTGAAACAGCAAAAAGAAGAACTATGCATGTTAGCATTAGATTTATGTTTAATTTTCATTATCTACTTTAAACTACCCATCAAAAAGAGGTACCTACCCCTGAACTGTTTTAGAATAAGGGTGGGGTTTATCTCATCTAAGATAAAAGAAATCTTGACAATCTTAGGTTAATGGTTTGACTCGATGATCTTAGAGGTCTTTTCCAACCTAAATTATTCTATGAATCTATAAACAATTTACCTAAACCTTCTTACCTAAACTAGAGCATCTTCTCAAAGCTAGTAATTTAGCTGATGTGTATTGAGATAGCAGTCCAGAACCTGCTCTCTGTCCCTAAAGCTGGCTAAGTGGCACAGCCTGGCTTCTATGTACAGCTAAGTTATTTTCCCTCCCTAAAACTACTACCATTTAAATAGAAAGTGTCCATACTGCCTATAGGGAATGTCCCCAGCTAGGGTAAGCCCCAAACTGTGCTCAAGCATGATAAGAGGCCAAAACCGTGTAGTCAGTCTTGGTAACAGTATCGACAGTCTTACTCCAGTTCTTAGGCCCATACCCCAGTAGATTACTGGTGTAGATGTAGCCTTAAACTGTCTCTACATTCAGTGAAGGAGTTACCCTGAGGTAATAGTCTATCTTGTTTGTCTTACTTATATGTTAGTATAGGGTGAGTCAGTATCTGGGGATACCTTTTTCATTTAAATATAAGTGCCTAAATGATTGTACAATTTACTTCACATTTGGACAACTATAATTAACTAAGATGAATACCATCATGGATGCTATGGCCTAGATTCATCCTGCCTAACATTGGGAATCAGACATCTGATTTAAAGAACATACTGGATTCAAGTTGCCTAGTTAGTCAATGGGAAAAGATAAACATGTGTGAAATATATAGCCAACCCAAGACCTGAACTGGTCTCTACACATCTGGTCACTTTTGGCTATAAAACAGACCTTAACTAAGTTAATTCAGGTAGGTACCTCAGTCTAAAAGCAAGAAGGTTGAATCTTGTCTGGTAAGCACATGCCTGGGGCCCTGATTACGAACACTGACTGCACAGAATCTTGGATCACCTGTTTTTTTAAATTATATAATGCTTGCCACTGCAGAGGGAAAAATATTTGTAAATATGGCTTAAGTGTAATCCATGTAGCAATGTTTACCAGTCTGTAGGCAGTATGAAGTAATAGCTCTGAAAAATTTGTCTTATTTATCTCAGTTGATCAAAGGAAAACTCTCGGAAAATTTGGATTTCTGTCCTCTTTTAGATAAATAGACTACATCTTAGTCAAGTTTTGCTGGGTAAGTTTTGCACTATGGGAATTGGAATCATATCCTGTCAGCAGGATTTTTTCCTGAAGAACTGATAGGAGCTAGAAGGAAGCTATTAAAAACCCCCCATTTGTGAAACCTTACTCAATATCTGTTAAATTTTGAAGACTTCATGCAAAAATGAAGAAAAAATTATCTAAATGAACAATTGGGAAATAGCAGGCGCAGCACCAAATTGTATTACACACAGCATATAAACCTGATGACAGAGAAATGTTGCTTATAAGAAAAACAGATCTTATGCGTATAAGAAATATATGTAATCTTGTTCCTCCATCTGCTAGGAACTTTTTCAGTTTATTTTACCTTTATCATTATCAACAATGCAGTCTCTGCTCTGAATACCAGCACCACCATAATCATAGTTTTTGGTATATTTTACTGAAAATTCCCCATGGCAGTGCAGAATGTGATTAAAATCAATTGGGGTTCTGTTTTACAGTACCCACATGGGAGAATTTTTTATTACTTGCAATGTACCCTTTTATATACATGAGCCCAAAGGGCAGAATTCACTACTGGTACATCTAACCAGTTGCCTAAAAGAGGACAAGAGAGCAAGCTTAAGCATTGACCACTTGTCTGTGCATGCTGCTTAACTCTTCCCTCACTGCTGGCTCTCTCCTCTAGCTCCTCCTACTTTCTTGCAGAGAATACTTTGATGTAGTTCAGAGAATATTTTAATTGAGGGACTGCTTTCAAAGAAAGCAGAGACAAGGTTTCACCAGGTTGGACTCTAAGACAAACAGTAATGCTCTCCCACCTCCTACCAAACTGCCTCCCAAAGTAGGCACTACACAACCCAAATGTCATCCTATGGAGGTGCTGCACAAGAGAATTGCTCATAAAATCTCACATGTTGTTTTAGATACCTTGAACAACTGGAAAACCTGTGGAAAAATAACTGATGTAATTATGTCTCAGGGCCTAGAAGAACCAAGAGCCAAATAGTACAGCCTACCCATATGCATATCTTCTTTAAGTATAGCTCATTCGTGTCCAAAAATTTTCCTGATCCATAGGATTTGAGAATAATAACAGAAAGGAAAAAAAGTAGTTTGTTTGGTCTGCCTTTCTGATTTTTAGTTCTTTAATTTACATATCATTTTATGCTAATTACTTGGATTTCATTCAAAGCTCCTTTTGAAAAGCCAAAGGTGATGGCAATTCTGAGAATCTGGATCGGTAAAAAATTATGCAAAGCTGTTGGTTGGGTGCTGGTATCAGTTTATAATGTCTTTCATCCATGTGCACTTTTGTTTTCAATGTTTGGTGTTGGAGCACGTAGCATATCTTGCTAAGCATGCAGTGCAGATACTGTATAGTCATTTTATTCTTCAAATAGAGCCCCTAAAGGAGATTTGCAGTGAAAAATGTTGTTATTTAGTTGTCCACTATAATATACCAAACAATATTAATTTAAAACTATCCACAAGTGACTCCCCCTGAACTTTCACAAAAGGTTTGAACTTTTCAGTCACCATGAAATTATTCTGGGCAGCTGGCCAGTTCCTAAGTAGGCTTTGTGTACATCAGTAGCAAAGCTTTTAATTTGGAACATGATTGATCTCAGCCTGTTTTGAAAACTGTCAACTAAAATGAAAGAGTTAGAGTATTGCTGCAAATTTTTATAATCATTTGATTTCATTGAAATATTTACAGAGCGTTTAAGTGAATTTCACATACATTTGCCACCATCTGAAAACTACATCTGTCACTCTTTGAGTTTTGCACATTACTGGCTCTTCTTCCATTATCAGAACTAAATGAATACAGAACAAAACAAAAAGTTAGGAATGGTAGGTCTTATCCCTTTGGATATGGTTAATTCTGTTTCTCACCAAACTGTCAATATCTTAGAGACTCGATGACTATGTTAAATTTGAGCTTTTGGTTTCTTTTGCCCAGATCAATACTTTTGAGGATGTTTCTGTCTCTAAATGCAAATTGGTGATATTGAGAGTTACTGACCTTAGTTTACCCTTTGAACTGTCCAAGTGATCTTGTTCATATTACCAGACCCTGAAGCACTTCTACCTTTCAGTCTGTCAGCTCCCACCTGAGTCCATCATGAGACTTTTGCATGTGCAGACATTTCTCACATCCTGCTTCCACAGAAGAGGATGTCAGCTGGAGGGCATATGTGATACTGCCCTACATTCACCTGAAGATCTGAAATTCACTGCGCATGTCTCTTCTGCTGAACACAGGGAAAGACTGGGGAAATGCATCTCTCCTAATCAGGTCCTGCTTCTTGTCTCATTCCAATTCTTTAGTGATTTTTCAGCAACTCCACTCACTGCTATCAAAGGTATTGCAATATGCACTTTAAGAGAACTCACTAATTTCACCTTGACCACATTTACAGTGATTGCTATCTGGGTGACTATAGTGCTACAATGTTTTAAGATAAAAAAAAGTAAGAACCATCATTTATTACCTTACTCTCAAAGTTCTAGATAACAGTGTATACTGGGTGGTTCAAGTACTGTAATACATTTGTGATACATAGATGAGAATGCTTTAGTACCTGGCAGAGGTGGGATGGTGTGTGAATAGTCTGGTGCTGTGGCTTTTCTGACCTGGTAGGACTAGTGTGATTACACAGGAGACACTGGCTTCATTACAGAAAGGATACTCTCTCCAGCAGGGCAGTGATTGCTTTTCAGACCATCCTAGCACAATTGTCTGACCACAGCCAGGGTACCTCTGTGCAAAAAAGATAATCCTGACCCTTTTCCTCATTGACAGTCATTACCTGCTGTCTCTTTTATTGCACTCTGCCTTTCCCGGTCTTCCACTTTCACCACCATTCATCATACTGTGTGTATTTAGGACAACCACTTACAGATTCTTTTAATTTTTAAGGGCTAAGATGTTGATTATACTAAAGCTGATTTTGGTAATCATGTTTTTGTAAGCAAGCCTTGAAGTCACAAAAAAATTTACAACTGAAGCTGCAATGACTAATGTGGATGAGACTGTACTATGTAAGACCTGGGCTGTGCCATCGGAGAGAATTGGCACAACAAAGCAGTTGCTGCGGCTGCTGCGTGTACAGTGTGCAGGTCAGAGAGGTTTGCTTCAGAACAGATTCAGTCTCACATTGGACTATGTGCCCCATCACACATGGAGTTCAAGGCCACCCTAAGGACCAGCCACTGGTTGTGATCCTTAAGCCTGGACTGCATTTTTTATGTAACCAAGCTGGAGCCTGTGGTTTTGTTTCCTCCAAGAAGAATCTGGTTTACTTACCAACACAGCTCATAAACTGAACCAGAAAACACATGCTGATGATTCAAACTTCAAACTGCTCCAGACCAAATGGAGACATGCCCATAATGCCTTTCTGTGAGAGACAAATAGTACAAATCTTCTTATTCCTGTAAGTCTACCTTTCTCACAGCTGTCTTTTGTATTGATCTGAGACAATTATGTGAACAGATCAGGGAGAACTTGGTTTTTAGACACTTGTTCAAATGACCACAGGAATCCTAAATTAAAATATCCTCTCTGACACTCCTCACCATTTATGTACTATTTGGGTACAGGTTTAGAGCAGACAGTTTTACTATATGTGTGTGCCACTAAATCTGCTCCTCCAAACTCAAGCATCATGGCAGTAGCAGACATAGACACAAATTCCTTCAATGGCTTTACAGACGTAGATCTTTTCCACCATCCACAAGAGAATTCAGCCAGGCCAGGATGACAAAATATTGTTGAACCATTCCCAGTAGGCTCTTGGGGCTGGAGATTGAGGGCCATGCAGAGCAAATCAGGCCAGTGTACCAATAGGAAGAGTAATAAATAAAACCTAAAAATCATAGAGAAAAATGTCCTAATATTTTGTATGTGTTTATTGGGTTATTTGGGTCTAGCTGTTACTAGAAACTCTGCACTATCATATGCACTATCATAACCTCATTTCACCATAATCCTGTACCTTTAAAAATATGTGATTGTTATGTGTTAAAGAAAGTTGAAATATAAAGGTTTTAAGCAGCAATACAAAACTGGATGTATGTCATGTGGAGCAATAATTACACCTTAAGTGCATGGAGAAGAACTTAGTGAAGCTAAATGCCTCATGCTCCCCAATATGTAATATTATCACAGCATGAGTAATTGGAGATATTCTATAGAACTGCTTTGACTTTAAGTTATTTTAAAGCCTATCTTGAATCATTCTCCTGTTGCCTTGTTTACCTTTTGAACTACACAGTTTCCTGCTTTCAAGTTCTCCCTGATCTGTTCTGCACTAAGACTTCAGACAACATTGCAATGGTCTCTGTTCTATATACACTGACTTCTGCAAACAGGAGTTCATAGCTGTAAGTGACATTGTCCATGCCAAAATACGCATATTTATGCAGTGTCTTCTTATTAAAAAATCAAGTGTCAGAAACTGGAAACCTTTTTTTTTTCTTCTAGAAATAGTCCCTTCCTTAAGCTTTTCAACAGTACAGTTTTGCAGAGAAGCCTGGTTTCCTTGTGAGTGATTTCTTGCAGCAATACTCTGGCATTTCGGGGGTTCTGAGTGGTCTGAATTTGAAATGATGAGGCACTCCCCTCCAGAGATCTGTCTGAACACTCAGAGATTTCCCCATAAGACTAGAAATCTTTATTCTCATCCTAGAAATTCTCTTTCTAAATTTCATCCTCTCATTCCTTTGTTGGGTATACACTGTTATATTCTTGAAATAATTTGTTTTCAAATATTTCTTATATAAATTTACATCTCCCCTGCCCTTACTTTATTATCCATTATTGCAGATGTGGAATAAATTTTATAAATAGTTTTTCTCTCCTTTTTTCTCCCTTGCCCCAATTAGTTTATGTAGCACTCTCCTGGTTTTCGTGCCTCTCTTCAGCACTATTTTGGCTTGTGAGTATGAAAATGGTAAAATGGTATTTAGAAATTTATGCATACCCTGATATGGTCTCTTTAAAGCAGCACAGAGAGGAGCTGTGGACTTCTGTACCATTTTTCATACCTCTGTAATATCTACCCAACAGAGCTTGGTTGTGAGTATAGCCTTTGGCAGGTAATGTAATTGGTGCCCAAATTGACCTTTTGATGCTATATGGAAGTTCAATTCTTGTTTAGCTTCTGCTCCTATTCTTTATCTAGAATTTTTTCAGTCTGTTACTTCCTGACGCTGTTTCTAAATTCATCCTTTTCCTTGTCCAACATGGTATTTGTAACTCTTCACATTTTAATACCAAGTGGGTGTTAATGTCATCATTTATTCCTTTTAAGGATCATTAATAAAGCAATGAAACAGGACTGGACACAATACAGATATATGCAATATTCCCCTTTTATTCTGACTCAGTGCTTCACCATTAATTAGTCTTTGTAGCTCTTCAGTTTTCAGCTACATGACAACTTGCATCCAACCAAATATGAATTGATTTTCATTTTAAGCTGTCCTGTGGCTGGAAGTGATGATGTTGCTGATAGCATGACAGTGCAGCAGAGCGGTTGTTCTTCTATAGCATGCTGTGGGAGCATGCATTTCGGTAGGCAGGGCAAATGAGAGTTAAAACTCTGTTCAACTTTCTGGGCAATTGCCCCTGGTAAAAATCTATAGCTGATGTCTATCAGCAGTATTTTCTGCAGGGTGCTGATGGTGAAAATCTCTGCTAAAATATAAGCTTCTAATCCTTTGCTCACAAGCAGGGGTGAAAAGGAGAATTGAAATTTCATTTAGATATATTCTTGTTGAAATAGCATACAATACACATACAGTTTAAAATAAATGTGAAAATTAATTTCACTGCTTCTTTTTGACATGGT
This sequence comes from Manacus vitellinus, assembly GCF_001715985.3. Lineage (NCBI taxonomy): Eukaryota > Metazoa > Chordata > Aves > Passeriformes > Pipridae > Manacus > Manacus vitellinus. The sequence continues at coordinate 48,692,302 of NW_021940208.1, read as the reverse complement.
ATTTTGTTGAAATGACACAACTGAATTGCTACATAAGGTAGTCAGAATTCAGGAATCATATGTCTGTAGCATATCTTTTTTATCTTATATCATTTGATTTAGCCATCATCTGTCCACATAGATAGATGCATCTGCCTTTTCTGTACTTGGATGTGTGATGTTCCATGGAATACCTGTTTGTGGATAGTTACAAATCCGAAATTTTTTATGTGATGTGCTGCAGCTCAGTATTGCTGATGTAGATGGATTCTTTTGAGTTCTTTATTATTGCTTATAATACTCATCTAAATGTGATTTTCCTGTTATTTTTGTATTCTGAGAGCTGGATTCCTTTAAAATTTCTGCCTTTTAAAGTGCTGTGTTGTCCTTGAATATCAAAGAGCTGTCAGCGTATACAAAAAGATATGCCTAATAAGAAAAGATCATGCGTGTTTATTTGCTTGATAAAGTGTTAGGGATCTGTGAAGAAAATGTAGAAATAGGCATATTGAATAGGACACTAATATGCTTTGTATTTTAAAATTAAAATTATTTACAATCCTCACATTTTGTGTCTTTCAGTTAAAAGCATGGTATTGTTATGTATTTGTCTTTTTCCAGCACAAGAAGACCAAAAAACTCGTATATCAAATTTACCCTCCACAGGTCTTTGCTGCCATCTTCTGTTTCTTAAAATGATTGCCATTATTATTTGGATTCTGAAAAATAAGAGTGGTATATTATGGAGTAAAATTTCTCTTTATGTCATTTGTTTTATTTCCCTGTTTTCAGCTAAAGCAAAGTGAAGCTAATGCAGACACAAAGGAGAAGCTTCCATTGCGTCTACGCATCTTTGAAAAATTTCCAAACAGGCCACAAATGGTGAAAATCTCCAAGCTTCCTTCAGATTTCACAGTTCCAAAAATAAGGTATTGAAATATTTCCTTTGCTACTATGCTGTAAACTTTTCTGGGGCCACATAGCACCCAAAATATTTAACATTTTTTCTTGTGGGTTAGTCAGATAGTTCAGAAAATCAGAAATTAAATAGAATTAACATAGGCATTCAAAAGATGTGACATTTTGGGTTTATCTTTTTTTACGTTTGGGGAGAAAAAAATCCTAGCACTCCTGACAACAAGCAGCTAGACTGACCAAAACTGACACAAGTACAATATAATTGAAAAGTGTGTTGTTTCTCCGCTCCCATTTGGATTTTAGATTCTTGCTCACATGAACAACTAGCAGTTGGTTTTTAGACAACTAGGAGGTTTTTAGAGATAGGGTGAATTGGCAGCAAATATTAGAGGGGATAACATAGACCATCCAATACCAGTTACTTTGTGATGACCTCATCCCTTCTTTGTATTTGCATAGTTATCACTTTTCTATAAGACTCACCTTAACAAAGGATCAGACCCTCAGTTATCTATTAGATGATTCTTTTACTGTGAGGGTGGCGAGGCACTAGAACAGTTTGCCCAGAGAAGTTTTGGATGCCCCATCCTTGGAAGTGTTGAAGGTCAGGTTTAATGGTGCTCTGAGCAGCCTGGTCTAGTGGAAGGTGTCCCTGCCCATGGCAGGGAGATGGAACAAGATGATCTTTAAACTCCCTTCCAACCCAAACCATTCAGTTACAGTACAATTATTTTTGCTTGAAGTCAAAAAAAGCTTACATAAAGGACTGCTCTAGCATATACAGGCTGCAAAGTTTGTTGAAACAGCACAGGCTGGCTAAACAGGTCCTCTGGCCATGCCCATTCTAATATCCTCAATAATTACATGCTGGGAGAAAGGATGATGTGAAAGATTGCTGCCATCTTTCTGAGTCTCCTGAGATTACATTTGTTTTGATTAAAGTCACAAGAAAGGTAAGGCAACTGGTTTGTCCTGTTTGTAGTATCTTAGCTGAATGAAAGGAAGAGTCAGGAAAAACACCTTGAGGAAAAACCTCAAGGAAGCAATCACAGATATTTTGCTTTTAGTATCAAAATACTCTTTGTTTATATATGGAGGGCATTCTTCTACTAGTCTTAGTCTTTTTTGGGTATTTCTTTCCAGCTTTGTTTTCCCTAACGTACTCTATACTACTTCGTAATCATACTAACTACTGAAACAGACTTCAAAGTAGCACTAGCAAATCATATCTTTAAATCTGAAGTTATTGCACCATATAGAAATATCTCTCCAGAGTAAAATTAGTTTTGACATAGTCAGTTTACACTGAAAAGAGGCAACTCTACTGAACTTAAAGTACAGCAAAATGAATGTACATTTGTTGTAAACAGAAATGCTTCTGCATTTTAAACATGACATATGTGAGGCACAGAATTGCTGAAGCACCCTAATACTGGCATTCAAAGCAGTTATATGAACAGATGTTGTTTGAAATCTTCAAGAAAGAATTTCACACAGAGAGTATGTTTCCTTTGGGTTATATCACAATTTGATTTACAGTCAAGTAACAACTTGCTGTTTAATGAGCTCAAAAGAGCTGAAAACTGCAAAAGGCACTTGAAATATTTAGCATTTATATTGGTAAATAAATAAATAATAAAAGCAATATAATTATTTTCCTTGAATGTACACACAAGTGACCTACCTCTCAATTCACTTGTGGATTTCTTTAATAAATGAAGTATTATCAGTTGTTCTGGCACTCTGTTCATTTATAAATCTATAGTCCAGTACAACTTTTTCTCCGAAGTTTATCCATCTTAGCACTAGTGGGTTGTGACATCATATGGAAAACCAAATATTAACTCTTCCTGGGGTTTTAATGCATCAATATCTTCTTTGTTCACAAGGGAAAGTTTTATGAAGCAGTTTATTGATCGTCAGCAACAAGATACCAGCTGTTTGCTGCGAAGACTTCCTTCAGCATCTTCTTCCTCGTGCGACCACTCTAAAAGATCGGCAATTGAAGAAAACAAATATATTGATCAAAAGGTAAATCAGGAGTACAGGGCAGTGTATGTCTTTCCTTGAGTATTGTGGGGAAAGACTTCAGATTATTCATAGCTACATAAAAGATAAATACAAACTAGGATGACTGAACACAGGTTAAAGGGCTATATTTAATTTAGCCTACAACAGACATCATAGATATGTCTGTTAAATTTTCCCATCTCCTTTGAGTTCAAAATTCAAGATTTGATACATTATTTTATTTAGTGCATGCATCTTCTGAAGCTATTTTTTGAAGTAGTTTTGCTGTTAATCACTGAGAAGCTAGTGGACAATTAAAGTTTCTGAATATAATTTTTGAGTGCCTCGATACTATTACAACATTGAAAACACACAGCACTGAAGCAAGGTCTCTGTGTAATCACTGAAGATGAGTAAAAATTTTTAATAATTGTACTAATTATTTAGAGGACATTAACCTAAGCCTGAGAATCACTAGAAAACAGATGCTGAACACATATTTGATACCCATTTTTCTAAATGCTGCTACTCTCCCAGTCAGACTGACATGGTATTTGAAAAATACCAAAACTGCTCGGAATGATGACAATGATGATGATGATGTAACATAACTAAATGTATGTGATTTCTGACACCTTACAAAACTACAGGAGCAGAAAAAAAATTTCATGTGCATCCTGGAAGATATTGGCTTCCCTGATTTCTAGTGGCATCTAGAGTGAAATCTGTCCTTGATCACTTGTAGTATTGTGCAGCTTAGTGACATTTGAACAGATAAAAGTACTCTCAGTATTATTACAGGGTGCTGTGTTTTTTAGATATGTTTTAAGTTACAGAATCATATACAAGAAAAGAGTCTATGTGTTGCAGTTACACATTATAACTGACTTTCCTAAAGTGTGGTTTGCAACCATAACTCAGAACAGCATTCATAAAGGCAGGAAGCAGACCTGGAGAAAAGATTACTCTTCTGATAATGAATGAAAATAGTCAATTTTCAAGCTACTGTTAATTGCCTTCCCTAGTTTGGTGCAAGAAGACATTCCTGTGGCCGATGTATTCTATGGCATCGGTAAGCCAAAGCTGAACAGCATGACCTGAGAGGGAGGTCTGTGGCAAAATCAGTCCAGGAAGGCCATAGGAAGGAATCAAGCCTAAATGGTCATCATCTGTTTTAACAAGCACAGAATCAAAATTGGATAAGTTATTAAATGACAAGCCTAGGGGTTAGTAGAACTATGCTAAACATCACTGATAATGGAGCTCAAACACTATGTCAGGGAAATCAAAATACATTTTTACCACATAATGAAGAGATGAACAAAGTTGTTTCAGACACACAGGTAAGTCCATAGTGTGCAACACAGAGCGGTGCAATAATGCAGTAGATCTGTTTACATGAGTATAGTTTAGGTATTTTAAGTTGCAGCTTAATTCCTTATTCCTGCTGTTCACAAAAGTGAACTGTTTTTATGTTTGAAGACAGTTGAATACATGGTACTGTTTATTCAGTGAGATCTTGCAATATGAAAACAGAATGTTGGATTCTTTTCAAATATTCACTTCAAGAGCAGATATGCATGATCTGACGTTCATTTTTTAATTGAAGTAAGCATTTGGAAATTGGTTTTGTACTATTAAACCTGCTTTAAGCACATACTGTAGGATTCTCATGCCTCAAGGATAGAAACAATGATGAGTAATATTTCAGGTAAATGTAGCTTAAAACAAGGTATTTACACATCCCTATTAAGAGGAGAAAGTACTAGGAAGGATTTGTGAAAGTAATTACTCTGCCTTTCTATAGTTACAGTTGCCAAGGCAACCTCACTTTTGTATGAACAAATCTTGTTAAAAATATCCTTAAAACATGCTTGGAATGATTGGTTTGCTTGAGTATAAACTCTACATACATACTTTACTTTTCTTCATAGAAAAAGAAACCCAACAAAACATTTTACTAATCTCAATGCCTAGTAGGATGCATTTTCACTGCTCCTGATAGCAGGAGGATAGCTTCAGAGACTTTTCACATCTTTTTTCCATTGTAGTTGATGAAAAAAAATGTGGAATCAAAAGGTAAGATCCTGCTGGCAGATTGGACTCTTCTTCCTTTGTAATGCCTGAACTGTGGCTAATTCTTGAGTTGCCCCTGGACTTAAGTCAGTGTTTCTATGTTCGACACCTGCTGAAGGGATAGGAAGTACTTAATCCATACATTCCTTTATTTTTCCCTTATTTCCATTTCAGCAACATTTTTTCTTCCTTTCTCTAAAAACCTACCACTATATATATATGTATGTATATATATATACAGTGTTGTTTTTGTGTTCAGAATCAATCTGATCCATAATTTGTGATGATCAATAGAGCAGATCTTATATATGTTCTCTTATATAATGGATGTAGTGAGGTTTTTTCAGTATTATAACTATCCACCTCCTTTAAAAGTTGTTTTAAGTTGTAAAAGGTGAGGAGATTTTCACTGAATTCTTTCTTCTTTTTTTAAGGTATTTTACCTTCTCAAAAAATTGAAAAAAATATATAGTTGTGTATATTACTATAACTATGACTACAATCAGTTTAAAATTATATTCATCTATGCCAAATCAAAAGAACAGCTTTGGAAAACAGATTTCTTTGCTGTACTCCTCTTTTTCTAGTCAAGTCTGTGAGTTCCAGCACTTTTTCTAACTCTTTAAAATTTTTAAACTATTATGAATGTAATAAGCTAACCAAACACTAACATAAGAAATCACCTATAGATACCTAAATGCCTTTTCCCTTTATACATCCCCTAAGAGTTCACTCTCAGTATGTGTTGTCTGAGTGGATGTGTATATACAAATTGTACAATGCTTCTGCCTCCAGTGTTGGCTACATCTGGGCTTTCTCAGATACAGATGCTTGATAGGCAGCTTAGCCCAATGCTTTGTTTGAGTTATTTAATATTATCTGTAACATTTTGTGTGTAAAACTGGGGTTCTCTGGGGTTCTCTGAACTTAACACTGCTGGAAATGCAGGATGTTCATTTTTTGCTCTGCACTTGAGGTCCTGCAGAGCAAATTTTCTTAAACTCATTGATCTTGCCACAGACCTCCTCCACTGTGTGCTGATCTAGTTTGTCCTGATATGGTCTGCAGGCCGTTAATTGAAAATTATTCACAGTATGCTGTGAATTTCCTTAGATAACCAATATTTCAGTTAATTCTGGACAGAAGAACTGGATGAAGTATGGAAACATATAATTTTAGTGTGAGTGGGTGGATGAGAAGAAAGCAAGTTGGCAGAAGATAAGGATGTCTCCCTGTGGTGACTTTCACAAGAGACTGAGGGATAGTTGCAGCAAGTTTCAGGGAACGAAGAACTAAACAAACCCTGAGATTTACAACAAATAAGGTGTCCAGTAAAATACATCTGAGTTGGCTGTAGAGCATTGGCCTTGCCTTCTTAACTTCAAGAGTAGAATCAGAGGGGCACAGAGACACTTCAGGGTGCTTTCCTAAGAGACATACAACTTTTAGGAAGCCTTGCAGAAAATTATTGTGAGAAGGACACTTCTGAACTTGTTACTTATCTTTGGCCACAAAACATAGCACATGGCTGTTAAATTAAAAGTCAAAACTGAGAGGCTCATGAGACAAACTTTGAAAATGCCTATGGCTCAATAGGTACAGATAACCCATGTATATGTTTACAGCAGTAGCACAGCAAGATTGAATTACAAAAGAAAGCAGAAGAGCCTTTGATATATACATGTATTTTATAGTTCAGACTTTGAGCATCTCCCATTTAATTGGAGGAATATAAGCAAACCAGATCCCTTATTTCTCCATGTGTAAGAGTAATTGCATAGTAACAAACATAATTTCTCTTTTCTCTCCTATTTATCATCTTGTTTCCTTTCTGATTCCTTTCACATGTATGAGTTTTGGCTTTAGTTTTGCAAACATTGAAGTTAATAATAGCCTGTGCAAGTTTTGAACTGGCTTCCCGACAAGTCTCCAAAACTTGACAACAGGGCCTGCTTCCCAGAGAGGGAAGAAAAAAAACGAACCACAGGAAAAAAAACCTGAAAGAAGTTTGAACGAAACAGGATTCTATCAAAAATATATATATTTACAATTACATATATACAATTTGAATATATTATCCACAACAGGGAGCTCCCGAGGCGGAAAAAGGGAAAAGGGAGGGGGAAACAGGGATAAAAAGAAACCTAACAACAAGTATCTCCTACATACACCTGTTAACAGAGAGCTGATGAATAAATATGAAAACGAATTAAATACTTCCCTGAGCTGAAATAGCCTTTCGGCTTTTTTAAAACATGGCTTTTAGTATGAAAGACAGGACGTTCCAAGACATCTTTCAGAAAACCATCAGGTGTGAAGACATACTCATATAACTTGTTTGTATTTTTTCCTTCTTAGAAAAGAACCAAGGGTAGAGTATTTATTCATAAATTCTAATTTTCAGAATTTCTATTTTTTATTGTAATAAGCTTATGTCCCAAGTTAATCAACTTCTCTGAACTTTATTTTGGGCATTCTATTGTGCAAAGCAGAATTTTGGCACAAAAAGTACAATAGCATTCTGTTGCGTTCCTGATTATTCTTTTCTCTAAGTAATTTGAAAGAATAATTTTATCACATTCATTTTGAATATAACAGAAACTAATAAATTTTAATTGCACATGAACTCCAAGTAGAAAGCATTATTTATTTTTAAATACTACTGAATACTACCTTTTTTTCAGAAGTAATTCTTGCAGGACTTTGTTCATAAGTATCAACAAAAATCATTCAAGCTTTTTCTTAATTTACTGAGTATCTGAGTAGAACTCTGTTCTACCATTTCAGTTTCCATATACCACTTGTTAAATAAACATGGCCAAGTCCATCAAGTCTTATCTATTTATGTCATTCAGAGGATAATGCCAAAATCTATCTTGCTGTAACATTCAGAAAAGTCATTGAAACAATCTACCTGCTGGAACAATAATGGCCTATGGATCCAGCATTTTCTTGCTCATTACAGTCATAATATTAAAAGATTTTTGTCCCACATCTGTTCTCATCAGATCTTTCTAATGAAGTTAATATATGTGAATGCAATTATGTTTCAGGTTTACTAAAAATCAGGTGACCTCTTTGTCTGTTTCACATTTTTAAAGATTTTGTTTCTTTTCAGATAAAATGGATATGTAACAATGTCCCCATGTCTAAATAACCAATTTATAGATTTCCTTCTCATTAAGCATTTTACCAAATATTCATTTGTGCTGGTAATGTTTTACTTCTCTGACTATGTTTGCCTTCAGAGCAGAGAAGACACAATTGCAATAGTAACAAGACTCTGTTCTTGTTATGGTCTGTCTCTGACTTCTGATGATTTTAAATTGCTTTGTCACTCTTGCCTTTAAATAGTATGTTCAAAATTCTGCCTGGAAAAGTGCCAATTTTCAATTATATTCTGAGAGAAAGGAGGCAGGGGACTTGATACTTTTCCATTTTCAAAAAGAGCCATAAATCAGCACTACTTTCTGGCATTGCTTTCTACTTCATCAATTTTACACTAAAATATTTAAAGTGTTTGATACAAAGGCTGTGAAGATGCATTTATATACAAAGGGATGATCATATTTCTCCATTTTCTTCAATCAATCAAAATACAGACATGGCAGAATTTTTAGTCCTGTTGTATTTTAACAGAGAAGAGCATGCATTAGTTAGGAGTGAAGGGAGAGGCAATGAGGAACTGGGTTACAGGAAAACTCTTCTCTCTGAGTCTTGTACTCTCCCTTTCCCCACTTCTACCAAGGAATCCAAATCTCCGTCTCCAGACCTTTCAGTCTCTACCACCGATTCACAGAACTCATTCACAAGAACTGGTTAACAACCCTAGTCATGATGGCTTCTTTCTAGGGAACAGAATTATATGCATGTGCTTGTACAACCTGGAGTAATGTTCTTCCTTACTTCCTGCTTGAAAATCCCTGTCTATATCTTCCATTCCCAGTCCAACCCAGTCTGATGGTCCCTTCTTCCCTAGAGCCTCAAGATCCTTAGCTCTAGATGTGGAATGGAGCCTTCTCCTCCATCACTGTGCACCCAGCAGAATAAATGAAAACCCCTTGTCAGCCTGGCCAGGAATCCTCAGTTTCACCCTGCTGTTGGCTACCATAAGTAATCTATCCAGCCTTCTTTACTAGCTTTTCACAGGGTCTCCCTGGCTTCTGCATTGAGTAAAGATAGAAAACAAGGTTGCATTTGCCAAAATAAGCAGAGGGATGGATTGCCTCTCCTACGAGAACAAGATGAAAGAGTCAGGGGTTTTCATCCTGGAGAAGATTCTAGGGAAACTTTACAGCAGCTTTTCAGTAGTTAAAGGGGGCTTATAAGATGAGGACAGACTTTGTTTTGCAAGGGCCCATAGCAGTAGGACAAGGGTTAATGATTTTACACTAAATGAGGGTAGATTCATACCAGATATAAAGAAGAAATTTTTTATTATGACAGTGGTAAAACACTGGAACAGGTTGCCCAGAGAAGTGGTGATTTCCCCATCCTTGAAAACATTCATTGTCAGGTAGAATGGGGCTCTGAGCAACCTGATCTAGTCTACGACGTTGCTGCTCATGGCAGAAGGGTTGGACTAGATGACATTTAAAGGTCCCTTCCAAGCCAAAAGAATCTATTTTTTTGTGAAAAATCTACCATTAAACCTCTGAAAGTTAAAAACTCAAGTATACTAAAGGGAAAAAAACCCAAGCATATTATTACAAGACATAAAAGAGAGGGATTCTTCTCCCTCCCCAGAGCTGCTCCCCTGAGATGTGTCTGAGATGGACTGTTATCATCCTCTTTAAGTCTTTGGAGGTTTTATGAGTATGCTAATATTATCCTTGTCCACATTTTCAAACTTAATTGAAAAAGGTTCTTGGTTATGAAAGGACATGTAGATTTTCCAGACCAGTAGTCAGCTAATTAGAAGAACATTGGTTTCCTTAGGAGAGAGGCAGCAATCAAGGTCTAGAAAATGAATTAAGGCTATTTCAGGTCAATGACTCCCAAGATTTAAGGAGATTATGCCCACTTCTCATTCTAGACATCTGATCCAAAGGGACAGCCTTTGAGTCCTTGTGGCACTTACCTAAAGCTAGACCACTTTCTTGACTGTTTAGTAAACCTGTTTCTTTTATAGGACAACCTCACAAAGGGTCAGATTTCCACAGTCCAACAGAAAATAGTTAGTTCTACTTTGAGAGAGGGAAATGGATTAGGTGATCTCTAGACACCCCTTGTAATTGCATCCTTTGTGATTCTGTAGGCATTAACCGAAGTTTTCAAAAGAGCTTAAGAAATTCCACACTACCTATAGGATTTAGTCACTTAACCTGCTTAAATTCTTGTGAACATTTTGTTAGGCATCTACCAAAAACTTGCAGTCTGCCCTTCTGTCATTCTTCATGTGACTTTTGTCACATTCATTTTGAAAGAGTCCGGTCTCTTCAAACCAAAGATGCATAGGCAGAATGTTGTTGAACACATAATACTATTTGCATTTGAGAAGCTACACAGCAAAATCCTGTGGGCCAAGAATATCCTATATTTGATGGAATACTAAATCTTTGAATGGATTCTTACCAAATATTTCCTTGCTTTTCCTTAAAAGTCATTCTATATTGCTTATTGTACTGACTCTTCATATTTTCCCTAGAAGCTGTACATATTTAAATAACGTTATAATACCTAACAATCTGTTCATTCTGCAAGTCTACATAAACCATCTATTGTCATACAACAAATCACGATTTGAAACAGAAGCTTTGGATGATTTTTTTTCCTTGCTTGGAATTTCTGGCATGGCACAGTAGACTATTCCTGTATGGTCCTGCAGTTGTCTATAAAAGATTACTATCAACAACTCTAAGCTAAAATTCCTAATTTTCATATAACACTTAAGTAACTGACTTAGAAAAATATATTACATGAGCTGCGCTTTTTTTTCCCATTGTCAAGCAAACATTTCAGGTATTTCTATCTCATTATTTACTTATGACCTTGTCTCACCTTGTATTGCAGAACACCCACCAACGCTTGTCTCTTCTACCAATTCTGAAGTAGTCTGATACAAAAATGATACACTACATCACCACAGATTTTACCTGTTGATAGCATGCAATTCTTTTGCAAGTTCGATTTGAAAATAATTGCTTTATGTAGTGTTTGCTGGGGTTTGTGCAGTGCAAACATCTTGCTAGAAAAATACATCAAAACCTTGACAATGAATAGCATTTCTCAAAACTTTAAAACTTTAAAACTTAGCTGGTATAAACTGGGATAGATCGCTCTGAAGTCAGCAGTGCTGTGCCAGTCAGTACATCTAGGCTGTAGGACTGGTCCGCAGTCATTGACTGACACTTCACAGAGGTTCCTGTGTTGCTTTGCTTTTAATCTTATGCCAAGGATCTTCTTATTCCGGGGTAGAAAGCCTGGATTTTTTTTAAACATGATACTAAATAAAAACTATCATTGAAAATATCTGCAGTACCTTTTCAAAGCAGTGGGTGGCACTTGCAGAGCAACAATGTTCTGTTATTTAGCTCTTTTTACAACACTTACTGTGGTTTATTGCTTTGTCCTTGTTGACAAATGGGATTTCATAGGGTGTAGTGTTCAGACCAAGTTCACACTGACTTGACTGAGTCATTTTTTGTGCCTGAAAGTCAGCAGCAGAGAAGGGTGCCAGCACTTGTGGAAGAGAAGCACTACCTGCAGATTTCCTAATTCTCTATCTATGGGCATGTGTGTGCAAATAAAGGAGTGTGGGAACCAAGACATGAACTTTATTCATGGTTTCATAGAAGCACATACTTTCCATCTAACACCTTTCATTCAGGAAATACTACTGGTAATTTGCTGACCTGCCACAGTGATTCCTTACAGTTTAAAGTAACCTGCAAGAGTTCTTTAAAATGTGTTGCTGAAAACATATCTAAAAGTAATCAGATGCTGTTAGGTGATTTCAGGACAGTGTCATATGCTAAAAAATAATGCTCTATAGCAGAAAGCTGTATGGCACTGTTATTTCTGCACTGAGTGTACTTATAGGTTACATAAAGAAGTACATAAAGAAAGAAAGAAAGGCTAATAAAGATACACTGAGGGTGTCCTCGCAGTACAGCACAGTCTGTAATAAAAAAACCCAGCAGGCTAAACAGATATCCCTAAAATAACCTCAGCAGAGTATACTGTATTTATTTAATTCCACATCATCTGATTGAGTAATGTCTTTTATACATTAACACTGCTCCTAATTTCCTCTGTAAAATTCAAGAACTCGGCAGGTATCACAAGTTTTAATTGCCAGCCTCATTCTACACCAGCATGTGGCATCTAGACATTATTAAACAAAATACTGATCATCGTCCACATTTTCCATTTGTACAGTTCCATTGCACTTGCCTGGTGTGCTGTGCAAATTTGGAAAATTAAATGGGGAACAGTTTAGTTTATTTATCTAATATAGAAGTAAGGATACATATTTTAAAAATCTATAGTATTGTTTGATTTTCTTCAGCATGAATATTGACATATGTGTTGCTATTTGACTGACTGCTGACTTCTTTAAATATGAGAAATGGATCAGTTGTGTTTCTCTAAAAATATTGTCTTGTATTGGTGCTTCTGGATATTTTAAACTCAAGATAAATTCACCAGGGTTCTGCTGAAGGAAGGGCTCCTGAATCCTAAAGAGAAATGAGGACCATTAGCTTCAAAAATCATAAGGCAAACAGGATGGTAACAAACCTTCAAAACTTCACCTAAGCCACAGTCCATTAGGTATGGACCAAGGTTGGTGCCCAAGGATGTCCCTGGGGTGCTTTGAGTGCAAATTTCACAGCTAGTTGTGAAAAAAAATGCAGCAAAAGTAAATGTACTCTGCCCAAATAACATGGTGTAACACCCTGTGTTCTGATCCCTTTCTCCATTCTCATGACTTCTTAAGCATAGAGAGGAAGCCATATGAGTACCAGCTGTAGTCACTTGGTCTGTTCAGCCTGGAGAAGAGCAGACTGAGGGGACACCTCATTGCAGTCTACAACTTCCTCGTGAGAGGAAGAGGAGGGGAAGGCACTGATCTCTTCTTTCTGGTGACCAGTGACAGGACCTGAGAGAATGGCCTGAAGTTGTGTCAGGGGAGGTTTAGGCTGGATATTAGGGAAAGGTTTTTCACCCAGAGGATGACTGGGCACTGGAACAGACTTCCCAGGGAAGTGGTCACAGCACCAAGTCTGGCAGAGTTCAAGAAGCATTTGGAAAATGCTCTCAGGCACGTGGTGTGATTCTTGGGGCTGTCCTGAGAAGGGCCAGGAGTTGGAGTCAATGATCCTTGTGGGTCTCTTCCAACTCAGCGTATTCTGTGACTGTGATTATTTGTTCAAGCATCACTGAATAAAAGTCATGAACAGCTTTGGGTGTATGAACTAGAACCCAGTCTTTTCTTTCCCATCTCAGTGTCTCCAGACACGGGCTCCTTCCTATTGCTTCTCTTCATCTCTCTGGCTCTGTGGATTATGCACCTCTGGCTATGTGGCGGCCACATACCAGAGTGTGGCACTATTCTTGCACATCTCCAGCAGACAACTAAGCTTGTTCATTGAAGAAAACAGAAAAAGGGAGTCAAGCCATTTCCAGCTGAGGCATGAAAGAGATTTAGTGCTATACTTTTATGCAAAACATACAGCACTATTTCCTTCTTTGTTAGTCTTGCTACCTAGAGGGCAGATTCGGCAGTTCCTGATAGTATGTAAGTAGCCCTTGCCCTAGACCTGACAGCACCTTTTCTTGAGCTGTTCTTTTTCCTTGCTGGCACTAACTGGTTTAATGCTTGGCTTGGGGAAGCACTAAGTGAATCAGTTCAAGTGCTCAACATCCTTTTGGAGTCTGAAAATATGTAGACTCCTCACTTCTGCTTTTCTAGGACATGTTCCCTTGCTGACAACCTTGCTTGGGCCACAAGCTTTAATGCCAAGGTGTTTTATCACCTACTTTATACACTGAAAAGTGGCCTATGCCAGATAGGGAACTGTAGACAATTTCAGCAAAATGTATTTGCCTCAGCTTTTTGGCCAAAATCAGATGAGCAAAAACTGGAAATTGGGAAGGAAATTAATGCTTCCTCTTTTTAAAATCTTTTTGATTTCTAAGATGTTAACAAGAATTTTTATTAGAAATAAATGGACATAACACATTAGTAGGCAGCACATATTTTTTCTCTGATATTTAATGTAATTGCAATTATTCTAAAGCAATTATTTATAACAGGAAAAAGCAACTGAAACAAAACTGCTGGTTTTCCACTTTTCTTATTCTCATAAGTTTGAGGTTCCTAGTTGAACCCTAAAAGAATTATTGTGTAGCATCTTGTAAAACAGATACTCCTGTGGTTTGGAGGCTTCTTTCTGCAATCCTCAAGTGGGCAAAAACAGTTTTATGGGATTCCACTGACATTAATTTCACTGACATTAGAAGAAAAAAAATATGTGAAAGAGTTGCTAGTGCTTTCAGCACTGTTATATCTAAATCCATAATAAAGTACCTTGCTTATAAATCCACTAAAGCTGTGTTGAGATACTGCAAATGAGTTAAAACCTACACAAGTATGTTTCAGTATATGAAATATTTATACCTACACAATATTTATTATAATGGTATGTTAAGGAAACTTCCCTGTCTGACCATCCAGGAGCCACTCTGGCAGTCAGACTGTGGCACCATCTGAGCTGTGACCGAGGCCCCTTCACAGCTACACCCCCCACACTCACAGTCAGACCAGGTTTCCTGACCGCCTCGACCCCAGGTTTCCCATAGCAGATGCTTAAAATAATTTAATGATGGTGTAATAACTAAATAACAAAATAACAGCTTGTGCTGGTGTCTCTGAGGAGGAATCCTCAACAAAGGGACCCCTGAGCGCTTATACTCTAAGAGTCTAAGAACAGAAGAGTCTGGGGGTCATCAGCTCCTGCCCTGTCGCTGAGTGTCTGGTCCCCTGGATGGGCCACAGGTCCCTGTGCCCTTTGTTAGGCAAAGGGTCAACAGTTCACAGCGTCTTGCCTTGGGCTCTCATCACCCAGACAGAGCTCAATCTGCAGCTTCACACTGAGCTACCTGCACTAAATACATTCCTTAACAGGTATATCTCATACATTGATTTTCAATTTATATTTATGGGAACCATATCCAGGAAATGGAATCATTTTTTGTTTACATTCAACAAGCCTATTACTAATTTTTTAATCTTAATTGAAAATCCAATACCTTATTTTCCAAACTACCTTCTCAAGTATTTTCAGTTTTCAAGTTGCAGGTTTTTTAAGGAAGCCACAGATTCTCAAAATAGGGGTGTTTTCAAATAATCTGTGTTCTTACTTCCACAGGCTGTACAGAGATGGGTTAGAGCATGAAAAAGGTTAAAGGGGCCATGCTTGAGAAGACAAGGGGTGGGAATGAGATTGTAGCTTGCAGGTGTGGGTTAAAAGCAGTAGCCATTTTATTAAGTGCAGCCGGTACAATTTAAAAGTTTAGGTATTTTCTAGGCTTCTGTTTCTCTTCAAAGTAAGATATTTAACTGTGACTCAGAGTCAATCCGAGTCTTGAGAGAAGTTCTAGAAAAATTATTTGTCAAATGACTGGAGGTAGTGTTTTAGAAACATGTAAAGAAGATTTAAAGTAATGTGCTTAAAGATTCCATTTCAGATTGATCAAAAACAGGGCAAACATTGCTCAGAGTTTCCAAATCTCTCTCAACCATTTTCTTCACGATAACAATCTCCAAACAGTTGACAGATTTAAGTCTTACAAGGTGCCAGGGGCTTTCTGTTCATCACAGGTGTAGTTCCTGACCTAAATTCTTCAGCTGTTATTTGTTCCTTGAGTTGCCATATTTGTTAATCACTTGCTTAGTAAGTGCATGTTTGTTTTTTCATGTATCTCAGTCCTTTCATTTCCCATTCAGGAAGTCCTGTTCACAAGAATATGCCCGAAACACTGTTCATGACCAGAGGCAAGCACAAGCACATTTTGCTCACCACACTTTTGTGCTCTACATCTGTGGGGGAAAAAAGGGGCCTACTTTCATCTTATCTAGTTCTATGCACTTAAATTATATATCTAAGCTTTGTTAGCTGGCTCTTTTGTATAGTCAAGGCATCTCCAGAGTACAATCCAGCCTAGTCAAAATCCAAAGTGGAGAATGAGTAGCAAAAAGGCATGACTTGGCCAACTGGAGAAGAAATGTGTAATAAAGGAAATAACATTTGTGCTAGTCAACAAAACTATCTGCTTCTTTCTATACAGAACTACCTCAGGATTGGGGTAGAGAGGCCAAAAGCTGCAAGATAAGGCTAGGATCTTAGGTATTCCTCAAGAAATTTGCTCTGTGTAAACATTTTTAGTTTTTCTGCCATCGTTTTCCTGGAAAAGAACACCCATGATGCAGACTGTGAAAAATAGCTTTATCATAGAGAACCTTATGTCTTTAATTTTTACGTACACTCAACATCATAATGTTTCATTGGTCTGTCACATACACACTATATTTTATGACAATTAAAAAGTACACTGTCTTTTTCTTAATTTTATAGCTCCGTAAATCTGTTTTCAGCATCAGAGCAAGAAATCTTCTGGAAAAAGAGACGGCAATCAATAAAATTCTAAGGTAAGAGTCAGATGTGATTTTGGTATTGTTTTGACTGTCGTCTGATTTCTCATAACCTTGTTTTTCACAAATGTTACTGGATGTATAGTATTAATAGTGTATCCCTTTGTAGTACATCTATTGCTTTCATTATAAAAAATAAATTGCTCTTTTCTCTGGCTATATTATATGTTTAAACAGCAATAAGAGAGAGATTGTTCTTCTTTGGTATGTATTTGAATTCTGTGTCACGCAGAAAGATCACGTTTCAGCTCATTTCATTTCTTCCTTCTAAATTAACTAAAACATGCCCTTTCATAAGTGATGTTATTTTGCCTAAAGAATTCTAACCTGGACCTGGCAAGTATATGCACATAAACATTCACAGGGATTGCACACTAGAAAGTGTAGACTACAGCCAATGATATTCCAAGTACCAAATGGATAAAGAAGAAGATTTCAGAACTGTGACTTCTGTAGAAGGATTTCCTGAATGTTTTAATAATGATCACTCCTTTTGGTATTCTATATCAAGTAAGTACTCAGTACCATAAGTGACTAATGCCAGTCTGAGTCTCCAAGGCCCATGTCTGAAGTTATCATATAGGTAACACCATGCTGCAGTTTTTCATGCTACTGTTGGTTTTACATTAAAATGGCTGTTCTTGGTATAAGGTGCATTAGCAATGCCAACACTTAATAGAGCATTCTTTTTATATTTAAATTCTCAGCAAAGCAGATGCATCTCCAGAGTATTGTCAGTGAGAGGTCCCAGGTAAGCACACAGTATAAACAGGAATAACTTTGCTGAAAAGTATAGATTAAGTGAGGCAGTGTTTTGTGAGGAGCAGTGAACTAGAAGTTCAGTGTGATTTCTGAATTATGAAGTTTCTTGAATCCATGCCATTTGAGAAGTATTGGTTCTTTTTAATGCTCTATCAGAATACAGAACAGGGAGAACTATAGCAATTAATGTGAAACTTTTTCTGTCTTTAAATCCATGTAATGAAAACATAAAATTACTAATTCAAATGAATTTTCAGTGTAAAGATATTGTTCATAAATGTAAATGCAGTAGTATAAGTATTCAATTTTAACAAATCTCAGAGCTCCATTTGTAAGCATTTTTTCAGTTGTGGGACTGTACCTTGATTTTACAGGCATAACTGTTACAGATAGATTAATCAAAAAACTTTTTAAAATATGGTTTTAGATACAAGCGTCCTGGCATCATTTCAGTAAAACATTTTTAATGAAATTCTGTGTTATACGAGAACTGTGAAATGCTATTGACATCTTCAGGGTTACACAAATGTCATGTTTTTTGATGTGTTTCTTATACTATACCACAGAGAAAAAATGTAGACGAAGAAAATATCCTACTTTTATATATTTAATTTTTTTTTAATTACATCTGTAGGGACTCCATTCTTTCTTAGACAGAAGAAAAAAAATTAAGTTCTGCAAAATTGAAATTAAGAATTCTGATGAATTCTCCCATCAGCATAGATTTTTCCCCTTTTCAGGATAAATCTGAAACAGAATGGGAGGAGAATCTAAGCAAAGCATTGTTTGGATTTCACTGATTTCTCAGACATACTAGGACAGGATCAGAAATCAGTCCTTCCAGTTTCAATCCTACTGAATTCCACTTGGTCCTACAGATCATGACTTCTGCCAAAATCTTGTGTCTAGAAGGACTTCTCATCAATTCACCCAAATTCCTCTGAAGAAAAGTTTCTGAGGAAGAAGAAGAAAGTTTTCATTTACTAATCTATTATTTTATTTTTAATTAATCTATTTAATCTATTAATTTAATCTGCATTTACTACTTTCTCATCTATTTCCTGGTTCATCAGCAATGAACTTTGAGAAACACAGAAAAAGGGGGGAACTTGTGTGAAGTAAGAAAAACGTGGGATCACGTGCCCTCTAATGCTTTCTTGGGATGCTTGTAAGTCATTTACAAAGAAGCAGTCTTATTCTCCTCCTGAGAAAAAGGAGCAAATAGTGTTTATTGTTCCTTGGGTTTGCCTCAAAATTGTTAAATAAACTCTGATCTATGACATTTACAATGCATCTGTTTCAGCATAAAAAAACTGTGTTCATGGCATATCTGGTGGGCAAGCTGATAGAGAGCATTGCCAGTGAGGGTCTGACTGGTCCTGAGCACTGACAGTGTTTCCATGTTGATGACAGTGTTGCCACTGTTGATGCAGGTGAGTTTTACAAACAGAGGAAGTGATAAGATTTACATCTGAAATTTTAGATTCAGTTTAAGTAACACAGGAAAATTCAAACTCTCAAGACTTTTTCTCATTTTTGCTATAGTTGTAAAATACATAAACCCCTTCATAAAATTAGGTGACTCTCAGCTATTCAGAATATCTGAGAAAAGAACAAATGGCATTTATGCCAAGAACAATAAGAGATAAATCAGGATGTCCCTTCAGAAAAAATTGCTTCTAGCATCTTCTTAATTTTTGTCTACCTGAATTAAGGAGCATTTATCTAAAGCAATGCCTCTACACAGTAAAACCGCCCATGGGCAACTTCAGCTTGACAAAATTGCTGCCCTGAAAGAGAATTTTAAGTCTATTCTAGCTTAAGTCCACCTCTGACCTTTTCCCCTCTATTTTTTAAACCTTGTCAATTTATATTTTAGTCAAATTGTGAATGTTTCAATATAACCAACTGTACTATGCATTACACAAAGATACCTCTATGTCTCTCTTATGCATCTTTCTCTATGCAAACCTTGGTTTTCCCTTTGTATGATGAACTGCAGTTTGACTTCTCCCCCAAGAAGAGGAAGAAGGACATGAATAGCCCTGACCACCCAGAGAGACAGTTCATACATTCAATCCTAGGTGTCTCAGCTCCTCATCTAGTGTTACATTATGCAGCAAAATGCAGGTCTTGGGTCTCTTCTGAAGCTTTCTTGCTGCACTCCAGGGGAACTACCTAGTTTCTGAACATCCTTGTTTTGAAACTAATCTTCCCCTGGCCTCCTTGAGGTCTTTGTGCACTTAGGCATGGGAACCAAGTTAAGGATGTAGTAACTACTGTCCTGAGTATTTTACCAATGGTTTGCATCTTTGCTCTGCCGGTGTCAGAGCATCGAGGGGCTTAACTCTTCATATAAATCCATTCTGAGGTAGGGACTCCACTGGAAATGAAAATGAAACAAGGTTAGAGTATAGACAGTTAGAACAACTTTTTTAGAACAAAGTCCCATTTAGTAGTGCCTCTGAATTGCAAACAACTCCATTCCTTTCTGAAAATTATGATACGTTTCCCTCAGCAGCAATAACCACTTCTAGCAAATTTAATTCCTCCTGCATATCTTCAGTGATTCACACTTTTTTCTCACTGTAGCTTGCTGTGAGCACTGCTTTTCCTCTTAAAAGCAAGTTCTGTGTCTGTGGTTCTTGTGACCCTCATTCCTTGAAGGATCATTATCTAAGAATGAGGTCTAGTCCTTTAGTCTAGTCCTCGAGTCCCACTGGCTTTCTGAAGCAGACAGAGTGGAGTAGGTCCAGTCAAAACATTGTGTATAAATCAGTCCATTCTCTCCAGTGCTGAGGATAAGTTATTAACAGTACAGAATGGTGGGGAAACTGAGTAAATTAAAATTAGTCTCACAAAGTCCAAAATATAATTAAAGTCTCAGCGTTGCAAAACCTTATTCTGTTGTCTATTAAACTGTGCTTCAAAGAATCAGAGAATGTTTGAGATTGGAAGGGACCTCTGGAGGTCATGTGGTCCAACCTCCCTGTTCAAGCAGAATCACAACAGCCAGTTGCCCAGGACCATGTCCAGATGCCTTTTGAATATCTCCAGGGAAAGAGACTCCTCAACACAAATGTATAAAACTATGTATTGTGACAGTTTGGGAAAATAACATTTCTTTTTAAATGGGCAGCTTTTTATTTGTTTTTCATTACAGCTGACGCTATAGTCAAACTGCAAACTGATGCTAAGGGTGTGCAATAGGATTTTCACTGTTCTAGATAAGGTTTACCTGATGTGTTTCTTGGGCCTGAGGGAATAACATAACTCATGCTTAAGTGGAATCTTAAGTTTCACGAACACCTAATTGAGTGAAGTGCATTTATCTTATGTTTGAAACTGAGACTACCATGAGTGCATTAGGGGTGGGGGGAGGAGAGAAATAATTGCTTGAATTAAGTATTCCATTCTACTAATTTGCTAATGTCCTAGTTAGAACACTTGGGACCAGTTCATCACTGTATGGGTGTAACCCAAAACTGTGTATTCTATAGCCTTCCATGCCATTTCCCAGGAACTGTTATCAATAGACCATTTACACCATCTGCCCAGAGCACAGCCTGACTCCTCAGGCTATAAACCGGGTCTTAAGAGCCCTGTGAGATAGGAGGATGCTCCTGTCCTCACACCCATTGTGGAACTCCCCACCCTGAGGGAGGTACTGGGCATTCCTGCCTGAACTGGAGGATATCTAATCTTGGAGTCTTGGGACTTTTTTAACCACTCATGGGATCCAGAGGAAGACTGCAGACCACCACTTTCAACCAGACTGCAACCATCACTCTCAACCGGACTGCAATCACCGCTCTTGACCAGACTGCAACAGCACTCTCACTAACAGGTTTTTTTCCCTCTCCTTTTACTTTGGACTCAGGGAGCCCAAGGAACACCACTTTGTTCATACCCCAGGGTGGTGGGTTATATGTTTGGGTTTTGTGGGTTAAAACCAACTGTTTGTCTGTATAATCATATTTATTGTATTATTTTATTAAATTGTTATTCTGATTTATAATCTCTCCTTTGAGTTGAGTTCATTTCCCCTCCCAGTTTACCTTTAAACCAGCACAGCTAATACGCTAGAAGTTGATTCAGACTTTGTTCCTACAAGTATTTCTGCAAAATACAGTGGGTTTTTTTTTTCTGAATGAGCAAGAAACAAGGTTCTCTGTGCTTCTAGGAAAGTTATAAAGTTTATCTCTGAATAAAATCTCTCTGAACACTAATGTATAAACACCTTTCACAAGAGACTGAGCAAACATTTTCATTAGTTTATCACAGGAATTTGGTCAGAGGGGAACTTTGTAGGCCATGTGTTCCAACTGCCCAGTTGCTAACCCTGGATCAGACCAGCTCTTGTTTACCCTGGGTCAGCTCAGCTCTGCATCTTCCACCTGGTCTGGTTCTACAAGAAGGGCCAGAAGGAGTATCCAGGGAACTACAGGCTTGTTAGCCTGACCTTGTGGAAGATCATGGAGCAGATCATCATCAGTGCCATCATGCAGGACATACAGAATAACCAAGGGATCAGCCCAAGCCAGCATGTGTTTGAGAAAGGCAGGTCCTGCTTGACCAACCTGATCTCCTTCTATGACAAAGTAACCCACTTTGTAGATGAGGGTGAGGCTGTGGATGTTGTCTGCCTGGACTTTAGTAAATCCTTTGGCATCATTTCCCACAACATTCTCTTGAAGGAACTGGCTTCCCATGGTATGGATGGGTGCACTCTTCACTAGGTGAAATCTGTCTGGATGGCTGGGCCCAGAGAGTGATGGTGAACAGAGTTACATCCAGCTGGCAGCTGGTCAGCGGTGGTGTTCCCCAGGGCTCAGTATTGGGGCCAGCCTTGTTCAATATCTTTATCAGTAACCTGGATAAGAAGATCAAGTGCAACCTCAGTAAGTTTACTGATGACACCAACTTGGGCAGGAGTGTTGATCTGCCGGAAGGCAGGAAGGCTCAGCGGAGAGATATGGATAGGATGGATTGATGGGCTGAGGGCAACAGTTCCATAAGACAAAGTGCTGGGTCCTGCACTTCGGTCACAACAACCCCATGCAGTGCTACAGTTTGGGGGCAGAGTGGCTGGAAAGCTGCCAGCAGAAAAGGACATAGGGGTGCTGGTTGACAGCCAGCATTGTGTCCAGGCAGACAAAAAGCCAATGGCATCCTGGATTGTATGAGAAGTAGTGTGGCCAGAAGGATCAGGGAAGTGATCGTCCCCCTGTACTCAACACTGGTGAGGCCACACCTTGAAACCTGTGTTCAGCTTTAGCCCCCTCATGACAAGAAAGACATTGAGGTGCTGGAGCATGTCCAGAAAAGGACAGCGGAGTTGGTGAAGGCTCTGGAGCACAAGTCTTATGAGGAGCAGCTGAGGGAACTAGCGATGTTTCGGCTGGAGAAAAGGAGGTCGAGAGGAGACCTTATCATTCTCTACAACTGCCAGAACATTGTACTGAAGTGGGGTTCAGTCTCTTATACCAGGCAACAAGTGACTGGACAAAAGGAAATGGCCTCAAGTTGCACCAGGGGAGGTTTAGATTGAATGTTAGGAAAAAAGTCTTCATGGAAAGGGAGGTCAAGCACTGTAATAGGCTGCCCAGGGAAGTGGTTGAGTCGCCATCTCTGGAGGTATTTAAAAGACACTTAGGGCCATGCTTTAGTGGTGGACTTGGCAATACTGGGTTAACAGTTGGACTTGATCTTTAATATCATTTCCAGCCTAAATGATTCTATGATTCTATGATCCTAGAAGACATACTATTCTTTATTAGAAATTTGCCTGCATTAAATAAGTGACTTAGTTCTGAATCATTTGCAACAAATTTCTTGGCATATATTTTATGTTTTCTCTCTTAAGAGTATGATTTCTTTCTTCATAACTTTGAGGGTTTGATACCATGCATTTCTCAGAAAAAATGTTCCAGATAATTTGATGTTAGTTGTTGTCAGGCGCAAAATCCAGACTTAGTCCACCTTCCTCAATATCTACAAGCATATGGCATGATTGGATTTCACCTACCTAATGCAAAGACAGAAAAAGGAAATTCTGGAATGCACATATCCATTGGTAAGAAGTTACTCTGTTCCATGGGGGTTGTGCCAACTGACCACCATGTTATGGATCAGTGCAAAGCACAGTTGTGAAGTAGAGTTATTGGGCTATGGAGTCTCCAACACTGCAGGTATGGACAAAGAAGTTAGACAAACATTAGCCCCAAATAATGTAGCTATCGTTGATCCCATTTTGAGAGAGGTGATAGACTGGATGGTCACTTGAAGTTTCTTCTTCTATATTGCTTTTATTAATTCTTCTACAATCCAATACAAATTGTTATTATACTAATATCTGTGAGAGGAGAAGCTGAAACAGCAAGGCAAGAATGGCAGAGTAAAAAATTGCTAAAGAAAAAAGTCCGCTACCATAGCTCATCTGGCTGAGCAGACACTAAAGATGTGACTGGTTTTGCTTTAGAGGCATATGGAAGGAAACAAGAAAAAACATGGAAAAGAAAAATCATAGATTATACAAGTTGCATTAATAATCCATTTTATTTCACCAGCCAAATTCATATTTCTTTAAAAAAAGAACAGTAGTATAGCTATGGTGAAAATGTGCATTCTGCTTACTATTCAAAAAGTACCTTATTGAATTAAATTTATAAATGAAAGAAACACTACAACATCTATCAGGTGGATTCCCCATAAATCTTAAATTGGCACACTCAACCATATATTCCAAGTTAGATGGAATTATAATGAGAGCAGAGAAAGATTTAGTAAGGTTAGAGAGTCAGAGAGAGTGGAAACAGTGCTGAATGAGGATGATAACTGAGTGTTGTACTGCAGGGTACCACACTGCTAAGACTTCAGTTTGAGCACGTTTCAGAGAGAACAAGAACAAAAGCACACAGTAATTTATGCAGTTGCTACAGTTACTACATAAGTACTCACTCATTCAAATAACAAAGAAAAAACCCAAATTGGTGTTATACTGGAATAAAAGATGAGTAAACACTTGTTGCAGAAAGGATGCCTGACTAAGAAGTCCAAGCATGAGCCATATGCATACCCTCTGCAAGAGACCTTGGAATACTGATAAAAGGTACAGTATTTTAAAGTATTGATCAAAACATTTAACATTTTATATTAGGTCAAAGAATGTTGCTTGAACACTCTGTTCACTACTTATTTTTCAGGGATCCCAAAGCAGGAAATAGTTTGAAGAACTTCAGAAGTTTGGACCTCCTAACAGGTTACAGGTAATACAAACTATGTGGCACAAACTATGTGGTATCCCAGTAGTATATTGTTCTGTGTAATCTTCAGCTGCTTTCTAATAACCAAAAAAATTGCATTTTCTCTTTCAGGATATTTTATTGTATTTGCGCTTTTCAAGGAAGATTTGGAGCATGTAGTTGGCAGCTGCTGGACTCTGTTCCAAGTTCTACAATAAAAATAGTGGAGCCCAGTGAGTTCTTTAGCTGACTGCTTTGTCTTTAGATGCCCATTTTATGATTACTTTAATACTTTCAGAACATAATTCATTAGATTAATTGACCAAGCATTCAATGAAGTTGTCCACATAGGGACATACAGTACTGTATGAGATGCCAGAGGATGTCAAAGACATCCTCTTGAAAATGGGAGGTAATACAGAAATTTGTAGGACTATTGTACCTTGTACCCTGATGGAGCAGCAGCTGGAAGCAAGGCAAGATACTCCAAGGCATGGCAGGTGGTGCTGGACACCTCTGTACAACCAATTTAATTGAGTCCTACATCTGTGTTGGTTATGAGGGAAGCCTGGACACATGGATCACATGGAGGCACTGAGAGTGAGTACGTAAGTGTACGTCTGCAATGAGAACGCAAATCCTACTGCAGACTTTTAAATTGGCAACCATGCCATTCTGAAAACTTCATGGCACTTGCCTTCTTTTTCAAAAGTCCCAAAGATCTGCAACTCTAGGTGTCTAAGCAGCTGAAAAATATCCAGATTCTGAGTCAAAAGTATAAGAAAGTATAACAAAGTATCTGGAAATACAAGGAAGATTAAGGCAGTCATTCCCATGAAGTGGAGAATGCTCAGAGAGGGACTGTCAAAAGGAGCCATGGCCTTTTCAGGACAGCATCTTTTTCTCTGGAAATGCAAAAAAATTTCTTTGCAATTACTTGATAAAAATTTCTGATCTCTCTGCTATACAACTGGCATTTCATTATTTCTCTGTTCAGTAGGAGCTGCAAGGCTTCCAGAGGTATTGAAAATAAGGCAATGGATGTAAATTCCAAATATGGATTTAGTAATCTAATTTAGAGATCATAAACAATACTAAGTCTTTCTACAGGTGTTAGTTACTCTTTATGCATGCCCATTCTGCCATAGTATGCCCATAGTATATGGGCTAAGTCTATTGTATTATACAATTAATAATAAAATAAGCCATCTTGTTCATTAGTCAGGTAAAGAATTGTGGTGGTTTCACTCTAGGCCTTATTGTTTAAGCATTTAAAATCTCTTTTATTGTGAACACTAAGAGTTTATGTAGCTTGGTATTCAAGTAATTGTGTACAAGAATATGAAAAGTTTATGTGCAAGTCACTTTTTGATGTCAAGAAAATAATTTCTAGCTGTTAAAAGCAAAGCACAATAATTTATATTTACAGGGGGAAAAAAAAAGATAAGTTAATCTCTTTGTCACAGCGAGAACCCTCTATACAGAACTTTCCATTGTCTTTCCTAGGAAAAACTGAACTGTCATTTTAATGGATTTAGATATAATCCATTTTTAGGAAATAATTTTTTGCTTTTTTCTTTTTTTAGTCAAAAATTGCACAGGTATTCAGATATCTCTGTTGTTTTCTGACAGTGTTATATGGTATCATCCTCCATAATATAATGCTTAAAATCCATTGGCATTAAAATGTTCATGATTTGCCTAAGATGAGCTGTGTTTTATAAGACATGTAGTAATTTTCTTAAATGTCATGATGCTTCAGTTCAGTGTAGTATAACCTAATGCTTTTTATAACAAGTGTAGCACAATGTATTTTTTTCTGGCATGCTAATCTGACGGGCAGTGATGACACTGATAAGCATTCTAAGCTTCTTGTTTTTGTTCCAGATCTCAATTTGGATTCATACTTCTATCATTTATGTGTTTATATCCAAAAGAAGGAGAAAAAACACAGAAGAGTGAAAAACAAAGTCACAGTGGGGAAAGAACATGCCATGTACACCTTTTGCAATCAAGCATGCTCATTCCATGCTGTCAAGGCCAGCATTTATCTAAGCCTTACAGCAGACTGGCAAACTGAGTGGTTACTCAAATGGTGTATGATTTTTTTAATCTTTTTTTTTAAAAAAAGGAGATTCTATTCAATAAAAAGTATGGAATATTACCAGTTGGGTCTTGTGTTTCTCTGGATGGTTGTATAACACAAAATGAGCAATAAGGATTGCACAGTGTAAACTTAAAATTGAAGCATTCCCGGAATGTTAAAATATGTTTCCAGTGTTGAAATTCCATCTCTCAGGCATCAGAATATTTGTGTGAGCTATTTCAGTGGAAACATCTCTTTTTCTTAAGCAAATCAATTCCATTGTAGCCATCAAGGTAAAGATATGCATGCTCTGTTTAGCTGTAGCACACTTACTAGCCAACAAATACTCATCTCTGCCAAAATGTGTAAAATGTAAAATGTGTTTGCCAAAACAAAATGAACTGTGAGCAAACAAGTGAGAAAACCCACACAGCAAAATGCTGCAAGTTGAATGCATTCACAGAGAGCAGACATTTCATTTGCAGGATATCAGCAACGTGCAGCTTTTCATTTCATACCATATATGGTTCCAGTTATTTAGAACACTCAAAGTTATGCTGTAAGTCTTAGACGTGTACATACAGCCCTGAAAGGAACTAAAATTGCTGTTGTACTTGTCCTATTCCCTTCTTTATTGCTGAGAAGCTGGTTTTACTGAGGATTAGTGCGTCGCTTCAGCCCTTTCACACTTTGTGAACTCTTGAGGGACCATAAATTCTACAGCAAACTGGATAAAAAAGTTGTAGATGGCCCTTGCTAAGGCATGAAGGAGGTTCATTGGATGACTGGTTGTGTTGCAGAGTGAGGACCATTGCTTTGGACATGTTTTCATGGAAAGTACATTACTCTTTTATTATTTTTGTCTGTTATTATTGAAGAACTTGGTTCCCACAAAGCAAAGCTGACTTTTCTGAATATGCTACCTCTGAAATTATCATTTATACTGAAAACTCTCTGTCATCATATTTATATTTCTTTGTAGGGCCTGCACTAGACAACGCATGCTGAGTGGATCATTTGAGGGGCAGCCAGCAAAGGAAAGGTCAATACTTAGTGTCCAGCATCATATACGACAAGAACGCAGGTAAACATGGACAAAAGAGATGGTTTTAAAACTATTCTTAAAATAAAGGTGACAAAAAGAATTAAATTTGAGCAATACTTAAGACGTGAAAACCCAAAATTACCTACTTGTACAAAGAACTGAATTCTACATTCTTCATTGTAACCATGATGAAATTCATTGTACTGTATAAATGGAAAAAATACCTTTTTATTTCAAATGTCATTCCCTTTGCCAACTACAAAGCTATCAGTTTAAAGATCAGAAGGAAAGAAATTGGCTTATGTTAGACCAGATTGAAAACAATTGAAGAACATATAAGCTTCTGATGTTAGCGAGAGAAAAATGATAAAAATTTGAGATATTGGGTGTCTGGAGAGCAGTGCTTTATAATGGCCATCTTATAAAGGTCAAAATTTCATCTTGAGATGTATTGTTAAATTGATTATTATTGTTTCAGGTCACTGAGACATGGTTCCAACAGCCAGAGAATCAGCAGAGGAAAATCTCTTGAAACGTTGACTCAAGATGTAAGTCCTCATAGAAATGATGGTTTTGATTTTTGGGAATGTAAAAAGTAAGACTACATACTATCAAATAAATGCTTGTGTAAGACTAATTTCTATTTATGAAGTAGCTTACAATTTATCTTTTGAAATCTTGAAAGGAAGTCATATAACAAATACTGTAACTGCATTAGAATTATCCTCAAAATAATTGCCATGGTTATTTCACTGATAGACTTACTGGTTTTGGAACACTTGCTGAGATAGATTCACTGAAGCTGTAGATACTACATTAGGAACACAACAATTGCTACCCAGGACACCTTAAAAAGGCTTACTCTGGAATTACACAGATCACTCAGGCTGGCAATACAGCACTTCAGAATTTCTGGTGGAAGTTTAGCAATATTTTTCAAGCAGTAGAACTGTCAGATGAAAGGACAAAGACTAAAAGGGAAAATAGTAATCATGAATTTCACTGTGGTGTAGTTTCATACAGTTAAGTGCGTTTTCATTTCTGCAAATTCATACCATATTTTATGGAACTCTGTGACGATGGAAATTCAAGGGGCAATATTAGTCCTCTCATTCAAACTATCAAAGTCTTTAAAGAAACAGAATCACAGAATCACAGAATCAATTAGGTTGGAAAAGACCTCTGAGATCATCGAGTCCAGCCTATGGCCTAATTCACCTTGTCAACTAGACCATGTCATTAAGTGCCACATCTAGTCTTTTCTTAAACATCTCCAGGTATGGTGAATCCACCACCTTCCTGGGTAGCCCATTCCAATGCCCAGTCACTCTTTCTGTGAAGTTCTTCCTAATGTCCAACCTAAATCTCCTCTGGCACAGCTTAAGACTGTCCTCTTGTCCTGTCACTAGTTGTCTGGGAGAAGAGACCGACCCCCACCTGGCTACAACCTCCTTTCAGGTAGTTGTAGAGAGTGGTAAGGTCTCCCCTGAGCCTCCTGTTCTCCCAGCTCTCCCCAGCTCCCTCAGCCACTCCTCATTGGTCTTGTACTCAGACCCTTACAAGCCTCATTGCCTTTTTCTGGACCTGCTTCAGCGCCTCAATTTCCTTCCTAAATTGAGGGGCCCAGAACTGGACACAGTACTTGAGGTGTGACCTCACCAGCACTGCATATAGGGGAAGAATCACTTCCCTAGTCCTGCTGGCCACACTATTCCTGATACAGGCCAGGATGCCATTGGCCACCTTGGCCACCTGGGCACACTGCTGGCTCATGTTCAGCCTGCTGTCAATCAGTACCTTTCTGCCTGGCTGCTCTCCAGCCATTCTGTCCCCAGCCTCTAGTGCTCCATGGGGTTGTCATGGCCAAAGTGCAGGACCCAGCACTTGGTCTTGTTGAACTTAAACTGTAGATAACTAAAGCAGATGTGACCTTGTTAGTGTCCATTAGTAAGGATAACACCCAGCATTACCCCACCATGAGTGCTCCAAAGACTCACATAACTCAGAATAGTAATACTGATTGTACCCTTCACTGGATGAGCTCAGACGGCATCCTCCCTCACTCTCTCTGTCCCTGCACTCAGCATTCACTGCCTGTATGTTCTGCATGCCCCGCAGCGTGGCAGCCATGCAGCAGGCTTGAGAAGCTTAAGGGGTGTCTAAAGCCTTTTCTTTCCCAGTCTTTGCCCTTAGTAACTTTGATGATATTCATTCCAGTTCAGAGAGACTGGCTGAGCTTACAGGACCTCTGTTTTTAAAGTTAAAAGTTAGATTGGATGGAACCTCGAGCATGAAATTAGAACTGAAATTAACCTTGATGAAAATAAGGAGCCTTATGTTGTAGATGGAAAATACTGTGCAATATGCTTGACTGAGTTGATGTGCAGTACAATTGGAAATAAAGACCTTTCATTTTAATATTTCTATGTAAAATACCATATCTTGCTTTCATCTGAAACATTAAAAAACAACAACCCTCAGACCTTATTTAAAAGGAATCATTTTGCTTCTAGCACTCTAACACAGTGAGATACAGAAATGCACAGAGAGAAGACAGTGAGATAAAGATGATCCAAGAAAAAAAGGAACAAGCTGAAATGAAAAGGTATTTAACAGTCAAAGTCTGAGTGCACATTTTCTGTGTTAACTATTCTCTGTATGAAGTAAAATGTATTGAGAGTCAACATGAAAAAAAGAACAAAGTGTAAGGGTTATTTTTGCCTGTTATAATGCATAACACTTAATAATTTATGTTTTTTTCAAAAGGAAAGTCCAGGAGGAGGAGCTGCGAGAGAATCATCCATATTTTGATAAACCCCTTTTCATAGTTGGTCGTGAGCACAGATTCAGGAATTTCTGCCGAGTGGTGGTACGAGCTCGCTTTAATGCGTAAGTTCATTTCGTATCAACATTGGTTCCAACACGTTTACCTTCATATCCTCCAAAATCACGTTCTAACTTTTCTTTTACAAGAAAAACTGCATATAATGTGGTCACCAGACAAGCTGGCGGTCAGTTTTCTATGGTGTAGTCTTGCTGTTGAAAGAAAGGAAGCAAAAAAATGCTGTGTAGGGGCAGATGTGTTAGAGCAGTCTGTGGTGCTGAGATGGGACAAGACTGTGGAGAAACCACTGACATGAACTGAGAGGAAAGGCTAATGTTTCCCAGTTTTAGACCCTGGGGAATCAGCTTGCTATTTCCTTCCTATTCCTCATCATAAAGCGAGAAGTTTTTATACACCAGCAGTTAGTTACTCATAGAACAGAAAAAGGTAAAGAGAAATGAATCACACCTATGCTCACCCGAAGACTCTGCAGCCCATAATTAGGGACCCAGAATGGGATGGGGAGGTGTTCAGCTCTGGGAGATAAAAGAAGAAAAGCTGAAACCAGATGAAAATCAGGAAGACTCAGCAACTAAACTGTGTGTGTGAGCATGGCAGATAGAGATCTATGTACAAGCAGCTTGATATAAAACAATCTTACAGCTCTTCTTTTAAACCTCTGTCTGTGACTGGCATCCTAATTTTTGAGGGTTAGTGCATGTCACCTTGCAAACAGTGTAAGACTCAAGATAGCTCAAGACTATGAGCTTGGCCCTTGTAAGGACTGGTTTCAGTACCTGCTTTATCACTGATTTTCTCTGTGCCCTTCAACAAATTGGTTAGCATGGCAGGAAGGTTAGATATTCAGTTTTAACAATACCTATATTTAAGTGTTCTGCCATGTGTGTAGAGGCACGTCCACTTTTTTATACAACTGCTAACTTGATTGTGGTGCACTGGTCCATGAAGCACTGCAAATTAACACAGAAAAAAAACCACACAGTCATTCCAATCCACTTGTCAAAAACTTGTCAGTGCCTCTTACCATTGTGGAGTGCCTGATGGTAGTAGGGTATTTACATTAAAACAGTTTAAAGAAAATATTTGCAATTATAACAATAAACTGATTTTCTTAAACAGTACATTTTTTCATTTCTTTAAATCCTACCTGCTTTATTCATTGTCCTACCTAGCTTGCCAAGTAAGGTATTTTAGATATGTTTTTCAAACTGGTAAGATACATATTTTCTTCTAGTAAAAAAGGCTGAGGAATGCTACTATGTAAAATAGGGGGAAAAGACTTGACTTTAAGAATCAATAAATAATTGCTGCAGCCAGAACTTAACTCACGTCTCCTAGATATGTGTATATTACTTATAAAGTGGTTCTCACTCTTTCTGACTTCCTAATGGGTGTTTGGACATGGTAGGTGGAGCACAGCAATTACATAGGAAAATTCAGATATGGAGAATCTAAAAATATTAATCAGAAAAAGACTCAAGAAATAGTAAAAGGAATAGGTCATGTGGAAGGCTTTGTGTGTGTGTATGTTAACTGAGGATATCATAGAATCACAAAATCATAAGGAGTGGTTTAAGTTGGAAGGGGCCTTAAAGATCACCTAGTTCAACCCCCTCTGCCATGGACAGGGACAGCTTTCACTAGGACAGGTTGCTCAGAGCCCCATCCAGCCATGGTCCAAGAAGTTTTGAAATTAAAGAACTCCTGAGGGAATACCTTGGTACATAAAATTCAGTAGCAGCTTAGTGCCATCATTTCCAAGCAAATACAAAATTAAATCCTTGTTTGCAAAAGCAAGACCCAAAAAACTCGCAGTTCAAGGAATCATCAGAGGAATTACAGGTAAGCAATGAGTTAAAGTGATACCAGCTGTGTTGGTAATATGACTGAAATTGCATAGAATTAAATGAAACTTATTCAGACATTTAAAATTAAGATGAGATAAAATGGAGCCTTGATTTTGGACAGAAATTACTTTGAGGTGACAGATGCATGGTATAATTATAATGTTAACTAAAATAAAATGTAAATTACTGTATCTTTTCTTCTTTTTATAGTTCTAAAACAGATCCTGTTACTGGAGCTGTGAAAAATACCAAATACCATCAGCTTTAGTAAGCACTGTAAAAGTAACTTTGCTTGGTCACATAAGCCTGCAGCATAAGTGTGTGAGCACACACCTGCATGTATGTGTGTATATGTGCATGCACATGTATATTTTTTTTTTCCCAAAAAGTTGATTGGGGAGGAGGATGAATAGGAAGCAGATGTTTTAATCAGACTTTTCTTCTTCACTTGCATGCAACTTCTCTGGTTTTAGTACACATTTCTGAAATACTGAAATCTTTGATACTCCTCAGCTTAATTTATTTTTCATAGGAAAGCACTTAACTGTGCTGTAGGCGTGGCACAAGTACACAGCACTCTAGGCATTTCTGTAATGGAATTTCCTTATGTATTGTTCACAGTGACTTGCTGGGTTTGGTTACTTACCTGGACTGGGTCATGATCATTGTTACTATATGCTCCTGCATTTCCATGATGTTCGAATCCCCTTTTAGAAGAGTTATGCATGCTCCAACACTCCAGGTACTACCACCAAATCATTTTACAATTAACGAAGCACAATCACCTCGGTTTTCTCCACTGCCTGTTCTTAAATTATGCCTGTTTTCTGCTTTGCTTTTCAGATTGCTGAATATGTTTTTGTAATATTCATGAGCATTGAGCTTAATCTGAAGATTATGGCAGATGGCTTGTTTTTTACACCAACAGCTGTCATTAGGGACTTTGGAGGCGTTATGGACATATTTATATATCTTGTAAGTTTTTGTATTTATGGGAGGTTTTTGTAGCATTCATAATTTTGATATCTTCGGTTATATAAATGTTTAGTAGTATGAAAAAGTTTGGCTCTGCACCCTGATGCAAATATAGTAGTATAATTTGTGTTCAGACACTGCTGTTTTCATGTGCATTTCTGTCAGTTATGTGTACAAATACTTGTTTAGACATCTAAAAATACACCGATGTGATAAGCACCTGGCAATTTAGTGTAGGGTCATTGTATGGTCCCTTTTAATTGTTTATTTGGTGATATGCTTTAAGTGTCAGATCTGATTTAATTCCAAAGTAAACTCAAGATCTCTGACCTCGCTTCAGCATTCTTATGCAGGAGAATCTTTATTTTATCTGTTTCATAGATACTCATTGCTTCTACCGCTCTCCACAGTATTCTTGCCTTATAGAAGGTGTTTCAAAAGCCTTTAATATTTGATGAAGGGCACATCCTTGTTGCTGGTGTCGCTGTAGCAGAAAGCAAAACAACATCTTTCTATACCCTATACCTATCAGTAGTGGTTCTCAGGAAAAAAAATTGCTCTACTGTTTGCTTTGTACCTGAGAAATTTCGTGCATTCAAATACAGGAGAAGGGTGTCCATTTCCTCTTCACATATGACAGTAAACACCACAGAATGTCAAAACCAGTGCCCAGTATAATGCAGTATGAAATATTTTTATTTGTGGTTGGGCACTAAAACAGGCTCCTCAGGTAAGTGGTCAAAGCACAAAGCCTGAAGGAGTTCAAAAAGCAGTTGGACAATACTCTTGGGCACATGATGTGACTCTCAGGGATGGTCCTGTGCAGGGCTAAGGGCTGAACTTGATGATCCTTGTGGGTCCCTTCCAACTCAGCATATTCTGTTATTTAGTACTGAAGAAATTACTGAGAAAAATGGCTTTGATGGATTTAGATTAAATCTTTCAGAGATAAATTCACCAGGCAGATGTGCTGCATAAAATTTGTCATGATCAATTTGTATCTAAGATTCCATTGTTAGCAAATAAAAATATGCATACTTGTACAAAACTCCTACTGTAGTATGCATAATTCTTCAAATCTCTCTGAATCCCTCTGCTTGTCTGAAGGAAAATTTAGGTGGTGTAGCTTGGATATTCCAAATGTGCTTGTGGTGGTCTTAAAAGAATATGAAATATAGTTAGAAGCACTGGCAAATCATTTTGTCTTGATGGAGCAGCTGTCTTTTGTCACTGTTGTTTCAACAATTCATATTATGTTTTAAATCATATTGGTGATATCAGCTTGATCCTCCATTTTTTGTACACTTACTTCATTGTAACACTCTCGCCTCTGTCCCCCTATAATAACATTGGCTTTTAAAAAATAAGAAGTAATTAACAGACTTTAAATCAACAACCATTTGTCAGAGATTGCTGAGGCTACAAGACACGACTGTGCTGTTTAAAAATGTTTTCCAATACATAACATTTATGTGATGAGACCACGTGGTGACAAAACTATTTATGCCTGTAACAAAGTGGTAGGAAAAACTGTCGAGAAAACTGTTAACAGATTTTCCAGGTGAGGATTTCTAAGATTCAGGATAGAATCTCTGAAATGAGAAGGGGGAGAGCAATAATGCTGCCTGCTCCAAGAATATAGTTTCTGACCCTATTCTGAATCAGCCAAATTGGTTTCCTCTTTTGGAACAGTTCCATCTGCTGAAAAGTATCAAGTAGATTCTGAGTCAAAGGGGAATACAGAGACTGAAGCTGATGCCTGTTAGTTAAGACAATAAGCCAGGATACAAGAGGTCCAAGTCCATTTTCTAAATTAGGTGCTTTTCTGCCTTATTCTTTCCTTTAATTTTAAGGAAGAGAAGCAGCCATTGATCTTCTGTGCTGTGTCTATGTCAAGTAAGGCATTGTAAACCTAATCCTTCTTTGCCCTTTCCTGCCCTGTCATCTCCAGGTCAGTTTGATATTCCTGTGCTGGATGCCTCAGAATGTCCCTGCCAAATCCGGAGCTCAGCTCTTAATGGTACTCCGCTGCCTCCGACCTCTTCGAATTTTCAAACTAGTCCCTCAGATGAGAAAAGTGGTGCGAGAGCTGTTTAGTGGCTTTAAGGAAATTTTTTTGGTATGTGCCAATTATTTTTTTTCTTGTTAAAATATATGAAGGAGTAATAAGATAACATTTTGCTATAACATGTATGTTTTCTATTCTTTTCACCATTGTTGTCTGTTTACTTTTCATCGTGGCTATCACTGGAGATGACCACAGAACAGGTTAAAAATTAGGAATATAAGTAACTCATATTTATACTGAATAAAGCTGCTTTAATAATTCTTTTATAAGTTATATTAATTCAGCATACATTTCACCACAGTTACATAGGAGGACTACTGAAAAAAAAAATATTCCTTATTCACACTTCTAGTTGGGCAAGGAAGATAAGAAGTAGCATATGGCAGCTCTGCAAGAACAAAAGTAAATCTGGTTTCTGAGCTGAAGGTCTCTACCTCCAAGTTTTTTAAGAGGCAACCAGAGACAATAGAGCTGCTTATCACAGATCTGGATCTCATTGTTACGTTATTGTTATTACTATGATCATAATTATGCACTTATAGTAATAATAACAGTAATGGAGTCTGTGATTGCTTGATCAGAACCTAATCTATTGCCTTGAGACCCTATGTGATATTTGTCAGCCTAAATAACAGATATTTTATTCCTTAGCAGGATGCTGTATTAGGTCACATTGATATAAAAGGCAAAGCTACAAATTATTTGCAGGCAGTAATAGAACAAGGACAAAAAGTATAAAGCTAGTTAGTATTTCATAGATACAGTATTCTGTTAAAGATATTTACATCATAATTTACTCATGCGTATCTTTATTGTAACTATCCTGGATAAATATCTAACAATATCTTACTTGGATTAGTTAGTAAAGCCTGATTCAGAAAAACAGAAGGAGCACATATTTAAGTACTTGAAAAGTTCTCTTTAAAGTGAATGGTAATTCTTATGCATACAGAATTTAGCGAGGTGGTACACTGAATGCAAGAAAGCTTTGATCCTTATCTGCTATTTTTAGATCCTATGTTAATGATAAGACTAATACTAAGGCAGCACCTGGTTACTGCATCAGAACCTAAAGTAACGTATCTGTCATGAAAGCCATATCTCCAGGTTTATGCCACAAAACTATCCGACCTGCAGTTCCCCAAAGGAGCTGACCCCCTTTTTCAAGTCTGTAGGAGTAGAGCTTAACAAATCTAACTTCATCTTTACAGGTTTCTATACTTTTGCTGACTTTAATGCTTGTTTTTGCAAGCTTTGGAGTGCAGCTATTTGCTGGAAAACTGGCCAAATGCAATGATCCTCACATCATCTCTAGGGTAAGAACTACTTTTCTGCTTCAAAATATTGGTATGTTGTGCAATTTCTACCTGCTAGGGAAAGCAAGTGAGGAAATCAGAGCTGTCATATGAGAAATGGAGATCTTGGGCACTTTCTTGTTCATAATCAGAATGATGGAGGAAGAGGTAAAAAAGGATTCAGTGAATGAGGATAAGGATGTGTTTTGATTAAAAAAGTAAAGCAAGTCCAAATATTGAGGACTGTCTTGAAGAAAATTGTCAAATTAATGCCATTATTATCTGCAAAGGACTGGATGGCACATGGAATTAACAATGGAAAATTGCACCTCTGCATTCCTAGGTCCACAAATGAAAAACAGGTTAGACTGCTAGAGGTTCAAAGCACTGGGAACGCTATGTGGATTACATGCAGAAAGTTATCCTTGTTTCGTACTCCATTTGGGGAAATATCGTCATCACCTGAAGAGACCAATGGTCTTTAGGAAAGAGATGAAAGGCTACATAGTCTTGCAAATTGAAAAGCATTGTCAATCCTGGGAGAAAAAGAGCATTTTGAATCCTTGCTAAGATGCATTTTTCATTTGGATAAAGGTCCATGACTATTAATCACAGACCTGTAAATAACCTTTCATTTCTCTTTACATTGCTTTCCCATTGTGGCAAATGTCCTGTTTATGATGGCATGTTGGCATCTCTCAGGGCATTTGTTTAACCTCAGGCTGTGGTTTATTTCACTATAGGAAGACTGTCATGGCATCTTCAGAATAAATGTAAGTGTTTCCAAAAACCTCAATTTAAAGTTAAGACCTGGAGAGAAAAAGCCTGGATTTTGGGTGCCACGAGTCTGGTGAGTTGCTACATATTTACCTATTTTTCTTCCAAAAATGCAGCTGTTGGTGTAGAAAAATGGCTCAAATCTCATAGCATTAAACTATTGATTGAGGGGTTTTATTGTAATTTAAATGATATTAAGGGTAAAAATTCTGGCATATTTAGTAAAAAGCCATATATATGAAACTTTTCTGGACTTAACCTTAACTTCATAAACCAGAAAGGTATAAATCCCTTATAGATTTATAGATACTGTAAGGGATATCTATATCTATATCTATATCTATATCTATATCTATATCTATATCTATATCTATATATAGTATCTATATATCTATAGATATCCCTTATAGATACTAAACCTATATAGGAATTAGATTTGATTTGGTTATTATTACAGTGGGAGTTATTTTCTCAAAGAATTATCACTTAATTGTTCTTTAGTACTATTATAGAGACATCGTGAGAGCCATACAGCAACACAGAACCTAAGAATATATACAAAAAGATGGAAGAAAAAGAAATGTAAATCAACTTTCCTACAGCTACCCATAAAAACAAATGAGCAAGTCATGTCTAAAACCAGACTTTCTCTTCTATGGCCATCAACCATGCCAGCTAGCAGCTTCTTTTTTTTTCCAATGTAGGGAGTCCTTGTGGTCTATCTATTGCAGAAATGCAGTAAAAATTATTTAAAAGCTAACATATCTTTTTAATTAGTATTCTAATAAAGTCCATTTAATATTTCTCAACACCTGAACAGGCAAAACTCCCTCTTTTTAATTTTTTGTATTTTTCACTTGGTTGGCATTTTGCAGAATCATCTTAACAGCCACAATTATTTTAATTGGCCATGTGTGTGCATAAAGAATATACCAGCAGTGGTGGTTTCAGATCCATCCTATACTAATGAAATAATATGCTGTGATTTGAACAGTCAGTGAAATTCTGACATCTGCAGATGTCTTTGTTTCTGTATGCTTCAGACAAATTCTTCCCCAAGTAAGCAAATTCAATCCTGTTCAGCTTGATCCAGAAATAAGCAAAAGCTGCCTTAATCAGCATAATTGTAAACTTTGGGGAATATTGCAGAAAAATGTTTTACTGCAAGGACGTTTATATCACCTGTTGGCTGTGTCATGCCAGATTTTCAAGAGCCAGATGTCAGTATAAGGACTGCATTAAAATGAAATATCTGCATCTGAGAGCTCTATTTTCACTGACTGATTGGATTTAAGAGGCACCAAACACGTAATAACTCTTCTGGAATACAACTATTTAGCTTATAGACTGTTGAAAAGTCATTGTGCTCTTTGGATTGTCTGTTTTGGATTGTAGAGACAGAACACCATGCTAACCTAGCCCAAGGAGGGTACTTTTAATGTTCAATTGCAAACAATCTTTTGAATGTCAACTGATAAAAAAGATTAGAGCGTATGGTATAGGTAAGCCAAGAAGATATGATGTCATTGCACTAAGTTTTGCTTTAGAGTGACAGTTCCTGATGATAATGTAACAGGGAACTACGTTTTCTAAATAATCTTGCTGACTTTGGAGTCCAGATTTTCTATGTGTGTTAGAGAATGATCTCCTACAGGTAAATTTATTTTAGAATCCGGCCAATGCCATCAGATCTATTTTTTCATGAATGCTGTATTTTTCTAATTTCAATGGCAAAACCACTAAAATGCAGCAACATACTGTCATAGAATGGTTTGGGTTGGAAGGAACCTTAAAGATCCTCTAGTTCCAACGCCCTTGCCATGGACAGGAACACCTTTCACTACACCAGGTTGCTTAAAGCCTCATTCAACCTGAACCTTGAACATATTTTAAGCTTTATTACTGTGAATCAGATTCTGAATAAGAAAATAAGCCATACATAGGGATCTAAAATATTATGCTTTAAATATTTTTTGCTGTTGCTACTGTTTTCTTATTCTTGATACAGAACTTTGATGTGTTCCAGAAGCTTTCACACTAGCTTTGCAGGGTATTTAAATGTTAGGCTATCAAGAATCAAGGTATCAAATAGAACAACTTTATTGCTGAAGTTACACCTATTTGTGTACTGCATTTCAGGGCAAATCCTCGGAATTTTAATTTTGACAATGTGGGCAATGCAATGCTGGCACTATTCGAAGTTCTTTCATTAAAAGGTTGGGTGGAAGTCAGAGATGTTATTATTCATCGAGTTGGGCCGGTAAGGAAACACATCAAAGCCTTTGAATTCTACAACACCTACCTTTGATTTGTCTTAACTATAAATCTTACTTTTGTCTATTCAGATCCATGGAATCTACATTCACGTTTTTGTATTTCTTGGCTGCATGATTGGACTGACCCTTTTTGTTGGAGTTGTCATCGCTAATTTTAATGAAAACAAGGTACTGAATGAGGTGGCTTATTCTGAGTGAGACATTTTATTCAGTAGAACTGACTGTAAGAAACGTGAAACTGATACTACACTGTCTGCATTACCTGGTAAGGCTGCCTTGAAGACTGGCTTACTGATCTTGCATTCCGCAACACTGCAAGTCTTCAGATCCGTCTGATCCATGCTTGCTACAGAACTGAAACCTGTGATGATAGCAACCCATCACATACTCTGTCAAAGCTGTCTGAGTTTATTTATATTGCAGCCATGCTGCTAGATGGAGACTGAACCTAAAGCACAATGTATTTACAGATGCTGCTGGTTTAGTTTGATGTAGGCATACATGCCGTGGCAGATAAAAAGATGCGTTATACTTGTATGTGTTGCAGCTAAGAGGTCTCATTAGAGCCCTCTCATTGCAGTATTTCATATCCAGAGTAAAGCTGTGTGACTTTTTCCTGGCAAACAGCAGAGTACATTGTAAAAATAATTGTCCATCACTTAAACAAAAAGGTAGTTAGTTTTCTAGAGAAGTTCACATGGGCTTTTTGGATTACCCTGAGAAATAGAAAAACTTGTCCCCAGGGGAATTGTTGCAGAGCAGCTTATGTCTACACTTGTTAAAGATAGAATACTCTGGATAGATTTGCTGCATACACACTGCCCAACGCTTAATCTGAGGGGATTTTCTGAGCCTCTTATGGTGCCCCTGAGGCATCGGGACATAATTATTAATTTTTTTCATCTTTTGGTTCAAAGTGACAGAAATAATGAGATATGATATTTTTATCACTCATGGCACTGGAGAGAAAGGATTATTGCAGACTCTGGGGTGTGGAGATGTGCAACAACCCAGTGTGCTAATGCTGGAGACTGGTTGCTGGCTATGACCCTAATCCAAACTCTGTAGCAAACGCAACTGTGGAGTTTGTCCTTCAGGAAGACCCTTTGACTCCTTCTAGAAGGGAGCTGAGCAGCACACTACTGTGCATGTAGCATGGGCAAGCAAGGCATCATGCAATTGAGTCAAACACTTTGTGAGCCAAATAAATGGCCTAAAACCTCTGCTATTCTGAAGGTATTTTTATATTTGCATAGCTCCAGTGTAATTTTGGTGAGATAAAGTGTGGTCATTCCTGTTAAAATGTATCTGTTCTAGAGAACAAGGAGCAATGTGTTATTCATTTATTTTCTTATTCACTAAATTTTGACAGAGAATTCCATTGGATTTTTATAGATGCTTCTGCCTCTTCTTGTTCAGCTGTGCAATATTACTTTTCCTTCAAATGTGTCAATACTCAAGTATTAGCTACCACTTTGTGATAAAGTCCAAATGCAAACACAGCTCCTCCAGCAGTAGTCCTACTCGCAGGGCTCTGCTCTGTGGTCCCCTTATAATGATCCCACTTGTGGAACTGCAGTCTCTGAGCGGCAAAGCAACGTGGCACCATTATTTCTAGATTTTAGAGGAGTCCACTCTTTTTTGCCACCTTTTATCTTGTTTGCAGTGAAGGCTCTCCAAGAATATAAACCAGACATGCTCATTGGGGTTAATGAGTTCCTTTTAATTTAAGCATTTCTAAATGGTACGATTTGGCCCTGACACAAGTAGCCAGCATCCTTACATCTATCACTTTTTCTGGATTGTGTTGGAAGGCACCTCTTCCCAGGGTGCTGTCTGGGGACACAGTTCCATAAAGAGATTATGTCCACTAAGAGGGAGGAATCCTGACCTTATCAGTTGCACAGCCAGCCTCAGTTCAAGCATCTAAACAAGCCAATTCCCAGGTGAGCCCCAAAGATCACCCCAGCCCTCACCCAGCTCAGTGCAGCTCCTTTCTAACGGGGAGAGCAGCCTTTTGACACTTACCTTGAAAAGGTCTCCCTTGTTTTTGTAACTCTAGAATCCTTCCATGAGATTTTACAGTTCTCTGAAGTTACAAGGAACTCACTTTGCTTTGAAGGTCATTTTAGATAACATTGAATTCCGTTTGGAGTCTGCTTTTTCTTCCTATGTTATGAGAACATTTACACACATACCAGCTACCACCACCCCACCCTAAGGGTGTGTCTCCACCTCTCTTTGTGCTTCCTCCATGGAGAGCTCTTGTAGATTCATAGCATACTATTATTTTATTTCAATTACACCCCAAGCAGAAGAGCTGTGGAGAGCAGCAGTGGTCTCCTGGAGGGCTTGTTCCCTGAGAAACTGTAGAGACACTGACAAGCCACAGGATTTTCTGCTGCAAAGTCCAGACAAAATCGACCAGTCTTTAAAATAGTGCTTCCTGGCAAATGATGTTCAGTCAAACAGAAGACATCCTGCAGTGTTTCATTGCCCACACTGGGCTGCTGCTACAAAGAACAACTGTGCCTGCTGAGTTGAGTTCCGGAAACACACAGCTAATGCATCCAGAAATCCTCTTGAGTAACAGCTGATACTTCAGACTCCTTTACCCAAACAGTGTGTTATTTAAGGAAAGTTGCATATGTAACTTTATTTCAGGCACCAAAGAGAATGTTGTTTTCATGTTACAGTGTTGAATGTTCTAGCTGTTAAATGACAAAAGCTTTATACGCTTCTCTTTGTTTATTAAGGGGACAGCTTTACTGACTGTAGATCAGAGACGATGGGAAGATCTGAAAAGCAGACTGAAGATAGCACAACCTCTTCATCTCCCACCTCGTCCGGGTATCAAAGATATTTTGATTTTATACATGTTAAGCCCTAGTGTTCGTAATTCCCCAGGAATCTGCAATTCAAATTAAAACTGCAATCGTGAGGCCACTAGGAGGTTGTGCATAAGTTAATGTTGAAACAGGCTCCAACTACAGATCTCTCCATAAGGCTATTAAAATCAACCCAAAAAAGGTTCTACTTCGATGGCTTTAGGATAAGCCTTAATGATAAAATGAATTTCTAAATGAAAAATGTTTGCAGTTGGCTGTAGTGATATGAATGGAATGTATTAACCTGACAGCAGTTGAACGATGCACTTACACTAAAACTACCAAAACCTTCATGCAACACTGGTGTTCAGTATTTGAAATTAGATGTTCAGAAGCCCTATTTGATATGGAAAATTGTAGCAGAAAATTAGAAATATATTTTGATGTTCAGAAGTAAGGGGAAAATGCCATTGTGGTTTTTAACTCTCCTCCTCGAACTCTTTTTTTTTTTTTTCAGATAATGATGGTTTTAGAGCTAAGATGTATGACATAACTCAGCATCCATTCTTTAAGAGAACTATTGCTGTACTTGTTCTGGCGCAGTCTGTGTTGTTATCAGTTAAGGTAATTGTGATTTTTTTAAGTGTTTCTTTATAGTAGTACAGCATGTGTTGCACATTTCCTAACACGACTTAACCATCAACTGAGCCATTACTGTGATGAATGTAAGGAAATATGATTTCTAGATACAACAATCTCAATTGGGGCAGATCACTGTAGATTAATTGTAACTTTTAGAGCTGAGTCAATTTGTGCCTTTTTGTGGTCCAATCCACTATTTTTAACTTCTATAAATCTACAAGAGAAGAGTATACCAAGATACCGTTCCTGTCTGAGCATATTTTAAAGTGAAATCTATTCACTAACAAAACCTTCAAGAAAAGTTAAGGCAATGAAGAGGCATTTATTCTGTTGAACAGCTACTCTTCTATGAATGGATTTTGTTTGTATTTCAGTGGGATGCTGCAGATCCAGTGACTG
Source organism: Manacus vitellinus (assembly GCF_001715985.3). Classification (NCBI taxonomy): domain Eukaryota; kingdom Metazoa; phylum Chordata; class Aves; order Passeriformes; family Pipridae; genus Manacus; species Manacus vitellinus. The sequence continues at coordinate 48,648,574 of NW_021940208.1, read as the reverse complement.
TACCTTTAGCAACAATGTCCGTTGTTTTCACCTTCATTTTTGTCCTCGAGGTAAAGTAATATATTTTGAGACTTCTTGAGATTAAGCCTCATATGTACATATTTCATTTTGTCTTTAGGAAATCTGTCTCATTCTTCACTATGGTATTTACTTCTGAACATGTACATTCAGAGTTCTCCATGTCACTTGTCTTTAAACATGTATTATAAGAAGAAACTTTTAATGTTTCATAGTCATACTTCTCTACAACCTTGAGCTTTGTGTCCTTTTATATGTATTCAAGTCTGAGCCTTTAAAAGTGTATTTTGGTGAACCCAGTGAACTCTTTTCTTGCAGAACATCTCAGATTAAATTCTCTCTGTATAACACAGAGTCTGTGTTGTCTCATGGAAGTTTTGCTTGTTTTGGTTCTATTTTGCCCGGTGCATTAATCCCCACTATTCTGTATCTGTGACATCATCAAACCTCTTAGTTTTGTTTTGGTTTGGTTTAAGTATCATACTTCATTTTAATACTTTAATAAGCTATGTCCATATTGTCTGTCTTTTGGGGCACAGATCTGGCTCCTGTGTGGTAGCAGTTCTCTTTCTATGAGAATATTGTTATTACAAACAACTGTGCAAGGTGTCTTTAGCCTATTTGCATAAGATTGGAATCTAATGATTTAGCCACATTTTGAAATGCATATGTTTTTTAATGTGTAAGGATATCCGTAGTGTAACAAAGCACACATTTATGATGTTAAAGAAGATGTTTCCTCTGTGGTTAGGTTAGTACACAATTCTTTATAAGTTTGTGGTTGACTACTTTTCTTGTCAGTCCATTCTACACAGCTGATACTGACCACTATCAGAAACAGGATAGTAGACCATGTTTCCCACTGCTCTAATCCAATATGACAGTTCCTATGTTCCACTGATAGGTTTTGCCAGCAGTGATGAATAAACAATGAAGTGAGTAGCTTGTATACACTAGCTGTAGCTAGAGTATGGCCACGTTGTTGATTTTTTTTTCCCTACCCAGGAGAGATCAGTATCTCTAGGGAGACTGAGCAACACAGAAAAGTTTTGTGTCATATGCAGGCAGGTTTTAATTTACCTAGTAACTGTGTCTTTGGAATTACTTTTTTCTTTTATACTGTCAGGGGAAACAAACACACTTGTAGAATTTCAAAGGAACTTTGTCAGAGCCAAAAAAGAGCCTGTTGGTTGTCTCAACAGGCAAGCTATCACACTGTGAGTGCACACCATTTATGGAGACAAAGCAGCTTCCTGCCCAGGATCTTCCCTAAGGCATCATTGTCTTGTTACAGAATCTGCTTTGTACATGGTCTGCTACCACTAGCAGGCATGATCCATGAGGAAGCTTTCTGCATAGCTAACAGCCCTATGTCTAATCTAACGACTCCTGATTCAATCTTAAACCTCTACTGCTCACATCAATATATGTGGTATAGAAGAACAGGAAGAATTTGAAGATCTCTCTTTTGTTACCACACTGATGATGACAGAATAAAGAGAGATGTGGGGGTTTTTATTTGCATGGTGTGGTATTCAGTTCAAGACTGTAGGTACCTGAGTTTAGGTGCTTAAATTCCATATTCGAGGTAGGTGTTTAAGCTGTAACTGTGATCAAGGAAGATGAAGGGTGAGATTCAGTTACCTCCACTAGCCACTGCAGAAAGGTAGGGATGTTTACAGGTCTTCTGTCATCCCTTCCAGCCCCATGCATCTATCTCCAGTTCTCTAGGGCACCTCAGCTAACTGGGTAGAAGGAGGCAAGATATTTTCAGATACCTCAAATCACAATTAGAAATTCAGAGACCATATTGTTCATTCTGTAGTCAGGCTTCATAAAACATTATAAGGCAAAAAACTACCTGGAAAATCAGCCTTTTACCTCAACATTATATATGGTTTAGGTTTCCAAAATATTAAATGGCAGGGTTGCAAGGTGGAATAGAAAAAATAATGTAATGAATGCCTGACATTTATGGTCTTTATTTAGTAGCTCTTAACTTGAATTGTGTATGAGAAGCTCTCTGGTGTTCCCTCTACATACATCACCTTACATCAGTATCTGGTTTATTTGGTTAGTCCACATAGGAACATTTAACTTTTTAATTTAATTTTTTTAATTTCTTTTATCCTTAGGTCACGATGAAGATTATTGCAATGTCACCTTCTGGCTTCTGGCAAAGCAGAAGAAATCGGTATGATCTCTTGGTGACATCTCTTGGAGTTATATGGGTGATACTTCACTTTGCCTTACTGGTAAGATTTACAGAATGAAATTGCAGTGATTAAAGTGATTTCATCTGTTAAGCACCAGCAGTAGGATTGCTGCTATACATTGAGATAAACCCTCAGGAGTTTAATAAGGCTGAAATACGGCTGAAGAACATTAAGCTTGATACTAAGAAGGAATCACTGTCATGGACAACTGATATGAGTTAAGAGTCTGTAAATGTGGTAGAAAACACATTCTTTAGGAGTAATGTGACTGAGAAAAGGAAGGAGACTGAAGAGACTGAGAGCTCTTGCCAACAACAGTCTCATGAGCAAAGAAGGAAGAAAGAGGCAATGCACAGAATGCAAATGGGAGCAAAGGACTGGAAGAAAGCATTGGTTCAAAATTGCTGAACAATATAGACTGTCCCAAACCCACCAGCGATTCTGTACCACTGGTTTTGGTTAAGGGGGGATGATTAATCCAAGAAGACATGGAGGAGAGGGAAGGAAATCAGCTCTCCCTCCATCCCACACCAGTTTTTTAAATTTAAATACACTTCTGGTTCTTTTATTTACAAGGGAAGGAGAAGGGATGGTTGATACTTGTCATCGATCACAAGTTGTCAAAGTCACAACCCTGTAATGGCTGTGGGATTCTCTCTTGTCTGCCCCAAGCTCTGTTTGAAAGAAAACCTGTCTTCTGTGACTAGACATTTTGCCCTGACATTCACAGTTTGCCCCCTGCTGCTAAGTAGCTTGGAAGGCCTGAGGAGTTTCTGTAATCCGGTGGCTGCCTAGACAAGTAGACTGGGCCTGATGGACATAATTAATAGAGGGTTGAAGGTTTTTTGGTTTGATGTGTGGAGAGGCTGGGTTTGGGTTTTTTGATATTGTTGCTACTAGTTTATGATTTCTCTTATTTTATGTGGGGATTGCCCTATATTATTAAAAGATCAATTGTCATATCTTTCCAAGAAATCCTTGGGGCACAATGTATTAAGTCTTCTGTGTTTGTGTTCCAGAATGCGTACACATACATGATGGGGGCATGTGTAATTGTCTTCAGGTTTTTCTCAATTTGTGGAAAGCACGTAAGTATTAATTAGGAACTACAGCTATTGAAGTGCTCAGGTATAGGTTAAAGGACTAGATGCTATGCATCTCTAAAGCAAAATCTTTAGGGCTCCATTTTGTAGGCAAAGAAAAAAAAAAGGAGACTTCAAGCAGCAGTCTCCAACTTTACATACTGTCTTTAAAATGTCAGGATTTTAGGTATATTGTATAATAGTGCTCTATTATGCTTACTGGAAAAGTTGCATTTTTTTCAAAAAACAAAGTGCCACTGCAATACCACAGTTTTAAAAATGCTTTCTGCAATTCTGAACATACACTGCGCTACTTTCAGCCCTTGCCATTTCAGTGCAGTGTGATGTGCATGCTATTTGTTTAATTTTGCTGCAAGACTACAGTAGTAGTGGTTGATGCATTCATCTTATTATGATAGTGCTCTTTTACAGAAATTTCTTCCTCCAGAGTGCAAGTCTGTGTCTTTTGTCTCTACAGTGTATGTCTTATCATGGTAAAGGACTTACATTCAATTTTAAAACAATATTGGGCCAAGATGTTCTTCTGGAAACACTTGCATGGTTATAAAGCAAGTCACTTCTCAAGTTTACATTTCTTTTGTGTTTGGATTTTCTCTGGTGTAATTGAGAGTAGACAGGCAGAATAAGCATAGGCAGAGAACAAACACATTTATTTAACAAGCGGTGACACTGCATTCTCTTGCTGTGGAACTTCTTACACTATCCAAATATCTTCTATGAAGTCTGACATATTAAAGTAAATGTGATTAAAAGACTGCTGTACTAGGTTGCTGGGGTTAAGAACAGTAAGTCAAAGGATTTGTTCAGTAGAGGAAAAAAGTTTTCTTTCAATCAAACTACACGGAGCCTGAAGAGCTTTTGGAAGTCAAATGAAAAATCCTTGCTTCTCCTATGCATCCAGACCAAGTGATTGCCTTCAAATGTTTCAGATTGATTCTAAAGTTTTTTTCAAGGTTTTAACCTAGTCATTTGTGCTTTCATGTTAGAAGCTGTATGAGTTTCACTAATTTACCTGTTCTGTTGCAATGTGATGACTAAAGGTCAGCATGAATTTGGTTTGATTATAAAGAAAACTGACTCCCTCAGTCCCATTAAAGGGAATTTTCCATCACATTCAAAGCAGTTAATGGTGTCGGGACAATCTAGGGCAATAACTAGGGCAATCAACAGTAAAATGTACAATATACATGCATGAGAAAGTAATAGCTATAATCTAGGCCTAAGGCCTATGTAATTTCCAAAATTATGTTCTCATCCTAAACTCTATGGCCATCTTTGCAGAATCATAGACTCACAGAATGGTTTGGGTTGGAAGGGACCTTAAATATCAGCTAGTTCCAAGCCCCCTGCCACAGGCAGGGACACCTTCCACTAGACCAGATTACTCAAAACCCCATCCAACCTGGCCTTGAACACTTCCAGGGATGGGGCATCCACAAATTTTTAGGGCAGCTTGTTCCAGGGCCTCACCACTCTCACAGTAAATATTTTTTTCCTAACATCTAATCTAAACCTTCCCTCTTTCAGTTTAAAGCCATTTGCCTTTGTCCTGTCTCTACATGCCCTTGCAAAAAGTCCCTCTCCAGCTCTATTGTTGGCCTCCTTTAGGTACTGAAAGGATACTAGAAAGTCTCCCTGGTCTTTCACAAACTTGCATGAGAAATTTATAGTTTAATTAAGCTGCACCTATCTTAAGGAAATCCCCTTCTCTATACATCAACCCATTCCTTTAAGTAGGCTGCAGTGTCTGTAGTTTCTATCTAACAGTTAGAATCACTTTCAGATAAGCTCAGAGTAGTTTATTGCACCACTGTTCATGCAATGCTAATTCTGATACTTCAGGAGTATACTGATTCTAGAATATTATAGTTAGGCTTATGCTATATTTTCACTGTATTATCCTAAGCTGTATTATCTTATATATACTTTTTGAGGAGTTGTAAATGACCTTGTAAATGATGAAGATATGCTGATGTCTGCAACAAGTAAAAATGACACACACTTCAAATCAGATTTATAACCTACCTTTTTACTGGGCTCATCCATTAATGTATGTGTGTAAAGAATTTATTGTCAAATGGCAAGTGCAAGAACTGTCTTTTCTTTTTTTCTTTGCTTTCCTGAATGGCATCATAGATGATTTTTTCTCTGTCCTTCCAGGTGACACTAAAAATGTTGCTCCTTACTGTGGTTGTCAGCATGTACAAGAGTTTCTTCATCATAGTGGGAATGTTCTTACTACTTCTTTGTTATGCTTTTGCTGGAGTGGTTTTATTTGGTACAGTGAAATATGGAGAGAACATTAACAGGTACAGTGTGTACTTCCTACCTTGTGGGGATGTTCTTTAAGCAGCCTGAAGAAATCACATTCTGCTAGAGAGAAGTTTATCCATGGTAAAAAAACAGACAATTCTCCAGGTCTAGCTGAAGAGTTCTAAACAGAATTTCTGACAGGAGACATCCTATTCTGATACTGAGCCGTCTTTCCAGTCCTTGTGCATTGGCCCAAATGACACCTAATCCAACCGAGAGCATACTGAGAGCTGTTCTTCATTATGCCAGCTGGAATATGCTTCAAAGCAGCACCGCGCTAACCCGCAAGCTGCTGAAACATGGTGTACCTACTACATCTCATTGGCATCACCCAAGAACAGGATCCATATTCCAGGCTGATACAGAGAGGAGACAGTTAACTGGAGATTTCCCAGTCATCATCAAGCTTATAGAAGAAAATGGAGACAGGAAATAGGATCTGGCCTTGAGTTTGCTTTAGGTCTAAATAAAATGCACTAAAATACTCAGACCCATGTCTGAGCTAGAGTTCAGTTATTATATCTTAAGTCATGAAATAAATAATTCAATGAGCTCATTCAAATGATACTGTAACTATTTTTAGTTTAAAATAGTAGAACAGTAGAAACTGAAAACATTTTTTCTTGCCAATGTTTTATTTCTGGAAAGTGAAACAATCTCTCTCTCTCTTTTTCTTTAAAACAGACATGCAAATTTTTCATCAGCTGGCAAGGCTATTACTGTACTCTTCAGAATAGTCACTGGAGAAGACTGGAACAAAATTATGCATGACTGCATGGTAATTACAATGCTGCCAGAGCTAAAGTAGACAAGAAATTAGATACACCCTTCCATCTCAAACTGCTATCACTATCTTAGCTTTGTAGAAGGAATACTGTGCTTGCCTTTGTCTCTTCAAGAGATATAATGTTCACTAAACCTCAGAACATGACACACACATTGCAGCTCCAATTCCATACTCACAGTGTAGTATTTCTTGGAGCTAGGCTATTAGATGGTTTAAAAACAAAAATGAAACTATTTCATTTACAAATGAAAATGTTTCAAAATCAGAAGTGCAATAACTTACTTTTTCACTCTTATCTCTTCTTTGACTGGGGCAAGATGTCTTTTCAGATTAACTTTTTCTTTAATGCCTGCACTTAGGTTCTGTCCATGATAATGATAGTCTTGATGACCTCAGAATTAATCCTCAAATCATTATAAGTAAATGTTTGTCTGTGCTTTCCATTACAAAGAAAACCATATGCCTTTCCTTTTTAAAATTAATGAGCAGGAAGGAAGATTTCTGAAAAGCATCATGTTTCAGAGCACCAGGTTATTTCTGTACAGTGGCATAATGCACAATGTGCCCTGCATGTGGACTGAGATCCATGCCTAAGCCTTTTTTGTCATATGTCTCTCTGTTCTCTGGTTTTTGACTACTAAAGGAAGAAAAAAAACCTGCCCACAATAATGCCCACAGTATTATTCCCTATCTGGGAAGCTTTAAAGAAATAATAGTCTTAATTATTGTATTGTTTGCAGAGAAACATTTTACTTTCTTTTCTTTTGTTTTGAAGGTTCAGCCTCCATTTTGCACACCAGATAACAGCACCTACTGGAAAACAGACTGTGGAAATTATGCTGGTGCTCTTATGTATTTCTGTTCTTTCTATGTCATCATTGCGTACATCATGCTAAACTTGCTTGTTGGTAAGTGAAAATATGCATTAATAACAAAAAGGTAAGGTCCATCTTGGCATATAGTGTGCTAGATGTGAGTCTGTTGTGCTATTCAGGTATGAGGCTACCTTGTACTTTCAATGTTATCTTGTATGAGTATAATGGTTTTGATACTTCTTTGGTATGGTGTATGCTAAAACTCAGGAAGTTTGGAAATGTAAGCTTTTTGAACGAATATGTTGTACTTGTAGAGTACAGTTTCCCTATGAAATACTGTTTTCTGAGCTTTTCTTTCTTCAGTTAATATTTTTTGAACATCATTGGAATTCTCTTAATTGATATTAGAACTTTAGGTCAGGATCTCACCAGCATTTAAAATACAGCTTTTAAAAAGTGAACATGGTGAATATTGATGTGGTATAATGGTTTACTGTGCATTCAAAATCCTTGTCTGAACATACAGGCATTTATTAATATGAAGTTGGCACAATAGAATTAGATGTTAACCAGTTAGAATGTAACTACAGGCATTCTTTGTGGTGTATTTTGTTTTTATGGTTTTCAGCTATCATTGTGGAGAATTTCTCATTGTTTTACTCAACCGAAGAAGACCAGCTTCTAAGTTATAATGATCTTAGGCATTTTCAAATTATATGGAACATGGTTGATGACAAAAGAGAGGTAAGACATTTGATAATAATCACAGAAATCTAGTAAATTTCCAGCTTTCCTTGTAAGAAAGTATGGGGAAAACAAAGTATGTTGGCAAAACTCACTCAGAGGTTAGATTTTAGAAGTTCAGTGAGCATGATCTGAAGTTGTTCATGACCCTTCGAATACTAACGTGTATTCTGTGAAGTACTTATAGTAGCAGATTTACAAACGAACATGCCTATTTAAAGGATTAATATAATAGCATCTTTCCTCACAGCTTCCAAAGAGTTGTCCCCTTGAAAGTCTACAAACTCATATCCATTTATGTGTCTGATCTTTGGGAGAGCTTGCTGAGATTTCAGCACTGTCTCCTGTATGATTCTTATGGAGAGGCTGATGAAGTATGGGCTGAGTGAGAAGACAATGAAGTGGACTGAAAACTGTCTGCATAGCCAGGCCCAGAGGGTGATGATCAGCAGCACAGATTCTAGTTGGAGGCCAGTAACTAGTTGTGTACCCCAGGAGTCAGTACTGGGTCCAATCCTATTCAATATCTTCATTAATGAGCTGGACCATGGAGCAGAGGGCACCCCCAGCACGTTTGCTGATGACACCAAACTGGGAGGAGTGGCTGATAAATCAGAGGGTTGTGCTGCCTTCCAGAGGGACCTCGACAGGCTGGAGAAATGGGCTCGCAGGAGCTTCATGAAGTTCAACAAGGAAAAATGCAGTCTTGCACCTGGAGAAGAATAAACCAGGGCAAAGTACATGCTGGAGGCCACCCAACTGGAAAGCAGCTTATCAGTAAAGGACCTGGGAGTCCTGGTGGACACCAAGTTGAACATGAGCTACCACTGCCCTTGTAGCAAAGAGGACTAGTGGTATCCTGGGCTGCATTAGACAAAGTATTGCCATCAGGCCAAGGCAGAGGGTCCTTCCCCTCTACTCAGCCTGGGCAAGGCCACACCTGGGTTCAATTCTGGGCTCCTCTGTACACAGAGACACAGACATACAAAGGGCCACAAAGATGATGAAGGGACTGAAGCATGTCTCCTGTGAGGAAAGACTGAGAGAGCTGGGACTGTTCAGACTGGAGAAGGCTCAGGGGCAGCTTGTCGAATACCTGAAGGGATGTTGCAAAGAGGACAGAGTCAGGCTTTGCCCCATGCTCCCCAGTGAAGGACTGGAGGCAATGGGCACATCCTGAAATATGGGAGGTTTCCTCTGAACATCAGAAAACACTTTTTCACTGTAAGGGTGACTGAGCACTGTCACAGGTTTCCCAGGGGGGATTATGGAGTCTTTGTCCTTGGAGATATTCAGAAGACATCTGGACATGGTCCTGGGAAACTGGCTTTAGGAAGCCCTGCTTAAACAGAGGGAATCAGACAGGGTGAGCTCCATAGGTCCCTTCCAACCTCAACCATTCTGTGATTCTGGAGTAAGAATAACATCTGGGAGACTGAGGTGTTCAGATGCTCACACAAATGAAGTCATCATCTGAATGATTCATGACATCACTAAGATTTGAATATGAACAACATGGCAGTGAAACAAGTTGGCTCCTTGTAGTTAGCACATGGCTGTGCTGGAGATGGAAGCTGCTGATACTGATAGAGGTACTGATAGAGGTAGAGAGTTCTGGATCCATTGTGCCCAGCATTGACACTATCTCTCTGATGTGGAACAACACATTACAGCAAAAATAGTTCCGGTCAGGCTTATTCAGTAGAAAAAAATATTTGAATATTATGAGTACCACAGTTTCAAAGGGAAGTATCTTGAGTCCTAAAAAAATAATAAAATAAAAACTCCCAATATTCTTCTGTCCAAAGATGCAGAGAAGGGAACAGGTTTACAGTGAGTTATAGGCTTGGCTGTGAGTGTTTAAATTGTAGTTTAATTTCCATTTTTCAAAGTCAGTTCTTCAGGCATATGATTCTCATTACAGATGAATGCAAATAGAAAAACTCAATCCCCAGATAATTTTGAAAATTTCTGGCAAAATGACCAACATAGACTGTATATGAGTCAAATAACAGCAAAGACTTCTGTGAATGTGCTGAAGAACTGGCTTCATGTGCATATTTTTCAGTAATGTATTCACAGTGACTTAAATAGGCTAGGATTAGGCACAGAGTCTTTGGAGAAATCGTGTTTCTCTCACTGTTCAAGTTGAATGTCTGAGCTGGTTGTTAGGTTGCAGTAATAATTTACCATCTATTATGCAATTTTACACAGGGGGTAATCCCTACCTTCCGAGTGAAATTTCTGCTGAGGCTTCTGCGAGGCAGGCTGGAGGTGGATCTCGACAAGGACAAGCTCCTGTTCAAGCACATGTGCTATGAAATGGAGCGGCTTCACAATGGTGGTGATGTCACTTTTCATGATGTGCTCAGGTACCCTGAGATTTTCTCTACATTTTTAGAAGATATATAATGGCCTGTGTTTCCCTCCAGGCTAACAGGTAGTCATTAGACTTGGGAAAAGGCAAGACTGGTAGCCACAGAGGCACTGCAATTTTAAATGCAGTACAAAAATTAGATTTCCATTTTTTTCCTGCAAAAATATTAGTAATGGAAAACACAGGTCCTAGGGAATCAGCTCTAAGTATTTTAAGATTTTCATTGGAGGCAATTTGTCACAAACAGCAGTCACATGTTGTTCTTGTATCCTTCTAATGAAATGCTGCACCTTCAAGTGTAGCAACATGACAGCAAGCCTGACTGGAAATAAAATAGAAATGGGAACATTATCCAAGCATAAACACTTAGGGGGGAAAAAAAATAAAAAACCAAAACACCACCACAAATGCCCTAATTGCTCACAGTTCAGCAGCTCGCCTGTTTTCAATAGCTACATGTAGGTGATAAGGTCTTTGTTTTGAGCACCACAAGTCTCTTCTGGAATCATCTCAGCAATTTTTTAGCATCAAATGTGAATTTATTGCACACAACCTTGTTATGTATTTTTGCACTAAGGTCTCAAGTATGAAGTTTGATTTTCTAGATTAAAATGTAATGACACCAGCATTTAAAAATAAATAAATTGTGTTTCTTCCAGCATGCTTTCATATAGGTCTGTTGATATCAGAAAAAGTCTTCAACTGGAAGAGCTGCTTGCTAGGGAACAGCTGGAATATACCATAGAAGAGGAGGTGGCCAAACAGACCATACGCATGTGGCTGAAGAAGTGCTTGAAGCGAATCAGAGCAGTAAGTCAAGCAAAACCAGGATCTAAATGGTTGCATAAATTGTACTGTTCAACAATGCTGGAATTTGCTGCCACTATGCTTCATTTGCTCTGGAGTCATGATAATACTTATTTGAAGAAGTATGTAGCATTTGCTAACTCAACAAAAAACTGTGTTACAGCTCAATTGAAAGTGCAACAAAAATAAGCATCTTTTGAAGGCAAAACCTGTCTTCCTGACAAAAATCTATCTGTATTTTCGATAGAGCAGGAAGAGGCATGTGCAGAGACCAAAGTCAAAGGAATAAAGAAAAAAACAATATAATTTGATGAAACTTCATAGGCCTAATCCCTCCTCACAGAATGTAATTGTATAATTTCCTTACCTCTGCTGGTAGATCTGTCACCTGAAAATGACTCTTCAAATGGAACCTGTATTAAGATAAATCATTTGACTGAACCATTACAGTTATTTTGTGTGCAAATGAGCAGTATGTGTACATGTAAAGCAGGTATATGAACCATGGCACACCGTAGCTGTGTAGCCAGTAAACTAAGCAGGGACAAGGGCTTGGCTCAGGGCTGGGATGGGATCACCCATTAGCATGTTCTTCAGCACAGTTTTGGCCAGTTTTGGCCTATGTGTACTCATATACCCCCAGACCACTGCCATATGGTCTCCCAGACCACCGCTGTGGGAGCATCACTGTCCTCCAGGCATATCAGGGTGGAGACCACTGCCAGTAGGCATTGGTTGAAGCTAGAGGCAGAGGGAAGCTTAGCCAGATCACACAAGTCCTGACCTGTCTCTTGGCTTCAGCACTGCAGGCAATCCCAGTCTCTTTAACTTACCCGTATAAACCTAGCCAGTGCTTCTGTGTTCTGTTTATGAAGTGCTTCTGATTGTCAGAAACATTTTTACCTTTGCTCAGGATAGCTACAATATATGCTGGTTGAAGTTTGACTTGGATAAATTTATATTAAAAAAAAAATCAAAAAATTTTGTTTAGGTTTTGCAGTTATTCTCATGTTGTCTTCCAAAACCAACTCTTCCTTTATATAAAAAATCACAACCTGGTTACACTGATGACTGATTTTTCAGTTCCTGTAAGTCTGAGTCCAGCTTTTGACACATATATTTTTTATTTCTATAAAAAATTACTTCTTGTGATTGAAGGTTTTCCATAGCAATCTGTATAAAAAATCATAACAGGACATTTTGAATGTAATGTACATTCCAGCTGAAACCTCAGTGTTCAATGATACATAATTTCATTTTTTATCTCATCTCTGTATATGAATAACAATGGCAGTAAATTTAGTCTCAGCTCTCAGTTCTGGGTTTGTTCAACTCTGTTGTTCATTTCATTATGATACTGAACTACACTATGTTAAAGTAAATATGCTATTCATTTCACTCCAATAATATGGCTCAGATCATTTCACATTATATGAACCTTTTATAAACTGAATGTAATTATGGAAGTTAATATCTGTTTTCAAATTCTCTTGTTATTCTCCAAGTGTCTCTAGAGGGAGCATGTGAAAACTACCCAGGAAAGTGAAAACCTTCCTAAAGGCTGTTTATTTTAATTTAAAAGCAAATTAGATTGTAAGATCATAATGGTGGTAGGTTTGTTTTTCTATTTGTACTATAAATCTATACTTAGTCCCAAGGTTTTCACTACAGTTTTATTCAGTCTTATTATCAGCCTGTTCCAAAGTCCATGAAAGAAATCAGAATTTTTTCATTGCCTTCATGTAATTTCCTGTGAATCTCTAACAATTTCCTTGTTTCTTATTTTTGGAAGAACTTTAACTCATCAATTAGAAACTTTGTGTGTGTTTAAACTGTAGGTTTAAACCAACAGTTGAGCAACATGCCTTCCACTTAGTATAATTCTTGATTTTAATCCTCTATTCCCTATATAAAGGTTAGAAATATGCTGGAAGTCACTTTATTTAAATAGCAACATCTGATACATGGATCTTTATTGATGCACCTGGGATCCACATCTGGCTGTTCAGTTAAATATTTAGAATGCTTTAAAAAAAATCAAACACTGTGACACACCAGTGAGAACATTTTTTTCATCACATATTGTGCCTTGATAGAAACAACAGCAGTCGTGCAGCATTATCCATAGTCTGCGAGAGAGTCAACAGCAGGAGTTGAGCCGATTTCTGAATCCTCCCAGCATTGAGACAACACAGCCAAGTGAAGATATGAATGCTATTAATCAAGATAACAGTGCACAGCCAGAGGTATGTTAAACTGAAAACTATCAGCTACTCATAACAAATTCAGAAAACTTCTCTGTTTCTTATTTCTTCTTTTTTAAAACACCATTTTAACTGAAAGGGTTGAAAGCAATACCTTGTTTTGCTTTGGTCTTTGCTGTCAGATGTAAAGGCAAGATGGTCTAAGGCAGTAATTCCCCAACATAGTTAGCTGTCTTGCTATCACTATAAAGGGCAGTTGTACAATTCTGACAGCACCAGCTTTCAGCTCCAGCATGAGCTTTGTACAGGCTTGGGGATGTGAAGCTTTCCAGTTCAGGCATCCTGAACCAGTGTTCACACTAAGAGAGGTAATACTGGTCATGCTGTGTCCTCTGAGCAGGAGCCCTGGGCTCTTCCAGACTGGGGAACCCAAAAAGTACAGCATAAGGGTTACTTTCTACAGTGGCTGTAGAAGGCTGAGAATAATTTCATACTCTTCAATGGGACTGTACAGTGGCATTGAGCCCATTTTACGTTTGTCTGTTAGTAGTTTTCTGGGGCTTTAAAGAATAGAAACCATGCTACCTTAACAAATGGCAATATGTTTTGTTTTATTCATGGAAAAAGCTTGAAATAGGATAGAAAAATAAACCCCCTTAGGATTATACCCATGCAGTGGGGAACTATGACTGAGATTCTTTTATCTCTGTTCAGACGAGTAGCCAGCAGCAGCTCCTTAGCCCCACACTTTCTGACAGAGGTGGCTATCGACAAGACTCTGGAGATGCTGGGAAACCTCAGCGTAAATTTGGACAATGGCGCTTGCCATCAGGTAAGTGAAGAAGGTTTATCAGTAGAGTCCTTACATGCAAAATTGCTGCTGTACAATAGCAAGGCCATCAAGGCCATGAGAGGCTTCGTGGTTCACAGTTCTGCCCCCTGGCTGCTGCTTACACCCACATCAGGGCTTTCCTACCCTCATGGCTGTTACAACAAAGCAGCTTCTCCCCTTTTTCACAATTCTGAAAGTTTGGAAGATGGACTCAAGCACTGCCCTGTGCAGGTGGTTGCATTTTTTACTTTTTCATTTATTCAGGACCTTTGGATTGGGGACTGTACCGACCCGTATGTTTGGATAGCATCTTGTGCATTTAGAGTTCTCTTTTGTCATGTGAAGTATGGTGAAAATGAATTTTTTCCCAACAACAGTAGTAATTTCTGACTGCCTTGTCTTGTCTAAGCATGCCAGATGTATGATTTATAACTTAAACCATAATAACACATTTTTAGATCTTCAGACAGGAATTGGCCATGTGTACAATCAGTTTCCCATTTATTTTCTCAGAAACAGGTTACTCTAGTAACTACAGTCCACTAGAAGAAAAAAAGGCTAGGCTATGCCATAGAGGAGGGTGCTTATAGGAGGGTGGGAGAGGTGCATAGCTACAGTCTGATGCCTCTTATTAAGTCCGTATTTCAAGAGTCCGTGTCTCCCCCACCTCAAATAGTCTCTCTTAAAGTGTATGTTGACCTCTACAGCCTGCTACACCCATGACGAGCAACACATCAGCCTGCTTTCAGCTGTCATCCTGTTCTGAGTCAGAGTGCTGCCTTCAAAGGCTGCCAGTGTTCAGACCCCAGTCATACCTAAGTGGAAGAGATAGTCATGCTATTCTATTGACTACCATTGACCCTACTTTTGTGACCAGTGTACTTGTCCAAGAAACAGGATAGTTTAATAGAGAGCTTGCAATCCATGTTTTCCAAGTAAATATCACTGAGCATCAAAGATCAACATTTTGCTAGAACAGAGAGAAAGAGTGAAAGAGGAAGCTTGCTAAAGAGGAATCATACTGCTGTAGCCAACTGGACAGGTTTTTCAGGTGAGAATGAGGAGCTCAGGTTTTCCTTTCTTAACACCGACCTGGTCCATGTCTATCTTAAATGTTCCTCAGTGGATAGTCCTAAAAAGGAAGGTCATCTCCATGCATAGTACAGCGCCCAACAGATAAGTAGTCTGCCTCCAGTCCAACAAAGACATGTATTTAGCATCATGAATAGCATAATTAAGATCAACTGTGGGGTTTATATAATTAGACATGTTTTAGTACCATACCAGCACCTTGTACTGGCTTCAACCCCTAGGCCATAGTAAAGTATCATTTTCTAGGTGCAGCTGCCAACCCCAAAAGCACTTTTCCTCCCCTTTTCCTCACATTTACCACTTTGACCATTTTGCCAGCAGGTCAGCTCATGTAAGTACTGCCTAAAATATTTAGGCTGCAATTAGCTAGATAGGAAGACATCTCTTGGATCAGTTATTCCAGCAGAAGGAAATGAGGGACTGCTCCATTAAACTGCTCTACCAGCAGATTAGTGGGAGCAGTGTGAACAGTGAGAGATGGGAAAAAAACAAAGAAACAAAAAACAGCAACAAAAAAAACCCAAACAAAAAGCCACAACAACATTAGAAAAGACCCCTACTCTTTTTGCAGTAAATCAGTTTGAAGGTGCCCCCACTTCAGCTAGTTCTGTATACGTGAATTCCAAGCAAAAATGCTCAAGAAGCAGATCTACTCTAATACAGAACTTTCTGTTTGATTTCATAGCCCCCAAACCACTAAGCCATTCAGTGTCTTCAGTCAACCTCCGTTTTGGTGGACGTTCAACTATGAAATCTGTTGCATGCAAAATGAATCCTATGTCTGATGCTGCTTCTTGTGGATCAGAAGTCAAGAAATGGTGGACAAGACAATTAACTGTGGAGAGTGATGAGAGTGGAGAGGACCTTCTTGACATCTGAGAAACATTTAAGTCATACTACAACAACAACAACCACTTCAAGTACAGTCTTATTTTCTATGTTTAGAAGTAAAGACGCTGTGTGATGTACAATTTCTTTAAAATCAATGTCATAAATTTTTTCTATGCTTATCCTTCTGCCATATGAAGCATAGCACACATTTAGGTGTTAGAATTGACCTCTATAGGTACTAACTGTACTTTAAGAAACCTGTATACTATAGCAGTACTAACAAAGCCAGAAAGACTGTATTGCCTTTGGCAGACAGAGTATAGAAAGATTTCATGTGTTCTGTAGAATCATAGTGAAAATATATTTTGATATACACACCTCTGTGTTTTTCTTCAACCTATACTGTACTTTAAAGTGGCAACACTTTACAATACAGGGGTAATGTATTTCATCTTATGTTTTCACTCAGTTCTTATTAACTAACATTACTTTAGAAAGATTTTATTATTCACAAATGACCTGAAGAGGTCAGCACTGACTTCGTGTTCAAGGGAAGTATTTTTACAAAGTACAGATTCTGAATTACAATTCTAAGCTTTTTCAGGACCTTTTTTTAAAATATACAAGATACAGCATAACTCATTTTAAAATCAGAAGGTGAAGGATTGGCTTTTAAAATGTAAATATCTTTGAGGTGTGGTTAATTATGCAAAGAGCTTGATTTTCATAGAGAAAACAGGGAAAAAAACCCAAGAAAAAAATACATGAAAACTGTGCATTTAAGCATCCAGCAAAAGACCTCCAGTTGAAAAACATGGGTTTATGCTTCATTTTCAGAATATACTGGCTACATATAAGTGCGGTGTCATTATTCTCCTGTTAATTGGGTCCCATTTCCTTGTGTAGTTGTAAAATAATTTTCTTCTTTTCTGTGATAAAAATTAGCATGTTGGGGATTCTAATTACAGAACAGTATTGTATGTCTTTAAAAATACGTTCAGTTTTGCCTATATAGGTAGAAGCAAATTTTACTTACCTATGTTACTTCTCATGCTACAGCCCTGCAAAGCTAAGGCATGACATGTACTGAGGTTAAGTACCTTTGTCCCCTTTATCCTAATGCATCATATTTTGAGACGTTAGCCTTCATTTATTTTATGAACCACTAATAGTGCTACATTATCGCCAGTGAAAAAGCAGCTATCGCTTTCATAAAAGTTTTTCCAGTGAAAGGCCAATGCTATACAGATATGGAGGTAGAGAACAAAAGCCATGAAATACAACAGTGTTTGTTAGTTTCAGAATTTAAGGCTGTCAAAAAATGTGGGGTAAAAATGTGCCCTTCCCTCAGGGAAGAACTCAGAGTTTGCAGATTTTGTTCCTTGTCCCCCGACTGGGATTTTTAGCATAGCTGGGACCTTTCTGTTACCATTGTTTCCTATGGAAATGATAGGTTGCTCTAACATGGCCTGATGTGAGATCTTCTAAGAGGCTCACAGTTTATTTACATCACCAGTTCAAAAACATATCCTTTCAAAAGCAGACAAAAGCCAGTGTTTGGAAAATTTTTTCTTGCCAAGATATTAATGTAGAACAGTCAGAATACAACAGTGAAAACACACAGATGCCTTCATCAAAAATGCAAAATTAGTTTTGGCCATGAAATACAGTTTTCTTGGCATCTATCAATGTTTTGTTCCCAGTGTATGGTTGAACATTGTTTAGATTTTTTTCTGAAGTAGTCATACTGAACACATCTGTATTTTCTGGGCATTTAATGTGGTTTGGGGTATATTTAAGTTTAAATCTCGTCAAATGTAACTATAGTAACAGAATGTGTGCATTCTCTTGTTTACTAGATTATGAACCATCAACAAAACCTCGTATGCAAATCCATTATTTTGTGTTCTGTTTTGTGCTTGTTTAAGTTAAGCTTTTGTATATACGATAAAAAGATAAATATTGGATTTATAAAAGATACTATCTTTGAAAGTTCAATAATATATTGAACTGCAGATCACTCTTGCTGCAAACCTTCTTTTTAAAAAATCTGGCAAACATTTTTTCCTTGCCTTACAGTACACTGTCAATAAAAGTGAGTTGCTTTAAACAATATCCCTCCCTACAGTTTTCATTCTAACTGCATTCGCTATACCTGGCTTGTCTGTGATAATGCTGCATAGTAACTAGCTCTGTGGCTTATTTAGATTATTTAGAGCTGCTTTCAAATTCTTGTAATTGGAGGGCCTCTTTTTTTTAACTCCAGCAACTGACCTCATCAGTAGTGCCACAAAGAGTCTCAGTCAAAAGATGGGACTAAATAAGTCTGTTCATTATTTGTTTTTATTTAACCCACTTTTTCTTTGTTTGCTGTGGAATTTGGACATGTGTGTGTGTTTGTGTGTGTGTGTGTGTGTGTCCCGTTTTACTTTTGCAGATATAGAAATGGAATGGAGTTATAAAGATATGAAAGTAATATATACTAGAGCACCCAGGTGACTAGGTTAAGGTAAAAACTTCCTTAGTGAGATACCCCCAACATAACTGAAGAAGATGATAACCTCCTCCTTTGTGGCAGAGCAACCAATGCACATTTAAACATGAAGGTGAAGAAGCAGAAAAGAGAGTTGAAGAATGCCTGGAGTTCAAACAGCTTGCACAAACAATAGAGAGACACAAAGTGGAAATAGCGCAACAGGAAATCAGAGTCAGTGCAGACAGCCTCAGAGAAAAGTTCAAACAAGAATAGATCCTAAGCAAAGGTAAACAAAAAATTGTCAGGGGAATATTACTACCTACGAAGTTATCCTATACAAGTGAAAACAGGAAGGTGTTTAAACTTCTTTTCAGCCACTAAGAGAGCTCTGTTCCTTAGGAAGCAAGTTGTAAAAGTCTTCACAGCTTGGGTGGGTAAAAAAGTGAGTGCATATTGTCAGTGCTCAAATAAAAAGCACCTTGTGGGAAATCTGAGAACATGCAGCAAAGATGTATCTCAATATCATTCCAAAGTCAGGTCAGATTTCAGACAATCATTATTGTAATGAAGAAACTAATAACCTGAAACCATTTGCTACTGGAAGACATCCAAGTGAATTAAGAACTGAAAACATAAAGTCTGCTTTTGTCAGGCAAGCTGAAACTACCATCTTTGTTTTAACTAATGTGGAACAATCAGGCTTAAACATCTTCAAAATAACATTACGTTCAGTGTTGTCTGCATTTGAGGACTAGTATCACAGCTTCTGAAAAGCCAAAGGAGACTTAGATACCAAAAGCAAGCAAATGACTTTGTGTGAATAATCTGTTTTGTTCTCTTCTTTCACAACATGCCCACAGCTCTTGTTTTTGTGCAGATTAGGGTGTCCATGAATAAGTGAAGTAGAAGAGTTCACACTGTTGTACATTTGGAGCAGCAACAAGCACCATCTCATCCAAGAATGCCCACTCCTTCTCCTGCAATATTTTCACAAGTGAAAACAAACACTGGCCTGAGTAGTCAGACAAAATTTCTAATAGGATTATCTCAATCTCCCCGAAACTAAGTTTTGGAGGCTAAATTCATTCCTTCTATTGAAGGCAGTTTAGTCATACCACAGATGAACTTGCCACAATGCATAGGCTGATGCTGGGAAGTTGGCTGCCCTGGTTTGTTCAAATACTCTGCAACACAAAGGGAGCTTCACTAGAATTCAATTAACCTTCCTCTTCATCCCAAGGGCACTGGTGTCGGACCCCATTAGCTGTTGTTGCCCGTTGTTCTCAATGAAGAACCTCTAAGCACCAAGTTATTAACCCATCAGTGAGCTAAGTGTATGGCAGTGGCATTTTATCCCCCTTCCACAGGTTCCTGTCTCAGATGCTTATTCCAATACCCTTACTGGTTTCCTGCTGTTATCTGACTTGCATATCTGCCCTGGGGAATTTGGGTGAATTACCTGAGCCCCTATAAAAGTGTCTTTCAGACAAGGGTAGCTTACTGGAAAGGCAAAAAATGTCTTAAGTACAGGTAGAAAAGAGAAAAAAAACCACACCACTATCCATCAGCCTGAAGAGATGTTGACATTAGACTTTTCTTCTTTCTGAATTCAAGCAGCAGCCACCAGTGGTACAAGCTTCCATTGTCTCAGTGGGCATTTGTTTCAGGAAAACTTTTACCTAGATTGGAAACAAACTAGTTTACACCAGGCAAACATCAGTGTGTCCTAGAGACTTGGGCAGCCAGGTTCTAGCGGGGTCCTCCACATGTTGGAAGTCAACATAGTGGAATTGCTGTTTGTAAGTACGTCTTCCTCCGAAGATAAAAGAAGAAAGTTGGTCCTTGAGTTCATTGGCAGAGAAGCCAGATGTCACATCCCCTCTCATGCCCTGTTTTCTGGTTTTCTTTTAGGTTTTGCTCTCCAATTTCATGTAGGGTGGTCAGTGTCTAAGCATATTCTCCATTCTCAGTATGTCCTCCCAAGAAATGGAGAATTCAACACAGTTATGATTTCACTATAATGCACCTGATGCTAGTTTATAAGGGCAATGAGTCTTGCATTTTGGGCCCAGCACCTATTCCACCAAACTACATGTTTTACAGATTAGATATTTTCACCTCTCAGATTGTCTAAATTCGTACTGCCTGTGGAGTCTGTTCACTGCAAATTTAAAAAGAAGGGGGAAAAAGTGAAAAAGAAAAAGAAACAGGAAAAAAAGGAAAAAAAATTTAAAACAAATAAAAAAATAAAAAAGGAGAAAAAATATATAAGTGGTTACCTGGGTGTTGTTGCGTTTTAGTTTCTTTTTTGGCTTTTTCATTTCAGCAGCTCCTTAAAAATTAAAAAAAAAATCTCCTTTTCTTCATAAAGCCAAGCTTCTCAGTTGCTCTAACCAATCTAAGAAAACAAAAAAGTTTTACTTTTTTCTTAATGTGTCCATTTCTCAAATGCGCCTCAGTTTTGAAAGGAAGAGTTTCACATCTTGACTCTTCTTTTTAGTTGTGTCATCAAAACCTATTTGCTGTATTTGACTAAAAATTGTCAATACTTTGGTTACAAAAAACTGATTTTCCCTATAAATTTTTATCATGCACAAAAATTCACTCAGATTAATTTTTTTTCTTTTAAGTCCACCAGGAAAAAGTTCATCTGTCTGAAAAATTGGACATGACTCAGAAATGTGAGCTTCCATCCCAGAAAGCCAACCATATCCTGGGCTGCATTGGAAGCAGTGTTAGCAAGAAATTCTTTACTGTGAGTATGGTGAGATACTGGAGCAGATTGCCCAGAGAAGTTGTGGATGCCCCATCCCTGGAAGTGTTCAAGGCTATGGTGGATGAAGCTTTCAGCAATTTAGTCTAGTGGAAAATGTCTCTTTCTATGACAGGGGGCTTGAACTAGATGACCTTTGAAGACTCCTCCAAGCCAAAGCATTCCATGTTTCCTGAGCTGGCATAAGAACAATGTCATACAGAAAAATGACAACCAGGAGAAAGAGGAACACTGCCTTTGTTATCACTATGTTGAAAACTGCACAACAATGAACATTTTACTCTATTTGCTGAAAGTGATTAAGAGAAAATGTTGGTTTGCTGACCACAGGGGTCTTCTTCCTAAGCATTTCAAGTACTTCAAAAACTACACATCACCAAGGAAAAAAAAAAATCACTTTTCCCAGTTCCTCCTCAGCTGCCTGCCAAGTCCTCCAGTGCAACCATCACTTGGTGAGTTTTGCAGTGCCTGCTCACCTTGTCCACCCAGCTGTTGGAGACAATTACTTCCTTTTTAAGGCTGGTAGATGCAACTAGGTGCCTGTGCCTCTGTCCTCCATGACAAAACTTGACTTTTCCACTGCACTCACAGTGGAGGGGAGTTAAAGTTCTAAAGAGTCCAGCAGAGGCTGAGCCTATGCAGGTCCCCTCAGGCTGCTCTGCCAGGAGAGGGACACCTCTGTCACCATAGTGCTTGGGCAGCAAAGAGCAGCCAACAAGCACAGAAAGGCTTGCCTAAGCTTTTCTGCCAAAACTTTCAGGTCAGTGATGTTAGGTGTGAAGTTTATACACCCCTGTGCTGCGGATGTTCCCGAGGGTATGATGCACTGAATTGATTTAGCTGCTGTGATTAAGAAGGTATCGAATTCAGCTGTTCATAGCCAGCGCAGCTCTTCTACCAGGAAGTACAATGTCCTGAACTTGACCAGTTTAACTCTTCACCCAATTGCTCCATAAAATACTCCAGATTTTAAAATCCTCATATAAAACCTTCATTTTAATTGGATCAGCAAAAGCAAGAATAGTTATCTGACATTTGCCTACAGATATATTTCAACTTCATATGTATTCATCAATTCAGCGTGTTTCTTCAAGAGGTTATCTATGTGAGGAAGTTGCACCAGCTTAAATTTAACCTGTTATTGCACATTGATTTCTCTAAATCAGTTTGAATACCTGTAGAAATGCTTATTTCAGTTTAAAGATTTTTCCTATTGATCAGTGTTTACACCCAAATAACCCAAATAAAATGCTTTTATTCTAATGGCAAGAGTGCTCCCACAGGTCTGCATGTCAGCCATTTTAATACCCGCACCTTTAATTATATGGTTTTACACCCTTTGCTTAGAGGAGGCCCTTCTTAGCATCTCTAGAAGTGGCTGAGATGCTAACTAAAAGTGGTCTCAGGACCAGTTTACACCTTGCTCCCTGAGCATCCTTGGAACCCGGTGCCAGGGCAGCCCTGGTTCTGCCATGTACCATTCCAACCACTTTGCCCAAAGATATTGTTGAGCAGTTTGGGGTAATTTACACCAGGAACCACCCCCCAGGATTCATTTCGGATGAGACTGTACTGGGTAGGGTTCCCTCCACCTTGTGCAGCCCTTGAATATAGTGTGAGCAGCTCTGTAGCCCCCAGTATTCCTACAAGCCCCCCTGACACACCACAGAGCATATGGGACATTTTCTCAGTTTCATGCTGTGGCTGGTGCAGTAAATTCCTTGCCTTATTCCAGGTGATTGAGTTGAACAATGAACAGAAAGAATATGTCAATTATATACTAGTCCCACAAAGACACCAAATTGGGCCCAGGGTATGGGCTGTAGAAGTGATGGGGCTTCTGCAGAGGGTCTCACACCATGCAGTGTGGATGCACAGCTACTCCACATGCACTCAAGAACCAGGGACAGCAGTCTCTGTCTTCACTTTTAGACACAAACAGTCATCTTGGGATCAGATGGCTTTCACCAAAGCCTTTCTTTTTCAAGTAAATCAGTGCTTTTCATTAGGAAAAGGGTTTGGTACAGTCTGTAAGATCAGTTTTCTGAGCCAATCTAACTACAGAGTTTTAGTCTATTAAAGTCATCCACAGTTGTAATCAAACACAGTATTCCCCCTTAGCTGGATAGTCAGAAATGCCAAAGACAGACCATTTCAGCAATTTTCAATAGCTGAGCCTTCTATTAAGGTTTTGCAGAACTATGACAAATGTAAACTCTTTTTTAACACTAGAGGGCTGGCATTACTTTACATTGGCCTCTGCGCACACACACACACATAAGTAGCTTGAACCTCTCTGTGCTAGTGATTTAATGTTGGTTTAATTATTTTGGTTTGTAGAGTGTTTAGATATGCAGTGACAAGATATTTCTACCATCATTATATAAAAAGGGACCTTTCATTAACTTTATAGTACTTCTAGAAAAACTGCTTTGTTTTGTTTGTGGAAGCATGACTTTTTGGGAAACTAATAACATCTGAATTCCCACTTAGGTATGATGTGCACAGAAGTTGTAATAGAAAATTGAATGAGCAACAACATTTCATTTTCTGTATCTCCAATGATTGTGGTATTTGCATGTCAGCTGAAATGAAGCTTATATTTGCATTTCAACTCCCAGGAAAATTCAGGAGTGAGACCATTTTCAAAATCCAGATACTAAAGTTGAACAATTAGCAAAGGACACCAGAAACCTTATGCCACAAAATAAATGCATATTTCATTTCTTGGAAAGAGAAATTATGCTCAATAATTAGAACTGTGACACCTGCTTTTTACAATGCCTGCTTTTCATTTCTGGATTTTCTGGCCCAACTATATGCATCTACATATGCTCACTTACAAGCTATGATTAGATGAGAAATGCTTTTACAGATTATGTTTGTTGATGGATAGTTAATAATTTTGAGAAATATTTGAAAATGCAGCTTGCTTTCTGTGTTCTAGCACAAAAAGCAGGGAGTGCTTGGGGTCATTTTTTTCATAAAAATTTTTACAATAAGAGGGAAACGGGAGAAAAAGGCACAGGATGATGTACAACATCCCCTAAAAGTAGCATGAAGTTTCCCTTTGGCTGCAGTGAACCCATTGTGTACCTTCTTAGTGGACACTTTAGACTAATGTAGTTGATTTCCATTTCAGATGCCCACATGTGTGCAGTACCCAGCTGTTTGCAATGACTTGTCCAGCTGTGGTTCACCCACATTCAGTTACATGTCCAAATCTTCACTTCACATTAGTGTTGCACTATTCATTTTGGGCTTCCTCCTCAAGTGTTCATCTAACACAAACCGCAAGACTTTATGCCATATCAAAATATTTGCTGGGTAAACTGTCTCACCAGGGCATTCCTCAACTTGAACTGCATATGAATTTCATTTAAAAATTTCAGTGCCCATCTGCATCATCTGCATCTGAAAACTGCTACAAGTGCACTGCGAAGTGGTGTCTAGGAATCGGCCCACAACCTGTGAGCATTGCTACCTTGCAGTGAGGGCTGGTTTGCTGTTGTGGTTGTCTGTAGCATTTGGCATTATGGTTAAACACTGCTTGCATTGCTTAGCTTCTGTGTGCTGAGAGAAGCAGCAAGAGAGAGATGTTTTTCTCTCATGTGTATAGTGGGATACCTACCAGCAGGAAATATACTCTGGAACCCAAATTAGTGTAAAAACCTTCCATTGTTTCTTTCCATTTTCAGCGTTTATCTGGGAGGGAGGAGCTGAGGGTTAGCCCATGTGGAGGAATTGCTGGAAACTTCTGTGATCACCCTGTTGATTAATACAAGCAGGCTGTGGCAAAGAGTCGTGCAGTGGTTAGAAGACTGAGGCAGCAAAGGCACAGAAGAAAGATGAAGGAAAGATCATAGAATGATAGAATGGTTTGGGTTGAAAGGAGCCTTAAAGATGATCCAGTTCCAACCCATGGCCATGGGCTGTGACACCTTGTGCTAGACCATGTTACTCAGAGCTCCATCTAACCTGGCCTTGAACACTTCAGGGACGAGGCATCCACAACATCTCTGGGCAACCTGTTCAAGCTCACTTCCCTCAGCCCACAAAGATGAGGCTGAGGAGGATCTGGGTGTTTTTTTCCCTGAGTATGTCTCCTTATGAAAGCCCTGCAATGGCTGCAAGTCCTGCTAAAGCTGTGCAATGGCCGGCAGCAAAGGCAGAATGTAAGGTGCATAAAATAATTTTTCAGGAAATCTTTACAGAGCCTCCCTGCAGACATTAGTTTGATTTTCATCTTTAGAAGAGAGCAGGCAAGGCCTTGTTGGAGTCTGCTGTTCCACCGTCACCACTGCCTGGTTGTTAGCTAGTGTGGGGCTGGTCCTTAAGGAGCCAGGGGTGTCATGGTAGTGGTGGGTGCAGCCATGAACAGGGTATCCAACTTCAAGGGTCATTATGTTAGCCAGTGGGCTTTAGGGTTTATTTGCAAAGGACATGGGACCATACTGGGACTACTGTCACACATGGTAGTAAGGATGAGCTCACCACATCAGCAGTGCAAGACTGGGTAATCAGAGGCAACTGTTGTCTCAGATGTGACTCCAGTGACTTCTGTTTTAAATTATAGGAATAGCTCAGGAAGACAGGTCTTGCCACTGTTTATCATGGTTCTGTTCCCAAAGCTGAGGTATGGAATTAAGAGGGAAACATATGTTCTCCAGGCAGGAGAAAAGCAACTTGCAAAGCTGTATGATCTCTGTACCAAGTCAGAACTTTAATTGGTACAAAAATTATCTTTACTAACACCTGCAAGTGAGTACATAGTACCCTGCAAAATTAATAGTCAGAGGTAGAATGAATCCCTTAAAGCACAAATAAAAACCGTTTCCTCTTGTAGATGATGGTGTATCAGGTATCTCAGGCTGCTTCAAAGCCAAGGGCATTAGTGAAACCTAGAACCAGAACCATGACACCCTGCTTTATTCCAGGTGTGAACCTCTTCAGTAAAAGTGCTCTCTTTCAAACAAAGGAATCTGGCTGAACCTGTATGAGTTTGTCAGCACAGAAGTTAGTCAGGTGAGAAGGAGCAATATACAAGCACAGCTGCAAAAAGGTCTGGGTTATGTTGAGATAGTGGAAAAGAGAGTGATGTTGATCTCCGTGGAGGCTTTTCTGTTACAGAGCAATGGGTGAAAGAGATGTTCAAAGCTTAAGCAGCAATTCTCTATCATGACAGCCTTCTAATTGAAGGTGCTTGCTGCTATCTTTTATTGGGCTCATCATACATGTTTCCTCCATTGCTTTTCACAAAGGGGTTGAACAGTACCTTCCAAATGCTTCACTTTTCACCAATCTGCCTTTTTACAAGTGTTCATGGATGACGTTGAGCACATGCCAGCAGGCAGATCATGTTTCTGAATTTTTCTTCAGGTACTGGATAACCTTCAGGAATGCTCGCTTCTGTGGCAAAACAGCATCCAGCAGAGAGGAGCTCACCTGGGGTGGCTGAGATGTCTCTTACATCACCCATCCCTTCACCAAAGAGATCCCTATTTGCAGTTCGAAAAATACAAGTTTCCCCTTCCAGTTGACACAGCCAGTTGCTCAAAGCCTGAGATTTGAGGGACCAGCAGGGTCTCAACAGCTGTGTCTGCCTTGAAGCAAACAAGTTGTTTTGTTCTTGAACTTGAATCAAATAGACATTCCTAAAAATGCAGTGTGTAAGGGCTGAGCCCATCAGCAAGTATATGCATGTGGGTTTTTCCATTGTAATATAGCATCCTAAGACCTCTAGTTCTCTGATGCTTAAGGTTTGGTTTGCTGATTGACTCCTACATGGGCCCTTGTTTCTGTTGTATCCCCAGTCCTGCTATGGTCAAGTTCACAAATTGTTCACCATACAAAGTAGAATTACAGAGCTGCATTTTCCCAGGTGGAAAAACACCTCCCATCTCAGTAATAGGCAGCCTTTGGGAAGCCCTTATGAAGAACGTGCGAGGAAGCTGAGCCCAGCAGTGCTTTCTAAGGGTGTGACCACAGGCCATTTAGGTCAAGAATAGCTTGTCCATGGCTCCAGAAGAAAAAGATTTATACAGTTTTATTATTCATGGTTTTTTGTTGTGGTGGGAGGGGGTTATTATTATTGTTGTTGTTGTTGTTGTTGTTATTTTTTCCCTGCCTTTTGGGGCCCTTTTGCCTCCTGGGGACCTGGGCAAGTGCACAATCCAAGGACACTGAGCCAGAAGTCTGATCCCTTTTGCGTCATAGCTACCCCTCACCCCATGTGGATACATGATGCTAGAGTGGTTACATAGACCCATAACATCCTCAAACACACGGCAAGGCTCTCATGTGGAAATATAGGGAGGGAAGAAAACCATGGAATTATCAAAGTTAGATTTATCTGATGTATTCTAGAAAGTAAGGTCTTAGACTTAAGTGAGGAATCATGGATTCATAGAATGGTTTGGGTTGGAAGGCACGTGAGCAGGGACACCTTTCACTTGACCAGGTTGCTCAAAGCCCCGTCAAACTGGACTTGAACACTTCCAGGGATAGGGCATCCACAGCTTCTCTGGGCAGCCTGTTCCAGTGCCACATCATCCTCACAGTAAAGAATTCCTTTCAAATATCTAATCTAAACCCACTGTCTTTCAGTTTAAGGCAATCATGTTTATTCAGTCACTTAACACATTCATAAAGAAGGATGTTCAACTCCTGGAAAACTGTATCAGTAAACCATAGAGAACTGTATTTAAGTTTTATCTCTTTTTTCCTGAAACATGCAAAGTTACAGCTTTCCAGCAATAAAAGTTTTCAGGAAGGCTCCTGGAAAGGCTTGTGTTTCATATTTCTTCCTTTTTTTTCTTTTTTGTTTCTTTAATTGTCATTTTGCCCCAAGGAACAACATTGCCTAGCAGAGCACCTGTGCCAGGGTGGCTTTGAGGGTGGCCCGGGACTCAGCACACACAGTCACCTGCCACCTGGGGGGCAAATGAGTGGCAGGTCCTTCTTTTGCAGGACTGTGCCAGGCAGGAGGTCTGCCCGAGGGACTGCACCTTGGAGCCCTTTTCAGGAGCCGTCTGGACTGTGCCCAGCTCCAGCTGGCGCAGAATTACTCAGGACCTAATTACAACAACCTGGTGACAGCCCAGTGAGAGGAGTTCCTCATTAAACATGACGGTCTGGATGCTGGCACGGGAAACTCTTAAATGGTTATTGCTGGAAACGGGGAGTGCATACCAGGGGAAAGATCACTCTATAAATGAGCTATTTCTTACATTCTTTCTCCAAGCATCTGTTATTGCTCTCTGACAAAGACAGGATATTGGATCTTTAGATTGGCTCAGTGCAGCCAGTCTTCTGGTTTTATGGTTAGGTCTGTAACAGCAGCTACAAGAAAAACTTTAAAATACTTGAGTGGAAAAAAAATCCTTTAATAGCATTTGTGCCTTTTTCTCTTCTGAAGTATTAAGCAATACAAGGCAGATGCATCAGTATTGATCAGAACTGTCCCACTAGTAGTATTTGCTTTCTAGTATAATAATATTTCATAGGATTAAACTTAATATATATTGAAATATTTCATAAACTAGAAGGCAAGCCTTTGCTGATACAGTTGTGCTATGGTGAACAATGGCTCTTACACTGTGTGGCACATAGTGGAAAGCCTTTTTTACCATTTTACTCTGATGAGATAGCATAAGGAATGGGTCTAGCCAGCAGAAATCTATCTGATCTAAAAATAAAATAAAGGCCTAAAAAAACTGCTCAGCACCCATAGACCTTTGACAAGAGCTTCTCAGGGACTGAATGTGTGGCCTCCTGATTTCAGAAATGTGCTTTCCCATCCCTTTCTTCCACTTGCTTTGCTAGTTTTGGAAGGCAATTGCCATTAAGCCAGTTCAGTGATTTGGGGCGCCAATAGCTCATCTTTTGCCAAACAGAGAATTAACAAGTTTCTACTTGTGTTTGGTTGTGCTATGAAGGTCTCAAATATTTCTTGTCCCTTAGATAAAACATCTCCATCCTAGCTACCACCAACACAAATGGATCCTTGTTTATCCTTCCCAAACACCTTTATATCTGATGTGCCTTATGACTTATCCAAGCACACGCAGTTGGTTCCCTCCAAGTTGAATTCTTCTCTAGCTTTAACGTGCTCTCCTGAGGCACCTTTTCATTGATTGCATCCTCTTGGGTATGATGTCTCCCTGAAGCAGCAAACCATGTGATCTCAGGGAAAATATGCCTGTGGCTTCTCTGGCAGGGGCAGTAAGCCTTTGCGACTTTGACCTGTAATTAGCATTTCATTCCTAGTATCACAAATAATTAAAATTGACCTGAAATTACTCCAGCAGTTTTTTAATTGCTACTCTTCTGTGAATCTCTATTAGTAGCAATAGACAAAACAACAGTGCAACATAGAAGCAGATTTTAATTTCTTTTTTATTATTTTACAGTGCTGATTCCTGCTGATGTGGAGTGCTGCAGGACATGTAAGCATAAATGCAATATGAGCCTCCAAATATGAAAGCCTTGACCACCTGTTCTTTTGCTAAGTAATGAAAAAATCCAGTTAAAACAAACTGGATTAAAGTAGTTTTGCTTTAAAATTAATCTGAGTTTGTGAAGTCAAGCTTTTCAGGCTCAAAATAATGATTATTTTAGCATCTCTTTTTTTTCAGAGAAAGCTCTTCTTGCCAGGAATTGTCTTTTTTTCTATATTTATGTGGGAGCCACACAGAAGCAATGCTTTCTGTTTGACAGTTCCTGCTAGGCTCAGGTCTCCTTGATGCTCTAAAATGCACAGGAAGAGGAAAGCTCAAAGGACTTTAAGGCTTAGAATCTTTAAGGTAATATGGAAAAAAGCCTGGGACCACACCACTGTGGATATGGAGAGCCTTGACACCAGCAAGAATGGAGAGTTTTTGAAAATGCTATTGCAAGGATGTGTCCAGCCCATGGCATACAGCCGTCAGGCACCCAGACATTGCAGAAAACACTCGGTAAAGCCACTTGCACAAGGCAGTGCTGCAGACCTCACATGCCTATAACCAAGATCCCCAGCAACACCCACATTCTGCTCAGGTGTGCCAGGCACTAAGGCTTCTGCTGCTAGCTATCAGCAGCCCACAGCCTGATGCCTCTCCAGAAACTGGGTTTTATGATGCTACCTGCTTAGGAGAACTTACTTGTTTTTACCAAAACCTTGACCAGAAGCGCTCTTGCCGCACCAAAAATGTTAGGTGGTGCTCCCAGCCCTGCAAGTGCCTTGCTCCTGTTCACTTCAATAGAAGGCTCACTGTACCTACTTTCAACTGGAAGTTTATTTCCCAAAACTGTCTTCCTTTGAAGCACTGAAAGACATGTCAGCACTCACTTCTGAGCTATGGAAAGTGGGTGTAGAGAGCTATGGGTTACAGAAATTTAGTTACAGAAATCTGGAGGTATCTGACTGTGGCTGTATAGTGGCTGAGGATTGTCTCTCTGTAGACTGCAGTTTATGGGACAACACATGACACAGTTCAATTGGATGAGGGTCTCTACTTATCATATGATGCCACTGTCGAATGAGAGATTTACCCAACTTACGTTGCCCAAGCTGATAAATAACCCACACACATAAATCCATTTCCATGGTTTGGTTCATTCTTTTTGATCTGGTTTCACATCCACACACAACTATTTTCATCTATATTTTAAAAGCAGAACTTGGATTATAAAGGTTATTAATTTCCAGAACCTCCTTTTCCAGGGCAGACTTATAAGGTCCCTGACTACGAACAGCATCTTGCTGCTTGTTCTCATTATGCTGACATGTAAGTTTATTCAAAGACCCCTGAAGAACTGGAGGTTTGTTGCACTCATAAATTTCCCAGGGTGTCTGCCAGAGGCATAACATGTTCCCAACTATCTGAAAGTCATCAGTGGACTCTGAGAAGGCAATATTTAAAACCAAAGCTCACAGTGAATATTTGCACTTTATATAAAAACAGTTAAAAAATATAAATACTCAAATTAATTTCTTGATGTGGTTTGGAAAGCTGATGATATGAAAACTACGGAAACAATTTTCCCCTCCTCAAATACAGCAAGGTGACTCACTAGCCATAGGTAAGAAAACTATTGAAGAGTGTGCGCTTCTTAGGCAAACACAGTCAAAACTGAATGCTATAAGCAAAAGCCCAGGACACTTAAAAACTGGAAGTGAATCTAGTATGGATAAAACATGTCTGTAAAGGCACCTCCAGGCTTATGTCAGTTTGGAAGGAGCAGCAGAAGCTTGAGAACTTCTCTAGGAATGGCAATAAGAAATCGTGGCTTTACTTTGGCACTTTACACTAAATTTTGGAGATACCTAGGCAAGGTATCCTTAGCCTGGGGCAATCAAATGGGAGCTTGTTGTTGCTATTAGCAGCTATTAGCACCAAACATTGCTTGTGCCAGGGAAGCCTTCGATTATTTGATTTAGCCACACAGTATGAAATTAAAGAAAATATCACAATGGAAGTTGGAAATCTTACTCTGGCCATGCCTGAAAAAGATATTGTTTCCTCAACTGAGAACTGATGAGCATAGTGAGAAGAGAAAGTTAGTGACCTGACTTGATGGGAGTTTTGTTGATCATGTCGAGATTCTGGAAGTTGAAACTTTTCAAGTGCCCCTGGTCAGAAGGAGGGGACACATCAATGAGGTGCAGGTTTTGTTCTGATGTAGAGGCTGATTGGTAGCAGAGTTGCCAAATTCTACTGCCTCCCAACAGCTCTGCAAATGAGCACAACCAGTTCACAGATACAAAGCCATAAATCACTTCTTCACTTCTCGCAGGAGCTGTCAAAGAGGTTCTCCTGGGACAACACATTGACACTGGCAAAGTGTTCCATGCTGATTTAAGCATTCTTGCATGCAAGGTGAAGCAATAATCTGTTTTTCCTTTTGTTTAATAAAATCTAAGTTAGAGTAGCTAAATCTCCAGATGAAGGTTCAACTTTCTTCTGGAGAGTTTCTTCCTTCCCTTGGAAGCCATCTAGCATCAGGTGTGGCAGTTAGGATAACGGCCAAAGAAAATTTGGCTTCCACTCTCAAGTGAAGCTAACTGTGTCCCACTGCATGTAAAATCCCTTATAATAATGCATTTATTGGTTTTCATCCAGAAATCTTTCCTACTGTTGCTAGCATTCCCCCCCAGCTGAGAGTCTGGCTTCCATGTAGCTCTCACAACAAGCTGTTCCTCCAGCCTTGAAGAATTCCTTGAAAAATGGATTTAGGATGCACACAAGTCTGCCTGGCTGTTGGAGCTTCCTACCAGGCCTCCAGTGCTGCAGCCTGTGAAATAACTGTTATTCAGACTAATGAACATTGCTTGTGCAAGCACTGGTGGGTAGAAAGTGGCCATGAATAAATTTAGGATGGAAATCAGACAAATATTTCTAAGCCTCAGAAAAGGACGGTTATGGAAAAGACTTTTGTTGTTTCAGTGGTAGCTAAATCCTGAAATACTTCAATTAAAAATAGAAAGTTCAAGCAGTTTATGATCTGCCTGCAAAACGGGGGACCAAACCAGGCTTTTCACCCACTGTGTTGCCGAGGCCAGGTTTCGACACAAGCACATCAGCACCACTACATTGCTCAGCGGGGGCTACAAAGCACACGGCAAATAATGCATATGTAAAACCTCGTTTAGGCAGGGTGTGGGGACGCAGACATGACAACCACAACGTGATGTTATTAACAAAGAACATGGGTTAAGTTAGGCAGCAGAGATGGCTCTCTGGAAATGCCAGGGCCCCTGGGGGCTCCCCCTGTGTTTCAGCAGGTTGGGGGAAGCAGCAGGGCTACCCATGAGGCTGAGGCTCCCACACTTTGCACTGCAGGATACCCACTGCCAAGGGGACTGTGAGACGGCATGGGATTAAAACATCCTAGGTTTTGTTATAGAAGGATCTTCAGAAAATTCTGAACATTCATTGAAGTTTTTCAACATCTAGTGCTGTGTTTTACCTGTTGCATTTGTCTTGAATATATGCTTCAGTGGTTTCTTGCTACTTACATGTCAATAATAAGTATATAGGACTCTTTTATCTAGATTGGGTTTAAACAGCACGGTATGGTATTTCCCTGTGGCACAACAGTTGAAAAGGTGGTTCCTACCTAAAAGATTTTACAAGTGATGGATAAATCGGACAGAGAAGTACAAGAGACCAGCAAACTGAAATGATGCTGCCAGTCATAACATTAGGCAGAGGTCTCTGCTCAGCTGCAGCCGGACTACTGTCAAGTTTTGCTATTGGCATCACAATAGAGGAGGGTTTTGAGCAGGGATTAACCACCAGAGCATCTTTGTTCTGCATCCTTTTGTGCTTTTGTGTTTCTCTGCTGGCTCAAAAGCAGCAGCTAAGTAGCCCTCATTATTGTCAGAGTTTTTCTTGCTGTTACTGATAATCTGCAGCAGCACAATGAGAGCCTTGGAGAGTACAGCTCCAAGGAAATAAAACTAAGAAAATCAATGTTTGCTAACAGAGAAAAGAAAATCATCTGCACTGAAAGAAACTGACTGATGGAATGGGGTCTGTCAGTTCCTGCCTCAGCTTCTGTAGGCAATCACCTATGTTTAAAAAGAGACAGAAGGAAGAGAAAGATAAGAGAATGGTCAAATACTGTTCCATGAATTAGGGTAAATACTCCACCCATTCCGAGATGTTTCAGCTTTGTCTGCAGAGTCTATTAAGTCAAAGCAGTTTGTGGGATGTATTTTCATTTTATACCCAAATAGCTGTATGTTACCTTTTGTATTCCTCTCGTGTGCAGTGGGCATGAGCTAAAC
This sequence comes from Manacus vitellinus, assembly GCF_001715985.3. NCBI lineage: Eukaryota > Metazoa > Chordata > Aves > Passeriformes > Pipridae > Manacus > Manacus vitellinus. The sequence goes on along the minus strand of NW_021940208.1, from coordinate 48,614,411 downwards.
TGTATCTAAAGCATCACTGAGGGGAAGAGGCAAAATACTGTTCCTAATTTGTGGCAATGGAGAGAACCATCCTTTCTTTTTTTTTTTTTTTTTTATTAGCAATGCATGGAGTTCATGTGAATGGGCTACTCAGAACGGGATGACTAGTTCTTATTCAGAAGTGTGCACTACATGGGATTATTGATTTCTTCTCTTCTTGGAGATAAAAACCAGAATAAGCAGGAAATAGTTTTCACACTTGACCTCATGCATGTTCAGCCCTGAATTGCTTCCTAGCAGGTTCTCATGCATCTGTTTTTAACCTTTAGATACCACTGTCTTAACACACTCAGCAAGGGCACTCCACACACAGTTATCTCCTCCCAACCATCAGCTAATTGGGCTTTCTGAAATGCACCTCGTTCAGCCTCAAATTATTAAATCAATTGTGTTTTTTTAAGAAATCATTAATCATTTTATTTCTGCTTGTCTGCTTGATTTTTTTCAGATTTTCTAAACCCCCATCCATGTTATACTAAGCAGTAGTTTTGAATTATGCCTATTTTTTCATAATCTATTATTAAAATAGGAGTAATGATGGTGCTGACAGATCTGGAAAAGGAGGAAAGTGATTAATTAGTGCATACATCAATAATCACTTGGTTCTCTCTAACTGTGATGCAGCAGCAAAGGATTTAGCAACTCTAGAAATAAAAACCTGTTGAATAACAGTCCCTTTTTATTGAGAAGAACACTTATATTACAAATTTATTTTAAAACATACAGTGCTCCTACTTACTCTTCAATTTCAAAGTCAGTTATTTTATATAAAAGCAATTTTCCCTCACATAGTTGATATACAACTCTGTTTCATACAGTGTAAGAAAGGATACAGAATTACTCTTGTAAATGGAGAGTTTGTTTCAAATACCTCTTTCTGCTTTGTTTTGGGTGGGGGTCAGGAATGTCCCATCATTATTTGTTCACAGTATCAAACGGACACAGGTGACATACACAATCTCTCAGGACGTCAAACAATATATTTCTTGAATTATATGCAAATGTGGGTTCAACCTTGAATGTGCACATGTATATATTTAATCACCCACTGTTGCCCGCCTTCGTGTTTGAATGCAGCAGTAGACAGCTTTATGCTGCCAGAAAAAGATATATAGTTCAAGGTCAATATATTTGGAAGCAGCTTTGAAGTGTTTTGCCATCATCCTTTGCACTTGAAGCAAACATATTTGAATGCCAAGACAGAAATGTAAAAGCTTTAAATTGTGAAAAAAAAGAGCAAAATATATCATTGATACACTTTAAAAATATAAATACACAAGCTTTTGGGATTAATGTATGTCTTTTCATGATAAATCTTATTTTGTGCTCTAAGATACAACAAAAAGTTAAGGAGCAATGACATTTTCAGATGTCTTCCTTTTGGCCTTGCGCTGCTTGTAATGAACATTTTTTCTTGGGTTGATACTTTAACTCCCCAATTATTTTAATCCAGCTGGCCTCATCACTAGCAGACATTTACAAAGGAAACATGGATTTGCTGCAGATAAAGAAGCTAGTGTTTAAGGCAAGTAAATAATTCCATCTAGTTCCTATTGGGCTTCTGTTGGTGTCATATTTCCATGAACAACAGGACATTTTTAAAATATAAAACAACAATTGAATTGTCACAGTATGGGTGGCATTTCAGTTCTGCACCACTTCCTCACTGGACCAGAAGATAAAAGGTTGAAATATTAAGGAACATGGAGGCAGACATGCTTCATCTGTTAGCAACCCAGCATGGCACCAGAAATGGGCTTCTGAGAAAGAAACAGTAAAATGAAGTTCCCAGGGATGTTAACCCTTGTGTCCCTGTTCTTTACCTTTATCCCACACATTTTTCTCCCCAGAAAATGGGAGTAATGCCACTGTGGAAGCAAATAACAGGCGTGTTTTGAATTATGTTGGTGAAGTTGCATAGAGAAGTGTGATCTGACTGCTGAGGACCTCCACCTCTCACCCACTGTTAATTCAGTGGGACTCCTCCTAGAACCCAAACATTGCAACCAAATCCTTACATGTCGAAAATTTCTGACTTTTTTTTTTTTTAATTTTTCCCCTGTGTCTTCTTCAGCTGTCACAGCTGAAACCCCAGATCCTCTCTATAGCCCTTCTCCAGCTCTCTCCCCATGAGCTTTCTATTGGCTGTTGGAAGACATCCCCTCCCTCACTTGTATCTCTCACTTCACCTTACTATAGCAAAGGCAAAAGTATTTCCAGCTTTACACCTGTTACTTCCCACACCCTTTTTCTTTTCTGAGCAGCTTTCTTGGCTGAGGTACCTGAAGTGTGACTTTAACCCAAGAGATATTTGAAATCTGCTTAAGACACATAAAATTGAGACAAATGTGAATATTTGCCAGTTTGCTTAGGAGAATGTGAAGCCTGAAGCAAGCCAATGCAGTTGAAACTGATACCCTCTGTGTGGTATGTCATTGTCCAAAGGCATGCCAAACACTGTTGTAGCAGCCCCCCAGAATCACAACTGCATACCCGTGCCTAGACTCATGCTCCAACACTTCCAATTTTCCTAGTGGAGAGGCAACCCAGATTTATTATTTAGCCTCTGATCACCTGTATCTCCATCTGTGTAAGGATATAATGTTGTTTCTGAGAAAGTCCTGTTTGCATTCCATTAAGAATTAGTCTCTCTTACAAAGCTAGAATGAAACCTGTCTGATCTCTAATCATTTCAAGACAGGAGTGAGGAAATTAAATGGAACAGAAATGTAATGTGAATAGTATCCTTTCAACTGCTTGGGAATCTTAAGTAAAATGTAAAATGCTTTTTGAAAAGGTGTTAATAAGGCATTCCTCTCCTCTGTTGAGGCAAAACTGCCAATATGCAACAACCTCCTACCAGCAATACACAAAGCAAAAATCTCTGGTGCATTTAAATACTATTGGAAATCATAAGGAAATACACTCTTATGGAGTAGGCAATTTATCATTTAAATAAAATCATATAAATGGAAGGTCACACTCAGTCTCAGTAAGGCTGAATGACAAGAATGAAAAAGAAGCTGGGTTCTATGGACTGAATTTTCAGACCAGTGCCTAGGCAACAGTTTTGTAGGACTCCATGTTTTGCATGCAGAGAGAAAATACATCTCAGCAGCACATAGTGAAGCACCCGCAATCTGAATTTTTGGGCTTCTCTTTGCAATGGTCATCAGGTACCTGCACAAAACTCATCATCAACTCAGTGGTCCCTGGAGTGTCATGTTAATTAGAAAAGCCTGGTCGCAGTCAGTAGCAGCAGAGGTCACAGCTCCCATGAAAATTGCCCTACCAGACTCTCCAAGATTTAATTGATGAGTTTACACAGGCTCAATGGATTTTTGCCCATAACATTTAACTTGTTTGTCCTTCTCCCAGTCTATTTATTAACAAGTCTTTGGGCAATAAACACTTTCTTTGAAGCTCAGCTTTCCTTACTCTATATATTTGCCAAAAAATTCTAACTACTGCAAGTATGTTCTTTTTGTGACTCACTCTTGTTGATTTGTCCAGATACCTTATATGAATAAAATGACACCACTCCAAATTAATGAATGACTGAATTACTCAATGTGTTTCTATTATTTATTGACAAACCTGAAAAAGTCATCTCAATATGAAAAAGAAAGTGAATGTGTGGATGGATCAAGTTATCTGTCTCTGCCTGCAAACATGGTCATTTAGCTCCATCATACTCCAAATTATACCTAAATCCTCAGTACACAGTTGCTCATAGTGCCAATAATAGAGCTAACATCTGTTGCCAATGTTATTGTGCTCCTTGAGCATTTGCTTACACCTACTGCCAGTGCCATCAGTGAAGAAGGCGGAAGAATAAGAATGCATTTCCTCACCTAAACAGCAAGGAAGGAGGAACGGTTATCTGATAAAAAAATTAGCTTGGCTATATAAAAAAGCATGGCTTTTTGTTCAGGTTGCCGAGTTGAACCAGTTATGACTCCTTGCCAGCAGACAAGACAAGACTTCTGTCGATTTCAGTAGGTCCAGAGTTTCGCTTCAAAAATGGAAACACAATAAAAAGAAAAAAGAACATCTCAAGAGAATCTTAAAAAGTGGATAGCATATGGAATGCAGGTAATAACCACAGAAACCAAAATACAATTACTTCTCTATATTATTTAAAGAGAGATACAACTTCTCATATTCTCATAGTTCTATTCCAGGACTCCTCAATGAAAATAATTTTTGAAGAGAGCTCATGTCTTTGGGTCCTTGTCACAGACCCAAATCATGTTGCAAAGCCATAGTTCATGTATTTAAGTGATTGTTTCATCACTTACAAAAGAAAATATTACGGCCATTTTAGTCTTTCTGTGTCGTTTTTAAAGACTTCGTTTTACTGGAGTCGAGTGTGGGATCCCTGCAGGTTTAATGAACAGATTACGTATTATTGTCATCATCTATCTGTCATCTCACTGTCTATTTTGTATGTTCAGTCATTATTTTTTTTCTCTAATTTCTTGGATGGGGCATTTTAAAGTGTACCAGACCAAAAAACCATGAGATTTCCCTCCAGCTAATGGGTAACAAAACTAGCAAGGCACAGCAAGCCTCTAATTTTAAGAAACCAAAACCATCTGATCTCTTTCAATTGGGCTGTTATTGTACCCTGATAAAAAGTGGACAGAAAAGTTGTAACAAGGCTGAGAAAGGGCTGGAAAATGCTTACAGCAACTTTCTTCATCCAAAAACTTTACAAATAATAAGGGGAAATATAAAGACAGTGGTGGTTCCTTCTTTCAATGTTTGACTATTCTCACTTCCAGCTTTTGCAGCGTTTGTGTTGGCTACACCTCAAGAGCTTTCTGCAGCTGTGGTACCATCCTTGAACACCAAAGGCTTGCTTTCAAAAGCTGCATGGCATGGACAGGACTCAAACTCACCCAGGTTCCTCCCAGACATCAGCAGCTCTCTAGAAAAGTTGATCTCTGACAGAAAAAGAAAAAAAACCTACAGTGGAAATCTGTCTTCTCCTCTCTGTCACTGTTGAAGTGACAAGTTAAAAAAGTAATTCTTGCCTGTTATGAGATTTCTCTTTCCCTGTGATTTTTCCTGAGAATGTAATTGTACAACTAATCCAATTAACTAATCTTTTTCACAATAGCCTTATCACGTGGCTCTGTGTTTCTGGGTGGGCAGCTGTTACCACAGCCTGCTGAGGCAGGTCTCAAAAAGAATTACATTTATGCACCATTCACTTCCTACCTGGGGCATAATAAATAGGAATTCTTGCGATAGCTGGCTGTCTGGCTCAATCAGAAGAAAAGAACATGTAAAACCCTTGCAAATCTGTTGTTCACCTTAGAGATGGTAGAAATTCTTGTTAGCACCTCAGTTAATGAGGATCTATAACAACTCCATTCTTGGCATTAATTCTTCCCTATCCTTTGTAGTATTTTTTTCATCACTGACTGACTTCATGCTGAGAAAATCCCTTCTCTTTTGCTTTTTTTTTTTTTTTTTTTGTGAGTATACTTAACTTCTGGGATTCCAGTCTAGTCGGAGCAGATTTCTCTTTTATCTTTACAAGGCAGAGTAAAACATCCGTATGTGTGTGCTGGGAAAACTAAGACATTTCTTTCATGAAATATAGCAACCTCCAGAGCTACACTCGGAATGACGTTACGTCTCTGCTTTTGGTGGGACTAGGAAGACTCAGACTTACCTAAAGGCAGTATCCCAGGACACCATGGAGCAGAGGAATCTTCAAATATCAGGAGGGGACATTCAGACAGCATGGAGAAGACATTTGACATCTGTCTGCTGCGTAAAAGCAGCACAGCCAGGCCAAATATGTCCTAATAATCTCAGCAAAGAGAAAAACATCAAGCCTTCACCTGTTTGGTTCGGTTGCCCACACTCAAGCATCTATGACTTTTCAGACACCAGCAGGTGCTGGACATGATCCCATGGACTGGAAAAAGAATGACACCTACAGAAACATGAGCCCTTGAGAAGAACAGGGATGATGTCGACAGGGACACACATCGACAATAACAAATCTGATTGCAGTGTTTTAAAACATATCCTTTCATCCCTGAGTTTTCCATTTTCCCTTTTAATCTGTTATCTTAGAGCTTTGAGGTCTATCCATCTCTTGCCTATCTGAGACTAATCCACAGATTCTTATGCTGGAGTCGGACATCACTATTTGATACTTTAGAAAATGGCATTAGCATTTATTAGCATGCATTAGTCTTAATAAAAAGCAACAGTATATTTGCTGTTTTGTTCCTTCAGACATGATCCACTGGTCTGAAACAATTTTTGAAACTCTTGTAGCAAAACAATAATACAAAGGTCACACAGTAGCGAGCAGATTAGAAGCCTGTTCATATTTTTACATTAAAAACATATGCAAAAAAGCAGATATCCATCTTGCCATTGTAAACCCATGATTTGGTGTGCTTCTCTAACAACTCATTTGGGAATTTAGTAAGTGTGCAATGCAGATTTCAAAATACATCACTGAACTAAAAGAAAATGCTGGCAAACAAATACAGTTGGATGAAAAACATATGTGAATTTCAAACTGTACAAGTTTGCACCTTGTAACAACCAAAGGTGGATTCTGTTCACAGATTAAGACAGTTCAAGGTGTGAGTCGTTTGTCTTAATTCCAAATAAACTCCATGGAAATCTGGACATCAGCTCTATCAGTCCAGTTCAGGTGTCTCAGGTGCTTTAGGGCACCAGAGGTAGATGATATGTCTGTATTTAGAACAACTTAACAGACCGCACCTTATGTGATGTGTGGAGAGAGATTCATCAGACACCCACACATCAGCATTTCAGATATCCAGGCAGGGGATCCCATAAGGGGCTGGTATGCTGAGATGCTCAGAAACATGCCCGATAGGTGCACAGGTGGGCAGGCACAACACAAGCTTATGGAAGACTGCTCTTTCTGAAACAGACTCTGGAGACTGACTGCCCTAAAATGACTCTATAGCTCTATGTTTAGCCTAGTCAGTTCCTCCAGAATTCTCCCTCATTTGTAACAGAGGCTTGACACCCATTTCATAGTGCAGATGCTTCTAGTTATTGAATTCCACCTCCTTGGTGAACCCTCAACAAAAAAATTAAAATAACATTTTTACAGATCATGTTAAATAGTCAAGGGTCTTCTGCATTCATTTAAAAAAAACCCTAAAACACCAACAGATTTAATCACATTTTTCAAACTGTGACTCACAGGAACAGAGAATTATCCTGCAGACTTGCCATGTCTTACACACAAGACTAACCACGCTCCTTTAAAGAGCTGAAGCCAGACATGAGAAAAGCTCAAAGTCTTTCTCCTCAATGTACAGAAAGCCAGGAGAGATAAAGTGGAGTGGGACATCTTCTTACACAGGGCTTCTCTTAATCAGAAAGAGGGAAAAGAAGCATCATTCCTTGAAAAACGTGTTCAAAAAGGCAACTAAAGAGCACCCTGAGAGCCTTGCCCACAAGTGTAAAGGGAAAAGGGAAAAGTGAAAGGAAAGGGAAGGCAAGGCAAAGCAAGGCAAGGCAAAAGGCAAGGAGAAATATCAAGACTTAACTTTCACAAAAGAATCCTTATAATAATGATTCATCCAGAATAATAACTCAGAGAAGGAAATAAAAAACCTTTTTTTATTTATTGGGCTTTTTTTTCCTTTAAAAGTTCTGGCTTCTAACTCAATATCACTTATGGGAGTGTGATTTGTGAATTTTGAACATTTGGAGTCAGCTGTATTAAAACACATATGGAACAATGGTAATGGGGGATGATCAGGAGAGTACAATGTGTCTTCAGGTTTTACATCTGATGAATTTCCCTCAAAGATAAAAGCATTAGAGGGAACATCACTGTTCTAGTAAAAAGCTGAGCACTTGAATGTCTGCCATGACCAATTCCACATTGACGCTGAAGTGCCTGAGATAATGCAGAACAGTGCTTTGCAAGACTTCATTTCTCTTTCACCACATGTAAATGCTTCTCTTTCCTCCTACGGCAACCACTTAAAAAGCTGAGTGGTTATCTTACCCAGGTTTGTCAAATATAAAAACTCACTGTAAGGTTGGGAACTTACTATAAATATCTCCTGTTTCAGAGAATCATAGAATCACAGAACGGTTTGGGTTGGAAGGGACCTTAAAAATCATCTAGTTCCAACCCTGCCCTGCCATGGGCAGGGACACCTTCCACTAGACTAAATTGCTCAAAGCCCCATCCAACCCGGTCTTCAACATTTCCAGGGGTGGAGTGTATACAACTCTCTAGCCAGGTTTCACCTATTTAAAGCTGAAATGGATGTACAATTTCCATCCATTAATACATAAAGTGATATCTTCCTCTCTTAAAGATGAATAAATGGCAGTATAATCTAAACTAATGACTCCTTTCTGAACAAAGGGACATGGAGGCAGGCTTTCCAGTCACTGGGTGCAGAACATCAGAAGTTGACTCTGCCACCCTGGACAACACTGATGTTCCTGCAAGGGCTCGGCATGCTTAACATGATGATATCAGCAGTTAGATGGGGATCAGATCATGCAGCAGAGAGCAACGCAGGGATTAGGAGCTGCTCAGAATCCTAGTGACATTTGCAGTGGCAGTTCAGAATATCAAAACACAAATCAGAAAGGTATACAGCTATTCTGAAAAATATTGATAGTACTTCAAGGACCTGGTTCAAACTAGTGAAACTCCTAAACACAACCATTTTTATTAAAACTCTTAAGTGAGCACAAGGGGTTTACAAGCTGGTTTGAGTGATATGAAAAAAGAAGAATATAAACTAAAACCCCAAGCTAAACCATCGCTAACAGTAGACTCTGAAAATAAGTAGTTAAAAGCTGAGGGGGAGAAGAAAAATTGTTCAAGACATGAGTAAAAATTGAGAAAAAATTTTGGCAACTACCTATCACACATATCTAAGGCATGAGGAGTTTTTGATTTGTCAGTGCTTTCCAAGTTGCTTAGATGTGCTGCAGTTTTGGTTGAACTAATCCTTAGTTTAGAATAAATATGTGGTTTAATAACCTATAAACTCTGCTCCGTCCACAGAGATAGACTAGCAATAGAGATTGGAGTTGTAGAAAACTGTGATATCAAAACCAGGCATCTTCATACCTAAGTCAGAAAAAAGAGACCCTTGCCAGGTATTCTAGGAGCTGTCTGACGTGGGAGATCTGGTTGCTCGTGGATTTTCAGGGTTGTTCATCCAGGCCACTCACTTGGCTTCCAGGCTATCAGGAACAGCAAATCCTAAGAGACTGAGCTTGTTGTGCAATTTACCATATGACAAGGAATGAGACACAACTTCTGGGTGGAAGTATATATGATTGGGTGCAGCACCTGTGTGAGGTGGCTCTGCCAATTCCACATCAAACCTGGCTGATGCCCTCCTCAACAGTTTTTCCTAAAACATCCAAGTTACTGAGGCAGGTCAGGAAGGATGACAAGGTCCAAGAAAGGAATTTTTAAGATATTGAATGATTCAAGGACCTGAAAGCCAACACAAAGAACTTCGGTGGGAAAATGATGAAGTGCTGAAGTGGGACCCTAAATTTTTTTCTGTGAGGTCCTGGTTTAAATTACACTGTAATATGTCTTGACTGTAATGCATTACTTCTGACAGACCTCTCACTCAAGTGATCCAAAGCACGTGGTTTGCCTCAACTCAGCCCTCAGTGAGAGTGCAATTGGTCTCCAAACTCCACTGCTCCTACCACCACAAATTGCAGATTCCATCAGGAGATCAACAATTTATCTGTCACAGAAAACTACCATCTTACTGCTAAAGACAGGCTTGTCAAATCGGTGTTGAAAAAGCTGTCCTGCTGCTCCCCTTGCTGCACCTGTTCTGTGGATAATGAGAGGACTTCAGACTCCAGGACTGTCAGACTGACATCTTTGACAAGGTCTGAATTCTTCAGCAGTGGGGGAATTGTCTGTTTTGGGGTGTTTTGTCTTTTTTTTTTTTTTTAAGCAAACACTTATGGTTACAATTGATCACCCAGCCCCAGCAACAGTATGTTGTTGTTATCTGTAACCTGGTTTTCTGTCCCTCAGAGATGATACAGAATACTTGGGATGTACCTGTACATATGCTGGCTGTTTCACTGGCTTCCTCCCAGCATTACAATCCTATACCTCAGACAGTGCAAAAGATTTTGCTACAGCAATGACAAATGTCACCTTCTGCCATTGACCTACAACCAGAACATCACCACAAGAGTTTTCTCCCTAAACCCATGTCTTTGCCATCTCACCCTGTCTACATATCCTTTCAGCAGCTCTGCTGTAGCAGGCAAAGGCCATGAGAGCTTTCCTCCTCTGCAGCCCTCTCTTCCTCCTCCTTCCCTCAGCATAAGTAGGTCCTGGGCAGATGCTTGTCCTGCTACCTCTCCTGCATCTCAACATTTTTGCTATTTCTTTAAGGTCTCTTGTCTGTGGATATTAAAATTGTAGGTTGTGGGGACAGGGACTGTCTTTCCATTCTGTATTTGTATTACACAGAGTGACAGAGAAATGCCTCCTAAGCCTAGCTGCTTTGGTAATAGAAATTAAACAAGAGAGTGACATGGCTGCCTAATTACCCTGTTTTCTTCCCTGTGTCAGCAGCAATTTCAATCAGTTGCATTTTGTAATGACAGAGTTAAGAGTGGGCACCATACCAAGTCTCTTTTTTGCCCTCTGATAACTGTGAGCTTCTGGGCACAGGTCCCTAAAGAGCTAATGGCACTGTGAAAAGTCAAAACCCAGAGTTGTCTGCTTCTTCTCCAGATCCTTATACCAGTGATCTCGAATGTTTCTTTTCCCCTTCTTTGACTTATTTTTCCCTGATCAGTGCCAACCTCATTTTCCTGCTCCAGCGCTCTGAAGGGAGGCTCTGGGGCTCTCCCTCTCGCTCTCCCCCTGAGGTAGGCAGCTCCTGCTGGTGCCACCAGCCATGTCCTAGGCAAAGGCCACTCATGTGTTGCACTCTCAACACTGGATGCACTGCCACGCTACAGCTATTAGATGTTCTGCCACATTACACTTTTAAAAATGTGCAACTTCTGCTTTCATCTTGGCAGCTTGAGACAGTTATTTAAATGCCTCCTACCTCCTTTCCTGAGTGAATGCTTCAGCATCACTGCTAAGAGGCACAGCTGGCTGACAGCTCTTCCGGAGTCAGCCTCATGAAACAAGTCCCAGGGAGAGGGAAATATGGCATGATGCCCTGCTTGCTTTTAAGATCTGAAACACACAGGGCCTCAAATGACTAATTCTTCAAAGTTTTTTTTTTTTTATAAATGACCGGCTTTTTAAATTCAGTAGGAGTCCTTGATGCTGATTCTCACAAGAACCTTCCAACCAGGACCAGCTCTCCTATACTGTTTGTTGGATTATTGCACATGGTAGGCATTTGGGTTCAGGCATTACCCTCTTGTAATGCCACGGGTGCAGGGTGCCTGTGGGTCTTCCTGGGGCAGCCTTCCTTAATGGGCTTCTCTCTGCAAGAAACTCAACAGCTCCCAGAGGAGAAGGCTGCACTAGTACTGAACCAAACATCAGTTGCCGTCTATAATTCAGCTCAAAGTTTTCATGTAAACCAAATTACCTTTTCAAAGGCACGTTTAACCTTATTCTTTACTGCTCCTAGCTGAAACTTAAACAAGAGTCCATGAATCAGCAAACAAATTGTCTTTTGTATTAGCTGAGGATGTTTAGTATGAGTGCATAACTAAGTAAATATTGAGATTAATGCTTTCAGGGAGTATGCACTTTCTGCAGATGTTTTGGGTAGAACTTGAATGTGCCCTGATGGCAAGCAAGGGATATTAAAGAGAAATCATATGTAATACAAAGTAGACTGCACTAAAGGTGTTATTTTAAGTAAGAATCAAGAGCGCAAGAAGATGAGTGATCACAAAAATAATTAATACAAAGCTTTTTCTTTCTTTTTCCCAGATGAAATTAATTGGAATTCATGATATTAAGATATAATTTCAATTGGATCTGACCTCTCAAATACATTTAATGACAAGACTACTGTTTCTACAGCCAGCTCCTGCAGAGCTTTGTTTCTTTCGACATTGTCTGTTACTCTTTTCAAAAATAAAAAAAGTTTATTGTACCTTATGAATACAGCCCAGTCCATTGTTTCTGATGAGACTTAAGTAATGACATTAAAATCACTACCAAATTGATGAGGAAGCTGATGCACAGTGCTAGCCAGCACACTGCTGAGTAGCTGTAGGAACAGCTTCTTCCATAGACTCAGAATACAGATGCACAAAAGACCATCCTTCAACCATCAACTGGGAATTTGGCCTGTCAAGAAAAATGTCCCTCTGTACTGACTGATATGAAAATTAACAGTGGTCTTGGCCCAATGGCTTCCTTGTGGCAGGGCACAATACTCACAGCTTAATCTAATGAAACCAGACACACCAAGTTTGATTTCCATTTTCTAATGCACTGAGCTTTGCCTAGGGAATCCCAGGTTGAGATACCAGCTTTTAAGTTTCAAGTAAAATTTACATTCTTAGAAGTATAGGAATTGCTAGAACTGGACCAAAATCCTGTTTCATTCATTGGATTGTCCCTGACAATAGCCAGCAAGCAATACATCCCTAGGAGGTATAAGTATAATGTCTCTTACTGTCAGCAGGAACCCTTTTTTGCACAAGCAGCCATTTAGCACCTGACAAGGCTTGCTAGATACCTTTTTCAAGCAGCCTCGTCTGAATTGCAGCAATTTACCTGACTAGATTTTTCATTATGTAGTAACTTTGCCGTGCATATATGTGCTGCATACATTTTAAAGGCTGCATATTTTACAGCTACAGCTCATAATTTGACAAGGCTCATAGCTTGGTCAAATGAAACCAATTCCCTACACAACAAGCATAGATGCTTCTTTTCAGCAAACACTCTTTTCCTGTCAAATTCTACTTACAGCCTCAAGCCTTTTCACCCATCTCGTATAATTTCATGTCCAACCACATAAAACTTGAGCCCTTTTTAAATTGTTATGAACTTGAAAATGCCTCATGTACTTCTGTCTCTCTCGCTCCACCGCTTTAGGGCAGAAAACAAATATTTGACTCATTTTTGCTTTTTGCCTATCTGATTCTGTAGAACAACACTTGCATAAGCCCTTAGCAATGCTACACTGTGTCCTTAAAAGGAAATTGTCACTTACTTAAAAAAACAGTTGAAATTAATTCTTCAGTAACTTTAACAAAAGGAGTTGACACTCCTCTTTTAATTCATTAAAGGACCCAGAGATGTAAATTGGAAGCTAGAGAAGAAAATGGTCAAAGGTGATGTGTTGTGGTTGGTTTCTACGCCTTAATGAAGACAAATCAATGCACCTTTTGTGAAAGATGACTGCTTAGCCTGAGACATTCATCTGTTATTGTGCACTGCTAGACTATGACTCTAATTCTTGTTATTACAAGCTTGATTTGCTGAAAATAAAGATGTGTGGAAAGCAAAGAAAATTATACTCACTTTTGTTATGATGTTGAAATAAATTGACTGACAAAACTATGAAAGCTTTGAAGACTGTAGGGAAATATTAACCTAATGTGCATAAATCTTACTGTAAATCTTCACTGCATTTGACTATTTTTTGAAGGTCAGAAAGATAAATGATCTGGGTCCTGTTACATACCAAATTGATTCTACCTAATTCTTTGTCAAAGAGCTGTACTGTAGACAGGTCGAGACAGTGGTGTCTTTGCCATAGCCTTCTAGGCTAATTAAACATGGTGGCTATTCATCATTTTTAAGGTAGAACAATAAGTCAGAGAGTGTAGTCTTCATTTGAGTAAAGCTTTCTGTCACTTCAACCTGAGATTGCTTAAATGAAATTTGCCAAATGTAGCACTTGGGCAAATCAATCTAACAACCACAGAAAAGTTACAGAGCATGTGTGAGCCATCTAGCATAAGAACTACTATTCTTAACTGCTTAATAGCAGTTTTTTACCACCAAGTAGATATTTTGCAATGCAGACAGGTGGGGAGGAACGCTATGACCATGCTGATTAGAATGCAAAGCGCCTGTATAAAGGCTGACTTTGGTTGAGCCAAGTCTTGGGGTTATGAAGCCTCTGAGCCATTATTGTTTGCAACAGCTGCAGTTGTGAACCATTGTCTCTGTATCTTTCTTGTTGCATAATTAAAATTAATTTAACTTGGGAACTTCTATTCACTCTAAGAAAAAAAACCACCAACAGGACACCACTGTCCTAGAGAACAAAAGGGTTCTTCCCCTTACACAAGATTTTCCTAATCAAACACCTCATCTAAAAGAAATATGTGCTGACATTTTGTTTGTGGCAGAAGCTGACTGAAAAGTTTTCTCAAGAATGGCAAAGATAGAGACCGTCCAACTGGTAGAAAAAGCAAAATGTGCAAGAAAGCTATTGCATGTGTCCTGCTTTCCAGTCTGAGTTCAAAGGACTGTTCCACCCACCATAACATCCTTGCTAATACAGGAGTTGGATGAAAATCAGGAAGAAGTTTGCCTCTAGTGAAGTTGCTTTGAAGGTGTTGAGGAATCTTGAATCTGAAAATTATGCAGTGGGAAGTACAAAGTGTGTTCTTTATAGCAGACTTCACAGCAACTACAGCTGTCTAGTCAGAGAATGTAACCAGTGGGAACTTTTGATCAGAGAAGATGGATGTGCATTGAGAAAAGCCTTGCAATCAAGTGCCAGCAAGTTTTATATGATCTTGTGCTGGTTTTGGCTGGGGTAGAGTTAATTTTCTTCACACTACCTGGCATGGGGTTGTGTTTCAGATTTGTGCTGGAAACCATGTTGATAACTCAAGAATGTTTTAGGTGTTGCTGAGCAGGGCTTACACAAAGTCAAGGCCCCACTCTGCTTCTCCCCCCTCCCTGCCAGTGAGGAGGCCGGGGGTGCACAAGGATTTGGGAGGGGACACAGCCCAAGCAGCTGACCCCAACTGACCACAGGGATATCCCACACCATATAACATCATACTCAGCATATAAAGTTTGAAGTGATGGTGTTTGTCTTCCTGAGTCACCATCATGGGTTGATGGAGCCCAGCTTTCCTGGGGATGGCTGAACACCTGCCTGTCCGTGGCAAGTGGTGAATGAATCCCTTGCTTTACTTTGCTTGTGTGCACAGCTTTTGCTTTACCTATTAAATTGTCTTTATCTCAATCTATGAGTTGTCTCACTTTTACTCTTCTGATTCTCTCCCCCATTCCACTGCAGAGGCAAGTGAGTGGCTGTGTGGGGTTGAGCGGCCGGCTGGGCTTAAATCACATCAGACCCTCACCACTATATTGTATACCCAGCAGCACAAATGAAACTGTCTATTTCCAAAAGACCACGCACTTTTGTTCTTCTTCTATTAACTAATAAAAGTGCCATATCTGTGCTGGGTTGTTTATCCCAGCAAATTCCCTGCAAGCAACTGTCAAAAGATCATCTGAATTTCAGCATCAAACAGGAAAATACTGAGGCATTAAAGAGATGGAAATCACAACATCTTCCATACCTATAATGAGTAAATGGAAAAATGAAAGGTTTTTATGTTAGGAAAAATCACTGATGCTGTCTTTAAAACTGAATGAATGGAAGTCAGGGCTGGCCTAGCTAATAAAGGGCAAAAATATATCAAGAATCTGTGGGTTTGCTTTTTATCCTGTTTTTTATTCCATTGAATGTGTGTGCACTTTAATTGCCTGGTGTTCATCTGAATATACTCATTTCTTATTTGACTATAAATATAGAGCTAGTGAAGATTAAAAAAAAAAACGGACCACTTTTTTGAACAATTTGCCAGAATCTAGATCACTTTCTTGGTCTAATTTAGAGAATAGACATACATTTATCTGAGCTATCTGAGCAAAATTCAGAAGGAGGGACTGGCTTGCCTCCACAGGCATGTGTTGCTGGGCTTGAGAGGAGGTAGGAACTTCTTTAGTCAGTTTTATTACCAGAAAAATCATTGCATCCAACCACTCCTTAGTGTTAAAGCTTACAGTTAATTCCATTAGGCTTCCTTAACCTTCAAGTGAACTTGTCACCCGAACATAATAAAGACAAAGAGAAGCAATGCAGAAATATAATGGAGCTACTTTTTTTTAAACTGCTGTTCTATCCCCAGGAAGGAATTGAGAAATGGACATGTATTAATAGCTATGTTGGAAGAACTGGACAAAAGAGAACCTGCCTTTTTAATTATAAAGTGGTTTTACAATCCCCAGGTTTTTGTTATTCATGGGTACATTATGCCTTTTCAAGAATGGGACAAATGCAGCTTGTTCTGTTTCTATGCAAAGAGGCGACTTAACATTCTTGCTTAGCCATCACTCAAACTAGCAGTGTGAGAGCTAAGTTTATTTTTGATACAGAGTTTGCTGAGCCATGAAGAAGTGTCACAGAGGTATTCTAACCAGTTTCAATGTTATTTTGGAGAAACTGAATAGTCTGTTTTGGAGATGAGTATGTACTGTAAAGGCATTGCTAACTTATCTCTTACAACTAGAATAAGGCTGCAGGTAATTGAGTACTTATTGTACAATCTAATTGATAACATCCTTTCCACTATTGACTTAATCCTGTGAAGATGAAGTTAAGAGGAGAGCCCAATAGCAATATTAAGGCTTCAATTCACACTGCACCCTTGGTACCCCTCAGTGAAATCTAATCACAATGTTCAAATGTGTGTTCTCTTCATGCAGTAAATGCTCTTTGTGCTGCTGTAGAGTTAACTCCAGCATTGTTTTTAAATGCTTATTAGAACTAATGTAGGAAGAGCAATTATTTTAAATTCCTGACCCATCTCAGCCTGTTTTTCCATGGAAGCAGTCTTGCATGACCAGTCTGGATGGGATTCAACCCACTTCACTTCAGACATCCATAATGTAGGTGTTTAGGTATCCTTACATACACATCTATCTTGTAATTGGTTATAATGTCTGTGAAATCAGCCTTCTTAGCAAAGACAAATCCCCTAACTGTACAAACCAAGAGAAAGGTTACTGCTGAAGTTCCTCCATTTGCAGGCTTCAGAGAAGCCACATAGATGTGATTTGGCAAAAGTCCCAGGTGGGCAGGGGCAACTAGTCCCTTAAACTGGACATCTGTCATGGATATAAATCTTCAGTAAATAACTACGGTGAGAGTAAGCTTAGCCTTGGAAGCTACAGCTTTACAATATAGATGTCAGCACCTGAACTAATAGCCCAAGACTCTCTTTTCCATGGAAAAAAAAAAATTCAGGGTGCTGCTTATGTGACCCACTTTAAATGTCTAAATGAAACTGAGAATAGTACCCTCAGTGTATTCCTGCTCATGCATAATAAAGGATTTTAAGGTGACTAACTAAGTTGTTCATTTGGTACCATGAATTCCTTCAGTATCTTAAAACTAATGTTTACCTCCTCCATGCAAGTAGTGGAGAGTGGAAGATGCCTTCAAATGATTAGAGAGGAGAATACCATCCACCTAAATAAGTTGCTCTTTGATTAGGTGGCAACCTGAGATGCACTGTCCCACTACTTTCCTAAATTTTAAGAACTACTTTGATCTCTAAATTAGTCAGACTAGATCTTGCCAATAGATTCATCAATTCTCCTTAGAAAAGAGAAAAGTATAACAGAAGGATGATTCAGTTTCTGGGCTCTCAGGTTACCTAGATAGTCTTATCTGAAGACAACATTTATTCAAAATCTTACAAAGTATTTGCTAGTGATTATGAAAATAAAGATTGAGAAGTGAATGAAAAAATGAAGAGTAAAAGAGAGAGACAAAGCTCATGTAAAAGGATAAATATTTATTGCTATTTTCTTCCAGAAAATCCTATGAATGTTTGAAAACAAATATTGGATAAATTCCCAGAAAATACAGAGCAGCTAATCATAGCTTCCAAAAAAATTCTATCATTATTAACTATTTCTGGCAGACTGTAGTTGGGATGCTTTTCTGTACGAAGATTAAGCCAAGTATTGCAGTATGTCTGTAGTAAGGTATTCTCACTTTCCAAATCAAAGGGGTAGATTCATTTCACACAGCTTAAATTCTCTAAGAATTAACTATCTACATTTCCTATAATTACAGGAAAGAGATAGCAAAATCCAAACTGATGTTCATCCTGGCTGTGGAAGGTTTAAGTTTCTCAATTGTCTTTTACAAGTCCATGGCTGTTGTGCTGTTGTAAACCCACCTAACTAATTTTCACCCCAGCCAATCTCTAGTATTGGTAACACTGATCACAAATTGAGTCAAATCAACTTGATGAACATCAGATGTTTTTCTTTTGTAGGAGCAAAGGAAAAGAACAGAGATAGAACTCAATGAACTGCTGTTGGATTGCTAGACCCATCACAGGGAAGACAGCATAGACACTAGTCTAGGGACAGGAGGGATCTTGAGGCCAGTCATATCAACAGCATCACATGTCATATAGGCTTGGGCTGATCATGACACTGCACTCTCAAACCACTGTCCAGAGGAGGGATGAGTTGCTTCCTACAGAGCATCTTTCCCTCTACTGACTGCAAAAGGAGTTTAAATTTATGCATTAAACCCACAGAGGTGAAGATTAGTTGGAGAAATTGCATCCAGACTTA
Organism: Manacus vitellinus; assembly: GCF_001715985.3. Classification (NCBI taxonomy): domain Eukaryota; kingdom Metazoa; phylum Chordata; class Aves; order Passeriformes; family Pipridae; genus Manacus; species Manacus vitellinus. The sequence continues at coordinate 48,595,771 of NW_021940208.1, read as the reverse complement.
ATCAAAATGAAGACACCATGAAAGAGACAGCCAGTGCTCTCAGCACATTTCACCAAGGAAGTTCACCTTTCCATAGGGATGGATGAAATGAATGCTCCAAGGAACATTTGTTTACCTGCTACAAAGATTTAGCTTTTCTTTTTTCCTCTTCCATGATGTGAATCTGCAGTGCTTTGCTCAGCAGCAGCATTCAGGGAGGGCATACAGTGATACTCAGCTCTTCAGGTCAACTGCAAATTGACTGCCACTGTCCAGCCTTATACTCATGGATTGGACACACACTAAAATCTTGCAAGTAAAATATGCCCATTCATTTCTTTTGTTGATCATTATATCCTAATTATATCCAAAATTTCCTTCAGTTATCACTAGTTACAACTACAGAGGAATTTTGGAGCATTAGACTTGGGCATGCAGACTGCAGAAATAATGTATTTCCATAAGCTTTAGCTGGTCTTCTGTCATGGAAGCAAATCAGATCTGTATTTAGGTCCTTCATAAAAATCTGAAAATGATGACATAGTAATATATGCACATAAAAAATTTATAAAGCACCTTGCTCAAGCCTTTCAGATGGATTCTTACCTCACTTATGCCTGTTTCTCAACTCCACCAACTTGAATTGTTTATGACTTGTGTACACTAGGGTAAGTGAAATCTAAAGAAAAAATATGAAACATTAATTCATCTGGAGGGGGTGAGGAATTGCTGTGATTTTCTACAATGTTCCACCATTCATAGACTAAATTACAATATGACAAACAACATATTCACTGACTGATAAATAAGACAATCCTATACTGAGAAAAAGGATACTGAGGAAGTGAACAAACTTAAAATAAAATCAGTTTGATTAGATTAGAGGCACGAATTTTGTGTGCACAGAAAGCTGCTGAAATTTTGGCAAATCAGAGTGTTGTGGTATCTGCTGCCAATCATGATCAGAACCTGAATGGGGGAGAAAGGAAAGTTGGGGGGAAAACTCCATTTGTGTTTGATTTGAGTTTTCTGAAAAAAAATATGTTTATAGAAAAATTGACTAATAGTTGCAAGGATGCTGGCACAAGATCAAGCAGTAAACTACTCAAAAATAATGAATAAAATAACAAAGTTCATTTCAACTGTCTCCTTGCAGATAAAAGAACATGGATCTAAAGGAGGAGAGAGAAGAGTATACGCGTTCCTGTAAGGCTGCATTCATAGCCTTGTGAAATGCCTTTTATAACTTTAACGATTACTGGCTCTCTCCCACCATTTCTGAAGACTGAGACATTAGTCATCAGCTGAACAATTGCCACTAATAATTCATTTGGCTGTATTCCAAATAATAGTAAGCAGTGGGACTCTCTCGGAGTTCTATATGTGAGAAGACACAGGAATATTTTCCTAGTTATTGAGCAGTCCAGAAAATCCCTAAAGATACATATTAAAACCAAACCAAAGAAGAGGGGAAATACATGCAATGAAAATTTCCTGAAGAAAGGCCTTTTCCGTACACAGGTCAATACCACTGTTTGCAATAAAGCATGATTAGGTTTTAACAAGTTATTAAATGAGAAATCTTCCAAAGTACATGGTATCTTAGGCCAATATTTTCAAATTTGGCTATGATCAGACTTTTGAAATCAATACCAGTCTTTCAGTTTTGAAACTTTATTTTTTAGTCTACATATAGATTGAGAGATTAACATTTGGACTAAAATTGATGAGGAAAACAAAAAACAGACCACAAAATTAAGTTCTTTTAATTTATGCTGTTCTGGGATACAACATAAACTGTTTCATATGAAGATTCAAGTAAAATATGATCTGAGTCTATTCTGGTTTTATAGTCAAGCCCTTCCTAACACAGAAAACACAGTTCAGAAATATATGGGGAAAAAGGTGAGAGTTGCTAAGAACTCAAATAGTTTTTGCAAAAGGTCCAATCCTAAGCATTCTCATGTCAATGGGAGACCTGCTTCTCTAACCAGGAGTTGGTTTATTATCTCAGCTAATCTATTTCTAACTCTTGTGTGATGTATACCTAAGGAGTTTTTTCACTACTTGCCTAGGCTTAAGCAGATCAGTATTAAAACTTTTAAAATTGTAAGTGGGTAAAATGAACTTGACTCAAGACAAGTTATGGTCTTACAAACAGTTCAAGTGACAAAATCAATGGATGTTATAAAATTAGAGAGAGAGTTAATATGCTGCCTTTGGCTGAATAAGCCAAGGAACTCACACAAGTTTGGGGTCTTTTGACAGTTAATTTATAAGTGACATCTCAGAACAAGCTACTAAGACTTCAGGTCTCTCAGAGACAAAAAGTAATTAGCTTGAACCTACATGAGTTTTCTTGCAGTTAAAGACAAGCTGAACTGCTTTATATACCCTATAAAACATCATCCTTTCAACACTGTGCAAATAAGCTTTCTTTGCAGGCTTGTACAAGTCTATTGTAAACTTAGGGCAGACTCTGTCTCAAAGGAATTAAGTGAAATCTAGGGACAGAATTTGGTCCATGCTCTTTAATCACCTGCAAAATTAAAAAATACCATCTCTTCCAGGCACAAATTTGTCAACTCCATTCAAATGAAGCATCTACCATAAACCATAATGACTTGGTAAATTGTAATGAATAACACTAAAACCAAGCATTAATTAAATTCATATGTGAATTCTTCTATAGCAGAAGTACAGAGAGGTTTAAATTTTGTACCCAGCAGTTTTTAAGAATGCATGGGTGGTTTGATAAAATGGCAGGTTAACAAACTATTGCATTTTATTCCACAGATGAATTGGTGCTTTAGGAAGTCTCATAGCCTGTAATGTTCCTGAGTACATAATTTAAAAAAAAAGGCAAGTAAGGTGATGATGTAAGCTTTGCTTCAGCCTTTGACCCTAAGGATGAACACTTTTGTTGCTCATACACACCATCACTTAATCTCTGGACTGCATCTAGGTCATTCTTGCCAGCTGGAACGTTGTGAACCATAAAGTGCTTCACTGAGAAATGAGGGGAGAGTTATTTCTTTTTGAAGGTGCATAAGGAGCAGAGGTGACTTGAATAAGGTTTTCCAGTGTTTGAGTCACAAAGGTCAGACTTGGAAATAGTTTTCTTCTAAGTCTTCATTCTTTCTTTATTCCCTGGATCTCACTGCTTTACTATAATGGAAAACCTGTGGGACAAACTTCTGAACTGCAACTCTTAGCACAGAGTGACTATTTTCATTGAGCGTGACACTTTCATATGGAAGTGAAAAAGCATGTGCAATTTCTACAGCAACATATTTAGCAACTATAATCTTCAATCTGCAAGAAATGGTAGTCACTTGAAGTCATGCCAATACAATACAGAAATAAATTGGATCATTGCATTTTCCAGTTTCTGACACAAAAACATTGAATAAAGGAAGAAAATTCATTTCCATCAAACACAATGCTGCTAATTTCACTCTGAAGACATTCTTCAGTGTCATTCCCTCTGCTCTCCTCATCCCACACTAGTGACAACTTGCCAGTACTACTTTCCTGCACCCCAATTTCAGCTTTTCATTTCCTCTAATCTCTCTCTCAATGGAATAAAGAGTTGCCCAGTAATGTTTTCTGAGAAATTTCATTCATAGACTATAGACATATAGTCTATGTGGTGGTCTCAAACCACCACAACATGAAAACATAGACTGTGGTCAATTTTTAAAAATCTCACTTTTGTAACTCTCTCCAGCTTCATAAGAGAAAAGGGTATATTTGCTTAAAAGCCACAGACTTCAAGCCTGTGTATATAGAACTTGCCTTTGAAAAGCAGATCCAGACATCAGTGCCTGTATTTGGTTACAAGCCTACCCTTAGGCTGGCTTGCAAACATCAATGCTTGATGGAAACACACAGAGATAAAATACATTTTTTCCTTTTTTAACAGAGATTTCTTCTCTTCATAGTTTTATAAGTTCTTACACTTTGCATCATAAAGCACTTTCAAGCATGCCCAAGTAAAGTGGGATCTAGGTGAGTTCCCATCAAGTCTTGCATCTATCAGAGACAAAATACCATTTCTATCATAACCACATTTTTTGGGGTTTTTTTCTCATATCTAATAAATAGCTTTGGGATTACAGAGGTATGCTATGGTAATCTATTACCTGTTGATATTCCACAACTGGCAAACAGAGAAAATCATCATTACAATATCTCTGGGGGAAAAAAAATAATAGGCACTCATTAGTTATCAGTTTATATAGAATTTACAGAAAGAGACCAGGATGAAATGTATTCCTAGATAAACAAGGTGCAATTCTCCAGTAGAGATGAGAGATTAATGCCTTAGGATATAGCCTCTCGTACTGCACATTCCAATCTCTCTTATTTTTAGTGGAATTACATACACTTACTGAAATGCAAAACAACATCTCTCTGCTGGTGTTTAAACAAGGAAATAAAAAGTGTGTTTATTAAAAAGAAAGAGAGATTGTACAGATAAAGCATAGAACTGACATTTTTAAGAGTGTTGTTACAACAGTTGTCTTTCATTACCTTGATGGACAATCAGTGTTGCCAGGATTATGAAGGAGGTAATGCATTCCTTATTAACACTAGCAGTCTAAAGGAAGCCTACACTGTAATGGACAGCTGGATTAGGACTTTTTTTTATAAATAGCAGGAGATATTGGTACATAACTGTGCTGTTAGCTCCCACAGATTCATTAAAAAATTGAATGTTTTTGGTATTTTTCTGAGGTGTCTAGACACATATAAGTATAATGGAATCAAAAACCAATTAGAATATCACCTTTCATTTCAGAAACACAAGGTATTTCAAATTTCCTCAATGGAAGGTTTGCTGTTTTAAGGTGTTTCAGATTCAATGGTCGTTTGCATGCTTGTTTTTAAATCTCCAGTAAGGCTAAGGATTTTTAGTCCAGCGTTGTTATCTGCTGAAGAGATTGAGAGTGAGATTTAACTCACAGATTAAATATAGGTGTCTCCTTATAAGAATCCAAGTGGATACATTTGAACTCTTGTTCCAGTCAATGCAGATCTTGTTAATATTCTCACAGGAACAAAGAAATATATTTGGCTGATGAAAAGCAAGCTGAATTACTCTTTAGACCCCAGTGACAGTGCTGATCAGGGAGCAAATTTTGCATAAGTGAAAGTTCTCAACATATTTGAGATGTCATACGGGACCCTGCCTGGCCCTCCAGCATGTGGGACATCCCTAAAGTCCTGCATCGTGTCTGTTAACATCACAGAATCATAGAACCATAGGATACTTTGGGTTGGGAGGGACCTTCACATATCATCTAGTCCCTGCCATGGGTAGGGACACCTTTCTCTAGATCAGGTTGCTCAAAACCCTGTCAATCTGACCTCAGGCACTTCCCATACACAACTTCCCTGAGCAATCCATTTCAGTGACTCACTATTCTCATCATAATGTATTCCTTATGTCCAATCTGAATCTACTCTCTTTCAGTTTAAAACCATTGCCTCTTGTCCTGACCCTAAGGGCCTTCTTAGTGAAAGCCTGTCTTCATCTTTCTTACAAGTCCCCTTTATAAATTGAAAGGCCACTATAAGGTCTCCTGGGAGCCTTGTCCTCTCCAGGTTATATCACCCCAACTCTCTCAGTCTCCATAGGAGAGTTGCTCCAATTGCTGAATTGGTTTGCAACGTGCAACATCTCCAGAACTACCCTTCTGTAGGCAACTGAATCCAACTCCCTGCCTGCAACTGAGAATCAGAAAGCAGTGATCTGAAAGTCGGCTTCTAAATGGTGGTGACAAAACAGAAGCTGATATTTCACTGGAGAGCACTATTGACCAATATGAGTGTTAGAGACACTGCTCCTTTCTAGATCCTGAGTGAAATCTTAAATTTAGATGTCAAATTATGGGTGAATCTCATATCCTGTATGTCACTCCTGTCACTCCTTTCCTAGTCTAGTTTACTCCATTTCATGCTCAGCAGCTCCTGCAGCCCTACCTACGAGATGAGTCCTCAGCAACTTTTTCCCCCATCAGAAGAGTGTAGCTGCAGAAAGAGGGCAGTGACATGATCAACAGATGTGACAGAGGATACCAGAGGATACTGAAGGAAGGGGCTCTCCCACGTAAAGAGCTAAAAGTGTGAGACTCGTACCCATGATGGCAGAACAAGTGCGATGGCAGTATAGAGATCAGTCTAAGCAGCGCAGAGCACACACACAGTTGGCTTGGAAAAAATCCTTCAGATCTACTACTTGGAGTTGGCAGATAGGGCTATTTCATATAAGAAATGTAAATTCCAAAATCAGCACTGACCAGCTGCTCTCTTAGGGCTGGGTAGCAGAGTGCAATTGGGACCTCAGGGACAAGTGTTGTAGGCAAAGCTGGGACCAAAAACAGGGACACCAACAGCCTCTGACACTTTTGGGGAGCAGCAAGCTGGGGTCCCAGGCGAGACCAAGTCAGTAGAGAGGCAAGGCTGAGCACAAACACTCATGCAGCATTGCTGGAGCTGGGATGAGGCACGGCTGAGCCAAAATGGAGCCCAGGGTCCTGCGTGGGTGGTCTCAGGTTGAGGCCATGGAGGACAGTAAGGCCTGGAGGTGCCCTAAGGGCCATGCACTGTATCTCAGGAAAAATTTTTAATAAGGCTAAAAGCTTCCTTAGTGAATCCCTTTAGTGTCCTAGATCTATTGCGGAGTTGACTGACTGCAAGCAAGCCAAGACACACACTAATATCGATGTAATTAAATCTATATGTAGCCACATACGTTTTCCAACCAGCGTGCCTAACATCAACTTTCCTCTTGTGCTACAGCCAAACACTTAGCTACAAGTGAACTTCTGGTGATCCACCTGGTGTGACACCACCTCCCAAAGGCTGAATCATACAAGCATTTTTTAGGTCACAAGAATTATTTTCCCTATCCAGTTCTAGAAGTGCTGACTACCCCTTGTCAGAAACCATTGCTCAATCTGACAGTGGAACAGTAACTTAATTCTTCTCAGGCAAACTCAGACAGATTGCCTTAGACAATCTTGCTTTAAATCTTTGGTTGAAGATTACCTGACTGATTTTGCCTGTAGCAAATTAGGAAACACATGTATGTGTCACTTGGCAGGTCTGTAGCACAGAATCACAGAATACACTGAGTTGGAAGGGGCAATGAAGAAAGGAGATAGACCTAAGGGCTTCCACAAAGTTACTGAATCAAGAGAGGGAAAATTTGAATAGGAAAGACCCTTTCTTACAAAAATGGGGTTTTGGCATGAAATGCCATATTAAATGCCAAATAACAGCCAAATTACAAATTATAACTTTTTCTTTTCTTCCTCTGAGATCAAGAAACCATGCAGAGCACACACACAGACTTGTCCTTTTTGAGATGTCTAAGATTACTCAAATTTCATTTATATAAAAGGTAGTTCCTCTCTGGGCCCCAGGAAGAATATTCAAAGAAAGATGGCAAACATGAAAATAGACTACCTCCTGGCTTGGCCACTATAAGGACAACAGGGAGAAGACCTCTCAAACAGAGATATAGTTTTCCATGTGTAGGTTATTTGGCAGTCACAGAAAGTAATCAGTCTAATAGAGACACTAACAAAATGCACATTTTAACATCTGTGTCCCTGAAACACATTCTGAGTAAAGGATAGAACATAGAAAGTGTTGTCTGTGTCTGACTACAAAGAAGCAACACATGCTTCACCCTGTACCAAACACCACATAAATACACTTCCACGTCCTTCTCTTTCCTTTCTGACAATACCACAGTGAAGAGCAAAGGTAGTGGTAAAGAGAAGTGCCAGACCTGTACTGTCAGTCTTGGGATAGTCCAAATCTGGGAACTTCATTGGCTAGTGATGTAAATCCTGTGCTACATCCCATCCCAAGGGCTAATTATAGTACCCTACATCTCCCATGTATATTAGATAATTAGCAAGCAGTGTTCTTCAATGAAATTTGTAATTCCCTTTTGCTTTTCTCTTTAATTAAAGCAACTCCTTATCATATTTTCTTGATTTTTCTGAGGTGATAATCACACTTCTGCCTTTCAGCAAACAGCAGCAATTCCACAGCTATCTCCAGGGACAAAATGACACAAGCAAAAGAATGAATCTCCAATGTCAGCAACTGTTCAACTCATTCTACAGACACCAACAGCCAATCTGACATATTTTCTGAGGTCAGCATACGTAAATAGCAGCTTATGCTGTTTTCATCCTCTTAAGCCCATATCTTGTATGGATTCATTTCCTACAAATGGGTTTATAAAGCACTTTCAGAGAATGTTTAGAGATTAACATCATGATGAGGATTACTGCTTTTTTATTTTCAAGTTGTTTTTGTCTCTCCATACCACCTAGTTTATTTGGCAGCATGGGATCATGCCACTATGAACAATACTACTGCCCTTAGAAGACGTTCACATTTCTGACTGGCTGTCACCTCTGTCCTCAGCATAAATAATACAGGCAAAAAATTTTCAGAAGTCTGAGGTTGTTTTGGGAAGTGTTGGTGGGGGATGGATTTTGGGAATATTTAAGTACTGAAATGTATTTTTCGCAACTCCTTTGCTCACACTTCATCAAGATTTTACTACGAAATGAACAGGAGCTCATGGCTGCAGTCACGTCTTCCCACATGTTCCAGGGCAGGTAGATGAAGGCAAAGGACTTGGTCGCCAACAAACTATTCAGTGGGTTTTCTGCCTGTGTTCAACATCTCTGGGCCCTGGAAAAGTCCTCACTTTCCTGTTAGCTCATCCAAAAGTGTCCAAAAATGTGGGCAAGCGTGGAAAAAGATTTTAAATTTTGATTCTTGTGAGGAAGACTAGATCAATAGGAAGTACAAAATTACTTCATTAATTTTTTAACAGAAAACTTACTTAGCTGCAAGATACTGTGTTATTTTTCTTTTTAGATCAAAAATGGATGAGAAATGTAACCAAGACATACTATAAGAGGAATTATTCATGCAAAGTCATGGAGAAAATAATATCTTTTGGTTGTGGCGGTCTGAAAATGTGTAATTAGTAAGGAAATTGTAGATTTTGCATATAAGTTGTTGTATCGTATTGTGTTCTATTTATAACGTATGTATGTTCTGTTCTTTCATTGGTTGATATTTGATGCAGTACCATATATGGTTATGTTCAGCCTCTGTCTCCTATTGGTTGTAATTTGCATGCTCCGCCTAAACCCCACCTTCTGTTCCAGTGCCTTCCCTACCCACAATATATAAGGCTGGAGCCATTTTGTGCAGTTCCCTTTTTTGTTCCTTGCTTTAAGCCCTTCAGTTGCACCCCGCTTCTATAATAAAGTCACCTTACCAGTTGCACCCTGAAAAGTTTGGAGGTGTTTATTCAAGCGCCGACCTCCGCATTTGGTCAAAATATTTTTTAAAGAAAAACAAAGGAACAAAGGCTCACTTTGAGGCTAAAGCAATACATAAGGAGTCAGAAGATAGAGGTTCATTTCCTGCACTTGATACTTTATCGCTGCGTGACCTTGAATAGTTCCTATGTGGCTCAGTACTGCTCCCATGGAAGCCAGTGACAAGCCTCATAACTTTCAGTGGTAAAATAGTTAATGTGGTAAAATGCAAGACCCTCAAGCAGTTTAGGTTCTTAACTTGATGCAGATGTGTGGAGGGACCTCATAAAGCAGTTGTGGTTCTTGACTCCATCTTAGGCCAAACTGCACATAGTCTATCTGAATTAATTGCCTCTACTATTTTTCATATATCTACATAAGTTACAAAAACCCCAAATACGCAAGACAATGCATTACAGTGTAGTATAATATGATATGATAAATAACATAGTATAGTATCAGCAATTATAATGGAATATGATTTAATTATAATTATGATATTATATATATTATCCTTACACAACTTAGAGTTAGAAAACCACATAAAATACATTTATACTACAGAAAATGTGAAGAGCAGCAGTCATGCAGCATAGGTAAAAAGGAAAGGTTCTAACTGAGCTGTGGGACTCATTGCCCCAGTATGGTGCACTTACTAAAAGTTCAGCAGGACACCGTTTGTGCTCATGGAATGGAAATCCACTGATTTCCATTATATAGTTACTAAATTCTTAGTAACTATAACACACACAAATTCTCCCCTGAACTGCTAAAAATCAGAGGCTTATGGAGTATTTAGGAGAAGCATCATGTTCTTATACTCTACTTGGAAATACAGATTTAGTCCTGGTCAGAGACAGGATAGATAGCTGCACAGAACTATGTGCAGGTAGTGATTCTGCGTAGGGACCAGCATGGTCCCTATATTCTTGCAGAGGGAGTCCATAGCTCCAGGATATCATGGAAAATTAATCAAGGGGGGAGTTGATGCTGTAGGCAAATTTAACACATAGTCGTTTTAATAATGTGAATGATCCCTCTGAAATTAGCCCCTAAATCAATAACATATTCACTACAATACAGAAAGCTCTTAAGCTGCAAGCAAACCTTAGTGAGTGGGTGTATTGACAGGCTGCGATGGGATGGGGAAGGATGCATTAGGGAGTTTTTTCTGGGAAGTAGGTGTGAGTGAAGTGCAAGATGACTTTTAATTCCTGCTCACCATTCTGAATAAGAAGTTATTAAAAACTGGATGAAGCATCTGTGGCCTGGGGACAGAAAGATCTAGGCTGGATGGCCACCTCTGCAAATGCACAGTGATTACCTTTATGCATGCATGGGTGTGTTGAAACACACCACTAGGGATGTCGTACTCCAGTTTACACAGAGGAAAATCTTTTAAAGGTGACAGGACTTACTGGCATAACTAACCAAACAGAAAGCACCAACTCTCAACTGATGATAGTTTTCTAGATTGACATTATTTTTTTATTTAATGTTTTTGCCTGAAAATTTCCATCTTAGTCATATTTTCTTTAGAATGCAATCACAGAAAATGAAAGAAAGCTGTGCGGTAGTTGTTTCTACAGTGCAAAGGCTGATGCAGAAGATCCCCTGTTTATTAGATACCCTATTTATTAAAGGTATGACTGGAGCACTGAAGCTTCACAAAAGCTTGGTTGAAAAAAAGAAAGTGATACATGGCATTCCTTGAGAGAAATAATGTCCCTATTTGCCTTGAAAGTAGTAATGTCTGGTGGAATTACACAGATGGTATGCTGGCCTAGTTCAGCTATAAAAAAATAATCTGTTCATTCTGCCCTCAGGTCCGTTCTTGCCATTTAGTGTAAATTTGTCATAAAAGAAAACTTTCACTGTGAATCATCGGATGACATTAGGGGATCTGATAATCTAAGTTATTATCTTAGAAGAAAACCCCTTTGTAGGATTTTTCTCCTCAGATAAAAATAACTTGTAATAAAGCAAAGGCCATAATTAACATTTAAGATACTATATTCTCTCTCGTGTAACCTCATGGGCAATTAAAGGTTTGTACTTCATAGACCTGTAATGATAACCAAATCTATGTATAGATGCTAACCTGTTGCAGGTTGAAATAGGAATAAAATTTTGGACACGGTGAAAACATTTGCTGTTTCTTTCAGTAGGGTAGGATTTAATTTCAAAAGAATAACTTACATCTCAAGATGACAGGCTCTTAATTTATGAAAACTGCAACCAAAAACGTGGACATTTTATGAGCAAAAATAACACACCTACTTCAGAATTACTCCTAGGAGAAGGCATGTCAATTCTTTGCCTTCAGAAAGTTGGGACTGTTTAACTTTAGTGTGTGAGACCAAAACGTGAAAACATTGCTGACTTATGTGAGTTAAGATAGATGCTAGTACTGTGTTACCCAAGCAGGTGGAAAGAGTTCACTGCTTCCCTGTGATGTAAAAAAAAAAAAAAAAAAGTAATTTTGAAATCTCCTTTCCTGTACAGCTCTTCACCTTTTCCACTGAATGCCTTAAACATCAGTTCTTCTCTATGCAAAGGATAGATATTTTAGAATTGTCTTGATGCAAGCTGAATTTTTGTCTCAAGTTTATTGTTCATGGTATTGGAGTAAACAGTGTCTTTTTCATGACTGTGGACATTGCCTGAAGACAGTCTACCTGTACTGTTCTGCAGTTACATTTATAAAGCGTTCAATGAATAAATCACAGAACCTGTTTTGCCTCCAAATACAAAAGTAATTATTCAGGATTTTACAACACATAATTGCTACTCTTTGCATTTCAGAAGAGATTTCGGTGAAATTAATGAACTTAAAGACCCATAAGGCCTCTCTAGTAACTATCCAGTATAGGAAGTGACTATTTCAGGTTCATCTTGTCTCAGAGGACAGCAGTGAAGACTGAGCCCTGAGTTCCTTTAAAACCAGCTATCCTCTGTAAAATACAACCTATATTAACAGGAGAAAAGATCAATTTTTTTATTATTAATATTTTGACATTTTTACTGCATTATCATATAACTCATCCTAAATCTCCAGGAAGTTTTCTGCCTCCATACCAGTGCCTTAAACGTGAACTAAAACCTTTATAAAAATTGATTAAAACTGATGTCATAATCAATAGGTTAGTGTCTATTATTAAATATATTCTTGAAGACTGCATTGGTTTCACTGAAATGACCACATATTTTCTTGGCGTCTGAGAGTACAGAATAACCACCTGAGAATACACCACATTTGCAGCCGCCAAAAAACATCTGCAGTTAGTGACATTGGTCTGAATAGCAGTCTAAGGGGTAGCCAGAGATCTCTTCTGTTTTCAAAAAAAGGATGGATATGCATCAGGGCGTTGTTTAATATTTTAGTCCATATCTCCCCTATGCTATCTTTGACTTCTGGGTTTCTCCCTTGAAGAAAACACCAACATGAGACTGATAAAAAACTATGCAAATATTCACAGTATATTTACAGTGTTTATGCCAAACTATATTTTTTTATTATTTTCCTTTTGTCAAACCATGCTCTGTTCCTGGCTATTAACACAGAAGGTCTACAAAAGCATTTTGAGAGGTTTCATTTGCCATTGTTGAGATAATCTGACAGACACAAAAGCCCCAGGGATACCCTATGCTGAAATCTGTCTCTGGATTCTTTTTCTTTTCTGGAAAGGTTCAACTAAGATTATACGAGTGCTTCCTCACAAACCCATCTGGCAAAGGACAGAAAGAAGTTCCTCTCTGGAGCAGCTCATCTAACCTACCTGACACTTACCTGAGAATGAGAAAAATCTGCTGAAGCTGTCTCTTTCTCTTTACAGACTCAGTGGGCAGACAGAAGACTTATTTTAAATGTATATGTCCTTTTGGGAAGGAAGACAAACAGAGACAAGAAGAATCCCTTCTAGAATCCTTCAGTCCAGTTTCTAACACAAAAGGAAGGTGGAAAAAAGGTATTAAGATTTTGTGTCTATACATTCAAAACCGATATCCTCAGTGTGTCTAATGTTATCAAGAAGTTTACAAGATTAATTCTAGAGAGTTTGTTAGTTGCATTAATTCAATCAAGAGATACTGTGACAACCAACAGACAAAGAAAACATTGGCAACGTGTTGATTTAGTGTGTTTTTATGGAGCTATAGCGGGTTTCGTTCTGAAATAGTCTGTAAAAAGCTCTTCTGAGTAGGCCATTGTAAACATTACTTCTGGAATGCAGAAGTGGTTTGCCCCAAAATGCTCAGAAATGAACTTCAGAGAAAAGATCATGGAGTTTGTTTTCTGTGCTCCAACCATTCAAATGTCAAACTATTCTTTTCATGTCTCAGTTGTTTCTTCCTTCCTTTTATAAAGGATGAAATGTAAAAAAAAACCAAAACTAATTTAGAATGTTCTCTGCATTTTCCTGGCAGGATAGGTAATGCTGAGTCAATTAAAGAGTAATTGAAATACAGGAGCCCCATGTATCTCTGTTGACTTCCATTGGAAGGACACTTTAGGTGCTAGCCCAGTCACGCAGGAGGAACATAATGATGCTGTGTACCATTATTTTTTCGTACTGTATTTTGATTTATTTTTTTTTTGACTAGCAACTTCTAGAATGGAGAAGGGCATGATTTTTGCTCTAAGAAAAGGTAATTTTCTCAACACTATGAATGAAACGGTCTCTTTACTAAGGAAATTAAAAGATATAAGAAGGTAACAAAGTCAGGGAAACTTGACACTGCTCACCGTTAATAAGAAAATGCTCTGCGAACATCAGATAAAGTTCAAATTAAAGAAAATCTAGAAGATAGGAAAGGCTGTTGACACAGATAATGTAAAATAATAACCAAATAAAATAACAGAAAATAAGTTTGAACTTCTAGACTGGGAGATGAGATAGGGCAAGAAAGATAAGTTTCATTTTGGGAACCTGGTAAGTTTGTGTTCTTCTCAAGCTTTCAGCAGTCAGTGTTCTCAAAAGTCTGGCCCCTGGGTATAGTGGTTGTACCTTTTTCACTATTAGCAGTAGTCACTCATGACGGATGTCTGCTGCCAAAGCACAGCAAACATTTGTTAAGAAAATGTATTTTTTTCCTTTCCTGCTATTTAAGTCCTGTGGCTTTGAATGTAGAATTTGGACGGTGGCTGTCCTAGTTAGAACAGCTGGGACCAGTTCATCACTGTATGGGTGTAACCCAAAACTGTGTATTCTATAGCCTTCCATGCCATTTCCCAGGAACTGTTGTCAATAGACTATTTACACCTTCTGCCCAGAGCAGCCTGACTCCTCAGGCTATAAACTGGGTGTTAAGAGGCCTGCGAGATAGGAGGGTGCCTCCCTGTCCTCACACCTACTGTGGAACTCCCCGCCCTGAGGGAGGTACTGGACATTCCTGCCTGAGCTGGAGGATATATAATCTTGGAGTCTTGGAACTTTTTTAACCACTGCAGATCACCGCTCTCAACCAGACTGCAGACCACCACTCTCGACTGGACTGCAACCACCACTTTTCAACCAGACTGCAACCACCACCCTCGACCAGACTGCAACCACTACCCTCTACCAGACTGCAATCACCACTCTTGACCAGACTGCAACAGCACTCTCACCAACAGGTTTTCCCCTCTCCTTTTCCTTTGGACACAGGGGGCCCAAAGAACACCACTCTGTTCATGCCCCAAGGTGCTGGGTTATACATTTTGGTTTTGTGGGTTAAAACCAATTGTTTGTCTGTATAATCATACTTAGTGTATTATTTTATTAAATTGTTATTCTGACTTATAATCTCTCTGTCGAGTTGGGTTCATTTCCCCTGCCGGTTTACCTTTAAACCAGCACAGAGGAAGACATAGGAATTTATTTCTTTAGAAAAATAAAGTGATTTCCTAATAATTCAAATTGTTTTTTCAGCATAGTAACTCTGTAAATAATCAAATTTTATTGTTGATCTAGATGTAATTAAAATATTAATTATTTACTGGTTTAGTCTGCCTATTTTAACAGTTTTGGAACATGTTCAGTGTCTTTATTACAGGCTTAGGATTTTTTTCAGTTTGAGCACTGCAGGCTTTGTATCACATATAAAAAATCAGTCCTTTTCTTCATCATTAGAAAAAGGAACAATCACGATTTGTTTATGTCTCCTACCACTACTGCAATTTTACATTTGATAAATATCAGCTCAAATCTGCAAATACCTAATCAGCCTTAATATTTGCAAGTAATCCCAGTGGAATTGACAAGTAGGACTTAATGGATTCTCTGTGGCATCTAAGAAGACTTAGAAGAAGTTCAGGTCAGTCATCATAAGAAAAAACTGCGGACAATATGGGATTCCTCAATCATTTCTGAAACATTTGTACATTTTTTAGAAATTCTATGTCACATACAATTCAACAGAATGGAAAAGCATACCTGTAAATGGAGTTTCCTTTGAAAGGTAGCTTGGGGCCACTAATTGCTCATTTGAAATTCTGCTTTTCAGCATGGTATTGCGTTATGCATGGTCTATCAGTATTTGGAATACCATTCTAAAAGACATTGAGGATGACTGTCCATTCTCACTTTTGTGCCCAATCTGCCTTTTACTCCCTGGTAACCACATACAGCCCCAACTTAACTACAGTAAATTCTTACATAGGAATGTCATGTGAAGACAAAATTTAATGGGTCACTTTTTCTTACTAAGGATCCATCACTTGCAGCACCACAGCTACCATCCTGCTTGCATTGCCAGTGCACAGCATATTCACTCACAAAACAGCCCCTGGCTGGGACAGAAGCTTCACTGAGCACCTGTAAGCCATTTCTTGGCTCCTGGAACAGAACCACAGCCAGCCTATGCTGTCTCAGACCAAAACACTAATTCTGTAGAAGAACCTTGTCTTTGTCACATCCAATTGCCTGCTGATCCTTGAAGAGGTTGGTATTGATTCAACCTGCTGTCAGCCCAACATCCAGCTTCTCGGGACTAAGCAAGCAGAAATAGAAACAAGGCAAAGGCTAACTACATACTCAGCATAAGTTATAACCTGAAAACAGTCAGTTGTGGACGTAGGCTACAGGGTATAACAGGAACAGGTAGAGCACTGTCTATGACTGATCAGCTGCTTTCAATGCTATTCCCATCTACTGGGATCTCTCTGCAGCATTTGGCAGTCTCAAGTATGAGCTACAGTGATGCCATCTGAAAGTAGGGTTCAAGAAGTTCACTAAAGCAGTTTAAATCTGTCCTGAAGCATAGCAAAAAGAGACTCCATCTCTCTTTTCCATGTTTCCCAATGTTTACTTTTACTCTGTTCATACTCATCATTTACTTAGTAGTATTAATTAAACAATCAATTTGGCAGAAAAGCAAAGAAAAACATTCTGAAAGGTTTGCAGAGAGAGCAATTCACATCCACAGAGGTAAATTCAAGTCTCCAGACAGTTTTATTTACTGACACTAAGCTCTCTTTCAGTAGCATTCCTAAGTAGTCAAGTTAGTTCTGTATGGTTAGGAGATTGCATCCTATCATCTGTCTATTGATTTTTCCTTTCCTATAAAAACCTTTATCACTTCTATATGGACAAAACAATGAAATAACCTAGACTTCAATTAGTACAGAATATTCAGCATGAATCTTCAGCAGTACAGATCCTAGGAGCATATAAAACCATTTTCCTATTTTCTATCCAGGAAACACCAAATGGGGCTCAAATTCTTGTACTTCGTCTTTAAGACTTCCCCTCTCTAATCCTGCTGAAAACTGACTACAGAGCTGACAATTCCATTCTGCTGGCATAATGCACTTTTCTGTTGTAAGTGTGCAGCTTTCTTAAGGGATTGGATGATGCAGAACTACATAAACTGAACTCGCATGGAAACTAAGGACTGTCACAAAATTCAGCACCTGCTGCAGCTCGATTGTCTCTTTAGTGCAAAGAGAGGCTGACTTGCCCAGCGGAGGAAAGTCTCCAGATGTGTCCCACCTGACTTAAACACACCACTGTACATGTTGCTCTTTTCCCAGAGAGAAAAAACAAGAAAAAGTAATCTCAGTATGAGAGATACTAAGTATGCTGCTTAATATGCTTCTGAAGAAATGCTGGACCCTTTTTCAGAGTGAGACTAGTATAAAGACTAGGACAGGAAGAATAGAATAGAATAGAATAGAATAGAATAGAATAGAATAGAATAGAATAGAATAGAATAGAACAGAATAGACCATCCTCTAGTCAAGAAATTTGGTATTTAAGGTAGTTCAGGATGTGACTTCAATAGCTTTGCTTTAATATCAGTGCAGACATTGATCTTTACCATCTTGGTCTTCAGTTTGAAAATGAGAGCAAAAGAATCCTAATTCTGTATTGCCTTACAGTCATGAATGCAAAGTGACTACAGATGTCATGGTGATGCTGGTTTTTCAACAGCCTGGAACTGTCTTTACTAAAGCGGAACTGATTGCTCAAAGGGAAAGGCAATAAAGATCCAAATCTCAGTAGTGCTGGGGAAAATAGTCTTGTCATCTTGGTTACATACAGCAGCTGTAAGTTTGCCTTTGTCTGTCAGTTCAGGTAGGTTTCGTGACTCAGTTGTTTCACTAGAACAGCAAAGAGAATGTGGGCTGATGTTTAATCATTTGCACAGGTAAAGAAAATTCCCATTAAAGCAGTATAATCAAACAGTTGTATCACAAAGCTTTGCTACCTAAAAAGGAAATTATTAATTTAGTGTCAGTTTTAAACTATGCCCCTGTAACTATTGTGAAGATTACATAGAAAGGATCAAAAACCTGTGACAGGTTAAGATTTTCCTTTTTTGTTGTTGTTTTACTGCGTTTTAGCTTGAAACAGTAGTGAATTTTATTCACTGAATGAAGAAAACATTTGAACTGTTGTATTACTTTGACCATTTCTTTTAATTCTTTACAAAATTGGAGGGTGCGCCTTTCATATAACTCAAAAAAGTGGTAAAAAAGTGGTAAATGTTGAGGTTAAGCATTGTTAAAAACCTGTAGCAATATGTTCTAAATTCAGCCAGTTGCTTTTGTTATCTCATTAACTGATCATGACTTACCTTAATTATGGAAGGTCCATGCACACAGTCTGACAGACAATAATGTGTTGCATTATTGGCATTAACAGTAGGCATCATAATGAAGAAATATTGCACATGATTATATGGGGAACTAAAATACAGTTCCTACACAAATGTGTAAGCAACAAGCAGGTAGCTGCTGTGGTAAGCATCACAGGATTCCAGACAGAAAGTGGGATATGGGACCACTTCCAAGTCTGAGGAAACTCTAGGCGAGACCCAACCATGAAACAAGATTAAACTTGTGTCTGTATCATGTATTTCCACACTAATCTCTACTTTCACTGGGAAGGCATTTTAGTGGTCAAGCATAGATGGAACTGTTGTGTTCCCTGATAGTCCTCCCAGTCTGACATCTGGAGCACCTGGATGCCAGGGAACACTGTGTAAGACAGAAGTCTGTATCTCACATGACTATAATGACTGATGAGTATTAGAAAAGGATTAATTCATCTTTAAGGAGCATTATCATTAATAGTCAATTCTAAGTAATATAAGAAAATTCAGCTGCATTGCCTGTTGAGAGCCTGGTCCTATCCTCTTGCACAGCCGAATTGTCTATGCATGCCATAACAAAATATTTTTTGTAACTTTTAAGCATTATGTATGCATTATGCTAGATAAATTTTAACTAGGTAATGTGAAACTTGTCATTAGAGAAATCGAGTAACAGAGCTTTGAAATATGAAAGCTCTTTTTAAAATGCAATTTTGGAGAACAAATTACCTCTTAACAAAGTGTATTGAAATACTAATCAATATACCAAAATTAAAGACTGGCATTGCTGGTAGCATTTGGAGAGTTATAAAAGCAAACTTAAACTCTTCCTTATTTATTGGTTTACTTAATCATTTGACAGTCTGCTATGTGTTAAAATTCATGAGTTTATTAAAAAGAATTTTAATTGTATGTATACTGTGCAAAATTTGACTAGTTTTTATCTCATGTCATATGTTAAAGGAATATCAGAGAAGTTATTGTAAGGGAAATATCAGTTACGTTTAGTTATTGGGTACACTGGTTCTCCATTGAACACAACGATTACTGGATAGCATGTCTGAGAGTTCAGACATTCACACTATGAAATATTTCCAAATCTAACCCTAACCACAGCTGAATGTTCCTTTTTTATCATTTCCTTTTTATTTATGATTCATCATATTTATTAAGATAAAAGCTTGCATTGCAGAAACAGTCTAAAGTATACCCCCTACATACAAACTGATCTCCAAATTACTAGCAAAATTGCTGCCTTTGTATACTTATGGGCCGACGTGATAACTGAAAATAACTTCCATTAGCACTATAAAAACTCCAGCTGATACCAAATGAATTTCATTTGATACCAGCAGAGAAAAATATTGGCTACTGAGATATTCTTTGTTCACGGTTATTTACAGTTAGCTATAATATGTGTACTGTTCAGGAATCAGCAGTCTCCAGATGTTTTTCTTTACATCATATTGTTAAACACAAGCTTTTCCCTCTCTGACTACCCAGCATTTATATATTTATATGAAATTCTTCTCTCTTAGTCAGTATGGCTTCTGTGTCTTCAATTCATTGCAAAAAAACAGTTCTTGTATAGGGGCTATAGGAGCTTGACCACCACCTATCTTTTATCTTACTTCTGCTGAATTTGCTGAAGAGATTACTCTTTAGATTCATGGAAGGGAGATGTAGCTGGTGCTACATTCTCCTGCATTCTCCTGAAAAAGCTGGCAGCCCACAGCTTGGACAGGGGCACTCTCTGCTGGGTTAGGAACTGGCTGGAGGGCCAGACCCAGAGAGTGGTGATGAACGGTGCTGCATCCAGTTGTCAGCCAGTCACTAGTGGTGTCCCCCAGGAACCAGTGTTGGGCCCAGTTCTGTTTAATATCTTTATCGATGATTTAGATGAGGGGATTGAGTCCATCATCAGCAAATTTGCAGATGACACTAAGCTGGGGGGGAGTGTCGATCAGCTGGAAGGCAGGAGGGCTCTGCAGAGGGACCTGGACAGGCTGGAGAGTTGGGCTGATTCCAGTGGGCTGAGATTCAACAAGGCCAAGTGTTGGGTCCTGCACTTTGGCCACAATAACCCCATGCAGTGCTACAGGTTGGGGACAGAGTGGCTGGAGAGCAGCCAGGCAGAAAGGGACCTGGGAGTTTGGATTGACAGGAAGCTGAACATGAGCCAGCAGTGTGCCCAGGTGGCCAAGAAGGCCAATGGCATCCTGGCCTGTACCAGGAACAATGTGGCCAACAGGACCAGGGAAGTGACTTTTCCCCTGTACTCAGCGCTGGTGAGGCCACACCTCAAGTACTGTGTCCAGTTCTGGGCCCCTCAGTTCAGGAGCAGGTCCAAGAGAAGAGCAACAAGTCTGGTGAAGGGACTAGAGCACAAGTCCTATGAGGAAAGGCTGAGGGAGCTGGGGTTGTTCAGCCTGGAGAAGACCTCAGGGGAGACCTCATCACTCTCTATGACTACCTGAAAGGATGTTGTAGCCAGGTAGGGGTTGGTCTCTTCTCCCAGGCAGCTATTAGTAAAACAAGAGGGCGTGGTCTTAAGCTCTGCCAGGGGAGGTTTAGGTTAGATATTAGGAAGAAATACTTTACAGAGAGGGTAATCATCCATTGGAATGGGCTGCCCAGGGAAGTGGTGGATTCTCCGTCCCTGAAGGTTTTTGAAAAGAGACTGGATGTGGCACTTAGTGCCATGGTCTAGTAACCACGGTGGTAGTGGATCAGGGGTTGGACTTGATGATCTCAAAGGTCCTTTCCAACCTGGCTGATTTTATGATTTTATGATTCTGTGATACAGGCTATGGTGAAATTATGCTTTCCTTGGTGTCTTGCTAAAATGTATTGCACGTGAAGAACCCTGGTACTTTTGTATCAAGACAAGCCCAAGATGCCATGCAAATATTTAACATCACTGAATCCCTAAGTGAGTGATCATGTACGTCATCTGCTGAAGGACAAGTCACAGAGATTATGTCAGTGCCTTTCAGTGGACCAGGGAAAAAGTATATCTTGATGTGTAATTTGAATTCTCTGGTGTTGTTGGATAGTTCCAATTGTTTTCTTCCAAAACACATGGAGGTTTTTTGGTTGTCATGAATATACCACTGTGAAACAATGCTGTTAGATCCAGCTGAAGATTACTGGCAGTTTGTCTTTGGTGTGCAATTAGTGACTCAGGGTCAAAATAAGAAACCCCAAAATCAAAACCTAACACATAATCCAAAGGCGTAGTTAAAATTTTTTACTATCTTTTTCTTTATTCAAGAAGAAAGTCATAAAAGGAGAGGTCAGTGGATTGCTTAAATGTAAGGTTCTTGTTTGATGAATAAATAAGTCAAAAATAGTCCTTCTTTTTTAGAAGTTCACTTATGTCTTCTCAGTTTTGTTCTTAAATTTAAGTACATTTAAGAACCGTATTTCCACAAAGACCCTTTACATTGGGTTCATTTTGTCTAACTGTCTTGTGTTTCTTTACTTTTTTCTATTCATTTACATATTTTCCAAGTTTTTTATTTTTCTATTTTGTTTTATCTATCTAGCACTTGTAAACAGCAGGTTTCAAATGAAACCAAATTATTTAAATCTTCTTTATAGTCAGAAAAGAAATAAAGACATGGCTCCTGGTGGATGAGATAAATTCCATAACATAGTTTGTTTCACCTTTTTTACCAACAGCCCTAGTGATATTTAAAATTATATCATTTAAACTTAGTTGCCTAAGTATAAACACATAAACTGGTATTTATGGAAGTCTCTGCTCATTCCTTATGAGGTAGCTTTCCTATTTATACATCCAGCAGCCCCTGAATTGAATTTTATTTCTTCTTGTTTTCTTTATAATTTCTCTGAAAAGAATGCTAGACACAAACTCATATTTGGACCATACCTAATCCCAGCTACATGAACCTTATTTCCTAGAGTGTGTTCTCAACTGTTGCTTCCCCTGAAATCAGTAAAGTTTGAAATTATTCTAATTTTCTGAAAACCAGGCCAGAAAATACTGACAGACTTTTGTGCATATTATTATTATTATTATTATTATTATTATTATTATTATTATTATGAATGAGCTTGGTCCTGCATCTGAATGTTGTTGAGGACATAGCAGAAATTTTGTAGTGTGGCTGTTGTGATCATAGGTGCTTTCCTGTGGAGGGCAAGGGTCTGCCTCTATTGTGGGATGAAGTCCAGAAATCTTTAGTTAAGCTCCGGGTGAAATATTACACCCATATGGCAACCCAACATCAATATCACTCAGGTCCCACAAAGGATGCTAAGCCAGGCCCGCTATCGCTGTGCCTCTGGGCCATCGTGGTGATGGGGGATGAAGGTAGCTCAGTTGAAATCAGCTGAAGGATTTGTCTCCACACCACGGTGTGGCAAACTGTGAAAATATGCTCTTAGATGCTCAAATGCGTTTCTGGTTCTAAGCCAATTTCTGCTGTTTCCAACCTAGACGTACTGGGTGCTACTAAGTAGTACTCAACGCAAGTAAGGACAGTATGATTACGTTCCCTGATAGGCTTCACTAGCAAGTATGGAAGGAGAAATCTCAGTCTTTAGAAAAGGTCACTTTGCTGGAAAATTATACCGAAAACATCAGCTAATTTCATATGTGCATGTCCAGCACACCTTACTATTTTAGAAAGAAATATATTAAGATAAAATTGTAAACTCACACAATTACAATCAACAATTTTAATATTTACAAATGTTGCCTTGAGTACCTTAGATGGTAGACAATTTCCCATTGTCTTTGTCTAAACTCTAAAGAAATTTTCAAAAATCTTTCATCTGTCTCCTTCATGGAGAGACTTTTTCAAAAAAGGAGTTTTTCAGTGGCTCTTATTATAAAATCTTCTTAGCTGTTTAAATATTTGTGGTTTGGCTTTGTTTTGAGGTTATAGAATAATCTTTCCAGTATAAACTTCATGACCACCCAGAAATAACAAGTGAATTGCTTATACTGGACTCAGAAAATAAACAGATTCTACCACTTCTTTACTCTTGAGAATATTGCTAGGATGTTTATTTCTCCAGGCTTCTTACTTAGATCTACCAGGGCAAATAATTGCCCTGGTCCTTTCTTCTGAAACATATTCTGCATGAAGTTTTAAGCTTCAAAAGGAGTTGAAGTTTTTCTGTTTCCTGAACAGAACAAAACAAAAAAAAAAAGACTAAAACTCTGGAATAAATGAAAGGAGGCAGCCTGTATATTTGGAGCTTTTTAGGTTTGTTTCAGCTGCTGTGATTTAAGAAATGTGATTTTCTTTTGGTCATTAAGCAACTCAGTAGAGTCTGCTGCATCATAAAGCTCTACCTACTACAGGTAATCTATAATATGCATTTCTAATAATGACAACTTAGGACCTTGCAACCTGTATTGTTGTCATTAATTGTGCTTCCATAGCATTCAGGGACCTGGAGCCAGCAAATTTTTCCTCTTAGAGGCTTCTTATTGCAAACTGTTATAGCAAAAAGAGAGACTATAACATCAATGTAGCCAACACTGGTGAAAGAAAGAACTGTGTTTGAGAATGTGATGAAATCTGAAAAGTAGAACAGGGCAGAGCTGCCTTAGCCTTAAACATAAAGTGAGCAAGTTAAAATTTATTGATCTACTTCAGCATTGAAAAAGGATCTTGTAAAGAGGAGACGAGGCCTAACTCAGAGTTAAGGATATATAATCTTTGGTTTACACGTAAACATAAATGTGGGATGATTTTCATCATCACAAAGCTGGAATGAGATTTGTCCCTGACACATATTTTCTCCAGAATCTGTCAATGTTTTTGCTGCCAAGTCTTCTGTAAGGAGCCACTCAATGACCTTCGAAGTGCCTGGTATCAAGGTCCATTCAGCTGACAACTGGCCAATTTTCTGAGGTAATGACAATGGAGAAGCAGAGAGGCATATTGTCTGTAAGGTACCTTAAACTATATTTACTGTTGAGTGAGTGTTCTGTTTCTATGGAAAAAACAGAATGGGAGTCCTTTAAGCTCCTATCAGATCGACAGATTGGAAGCATAATGCTGAAAGATTGCTTACCCTGCAGCTAAACCTATATTTTTAAAATGAGATTATACACCAAAAAGTGACTGAATAAATGGCCCAATTTTTATGTTATTATTTATTTGGATTTATGAGTATATAAAAGGTGGGTAAACTGTGTTTTGACATTTTAAAACCCCCACAAATCAAAGTACAAGGGGAAAATAAGCAGCAAGTTCCACTCTGTACCAGAGACTGCTAAGGAGTCAATCCTCATAGAAGATTACAGAGCATCATATTTTCTGTCTTTTCCAGCCAGAATTACTCTTGAAACTAAGGGAAATCATCAGTTCTGTGGCACACTATGAAGGTAAGGCTAGTTTCTTATGGATCTAGAGTACATTCACAGTTGCTCCCCTTTCCTACCTTCGTTAGCATCTTTGCTGGGAGCAGCTCTAGCATTGTTTTCCACATTTCTCTGTCAAAACAGAAACAGGTAAGGTATAATTTGCTCACTGTTAAAATTCCATTCAGATCCTACTGGACAAGCCAGTCTCTTTCTAACTTGTGCAGTTACAGCAAGACAAACATTACCAAGCACAGCAGGTGGTGCTCAATTAATTAATCATTCTGTCGAGGATGGACATACCCCAGGGGATGTGAGGGCCTGCTCACAAGTTTTCTTTGGTTCTGCAATGCTAGCAGTATAATATTACTCTTGGATAACATGAAAAGGAAGTAGGAAGCCTCATTTCTTATCACCACCACCCTCCAGAGAATGATCTTCTCTACCATAAAACCTAATCAACACTAGAAGTCTCTAAGAGAGAATCCAAATTGATCAGAATTTTATGGACTACCAACTTGAGTTCTGGGCATTCCTTATTTACCAGAAAAACAGACATCTCAACCTTGTATAGTGTAATATCTCCTTTCTAGGTCCTTCCTCAGTTCAGATTTCTCTATACAAACACAGAATACCACTAGGATGACCATTTGGTGTCCAAAAAACTATTGTTTTATGAATATATAAGGGCCATTTCCACACCACCCAAAGTAATCATCCTGGTAACTGGCAATGATGTCTGAGATGAAGAGATTGATGAGCAATTCAGATCAATAAGCATCCAGGGCTTCCAATGTCAATTCCTTGGGTGGCCAGTGAAGAGAAGTAGTTCTGATGCCTGTTGGACATGAAGTTGTCATTTCATGTAAGTTCATCGTCATTTCTCTCTGATGTCCGTTTAAACAGGCGCTAAGGTCTCCCAGTCACGGATGATGTGTATCCCTATCTCTTGAACTTCATGTAATGACAATGATACCAGTCATGAAGATCATTATTTAATTCTGATTGCCTACTGATTAGTCACTTAGACCTATCTAGACTAGGATAACCATCTAACAGTGAAAGGGACAGGCACTTTCAATGACCAGGTCTTTTCACTTAACTCAGGCATTTTCAGTATCTGTCTTACCTGAGATGAATACAGTTCTGGAACTGTCCACCTAACTCTCTCTCTTTTAATTATTAAGTGAGACAACTGGTTTAGTCCACACATTATCCTTGGAAAGATAAGGTGATTTTAGTGTGACTCCAGCTCTGTTAAATTAACTACAATTCTAACAAACGATTTTATTTACTCAGACAGTTGGTAGATATATTTGTTCTCATGTCAAGATTTAATTACTATATTATCAATACACTGGCACAGGTTTCTCTAGTATTTGCTTTCTAGAGACCTCTTGTTTTAATCTATTCAATTATTGATTGGTCAGTGTTCCCAAGGGGCCACTGAAGAAAATGAAAAGTCAAATGAGCCTGAGGTCTTGCACTACTGTGACTTACATTGTCTACATACAGTAAAACTTCAGTCATACATATAATCTCCCTTTCACCATATCTAAATTCCAGTGCTAATGAATGCAGATAAATATATTATTTAGCTGGTCAAAAAGATATTTTTGCTTATTCTTCCTTCTGGGAGTCTCCTATTTATGGTGAGTTCTATAAAATGGCAGGTTCTGTAATATATGTATTGCTTTAAGATCATTCATTTTGCAGTGGAAGAAAGAGAGAAATAATATGAAGAAATATCCACATAATAAGTAATACAGCACGCCTATAGGATACATGTGTTCAGGTACTATATTTGGGCATGAAAACTCCCAAACTATTTACTGAATTTCAAAAATAGCTCAAAAAATAAATTTGGTATTTATATAATTTAGCTTTCCTGGTTGGGGAAATATCCTCTACTTTTGCATGTGCTATGAAATCTGGTCTTACTTGGGATTCAGCAGCAGTTGTCAGGGTGGTAGTCCCATGGAGATTAGAAAACCCCACTGCACTTTCTGAAGTTTATGAGACAATTTGAAGGGTAAGTGATTTTTCTAAAATTTGTATTATTGTTGTTTTAAATTTTATATAACATAAATATCCATTTTGCCTCCTTGTCCTGCTGCGTTCACTTTCTGGTTGTCTAGAGTCATCTTTTGAGGAAATCTCTTCATCTCTTCTCTTTTTCACATCTACCACTTTGAGCCATAGGGGTTCTAGTCTTCAGCATTCCTTGGAGTATAGTCAGCCTCTGCCATCTCTTCCATATCCTACTTGCTCATCCCATTCCAGTCACCTGGTTTTGCCCTTTCCAAGCCACCAACTCTATTCTCTTTGCTTAGAGCACAGTGTCCTCCTAGAACAGGAAGGCAGTCTGATATTTTGACTGTAAAATCTAAACATAAGTGTCTAGTTTAAATTATAGTCAACTCACCATCTCTCCCCATCTGTATATAAGCTATCTTCACCTGAATCCAGAAAACTTGGATTCCTATGGAATAATACGGTCTCTGCATTTTACTCAGAAAGTCCTTGGCTTCAGCCCCACAGCAACAGTTGCTGCACTCACACAGACAGGTAACACAACACCTGTGCTTCTTGTTGATGCAATAGAGGAAAAGAACATGATTTTCCAGTCTGCTCGGTTTTGGTGCCTGACTTAGGCATGTCTCAGACGTAGCTGAGGCTCCTAGTGCTCAGTGAGAAGGGATGGTCTTTCTATCCAACACAGCTGCCAGAACACCTAGCAAGCACCTCTCTCATGCATTGCTTGTGTAAGGAAATAAAGCACTTGAAATCCATTTCTGGTAAATATTTAATGCTTCCATTGAGAGTACAAGAAAACAACAGGAATATTGAGCTTCTCTGTCAGGTCACAGATATGTCTGCTTGTACCCCTTCTGAGAATGAACACCCACCAGTGCTGTCTTGGGATGATCTGAGCCACGGTTGGTCGTTTTTCAAACAGGAACGCAGAAGACATGGAGCTATATAAGGAACAAGGGCAATGTCAGCGGGAAGCCATCACCTCACCAGACTTCTGTCTGCCCCAGCAATGGCTGGAGAGGAGCATGCACTCAGCTGAGCTTGCCTTAGTTTTTTAACAATTTTTTTTTCCAGTTTCTCCCACTCTGCATGAGTGTTCCAGCTGCTAGACCTCTACATACAGGGTGAGAAACATTATGACACCGGTCAAGCTAGACCTGCATGTATCTAGCTTTTCGTCATTCTCCAGGAATTTAAGCAAGTACCTGCTATATATCTTTAGGGAAAAAAGTAGGTACCCATCTGCCAAGAAGTAGTTGTTTCAATAGGATTGTTCACAGACAATTAATAATAAGCATGAGAGAATCTTTCAAATTAAGTAGGAAGGTATCTAGAGAGCTGAGGTACATAAAAAATATGAAGCAATACTGCAAAGGAAAGAACCAGGTTGCTGTCTCACCCCCAGATGGATTTTAATCACTGTTAGGGAGTATTGTTTCCTCCAAGGTCAAAACTGTCAGGTTAGTTTTATCCATGCCTGCCTCTCACATCAAACATTAACATACCATTTTCAAATGCAGGACAGGTCCTGATCTTGACTACTTGCTGATTGCTGTGACTTTCATGAAACATGGTGGACTTGGGTACTGACAGAGAAACAGGCTTTTTGGAGGAAGAGGATTATGTTGCTAGTGGACAAAACCCATAATTTTCCTAAAAAATATTTGCCCTCAGCCCAAAGCTGATCAATGTACGCATTTACAGCAAATCACAAATGTTTTCTTGACCCCAGTGTATTGATGTGAAAAAATTCTCTCAAAAAGCTGGAAAAAAAAGTGCTTACTTTGCAATGTCAGGACATTAAACTATAAAATGTCTCAACTTATGTAAATCTGTATACACCAACATAAAGTGTACTTAACCCACATATTGCAGGAATATGATCTGCAAGCTCTAGAAATAGCATATTTAGGAGCTGGATATTGTAGCAAAC
Organism: Manacus vitellinus; assembly: GCF_001715985.3. NCBI lineage: Eukaryota > Metazoa > Chordata > Aves > Passeriformes > Pipridae > Manacus > Manacus vitellinus. Next base: position 48,567,033 of record NW_021940208.1, on the reverse strand, counting down.
AAACTTATTCCTTTACACAGAGTTCCCTTTTTGTTTGTATGTTAGATGGTTTTGTTTCTAGGTTGGAAAAAGGCTAATCAGAGAATATTTGATTAGAGAAAATAAGCCCCTATAAGCACTGTGAGATATACAACAGTGCAACACCCCAGCTCTGCTACAGCACAATGTCAAATGAAGCCAGGATGGAATTGTTTTCCACATAGAGGGAAACATACACACTTTGTTCACTGTCCTACGCCCCAAATTCACATGGGGAGAGCAGGCACTTCTCACCATGTGGAAACTGTTAAGAGGATGTGAAAACAAATGTTTTTAATTGAAATTGTCATTGCTGAGCTAGACTGCTATCTGGGGTATCTTGCTGAAAAGTGACAGCAACAGCAGGGAAACAATGTAAGAGATTGTAAAACTGGTTTCTATTCCACACTAATTCAGGGACCACATATGCGATGCTATTGCGTTGTTTATTTTAAGATCTAATACTAAGGGTGGAAAGCCTCTTGTTGGTGTGAGGCTGAGAGTTGGGGAGCAAGCGCAATCCAGGTCAGAGACCAGAGATCTGTGCCCCTCCGCCACCGACCTCCTGCATAGCCTTGTGACACTCATAACACCCTCCCTGCTTGTGTCTCCTCTCAAGCTCTGTGATTATTCTGTCTCTTCACGTCATCATTTGCCTGGTGATGGAGGCAATCTTTTGTAGCACATGCTTAAGTACCAATGCAGCAACATTGTGAATAATAACAAGTAATAGTTTGCCCTGGTAAATTGTCTGTGGAACAACTCACTTCCCTCCAGTTCAGTTCTCAAAGCCACAGCAAGAGAGTCTGACAGAGACTTGACAATCTGGAACAATTCTTTCTAAAGAACAATATTTCTTTAATTTGTATTCAGAAAATTCTTTTTTATATTTCCTCTTTTTACATCGGTGAAATCTTGAAAGTTTGACTGAGTTTTGTTCATACGCGCATGGGTGCTGTAGATATGTGTTACCATTGAGCCCACATCAGCAAAGTGCCCAGGCACAGGGTCAAGCTGCCTGCTTCAGCTCACCTGGAGAAGATCAAAGCTGTGACAAATCAGCCCTACCTCTTTCTCATGGGAATATTTATAGCCAAACCGCATTCTGTAAGGATAGGTATCTAAAGCCGATCCTGATTTCTGGATGTCGAGCACAAAGCTGAGATGTGATGAGTGTGTGACAGCTGTCTAGTACTTCCCTTTCAGTTCCTGCTTCGGGCTTTAAAGAACCCTTGAAACCCAATGTCATCATTCTTCTATTTTTACACAAGTTTACCCAGAAAAAAGTCAAGGGAGTTGAATACTAGGACAAGAATTATTTTGATTTTGTACTCCTATGAATGAGACAGAAAAGCTTTACCTCTTTCATGGAAGTCAGGGAAAGCAACTCTTGCTAAGCCAGACTGATCTTTCTGAACTCAGAAGACAGAGATATTGCCAATTCTGCCAAATGGTCTCAATGACATAAACCGATAATATATCCTGAATAAACCCGATAATATATCCAGATAAGCCAAAACTATATGCTTCTACATCAGTTCACAGCATGAACAAACTACAAGAAAGTCTTCTCTGTTTAAGACAAAATGGAATCGAAATCAAAGAATTAGTGCAATTTTCTGTTCCTATTCAGAGAATTATATAACGCTCATGCTACCACTGAATCCATAAATAGCTTACTTCTCCTGCATGCTCTCGCCTCCCTGTTTCTTGAAATATTAAAACCTTTCTGATAGCATCCTTTGGATTCTCGGTTTAAACACTGGATGAGCAAATTAAGTTTGTATATATGTGTAATGTAATGTTCATGTGAGGTGCCTCTTCATTTTGTGTATGTACAACTTTGATATGGAAATGGGAACGCTTTGGGCATGTAGCATTTTGCAGACCATTCTGGACTCATGCACTTATAGCAAGAAGTTGACTGCTGCATCTTCCTCGTGGGATGAGGAAGCACATTTCAATGCCCTGCTCAAAGTGTGCACTCTGACCATGCACCATGCTGGGGGGTAGCAACCAGAACCCATGAGTAGACCCAAATGAGTAGACACCATTTCTCCTGTCCCTGTGTCTGCTTTCTACAGGAAGGAAAGCTTTGAAAATAGAAAAGGTTACATGAAGCTTTCCCAGTGTGAGTGACTGGGGAAACAGGACATGGTACAGCTTACTCTTGCACTTCTGTTTAAACATATCGAGAGTCTGTTCAGCATCACCCCCCTTCCAAGGGATTAGACTTGGTCCCCCAAGCAATCTCATCTATCTTTATCCCTCAAGTCACATTTTAAGCACATATCCTCCCGCCTCCTGAGGATGCTTCCAATTTTAATTCAAAAGCCATCTCCCTTTGACACAGATTTGTGTCTCCATACTTTTGTAATGGAAAATTATGAGCTGAAATAAATAAGCATGAGCCTGTGGTACCAGAAAGAATTTGTCCCCTAAAGGAAGGAATCCTCAGCAATTTCAGTTGTCTGCATAATTAATTTTTTTTGTGTCCCCCATTTGGAGTCTCTGTCACACTTTGAAAATCCACACCAGGGCACTGCAGCTCTTGCTTTAGGGCACAGGCCATTTATATTCTTCAAGTTCCACTTTGGAAGCCTCAGTCCCACTGAGCAGATATTATACATTCAAGGAATCTCACTGATACCAAAATGACTAACTGTGTGAGTGAAACTCACAGCATCAATAACCTACGTGATCTACTAGGTAAATTAGAATTGCTTTACAAATGCATTGAAAAGTAATGTAAGGGCTGTGTATTACTTTGCAGAAGGAATGGATTGAGTCACCTGGGATCCTTATCTTACAGCTGGTTGAGGTGGGGGAGGAAGGGCAGTTTTGGCTTAGTTTTTCCTGAAAGATTTGTATGGTTCAAACAGAAAACACATACTTGTTGGGGAATAGTAAACAAGGGTCTGATTACAGGAAGACAGAGTGAGTAATCATCAGACAAATGAGTTTTGAGTAGATATGATCATCACATAGTTTGTTTCATTTATCCAGTTCATATGTGTATTATTGTTAATATCAATCTCAATGTAAAACTCAGCACCAGCATGAAATGTTAAGCATGCCATGAAAATGTTAGGCTTTGTGTATGTTGTTAAAAAGTCAGTCAAATTCAAACTTACATCTAAAAATACCTCTCATATTTTTCCCCTGCTTCCACAAGTGTCTGTAAGTATCTTGTTATTCACATATTCATATTATTCCATTGCCTACTCTCCAACTGCAAACGTAGAATTCATAACCTGACATTTTTTTCATTACTTATATCCACTTCAAAAATAGCTCAAATTACTTTGAACTATATTTTCTATTACATAAATTGCTTTGTTCGAGAGTTCATAACTATAAAGTGTTATTTTTGCCGTGACTGTCGCGTGTTATCTCTCATCTTTTACCATAGTCTCTATTCTACATGAAGTATGAATAAATTGTTTTTGGTTTGTGTTGACTTGATTTGTTTTCTATTGTTTCCTTTCATTTTTTTTGTCGGAACATACAATGTGCATTTTGGCTAAGGCAATAAGTGCTCTTACTCTCCTTCCTTTGAAGCAAGCTTTACTAACCTAGAGTCTCCTCTGAATTTAATTTTCCTTTCCCTAAAGCTGCTGCTATACCATGCCTCCTTTTAGACTGACCTCACTGAACACAGCTGCTATTTCTCATGTATTCTCCTCTACTTGAGTTTTGACTTATTTAAACAATGAAAAGAAAGCATCGCCTCTACCTTTTTTCCCTTGAGATGGACCTCTGCTCCATAATTATGAATAATTCCCCTAAAATGGCTTATGTGATTGGGATAGCAACTAAATATTTGAGGAAAGATAACCTGGATTTATTTAAAAAAATAATAGTGTAATAGATTTTAAGGTCGTAGGAACTGCTGTGATTATATGGGTCAAATTCCTACAGAACAGTAGACTAATTCCTAACTAACAGTATATTTTTTTAAGCCAAATCACTTTTGAAATAATTATACATCCCTTGATAAATTACTCCAATGATTAATTACCTTCACTACTTAAACTGTGAATTCCCCTTGAAATGTCAAGCTTTGTTTGGTAGTCCAAATGCACACATGAGCTCTTCCTTCTTCCACGGGCTATGATTCACTAGTGTCAGATACTCCTACCCTCCCTAGGGGTGTTCAAAGGCTGCTCTAAGCTCAGTTTAGGATCTTCTCTTTTTTTGACAGGCTACAGAGAACTGCTTCCACAAGACCTTTATGGCAGAGTATATTTTCCATACTTGTAGTCGCTCTTGTTTCTTTCTAAATTTCCTTTCAATTCCTAAAATCATCTTTTCTAAAATCTCTCCAATATTCACCTTCTCTCTTTTTCTTTATTTTTCTTTTTCCCTTTTAAGCCTGGCACTAGCATGAGGCACAGTATTCTACAAACACTCCGGCTGGTGCTGTATGGGGGAGGGCAATGCCCACACATCCCACTCCTGCCTGACATCCTGCTGTTTACACCTCCTTGGCTCTCATCCATGCTCTCAGCCAGCACATCACAGTGGGAGCTCATGTTCAGATTGTTAACCAATGAGACTGGCCATAAGATCTTAAAATGTAATTGCTTGTCGATAGAATATTTTAAGACTACTTTTCCTGCTTTCTGCCATGCTCCAACACATACACACACACACGTAAAAGACTCAGAAAATAAAATACTTCAACCAAGACTTGCTGCTGTAATACCCCTTGGGTACAACAGCTGCCTTTCTCCCTCATGTCTTCAGCATGTGAGGCTTCCTGGGCCAGCTAATAGCTGAGGAGAGGAGATGAAAGTCATGACAGGAACCCGAACAGGAGGAACACAGCCTTCTCTGCAGCAAGGCTCTAATGCCATGCCTCTGCCATGCACTCGTCCTTCTGTCGAGAGGAATAGCAGTTGCATGGCATGGCACTGTCAGACCTTAAGTACAGAATGGCTCAGCTGCATAAAGTTATCCAAAACTCAAATGTCGTGCTGTTTTACAGGCACGTGTGAGAACTGGGCTTTGCCATTTTTAAGTCACAGCAGTTTGTGTTGTCCAGTCAGACACTCCAACCAAAGATTTCCCTTATTTATGAATAGGTCTACCACTGCACCTTTGGTCCTCTTCAAAGTCTCCATTGCAGGAAGTGCAAACTCCTCCTTCTCCATCTAGCAGGTGCACACAACCCTTCTGAAATGTGGTTACAGGTTTGGAAAAAGGTGTTTGAACTGGACACAAAGTGCTGGACAACAGACTCCTTCAGACTGGCCAAGAGCACCAGACCTGCCCAGGTGACTCTGCACCAGGAAGGAGCACCCAACCCTCCCTCCACAGCCATCCCTTTGGGGTGCATCTTGTGCCCTTCTTGTAGAGGATTATTGCACCTTGGACAGACTTCAGAGCTAGACAGCCAATTAGTACCCTCTCTTGTCACAATTTCATGTCCATACTTGAGAGACTCTCTTTACTTTGCTCTCCCATAGCAGGCTCTCCTTTGACAGAAATGCTGCTCCCAGTCTCAGCACTCTATTCTGCTATCACTTTCTCCCACTCCTGTTTTCTTTATTTTAGCTAAGCTAACATTTTTATCCCAAGATGTTCACTTCAAAATTGACCGGTTGTTTGTTCTTTGCTTCTCTCTTTTTTTTTCTCATACACTTCCTTCACATCTCTATATGTCTTTGAGAATAAATATTTGCACCTCCATGTCCAGTGAGTTATGAAAACAACAAGCAAATGGCTCTTGATCCATGTTTAGTCAGTCATGCTGCACTGATTCAGTTTACACACATTCTGTAAAATTTAAAAAACTCTTTTTGCATATATTATAAGCCATCAACTTTTTGATTGTCACACTCTGGAAAGTGTGATATGGAAAGTTAACTTTCCAAGGAAGCCAAGAACAAATGGCAGTTCAATAGAGTTTCAGATAAAATTGCCTTGTTTTTATGCCTCTCTTGGTATAACGTGACAGAATTTGATCTCTCTTTTGTGTGTGTATGTGTATTCATGTTTATACTTTTGCATATTATCAATAAAAGAGATGTATTAAAAGAAAAAAAAATTAAAAAGTCGGGAAAAAAACAGAAATTATTTCTGCCTCTAACAACAAAATATCAATCTATGTACCAGTTTGCCTTATGACTCAATATGACCCTGACTCAGCAAAGTTCCCAGCCACACACTTGCAAATAGTCTCATTGATTTGACTTTGCCATATGTTCAAGTTTGACTAAATCGAGACCTCTAACAGATGTACTTGAGTTTATTAAATACAAAACTGAGGAAAACAAGGTGCCTGGTTTCCTGAAAATCAGGCAGGAGCATTAGCAATGTTACTCATATTTTTGAGGTTTAGTGGAGAATGACAAAAAAAAAAAAATTAATTTTTTCTTTCCAAGCATCCCTCTCCCTTCCTGACCCGGAGGTGACATCTTGAAGAAAGGCAAACCCAGGTTCATACTATTCTGTCTTGGTTTTGCAAAAGTTGTGTCAAAAGGTTTTGCAAAACCAAAAGTATAGTCAGAATAGCCTGCCTGCTGCAGTGTGTCGAAGACTGAAAAAGGGTGGTAGAAATAAGCTTGGACTCTGCAACTTAGATGCCTTTGACCTCCATCCCCTGCCGTTATCTTTCACTCATAACCTGTCTCAGATCACCCCACACCTTAATACAACTGTGTCTCGAAAGGTTTGATTCTAATAGAGGGCTCAAGGCATTCACTTGTTATTGTTCCTTTAGTCACCTCTTCAATCAAACTATCATCTTCAGGTGAAGTGTCATCTTCAGCTGAAATCACATCCAGCTCCACTTCCTAAAATGAAAGCAAAATGTGAATGGATGGACACTGAACATGGAAAAGGACAGAAGAATGGGGGTCTTCAGTGAACATGAGCTAGCTTTTAAAAATGTAGCTGAATTTTCTTGTTTTGTGGCTGTGGTCTCTGATATCTTAGAGCTTAAAATAATAAAGCAAAAATTATGAAATCCAAGCATCAAGTTTTGTACTGATTTATATTTCTTTTCATCATATCTAACCTGGCACTGGTTAGGAATCCAGCTCTGAAAGTGAAAGCCAGGGAGCATTTCATCACTTAAACCTGGAACAGTGAGCTGTCTGGCTGCAGCACTTTGAACAATCTCTGATTTCATAATTAAAGTTCAAGGGTGGTCAAAATAAAGAGAATTCCAACAATCAGCAGCTGCCAATTGATACCTGTGAGTCTTCCAACTAGAACTTCATAAAGATTAATTGTGTTGTATGGCAAAGGGTTATAACCGTGTAATTATTGAAAATATTGCCTGAAAATCTGGAAACCAGTAAGATCTGGAAATGGTTCTGTACCCAGAACTTGGAGAGTAACTAGCACCAGAGAGACATGAGTCCAGGTTAAGCTTTGGTTAAATGCCATAGAAGAAGAAAAAGTAGCAGCAAGATTTTGAAGAATGATAGGATTCAGATACCCCCCTCTCTCAGCATATTCTGTCATCTAACTCTGGGCACTTCATGGCCTCTGTGCCAGCTGTTTTTGATGTCATTTGGAGACACTGAACTTGGATATGTTCAAATGTCATGATACCATGTTGTGAAGGCATTTGAGCAATCTCTGAGCCAAGCATTTGAAGTGTGCATCACTGTAATTCTCTTCTGGGGTAACTAGACCTGCTGAGAAAAAAAGGAGCACTGAAATATGTGTTTAAGAAGTCATATGCAAGTGCTGAATAACTGACTCAGTTCTTCCAGGTACTTTTGCCTTCACTGGTTATAAAGATGCTTAAGACTATTTGTAGATTAAGAATCTGGACCATTTCCTGATACTTAAGTAAATGTTTCACCAGTGTCCCAGCTCCAGAAAACTCAAGAGCCCTTGATGCATCTAAGTTTCCATAGAAAGGAAATTAATAGCTATGCATTGAAAAGAAAATAAATGGTCCAGACAGCAGCAGGCCAGGATGATGGGTGCAGTAATCCAGAGTCAGACTGTGTCTCCTAAGCCTTTGGATTGTGCCTGATTTTTAATCCCTGAGATCAAAAGCTCCCACGGGCAGAGAGTGCACTGCTTTGTGTGCACAGCGCGGAGCAAGCCGTCAGTGCTGAGTAAATAATACATAACAAGTTTTATAACCAGGACTTAAAGTGTCTAACAGTTCTCTCATGGCAGCTGCTTATTTGCTTACTGTAGGAACTGAGTGACATTCGAATGCACACATCCAGGCAGCTAGGCTGTCTGGGGAGCTATGCCATTCTTCCTGCCAGATCCTGGCTCTAGCATTTGATCCACAACAAAGGGGTAATATTTGGTTCCAACCTCAAGCAAATTGCAGCAGAGGCATAGATTTGATTTCTAGGGATGTAGGAGAAGCCATTTTCCTAGAACTTTAACAGCTCTGAATACACCAAAAGTACGGTTGCACCATCATCCAAGAGACAGTAGTGTCCCTTTGCCAAATTTGTCTGGAATGGGGATGGAAGAAATTTTCCTGCTCCTGAACCCGAGTCTACCTCTCTGGAGCTGAAAAGAGTTATAAAAATAAAATAATGTCTTCAATTAAGGGTAATATGTGCAATTTGAACCATTTCTCATTTTTAAATGCACTGATATTATTTATGATATTTTCACTCAAAATGGAGAAAGTAGACAAGGTCAAATTGTTCACTCAGTTTTTCTTGTTTTTAAAGTAGAAAAAAACATTTTTTGTGGGGGTACAGACCTGGAAGGAACTTCCTACACCATCAAATCCTGTTTCTTGCTGCATCTTTCAATCATGTCACTTTATCCCTTTCTTCAGTTGATCGTGCTCAGTCTTAAATCTACTCAGGCTCCTTGCAGCCCATGTTCCTGCTGGGAAGCTGCTTCAGACCCTCATTCTTCCTCTACTTAAAAACCTATTAATTTGAGGATGATATATAATATTAGCCCGTTTATATTACTCAGTTCTGCTCTCTGCTTTGTCCTCTGCCTTATGGAATCCTGTGTCCCTGAGGTACTTGAATGGAGCAGTCAGTCTCTGTTTCACTTGGCTCAACAAGCTGAGCTCTAGTTTATTTTTTATCTAATCTTCAGCAAAATCAATTCCAAACAAAAAATGTCCAAGCAACTTTGCTCCATGACCCTTGGGAATTTGTACTTGGGAAGGAAAGCCATCTTTCTAGAAAAAGATGATGCCACAGGGTGGCATTTCCACTTGCCTCTCCGTGGGAGGAGAGTCAATCACCTGAAAATGTTGTGAAAATTAGTGCTTGTGAGAATGCAGAAGAGCCAGGGTGCAGGTCCATCCCATGCGTTCCTCACTACTCTTCATATACTTTTCTTCTGTGGCTCTACTCTCATTTTTACTCCTTCAGCTCATGACCTGTCTAGAAGTGCCCCCTAAATTTGTGCTAACTGTGAAGATGGCTCCATGCATCAATCATTAGTCTCATAGAGAATCTCATGATTTACACCATGACAGGTTTCTCTGTCTGACACCTCAAATATAAAGGTTTATGTGATGCCTGTCTTTTGCACAGGGTGGTGAAATGAGCAAATTTTCCTTTCCCACTCTCCATCTGCACAAAAATCATTGGAAGCCTTTGTACACTTTAGCATGTTATTAGACTAGCACAGAGTACTAGAGTTGTAAGATCAACCCTTCTGATGCAGGTTTTAACCTTGTATTTTTCAAAATATAGAGAGAATATGGATTTAATATTGACCAAAAAACATGACAGCCAAAATTTCCTTCTCCAAGAAAAATACAATTATGACTTATTTAAGAATGCTTTTTTTAACAGGTTGTCACAGATATGATCAAATCATAAGAGGTTGTTAAAAATACACGTCACTCCAGACGCTTCAATGTACACCACGTTTTCAGCAATTCATGTTCTGATTGGAAATTTACCTTTGCCATGCTCATTATCTGCCATATCTGAATAGGTTTATTTTGTATCCGTACCTTGTGGTCTTTAGGTTTGTGTTTCACTTCTCTTGCAATTAAATCTTTCTTTTTCTTGGGTTGACTTTTGATTGGCCTTTTTTCATCCCAAAGCAGGTACAGCACAAATGCTAGTGAAAAAAAAAAGGTCCACTTACTCATAGGTGATAAAAATTCACAGTAAAGCCACAGATGTAGCAGAGTGAGAATTACTGTAGCAGCAGGAACAGAAGATAAAAGAGGATTACATATGATGAAATGTAGTAATTGACTAGAAGTCACTGAAAAATACCAGATGGATGTCACTATTCCGCACACCTCTAATCTGCCTGTAGACTTTATTGAACTTCACTTGAGCTTTGCTTTTAGTATTTTCCTGAGTGCAATTGGGGTTTATTGATATGCTATTATGGGCCAGTTTATATGTGGCCATAAAAAAATACAGTTTGAGGCCCCAGTATAACCAGAAACACGGTACTGCTCTGCCTAGCTGAAGACAGTCACATTAATGACTGCAATAAGATGAATTCCTGTTTTCTCCCTCAAACCTTTGCACAGAGTACAAATAGTAAATGTTTCACACCGCATTTAAATTGCAGGAGCATTTTCAGTGAGGAATTGCTGCAGAAAAAGATCAGGCATGTAATTTCAGATACTGCCAAAAGAAGCTTATGTGGGATTTTGATTCTGGTTTTGTGTATAAAGAAAACAAATTGACATACTGTAATGACTTGCCAGAGCCAGTTTGGAGCTCTGCTTAGTTATCAAGAATTTATTTTTCTATTTGTTTTAGCACTAAGGGCAGAGGAGAAGGGAAATACTTGAATTTTGTTCTTTTTTATCTCCTTCCATCTGGCAGGGGTTGAAATAAAAGGAAGTGAAGGACAGCTAACTCCCTCTCTTCCGACTGAGTGGGAAAGTCCTACTACTTTCATGGTTTGGCTGGAGAAATTGTGCCTCAGTGGCCAGGAATTTGCTGTTGGTTGGTATGTAACTCAAATCTTTCTGCCTTCCTGGAAAAGGATTAGAGCATCACATATGGAAAAAAAAAGATGAGCAACGCACTGTGACTGGATTTTCACCAGGGACAGAAGCATTGTGTTTTGATTAGATGAAATCAACTCTCAAGTCTGCACCTGCCCTTCTGCAATCCTCCACCATGGAGTGGGCTGCACCATTTTGCCTTATCTCTCCCAAAAAGCATTTGAACAGACACCTAAACAAGGGATTTGCACAGGTTTGTTGCAGGGAGGCATCTAAGCTGGACGGGAAGCAGAAGAGACCCCAACGTGCCACCTCTGAAATACCAAAACTAGGCTTGGTCACTGGCTGAGCCAGGAGCTAAGTCCAAGATCAGGTCAGGAAATGCAGCTCCTGCAAACACAGGGTTTTGCCTGCTTTGAGGGCAGGCATGAGGCAGAGAGGAAATCAACCCATAGAGTTCAAGTACCAGGATGACAGATTGGGTGGGCCTGGCTGATTGGCCAGAAATGAGCACCTTCCTCCCTTTGGAAGCATCAGCTGTAAGCCCTCTCTGAGGGTTTGCTTCTCTGGGAACACTCTCTTTCTTCTTGTTGTCATCCTCCTCCTCCTCCTTTTCCTCCTTCTTTTCCTCGTCTTCTTCTTCATCTTCCTTGTCCTCATTCTCATTGTTCATTTGTCTACCCCAGTTGTGTTTCCAGCTTCTACACCTGTGGCCTTTTGTACAAGCATTGCAATGCCAGCTCAGAGGCACACAAGTTTAAAAAGTAAAATCTCGAGATGCCAGCACTCCAGACTGTGCCACATTGCCCTGCAGCAGAGCAGTCACCCCACAGCCAGCTGGGGAGCCAGGGCACAGGCAGGAGGTTGCACCAGCATGCTTCCACAAGAACCAACAGGCAGGATGCCGGGCAGGCGGCTTCAGGCATCTACTGGCCACGGCCTGGGGAGCAGCACTGCAGCATCAGCCCTGTTGGACATGCCAGCCACAGCTACAGGTGCCTATCTCCTTCTGTCCATAATTAATTCCTCTAAATCCTAATCCCAAATCACCATCACTTGCTAGCTCTCCTTCCTGATGCAGAGGCTTGCACATGTGCTCTGCTTTCACACAGTTTCCTAAATGAGAAAAAGAGAGATACTTCCCAACTCTAGTAACCTGCTTCAAATCCTCCCTTTCAAAGTATGTTTTTACTGCGAGACATTATGTTGGCCATTTTACTCACACAGAAAAGAAAACACAATTGTTTCAGTTTAATTCTCACATACTGATCATCTTTTATCCTTGTAAAGTCTCTTTCTCAATTTGAACTCTGAAAGACAAAGCAGAAACACCAAGAAGCATAGCCCTGTTCTACTGTGTGTGCCAAATGTTCAAAATTCCATATGCCTTTCTTTTCCTTCTCCCCTGCCAGGGCACCTGTATTCCTGACAACTACCACTCTGGTTTTTGTTTATCTTCTCCTTTTCTACGCTCAGTCAGCAAGGTGACTTTGAAATACATCCAAACCCGTGATGGTTGATTCAACTACTCAGATGAGCTTCTAATGTGCAGTGTGTCACTGACCAAATCAGGGTGCACCATAGCCATGGCCACTGACATTGAATCACTAATTAGAATTTTGCACTTATTGTAGAGTAGATTATATGCCTGTGTGATGTGTATTTTAATCATCCTTCAGCAAAAAAAAAAAAAAATAGTCTTTTTGTTGTTTTGGGTTTTTTTCTTTTAAAACATCTTTAATGAGTGTTAGATTATGGCCAGTAATAGTATGGTAATTCAGTACTTAGTGGTTTTTACAAATTTAATAGTGGGAGGTTGTCACACATGCTTACCTTTAAACCTATTTGAATAAATTTTTATTTATATAATATAAAATAATTATGCTGTACCAGGACACATGTAATTTTCATTTATGTGAATAGGTTCTTTACAGAAAAAATGTATTGTTCTAGCTGTTACATTGTCCAAACTGTAAATGTTGCCACTGGATGCTCTTCATGGTACAAATGCATCACAGAGAGTGACTTTGTTTCCACTACAGATATTTTCGTAGAGATGCCATAATGGCACAATACCATTTTGTAGAAATACCATTATACAAAATGGTGCCATTTTACAATGGAGCTTGGAAGTCCATATTTTCAAGCAACCATTTTCTAAATAATTTTAGCAACTGAAAAATAGATTTTTCTAAAAAAAAAAACCCAAACCAAAACAAAACATATTTTTAAAGGTTCAATTGATTGAAATGAAAAATATTGTTTCTGTTTGAAGGTCTCACCCCATTTCTAAAAATAGAAATCAGAACAATTTCCTAAACAAATTCATTTGAATTTGTCTTAACAGATAAAGAAAACAAGTATTTTTATTATTCAGATTTTATTCTGTGAGATGCTTTTTAAGAAAATTTCTTGGTGACAGTGAAACAACCTTGTTCCATGGTTTGATGGTGTAGAATATACACCATAGTTTTAGAGGGAACACCCCTAACAGGAAAACTGTGGAATAAATCACCTTTGCTCTCTACAGTTTTCACATTCAATAAAGTGAATGTCTCTCCTTAAACACAGACAACTATTTTTTTTATTGTTTCTCTAACTTCAGTTTGTTGTTCAAGAGGACACATATTGTCAACATATATGAGAAAGCACCATTTGCACTGCCAGTATTAAAAGCTGTCACAGGAACACATAATAAATAGATACAATGCATAGTTCAACATTTGAAAATGAGACTGTAAACACCAGCAAGCTGTCACCTTGACATTTTCTTGCATTCATCTGGAAGCCAATTTAAATATCTTTGACTATTCACTTCAGTATATTGCCACAAAAAAATTCTAGGAAGAAAGCAGAAGAAAAAGTGTTCAACTAATTTGCAGTCCCACTGCAAATATGAAATTCTATTCTGTAGAAACCCTTGTAAAGAAGTAGTTATAAGGACCCTAGTGTAATAGTAAGTCTTTGGAAGGGATAAGGGGCTGAGCTGGAGAAACATGAGTATGTCTGATGTTTACTGTTTCATTACAGAGCATAGGCAATGAGAGTATCTTTAATCACTTCTCTTGATCCTCACACACAGGCAAACTCCCATGTATGCGCACACAATCCCACACTGTCTGATAAACCGCAGAATGGGGGTTTGTCGTCAGCATTAATTACTCCCCAGTGACAGGCCCAGCCACCCCAGGTATTTGCTCATTAGCATGTCACCCTACTGCCAAGGGATGGATGACATAAAAACAGACACAAGAGAAGAGATAAAAGGAGGTGAATGGGGCGAAAGGCCTTTTAACTGTCTATTTCCTCTGAGGATCTCCCTCCCAAACTACCTTAAGTCAAGTGGCTGACATACAGGTTGCAGTGCTGCTAGAGATGCAGCACACCTGTCTTAAGTGCAGCTATTTGGTACTTTTCACTTTCTCTTTGCCTTCCACAATGGTGATGAGAAGACAGATTATTTCAAGAATCCTCACAATTACAGCAGAGTGAATGCACCTTGTTGCTAATAATAGAAATAATTGTTTTTCCAAGTCCTATATTTTGTTTGGAGCCAATTCTCTCAATTTTAATAACATCACATTTTCAGAAAGGAATACAATTAGCTTTTTCTTGGCTCAAGTAAAATAAGCTAAATTGTTCTCTCATCGATCAAAAAGAAGTCAGTGAAAGGAAGGCTCATTACAACATGCATATGGTAAAGTCTAATCTAATATTCCCCTTTATGAAGGCGAGAAGAACGAGACATGAAGTTTATATCATAATCATATCAGATAAATACATTCCTACTGTCTTGTCTGCAGTGCTGCAGTGGAATTGGGATGACAGATCCAATATTTATGAAGTTTGACAGAGGAGCACAGCTCAAGGGGTTTTGATATATGCTGGCACAAATACGTCCTTTTTATTTTATTTTGCTGCTTGGATCAGACAGAAATTTATCACCCTGATTAGTAAGTATTTATGTCAGCAAATTCATAATGCTATAAAGCATTTCTCTTCCAACATCTCTGGTTTCACAGCTCTGGAGATTTGTAGGGAAATGGGGAAAGCCAGAAGGATATCTCTATTTCATAGCAGACATGATTTTCAGCAAGAACTGTAGGCAAAAAAACAACTTGCAGGCTCATAACCACCATTTAAACAGGTCTGTAGCTCATTTAGGAAACCTAAGACTTTTCTTTTCATCTGTAATCATAAATAGCTCAGTACATAGTAACACAATTTTGCCTCTATGCCTCACTGTGGGGATAATAGAGGACCTACTCCTTTATGTAACTCTTTCTAAGCAGTTTTGGGTCTTTATGCAGAAAAAGATAGTTTCAGTGCACTCATTGCTCTCAGAAATGTCTGTTCCCCATCCTAAACACAATCAAATCTTCTAATAACTATCAGCAAAATGGTGCTGCTTGGAGGATATTTACAGTGAGATCATCTAAAGGGTTTCCTTCTTCTGACGTATACTGTCATAAACAGCCTATCTGCAAAATACACTATTAGAGAATCTATCCTTATAATTATATACAGCAGATGTAGGAGTAATGGAATAGTGACATTTCCCAGTTGAGGACATAGAGTTCCCCCTCTTTTTTAAATCTACCATTATGCATGCAGACTCCCCTTATTTTATACCTCACTGAATTTTGTCCTGCCTGATGTTTCAGCACAGATCAGATCATGTTACTTGTATAGTACTTCTACTACAAAACCTTTCACTTGGCCTGCAATTTGATTAACAGCTTCAAAGACTAGAGATGAACTGATGAACAGATACACATTTTCTAATATTGGCTGTAAAGTGGTCTTTCATTCATGCAGAATAAGTAATTCTATGAGCATCCGATGTGACAAAGCCTCAATTTCTTGCCATTTGTGCCCTCTGATATTTTCTGTGTTTGCCAAATTACACAACAATTTTCCATTACCACCACAAATGCATGCAATGTCTTCCCATAGAATACATTGGCAGTGATCCTTGTGTTGGCACATTCAGTGATGCCAAGAAGCCAGAGGGCTCAGACATAAGCCAGAGGTGAATTTGTAAGTGTTCATACTCCCATTTCTCATCTACCCAAATGTCTGTTTTTATAAAACTGGTAAAAACATAATTACTTTTGAGACCTCTACCTCTCTGTCAAAACTGGCTGAAAACAGCTACTGAGTTCAAGACTTATTAGGAGTGAGGAGAGAGACCTGAGGACAGAAGAAAGGATCATTCCAGGCTTGTTTCCATGGGAAATCAGGATACAAATGTTCAGGAAAAAAAGTGCAGTTTAGCACAGTCCACAGCCTGCATGAGAAGAGCTGGGAGTGAGCCAGCCTCACTCCAATGGGGAAAGCTGTCAAGGCTGCTAAGGAAAGGAATGGAGTAGGGGAGAAGCCTAGGGTCAGTCAGGAGGAGGAGAACTGCTAGAGTTCCCAAAACAGGAGCAGCTACTTGCAGTTGAACTCTACTATGCTGTCCAGACTAATAAAACCCTTCACAGCAGTTGTTGGTGAAGCAAAGAGGGACACCAAAACCTTCTGGCTCAGCTCACCTGACAGCAGCAGAAGCCCTGGAAAACAGCCATTCTCACTAGCATACTTACCATCCCAAAACAGGAATGGGAAAGGCCTCTTGTGCCATCCTCCTCTTGCTTGGCCACCTCCAAGCACTCAGTAACCTCACTATTGATCTTCAAAATTACATTTCCCTGTGCAGCTTTGCAGATCCTCTCCACAGGGCACAGACAGATGCCTCCTCACAGGCAGAATTTCTCTTCATGTACAGTTTTAGCTTCCAAGAAACCCCAAGCCCCAAACAAAGCTTTTTCCTCTCTTAGGGGTCTTAACAGACATCTCTCCCAGGTGGTGACTCAGCTACCCGCTGAGATGACAGATTATGTTAAAGCTTTCTTTGAGAGAAAACACAGGAACTCAACTATTTTTGAGACTTCCAGGCTTCACACTAGGTTGAGTTCAGTCACAGACAGTTTACATAGACCTTGTTTTTTTTAGAAAATAATGCTCAAAATGTAGAAACCAACTCTGATTTAGATAATTTTATAGGGATTCTCCCGACGCTTCCCATTAAAAGAACAAATTTTCTACCTGATTTCAGGCTAAGCCTGTATAGCTCAGAGTGCATGATCTGCTTGAGTTTTTGTCTGTAATGGTTTGATTTTTAATTTGATATTTTTAGGAAAGGTTTTGCAAGAAAAAAAAAATTCCATGCCTGATTTCTTTTTGAAGTTAATAACAAAGAGAGTGGGATACCTTTGTAGCTTGATTCAAGTTTGAATCTGCTATTTTTCTGCTAATTAAAACCATTAATCCAAAAAGATTATTGTGCACAGTAAATCTTTTCTATGTGAAATATGTTTCTTTGATAATGAATTGCCTGTTACCTGAAAATCTATCTTGTGCTGTTTTGTTTTTCAGCTCAGCACAGCAAGCTTAAATACGACATCCAATTTTTCTAATTAATTGTCTGTACAGAATGCAGTTCTTCCCAGTCTTTTGGAATTGCCTCTGTCAACTTTGGCCCTTCTGTCTGGAATGAGCCTTTGATGAGGATGTGCATTGCCCTCTGTGCTCATTACCCAGTGAGGGGAATTGCAGGCGAGATAAGTCTGTATTGAAAACACCATATTTTTGAATCACGTGTCACAGCACCAGTTAGGAATAAAGCAGGGGAAATATAGTGCAGCCTGCCTGCAGGTTGTCAGTGTTTATGTATTCATTCTACTGATGGTACAACTTTGTGGCTGTCTGCGGCTGAATATCCTTTCATCTTCATCTCTCCTACCTAGTGACACGTATGGAGAGACTTAATCAGTTCTGTCCAGATGGATGCTAATGAAGGAGACATTATACAAAACACTATTATAAACTTTTATTCATATCTCATTTTCTTTTGTCTCACTCTATTTTTAGAGCTGGTTTCTGGAGGTGCAATTATAATCCCAATATTTATCAAGCAGGCAACAACTGAAGGTGCTATTTCATGTCCACCCACTCTGATTTTTATCTGCCAACAGCTAATGAATGAGTCCTATACATATTATTCATCTGTCCCATAAGACTAGTGGCCTTGTGTGACATTTATATAACAAACAATACCAAAAACATATTATGGCTTTGGATATGCCATAAAGATACAGACACATGCTAGGGCAGACATTTTTTGCAGAGATTATTTGCACTCACACATGGGCGGCAGCAGCACATAAATATCCAGGTCAACAACTGGAAAATATTCCAGGTTCCAATTTCAAGAGATTTTAAGAAGGAACAAGTGGTTCTCTGAGATGCTAATAAAGTCTGATTATTGTCAGATTTGAATATTGTAGGTGACTGACTTTGGTCCCTAAGAAGCTGCAAGCACCAGTGAAGTTATTCTGAAAATTTTTAGTTCATCTCTCCTCTTTAATTTTTAGCATGTCAGTAAAGGACAATGTCACACTGTTAGGGCCTCAAGAGGACTTCTCTAGGCAGCACACACCCTCACAAAGTTCAAAGAACTGCAGTGACTTTTGGGATATTTATCCTTTTGCAAAACAACTGAAGCTGTCAGTGATGTCCAGAAAAAATCTACGGGGAAAACAGGTTACCGGATGGGCTTACGCACAAAGATTTGATAGCCTTGCACAAAACTGTGAACATGAGGCAAAGTGTAACTAGTGAAGTCGGGCCACACCAAGAATACTCCCTAACAGCATGTTAGTGCTACTCAATGCAACTGTTTAAACTTTGGTTTTACTTTTGATTCAAAAGATGACATACAAAAGAACGTTTGCTCTTCTCATGCTGAGATTTCTTCTCACTGCTGACTTAGAAGTAGATGTACCTCCAGAGAAAGGCAAAAACTCGTATTTTGTGATGCTCTAACTGCTGGGATCAGGGGGAAAGGACGGAAGAGGGCTGGATCCGACGACTGCTGTGCTCCTGTAACTGTAAGAAAAAAAGGCAGGCTTGTTTTTGAGAAAGGTGACCTCTGATGTTCTGAGGAAAGAGAAACACTACTATAGACAGTGCTGGTAGCAAAGACTTGAGTTAAAATTTCCTGATTTTTTTCCCATTTTTTGGTTGCTTAAAACTTTGCCAGACTCAAACTTCTTGGGCTGGCCTATCTGCTGTCCAGTACCTACTTCTGTTGACACACCACCATGCCACTGGCAGTGCCCATTGCACCACCTGTCTCAAGAGCCAGGCAGACAGAATGATGACACCATCTTAACTTCTTACCTTAAGGAATTCATGTGGTTCTGTCACTGATGGTGTATAGTGTCCCATACTTTGGAAAAGGGCTTGGCATCATCAGGGAAATAATTTCATTGGGATCACCATGACATTTTAGCTTTCTGAAATTTGCCTCATATTTGGCCACGTAATGAGTGGAGAAACTGTCTTGCCCTGATTGTTCCTTCCCAAAAGGTTTATGTTCCCCTGAATCAGACAAAGTCCCTCCCTTTCTATTTTTGGGATTGCTATTTGTCAGTGGCTGACCCCATTGATTTATAATTTTTATTCCCTCCCAACACTTGTGCTGCACTGGGAGCTGAACAAGCACAGACAGCAGCCAACCCTCCTCCCTGGAAGAGCTGCCAGCCTGAGGAGTATAAGAAGGCAACCAGACTAACTGATTTCAGGCCAGGGAATGGCTCTCTTGCAGTGTTTAAATTATTCACAAGAACTCTTTGTAAATTATTAAGTTCCTAGTTCTTAGATTTAGTTCTTTGAGTTTACAGGATTCATTTTCAGATGCTCACATCTGTAGCTGGCTGCTGTTCATCTCACTCAGAGGGAAAGGGAGCACTAAATACTTACATCAACACTTAACCATGCCTAGACCACTCATATTCCTCCACTCATCTCAAGGGCCTGCTCAATCCTCTATTGCTAAATACCAATAATTTCAGTATCTCCAGCGCAAATAAAAAGAAAAGCAAATTTGGCTCTTATCCAGGACTCAGCCCTGTGCTGGAATACTTCTATTACACTATCCCAAGCTTGTTATCTGCAGGCTCAGGCCCAGAGACACCACTCTATATTCCTGCGGTTAGCCAGGTCAGAACAGTACCTATGACATGTTCATTTACCTTATCCTCTTTCTCTAAACATAGATGTTAATCAATAAACAGAAAAAATTTAGTGTGCTCTGCATTGCTTCTTCATTATTGCAATTCACCTGAAAGGTCACTGAGGATTATTGTCCCATTGGAAGACATCAAGAGATTCATGCCAGCAATTAAAATGTGGATATCACAAGCCACATTATATTTCATTGAAATGACATTTTAGAATCTCTTACTGCTGGTAAGGGAAGGGCAACAATGTCATCCTTTCCAGCAATGTTGTGAAGGAGAGATTACCCACTGTCTGTCAGCTCCCCACATCTCAAGTCTCCTTTTGAAGCACCCAACGTTGACAACAGAGGAAGGTGAGTTAGACGGATTGCCAGTCTGACCTGACTTTGTGTTTCTTGTCCTCCCACTTTTCCAGAGTGCTGAGTATCCACAGCATCCATGCAGGTATCCAGAATTTTCTTATACTTACCTTGGGGCATATGCAATGCAACACAGTTAAGCAGGGGAAGACCTTTGTCTAGAAGTATCATGAATGAGATCCTGAAACCCGAAAAACTGCTGCCTATGGCTTGGTAATGATGCCTTTGTTTTCAGAATAAGCTAGCATTTCTTTCTGTCACACTTGTTTGATGGACCCTTTACTTCTCCCATTCTAATTCTCTGTTGGATACTGGCTTTTCTTGGCATATTTATGTTCTAGGTCTTCTCTCTGTATGTTGAGAATTTATTCCCAGCGTACCTGAAACTTGTTCCTTGACATAGGAGTAAATCCACTGTCTCACCTTATTTCCAGTCTTAAAAAAAAAAGCTGCACCCTGCTAAAGAGAGCCAGGCAGTGGCAC
This sequence comes from Manacus vitellinus, assembly GCF_001715985.3. Taxonomy (NCBI): domain Eukaryota; kingdom Metazoa; phylum Chordata; class Aves; order Passeriformes; family Pipridae; genus Manacus; species Manacus vitellinus. Next base: position 48,546,217 of record NW_021940208.1, on the reverse strand, counting down.
ATGCTTGCAAGGAAGCTGCAGTTCTCCCACACTTCCAATAAATGAAGTCAACTAGCAGTTCCTCCCCAGGGCTGCTAGAAGGATTTCTGATCTGTTTGTACAAGAGTAAACAGCCTGGAAAACAGAAAACAACATTGTTACGTCAGTCAAAAGCTGGCATCAATGAACTGGTTGGCCACATGTAAACAGAGCCTTTTTAGGGCCTAATTAAATTTCATTTATCTTCCATTGGTTTTCATTTATTTCCCACAGCATTCCAGTTTTTGGATGCTGATGGACAATTCATGATATTCATGATATTTTCATATTTTCAGTCTCAGAAAGTAGCAGAAAACATGGGGGAGGTTCTTCTGAAAATACCTCAGTTAGGGTTTTCACATACAGACATTTCAGATATGGATTAGTATCCCCATTGGACTATAATCTGAAAAACACTTTTTATTATATACATTGTCAGAAAAGATCAGGAATAGTCAGAAGCCCAGTGATTAGAGCAGGTAAATACCAGGATTACTAAACCATCTCGTGTCCAGTTGTTTGTGTTTGTGTCATGATCTCATTTTGCAAAATCCTCATCTCTATCAGGTTCTGTTGAAGTTGTTAAGCAATGCAGTGGGTGCATGTACCACCTTGGAGAGCGAAGTTGTTAGCTTTTCGCACTTCTGAAGATGCACTGTTTGTTATTTGGCACAGGAGTCTTTCACAGGGCTGCAAATCAATCTCACTTAGATGCTGACCTTCACTTTGTTCAGACACAGGTCAGAAAAAGAAATGAATCTACAGGAAAAACGCAGACTAAATAAGTTTTATTTTCTTACGTGTGATATAGTTCATAGATATTGTTTATTTCCACCTTCAGGCTATACAGAAAATCACTGTCAGGCAGACAGCTGCAGAAGCTGTGTGCTTACTAACTGAATAGCACCCAAGGAAGATGGTCTCAGCCTTCATGAGACATCCCCTCCCCCATGATAGGTAAGCAGTTATATTCCCAAAATAAGAGTAGAAATTAATTTGCTGGTTTTAAGCCAGACTCTACATCTCCAGACTGACTAGACAGGAGAACTGTGGCTCATCATGCAATGGAGAGTATGCCAGAGACTGGTTTATGTGCAAGACAGTGTACTAAGGTAAAAACAGGTTAAAAGAGAGCAAATGTGCACAGGACCTCAAGGTAATCCTGCTAGTTTTGAAGTGGTTCTGGCTCGTGCCTCATTTTGTGGGGCAAAAATAGTAAGAAGTAGATAGTCGAAAGTCCAGTCCCTCCCCACTTTCACATAATTGTTCCCAGCCTCCCTTCCACAGCAGAAATGACAAGGAAGAAGTTTGGTAACACCTGGTACTATCAGTATGTTTTCTTCAGTATGCAGCCATTTGACTCAACTGGAAGAGCCAAAAGAAATGTCATCCTCCAAGTTCTCGCAGAGCACCTCAAAGTGACAAAAAATCCCCAAACCTTACTCCAACAAGTTTGAAAGCTGTGAGTGAAGTCACAGCTTTGAGGATTGTGCCTTTCTGCTGCCTGTTGCTGTAAGAACACCCAGAAAGGCTTAGGGCACAGTTTTACCTTGTCTCATAACCAAGGGCTTTTTGTACATGACTGGGGGATTATCTGTGGATTACGTGTGGTCAGTGTAAATCAGACTAGGAGGGAATATCACTTTAGAGCTATGAAGAGAGAGAGAGTGCATGAGAGAGCTTGTGTGGGTCTCTCAAGAGGGTTTGGGATGGAGAGTTCCACCATTGCCACAGTAAGTCAGAAATGTGAAATGTCTGCAATAAAGCCTTTCCCTTTTTTTGCTTTGTTTTGTTTTGTTTTGGCTTCTAGTAACAGAAAAAGTTTATGACAAAGCGACCCTCAAAGAGAAACCTTGAAAGAATATTTGCTTGCATTTATACACTAGGTAACAGAGGTTGGGTAAAATACCCTCATCCTTTGTCTCCTAGTAGGTGAAAACTGGGAATTCATTAGAAATGCTGTCAGAAGACCTGAGTAGCTGCAGACTATGTGCTGACTAATACTTGTTTGGATTTCTTTTTTTCATTATTACTGAATTTAGACATGATTTTAAAGGGGAAAATAATCAAACAAGAACAATGCATTTGTTTGACCTTTTCTTTCAAGGTTTGATAATTTCTCTGTTTCAGGCTTCTATTTACCTTAAAGGGGGCATTTAGGACTGTTAGCTCAAAAGAATCAATGAGGAAGGGATCATGTTGTTATGGCAAACACAGCTCAGTGTATCTGAGCTTGTAGAGTTAAATGATTCAGTGTGGTCATTTATTTTCTTGCCAAGTCTACCACAGTTTCTTCATCTTTTGATGCTTAGTCTCTGTCTTTATTTAAGTTACTTATTTTACAGATTTAAAAAAAAAATTCCTTTTGGCCTTGTCTTCTTCAGGAAAAAAAAGTCTTTCTAATGGGTGTATTATTGCCTTCCTATAGAAAATAATTACTATTGTTATCTTAAATCCTGAAATTTGATCAAGAAAACCTCAAGCCATCCATTCTCACACAGTTACAGCAGTGAAGGTTTAATGACTGTACCGTTGCTACCTGATCAGTGGCAATTGTTATTACTGGCGACAGCATCCCTCTGCTGTCAGCTTGAGTGACAGTAACGTATAATTTGTTGTAGATTAGGACAATTGGAAAGTGTATTTATTGCAAAGACAGCAAGATTACAGACTATTTTCAAGTTAAATTTCTGATTTTTTTTTCCAGGCAACAGAAGTCCTGTCTATAATATTCCATAATAAGGAAAGAAAAGTGCCTGTGGGGGCTTTTTATGTCCCTGTATTAGTCTTATCGGTCTTTCAGACACATTACTTAGTGAGTCTCCCAGATGTTATGAATGGCCCAGAGGACAGATTCAAAACATCCAGTTTTGTGAGGTAATTACATGTTAATGTAATGGATAATCCTATTTTTACAAGCTACAGAGGAAGTCTGTTCATAGACGATACTTTGAGATTGACTCCAAAAATAAGTTGAGTGAGGAAGTTCACAAGGGAGGCTTTTAGGGCAGCTGGTTTACAAAATTTTCAGACAGAAGAATCCTCTCAGAGTATTTTTCATGAAGGGGAGTAGAGTCATCTGCAATAATAATGCCCCAGGTTGAGTAAAAATATATGCTCTAAACAACATTGATGAATGTAAATGAAAATCTGTCAGCAGAAAATTGCTTGCAAATAAAACAAGAAATGGCTAGTTTCCCATTATGTTTCTAAATGCAAACAAAAATCTAACATATCTGTATACTTGGAAACATCTGCTGCCTGTCTCCCATTTAATCTACTTTCAGAGTTTGTATTTTGCTGTCTTATCTGCCTGTTTTTCTTGCAGAAGACTGTGTACTGAAATTCAATATTTCATAAATGAAAATATGTAAAAAGCACAAGATGCTGCAATAATGGCAATGAAGTGAAAAGACAACTGTTATTAGCATGGTAGATCAGGCTTGGGCTAATCCAAGCAGATAGGCTTGCTTCACTGAGACTTGTAGTGAACATTGTTTTCAATTGTGCTAAGCAGAAGATGAAACGAACAAAAACCCCAGAGATACTCAGCTGGCATCTGGGTGTCTTACTTGCCTGCCTGCTTGATTTTTATTCTGGTGGAAGAAGAGACATTTAAAGTGAATAAAACACAAGAAGAGTAACTCCAAAAGTGACACTCATCCTTTTTCTTTACTTAAATAAGGAGCAGCTAATCATCAGCATGTCTGTTATGAAGGAGAAAATAAATGGGAAAAAATGAATGATTTTCCTAGCCGTAGTATGGTGGTGCAAGGGAGGTTATGATCTGAAGTAAACTGAAATTTCAGTGAAATCACAAAGGGATTCCAGTCCCATTCTATACCAGGATATTGAAAAGCACTTTATTTAATACCATGTGGTAAATAGGATTGATAACCCAACTGAATATTTTGGTTATCAGCATAAAAAATAATGGATGTGCTAACACAGAAATAGAAACAGCAGCTATGCTGATTCTATTAGTCACACATAGGCAGGGTACAGTGCCAGGACTCACAGAGCCAAAATCATCTACCCCTCTTGTCTCAGTAGCTGTGGACATTTGGATGCACATGCTTTTCTATTTTGAAGTCAACCAGCTCTTCATCATGAAGTAGATTGGTAAGCTTTGGGTAGACCTAATCAACACAAACCCCACAATTCCATTCTGCCCAGTACATTAGCAAACATAGACAGAAAAAAAGTAGAATTCAATCCTAAAATTTGTGAGGACAGAGTTCCCAATTTTAAATTACAATGGACCTTCTATTATTTTACTGTATGCCTTAGGTTACCTATACAGGCCTGCCAGCTGATTACTGATTAGTCCTGAACATAGCTGCGCACTTGAAACTCTGAAAGTTACCATAAAGAAGGAAAAATCCTCCTTGATTAAATTTATCCAACATGTTGAAATGCTTAGCAATGCCAGAGACTTATCTGGAAGGTGGTCCTCCTCTAAGTAAGTAAGGGAAAAACATTCTAAATTCATCTGGTTGGACTATGCAATTTACTAGCTCTATAATGCCCCCTCCCTTGGATTATTCCTTCTTCTCTAACGCTAAGAGCAATCGTATTTATCCTAGAGATCACTGTCAAGCACAACCACAGACTCAATTTTGACAGTTTTATCAAGGTGGTTCCCTTCTTGCACCAGTGGGTGCTGAAGCTCAGTTACTGGGCTGAGCTTCCTTCCTGTTTTAAAGGATTTATGGTATCTGAGGCTTAATGCTGTCAGACTTGTTCAACAAAAGAATGATTCACACCAATAGCTGAAACATCCTGGGCTTCAACCCTGCCTTAGCATATATTGGCATAGTATCACAAAAAGAATGTTGAGATAGCCTTAATGCAGAAGGTTTTATTTGTGGGGTCTTTAGCTAGTTGCATACACGGAGTTCAAGGCTGACACCAAGAATTAGAAAAGTTCATGATGGTCTTTCACCAGGCCTGGATATTTTTCTTCAGGACCCCTCGTGACTGTTCCCACTAACAGCATTGACTGGAGGACATTCTGATCAGCTGCAGGTGCTGCCCAAACATCTGTTACTCATCTTTGTGCATGTATATCATTGAGTAATACATATTGATTATTTAAACTATTATTATCTACACTGTCATTCAGCAAGTCTTATTTTTCCTCTGATGTAAACTACAAGCTTCAAAATAAGGACTACGAAAATGTGGCAATTCCTTCACATGAGAAACCTGTCATAGAAATCCTAGAATCATAGACTCATAGAACAGTTTGAGCCGGAAGGAATCTTAAAGATCATCTAGTTCCAACCTCTCGACCATGGACAGGGACACCTTCCATTACACCAGGTTGCTCAGAGCCCCATCCAACCCAGCCTTGAACACTTGCAGGATTTTCTGGTGTAGGATGTTGAGAATAACAGCACAACAACAGCAGCGTGATAACTACAACAAATAAGGTCATTCTACAGGGCTGCAAATATAAGACCATTAACATTTCAAAGGCTTAGGCATTGAGCAAGGATGATATTCATAACTAGAGGAAAGTGGACTTTACAAGTGATGATTTTCTTAGCTGCAAAGACAACTGAGAAGTTCAAGAAAGGCAAATGCTAGTATATCTTTCCCACCAATTTGACAGTTATTTTTTTTTGTTTGGGCTATTCTGCACTGAATCTGCTTATGAAGTATTAAAGGATGAGTACATCCTGGGCCACTTGAAGAAATGGCTAGTTGATCTAAATCGTACTGTTAACTAAGCTGGTCTTCTCAGAGTTGTAAGTGCTGCACCTGCAGAAGGTAAGTGGGGAGTTGTTCGTTCATGGCTTTGAATCCTTGAAGATCACTAATGAATTCAGGGAATGTACCAGAGAGATTTCTCTCGTAACACAAAAATCCCGCATTTTGCTCAGAAATGGCACAGTAAGGAAGGCTACAACAGGATCTGAACATTATGCACTGGCACTATGGCAAGTCACAAACCTGAAGGAAAGCGGAAAATATCCTTCTTTTCTTGCCTGCAAAGCTCACTGTCCCTGCAGCAGATGGCTAAGTCCATGCACCATTGGACTGGTACTTTCTAATCATTTTCTTCTCCATCCAGTTTATAGCAAACAACAGCTATTTCACCCATTTTAATATCTGGTTTTGCAGAAGAAAGAGATCCAAGCTATATTTACAGAGATCTTTGATAGTTTTAATATTCCAAGGGAAAGAGTGATTTTGATGGCTTTTGGGGTCATTGCCAGAGCTGTTGCAGACTGCAAAAGCAAGGACAAACACGGTGTGGAATTTGTGAAGATCGCCAGAATTTCAACACTTCTCGGTTGATGTAAAGCACAAAGCAGACTGATGGGTTTAGTAAGTGTTGTTAAAGTTTTAAGGGACTAGTCAAAGTGTGTGTATGTCTGTGCAAGCAGAATAAAAATAGAAGCAAAATCTGATTCTATGGAAAACTGGAAGCATGCTTCAAAAGAACAACTAACAAAAGTTATTTCAACCTTCCAGAGCCTGGCTTTCCCATTTGCATTTCTGCCAGATACCCCAGCAACAAACACTAATAATAGCAATTACCATCAGCCATAGTAAGAGAAACAACCAAACACGTTGGTGCATGGTAACCCTGAACAGAAAAAGTGAAAACAGAAGAGATTTTCTCCCATAAAGACAAAAAATGAATTCTAAAAGGCAGAATGCAAACCATATACAGAGATTGTACAGCCTCTACACTTTTTGCTATAAACGTGGTGTTGCTGAAATTGATAGAATTACAGCAACATGAAATCAGCACAAAAATAGAATCAAGTGTGTAATCCATAATGCACTTGGGATGGCATTACAGGTATATAACTATTTGGCATCATATGAAAACCGGTACCATCCACAGACGAGCCTACTGCAACAAGACATATTGATATCCAAGTTAGAAGTAGAACATCTTCATTCATCATACTGCTCATGCCAGAGATACCACCCATGCCTTAATTTGGTAGCATTCAGCAATTGAAGATCAAACCATTCTGTCATTCATTAATCTTGCAGAGTTTCAAAATGTTTTGGAAATGTTATCTAATTATTACTGAGTTGCAGTGCAGTAGGTAAATGTTATTATCTTCATTTGTAGTGATGGTAAAACTGAGACACAGATGTTTAATGAGTTGCCCAACCAAGGACACCCTGGGAGCTGCAAATGCCCTATAGTATAAGCAGTCAAACCTCAGAAGAATGCAAGTGAAGAACCCTTTAGATAAGCGGCCAATACTATTTAAATTTGATTGGATTAGATTTGAAGTTGAGTTCTACACATGACTGAAATAGAATCTAGTTCCTCACTCTGACTGCAGTGTTCACAAAACCATGCCTTTTCAAAGCCTCTTCATCAGTGAAAATACTTATTAAAGTCCACATTTTGGCAAATTGAAAACCGTTCTCCTTCTGTCAGTGATTTGTCTGTGCTGCGATTACTCTGTAAAATGGATGAAGCCCTTCCCTGGAGTGTATTTCACAGGAGTGGCAGAAAAAACGCTGCACTGCATTAAAAATATTTAGATATTTGCTCAGAGCTGTCAATGGGAAAGATAAATTCCTAATAGAAGAGGAAATCCACACTACCATGGTCTCACTGCTGCTGAATCTGCAGGAGCAGAGTCCTGATGTATCCCAGTAAGCGACCTGGCCATTCATGCCATAGCACTGAAGAACATGAGTGCTTGCTAGCTTTCCTAAGACTACAGAGTCTCACATATCTCCTATATCAGTGGATGAAGAAATTAAGATATTACTCAGGTATTCCCTTCTGATTTCCCAGGTGCTCAGCTCATTGAGAGTAATTCCTTTAAGAAGAGCTAGATGTGAGTGGCTCAGCAAACCATTGGGGGCCAGCAGGCTGCCACCCTGGAACTGGTGTGAAAGAGAAATGATAAAGAGGAGGTATGCATGGCCCACCGAGGGGCCATTTTAACTCTCATTCTCCTAAATTTCAATTCTCAACTGGGAGTAAACAATACAAAAATATTGTAATTGTCCATCAATATTCGTGCTGGAATGCTTGCTCATGCCCTCTTGTTTTGTAGGTTTGCACAAAGACTGTAAAGTCTTTTTGGAGGAGATTTGAAATGACAGCCAAGAATTCAGGGAAAACATCTGCAAGCAACTTGCAAGGAAACCCTGTGCAAGCATCTTGCTTTTAATTCTCTGTCAAGAAGGACAATGTCGTTCACCCTGCTCACCTCAGGACTTTGATTCTGGGGATCTAGCAGCACCAGGACCACGCTGAAAAGGATAGAAGAGGCTTCACTTTTCCACAAAGTGCTCTGAAAGTTCCCAAATAGCTCTACTGCACCATGTCTTGAGAAGATGCTCAAATGGAGGACTCTCTCAAAACTGAGAGGGAGAAAACACAGCAAGCAACCTTCATTTGAAGACTGTGAAGGACTTGAATATTTCCAGATGCAAGTAAGTACTAGTACTTCACAATATCTTAATTTGAATGCAGTTTGGATTTTTTGGATTTGGCGGCGGGGTTTTGGTGGTTTTTCTGCTTTGCTTGGTTTGTTTTTACAATAGGAAATAGCCCTAAATTTATAGCACCTACACACTCCCAGCAGTTTTGCTCTTCAGTAGTCTGAGAATTTTCTGTGCCTTTTCATGTTGAACAAGACCTGGGAAGATTATTTGACTTTTTATACCAGGTAGAGGGATATCTCAGCAATACACAAGCTTCCGTAAGTAGAGTTGCCAGGAAATATATAGGCAACTAAAAAATAATTTTCACTCCTTTCAAAAGCTATCCTTTACAGTGCAGAGAAACCACTCTCATTGTCTGGCAGAAATAATTATGCTTAATTCAAAAAGACTTGATTTCCTTCACCTTGGGAGCTTAACACCAAGAACAAAAACAAGAATAAGGAAAACAAATTGTTGTGCTACTTCACGTTTTCTACCATAACAATCCTTCTAAGTTGTCCTCACATTCCCTGTAAAGACATCTTGCATGTTACTACTGGAGGAATCGCTTTTCTAAAGGAACACCTTCTTCCTTAATCTGTAAACCAGTGACAGAATGAAATATTAGACCATACCGCTTGAAAACCAATAAAAATCAATAAAAAAACAATATGAATTTTTAATTCTTCTTATTGCAAATTGAGAATGAACTTTCTGGTTTATGGAAACCAGCTTGGGACAAAAGGAAAAAGTGGACTTGTGGTATGTAATGCTGGAAAGCAAACATATTTCCTTCTTTTTCACAAATAAATATTATTGATATCTGTCTAACAGTTGACAAAATGATCAAATCATTGTGTGTTTCAATTGTGGGGACTGCTCCTATGGTTGTATGTAACACAGATTCACATTGTATATTAATTATACACAACCAATTACTTACACTCTCCTGTTCCTCTGTTGCAGCACAGTTAAGAGCTACAGCATGGGAAATTTTTTGTCTCTCTTCAAACAGTTTTGCCAAAAAGCATATTTTTTTTTGTAGATAAATTAATCCTTGAATTTTGCTTGAATTTGCCAGACAAGAGAGTTTTGATTTAAAATGCCAAGAGAGATGCAAATCTAGAGTGAATGAAAGAGAACAAGAATAAAAAGGCAGAAGTGAATAATCTTCTCCAGCTTCCTTATCAGTATTCCTTGCTGGTGAACGAGCAGTTTGAAAAAGCCCCATCACTTTCCTTCATACCACGATCCTGTTTCTGCCCTGTTCTTTTGCATTTCTCATCTCCATTTCTATGGTTGTCCTTTTTTAGAGATTCCCAAAATAAGCACAAAATGTAAATCTGTTGAGCAGGAAATCAGAAAAAGGTGGGTGGAAGGCAGATGCAGATTGTTGCCCCTACCCCTTCTGCTCTTTCTACATTTTTTTAATCATAACAGCTTACCATTCTTTTAAGTTCCTGAAGACACTTTTTTCTTCTTATATTCATCATTAGAAACAGGTTAGAGGCTTCATGCATCATCTATTCTACAGATTGCATCTTGACCCTCACTTTATAAAAGCTGAAATGAAATGTCTTGAATGAAAAGTCTTCCATTCTGTGAGTCTAACAGTCATGATACCTCATTTCAGGTATTTAACCTTCATTTCAGGCAAGTATGTAACCTCTTCTGTCTGTCGTACTTTAGTCGTATTAGATCAAGGAATAGCTCAATCATAAACAGTCCATGTAATGTGCAAAGAGTGAGAGTAAGACCCCTAAAAACAAAGAAAGCCTAGAGCTAGGTAGAGCAGAAATGGTAGGACATGAAAAGGCTTCTGGGATACAGCCAAAATAACGCAAAATATCTGGCAACAGCAAGAAGTGTGGAGTCATTCTGATAACAGAAGTCTGGTCTTCAGGAAGTGGGTTTGACCTGCCATTTCTTCTTTGGGTCAATTTTCAGCTCTTTACCCTTAGAAACAGAACTCTCCACTCACACTGTTCCTAGTGTAACCATTGAGGAGAAAGTAGCACCATGCAGCTTCCTCTGAAAAACTTGATTTTATTTTGCTTTGGAGAAATACATGAAAAACCACAATATCATCAATTACAGTCTTTTATACTGCTACTTTAACACATTCACAGTCAAAAAAGTCTTTGTGTTCACAGACTGAAGCATATTGAGGTCTGGCATTATAATTCCAATTCCACACTACTAGAATATTGGAATTGTGATAATCACCATAATTAAAAATATAGCTAGAAAAATCAGGGACAAAATGCCCCCATCCCAATCCCACTCTAGCAGGCTTTCAGCCTCATTGTACAAATCTGAGATGATCATATAGTTCAAGAAATATCTGAAAATACAAAAGGCTTGAAGTGCACATAGAAAAAGGGAGTTCATAGCTTAGAAGTTTTCAAATCACACAAATTTGGATCAGTAGAACTGTAGAGAAAACCACAAACCCTACAAAGATTGACATTGGTGGATGCATGTCAGCTGAGCTCTTTCTTTTAAATAGTTGGCAGTACTCTTTCTCTGGGTCCTGAGCAATGCAGTTTGAGGATGATCCTTAGGAAGCCTTTCTCAGATGTCAGAAGACTTTCTCATCTGAGATTTAGGCAAACCATCAGTGTTTCCTCCAAATGCTTCTGGGAAACCATCAGAAGGGCTAAGGAAAGGTCATTCATGTGATGAGTGCATGGCAGGGAGTAACTGCAAAACTGAAAGCAAGTACAGGGTTGATTAACAGGTCACAGTGACCTAAACCAAAAAAATCCAACTTTTTCTTTTGTGGAATGCTTTTGGAGGCTGTTGTTGAAGCCCTCTCATTTATCTTTTTTTTGTTTTTCCTTTGACAGCTCTTGGAACTACTGTTTAATTTCATCTCTGTCACAAAGATAAGATTTATACATCAATGTACATGATTCTCAGTAAAAATTATCTTCTGCTTCTTAGCATTTTTTATACTGATAGGATCAAATAATTAATAACATAACCCATTGTTCGTAGCTCTTTGTGTTTTCTCACCATACATTTGCCTTATTTGTTTCTTTTTTCTTCTGAATAGATAGGAATTGCAACCAGTATATGTACTGCCCAGCCTTTGAGAAGGGAACAAACACCTCTACCCTCTTCCTGCTTTGTATCTAGAATGTTCTTAGGGACAGGGCTGCCAGCCAGCACTCCAGGCCCCACAATAGAGTTTATTTTTCCTCTCTATCACACTTAAAACTCTGTAGCTTACAAATTCATGCAAGGGTTTTGCAGCATTTACAGAATTGTGAGTATGAAGGTTAAATGCTATATATCATAGCCTTATTTTTAATTACAATTGTTATAGTAGTCTCCATTTTACAATAAAGAATTATTTCTCCCCAGTTTTCAGTTGCCTTCCCAGAGCCAGTCTCTCTCAGCCAGATCCTTAGTCTGAGCCTACTCACTTATGAGACTCGGGCCTTGGAAGTAAGACACAAACAATAATAAATTTTTTTTAATCTGTAAACAGTAGCCTGAACTGAGTATGAAGTGCTTTGGTATATAAGGATATAGGCAAATATCCCCTTTTGGTCCATGGAATAAAGTTTGGCATACATGAGGCACAGCAAATACACTTTTGAAAGGTCTGTATTTCTAGAATACAAGATTGCCTCAGAAGTAATTAACTGTTTATCACGTAGCAACAGGGGTTATTATAGAGCACCAGTTCTACCATAATCATTCATACAGGCTTCCCAAAATCTCAGCTTGCAGCACACACAAAAAGAAAGTGACCTTGAGGTCAGAAGCAAATTGCTATTATACATCACCAAGGACAGCATGTCAAGTACCATACTTATGTGTGAAATGGAAAGGAATTAATGAACACAGTTCAGACAGTGTAGGTTCTCTGAAGCAATACAAATGAATGACGTCTTGCAACAATCATTGAGGCAGACCTACTCAAATAGGAATTACTAACATATTAACATGTTAATTGATTTTTTAACCATCATGATATAAAGTCCATAACAAAAGGTTTGCATTATTTTTTTCTGAGGTTTTTAACAAGCTTTCCACTTTCCAAATAAGCACCCAGTTGTAAAGAGGTTGTTCAGCTCTCACAGGCATTATACACAGTGCTTAAACTTTGGACTGCTAATACAGTATCTAATTTGATACAAGTACCTCACGAGGTACTTGTGCATGAGGTTGAGATAAATAATTCATGCCAGAACATTCAATTGTCAGTGCTTATGACATTCAGTCATTAGTGTCAGCTTAGTTTAACCACCTGATCTTTTTTTTCTTCTGAATAACCTGTTCTTTTCTGAAAGCCAGATTTTGTCAATCTTTCCTAACTGAGCATTCTACACAGATAAGTCTAGTCAGTATCAGTGGTGAACCAGTTTGGCAGAAGGTAAGAAAAAGAACAGACAACCTTAAAGAGAAATAAACACCTTAAGAAATGAGAGTTAGCTGATGTCATCACAAAACCTCTCTCAATGATTTTTGAGCAGTCTTGGGAATTCAGAGAAGTCCCAGCTGACTGGAAGCTGGTGAATGTTGTCCCGATTTTCAAGAAGGGCAAGAAGGAGGACCCTGGAAACTACAGGCCTGTCAGTCTCACTTCGGTGCCTGGTAAAGTTATGGAGAAGATTATTCTGGGAAGTATTGAAAAACACCTGAAAGACAACACAGTCATTGGTCACAGCCAGCACAGCTTCATGAGACTAAAGTCCTGCTTATCCAATCTGATTTCCTTTTATGATAAAGTAACCCACCTAGTTGATCAAGGGAAGCCAGTTGATGTATTTTTTTGAGTTTCAGTAAACCTTTTGATACTGTCTCTCACAGTATCCTTCTGGACAAAATGTCCAGCATACAGCTGGATAAACATATCACTTGGTGGGTGAGCAATTAGCTCATGGGTGGAGCATAGATGGTAATAGTGAATGGGTGACATCAGACTGGTGACCTGTCAATAGTGGGGTTCCACAGGGCTCCATCTTAGCCCCTGTGCTCTTCAACATCTTCATCAATGACTTGGACACAGGACTAGAAGGGATACTAAGCAAGTTTACAGATGACACAAAATTCAGAGGAGTTGTTGACTCCCTCAAAGGCAGGGAGGCCCTGCAGAGAGACCTCAACAAATTAGAGGTTTGGGCAATCACCAACTATATGAATTTCAACAAGAGGAAGTGCCGGATTCTGCATCTGGGATGGGGCAACCCTGGATGTATGTACAGACTGGGGAATGAAATGCTGGAAACCAGTGCCACGGAAAAGGGACCTGGGGTTTCTAGTCGACAGCAAGTTGAATACGAATCTGAGTCAGCAGTGCCCTGGCAGCCATGAGGGTCAACCATGTCCTGGGGAGCATCGGGAAAAGCATCGTCAAGTGGTCGAGGGAGGGGATTGTCCTGCTCTGCTCTGCACTGGGGTGGCCTCACCTTGAATATTGTGTGCAGTTTTGGACACCATAATGTAAGATATTAAGCTCTTAGAGAGTGTCTAAAGGAGGGCAACAAAGACGGTGAATGGGCCTTGAAGGGAAGCCATATGAGGAGCGGCTGAGGGCACTTGGTCTGTTCAGCCTGGAGGAGACTGAGGGGAGACCTCATTGCAGTTACAACTTCCTCGTGAGAGGAAGAGGAGGGGTAGGCACTGATCTCTTCTCGATGGAGACCAGTGACAGGACCTGAGGGAATGGCCTGAAGCTGTGTCAGGGAGGTTTAGTTTGAGTATCAGAAAAAGATTCTTCGCCCAGAGGGTGGTTGGGCACTGAAACAGTCTCCCCAGGGAAATTGTCACAGCACCAAGCCTGACAGAATTCAAGAAGCATTTGGACAATACTCTCAGGCACGTGGTGTGACTCCTTTGGATGGTCCTGTGCAGGGCTAAGGGTTGGACTTTATCATCTTTGTATGTCCCTTCCAACTGGGCATATTCTCGGAGTTTGTGGAATATCCTGGAAAATTCTGGCACTGAACTATCTCAGAATTTGGAAAGGAGTAATTTACAGTTTTAGGAACTTACTTCCAAAACTTCTAGCAGAGAGTCTTCTTTCTAGTGCTGCCTCAAGAAGAAGAGAATATATTCTGTTACATTTTTTAACATAAAGAAAAATACTATGTGGATCTGTGGTGGTGACAGAGTGTGGTGTAGACAGAGTACAAAATTGATTCTGTAGTCTTTTTTTTTTCACTGAGAAGGGAAGAGTTTTAGCCAAAGCTAAATTGCCAGTCATTCCCAGAGCAAGTAACCAGTAGAGGAGAAAGCTGTGTGTTAAAAGTGTGATGGTGGGTACCATGCCGAATTGAGCCATCTGTGCAGTTTTTATTATAAAATCCCTCTCTCTATTTTCTCAACTGCAACTGCTCATTTTAGTAAGATAAACATGTAGCATTGACATTTATGCTGAGATAAGTAAAAATCTATGCTGTTCTTTAGTTAAATGATGTGAGAAAAATCAAAAGACCAAGCTTGTAAAGTAATTTCATATGAAGCAAACATGATTGCTATATAATGCCATCAGGAAACCAGGTATAAAAAAACCCACAGACCTAATGGAATGAAATTCCTCAAGAACAATGGACCAGTAGATATTTTGGAAGTAAAGAATATGATATTTCTTTGAGATTCCAATGAACATGAGACTGAAGCCATCCGTGTATGAGGAAATATAATCAAATATCATGTCAACAGCTCCCACCTTTCAAAACAGTATCTGAGACAAATGACTCTAGTTGACCTGAATCTTTTCTGCAGTTCTGGGAATATTTGTGCATTGTGTGAGAAGTTTACGAGAAAGAGAGAGATTCTGGAATAAACTAATGCCTGTCCAAACTTCCAGGGATTTGCCTTCATGCACCTTCAAGGTAATGAAGCATGAGTTCAAAAGGTTAGATTTCATAGAAGGCATGGAAGCCAAAAGGGAAACTTGGCATTTGAAGCTCTGTTTTTTAGAGCTGTTTATATATGAACGGTTCCAAAGAAAATAAACAAAAAACTCCCAATTTAATATTGTGGTGAAGGTTGTCAACAATTGCTGCAGACAAAGAGGTTTCAAACATAGTTTACCTGCATATATTATCAAGTATAAACTGTGGGGTTTTGTTTGTCCTGTCCCCTGGATATGCACAAATATGACTTTTTGGTGAAGCATTCTTCCTGATACAGAGAAAAGTGAGAATAAATCCTTCAACAGATGTAAAAAAATAAATAATTTTCAACAAATCTGAACCTTCTTTATGGAGCTGCAAAAAGATTAAATAAACAGTAATACTTTTCTTGACTTATACATGACTTCCATGAAGCCTAAAGCATAGGGCTGCTATGTGGACAGTTCCAAGTATTCTACCAACAAAATCTGCTCTAATAATGAAGAACCTTTTCAAAGATTCAAATGCTTTCTGTCCTCTCAGGAATTATTTCATTTGCTAGGCAAAGTTTCCTCCCTGCCTTCATAAAGTGTTCATTCCTTCTGCAATATTAATAGGATTCTTCTCTGTCTTCTTTGCAAAATCTGGAAAGAAAGAACATTTCTGCCCTAACCCTTTGTCACCTGAACATTTAGTTAAAAGATTCTCATGTCTCTCAAAAAAACATTAGTTTTGGCAAGTATCCCAGCACACTCAGGAAATCATAAAAGAAAATATCCTACTGCAGACCTCTGTTTACTAAAACTACAAGGGCAAACCTCACAACCTTCTTATTCTTGGTTTTCAGTGTTTTTTACTCTTTCCACTGCTGCTGAGCTATTGTATATGACAAGGTTATACATTTTTGCAGATGCCATAAGCAGAACACACAGAGTTGCTAATTTGATTCAAGTGGAGTCATTCTCTGAGCTAGTCCCCTTAGTCAGCAATATCATCAATGAACCCGAATAAAACCCTGGATTCTGTGTGCTTATTACATTATGTGACTACTAATGCATTGCTGAATGCTCTTGGGAGACAGGTTCTGCAGTCAGTTTGAACTTTATGCTTACTTTTGCTTCATGCTATTGAAGGATGGGTGACAACTAGCATGGAAGACAGTTGACAGATTATTAATATTGTGATTGTGGGTTTGGTTGATGGTAATCTCTATATGAGTCAATAATTTGCCCTGATTGGCCAAAAGGGCTGACTGTATATCCGGGCAGTCAAAAGAAGTGATTGTCTCACTATACTCAGCATTGGTGTTGTCTTACCTGAGGTACTATGTGCAGTTTTGGGCTCCATAGCATAAGAAGGATACAGAAATGTTTGAAAGTGTTCAATGGAGGGCAAGAAGATGCTGAAAGGACTAGAGGGTGTGACTTTTTAGAAGCAACTGAGGATACTTGCTTTGTTCAGCTTAGAAAAGAGGAGGCTGAGGGGTGACCTCATTGCTGTCTACATCTTCTCATGAGGGGGAGTGGAGAGAGGTGCTGAACTCTTCTTTCTTGTGTCCAGTAGTAGAATACAAAGGCATTACTTAAAACTGCATCAGTGGAAGTTCAAACTGGATATTGGGAAAAATTTTTCACTGAGAGGATGGTCTAGCACTTAAACAAGCTCCCCAGGGAAGTAGTCATGGCTCCCAGCCTGTTGGTGTTCAAGAAATGTTAACTTTTAGGTTGCCCTGTCTGGAATCAGGATACCCGGAGGTCCCTTTCACATGAGGATATTCTACAATATTCTAACTTTATTCCAGTAAACAAACCTTTGCTTTGGTAGTGTAGTGATAGCACCATCTCAACCAGAATTGATTGTCCTCCTGAACTAATTGCAAATTTATCTCCATTTCAATTACAAAATCGAGAAGCATAAGTGAACCCATGAAGTATCTTCATATTATCCTTCTATGCAACCTGGTCTGTCAGCCTACTTGAACTTGTCCACAATTGTGCATCATCACTGTCAGCTACATTGGTGTAAATGATTTGTAAATCTATCTGGGTCAGTGGCATAGCTCCTGCATAAAAACAGAATCCATGAGGGCCACAAGCTATCCCATTGTAATATGAAATACGTCTAAACTCTGTAGAGAAACTGCTCTGAAGATTTCTGACTTCCCTCTGTGCATTTCCACTGATACTAAATGGGAACAAATATTGGTCTTTTATAATCACCTGTGAGAATGTCCCATCTTCAGATGGAGGAACTTGAGTGGCAAGTTGTTAGCAAGACTCTTAAGACTGGATAGGCACATTCATAGGCACATAGCATCCTTAGCAGAAGTCAGTAGATGTTTCATTACAACAACTTTTCTTTGGTTGTACTTTCTGCCACAAGGAAGCGTGGTGTGTAAGGAATTAAATTGTTTTGCCATCCCTCCCACCCCCACTTGTCACCTAACTTTTAAAAAAGTTTTTGAACTGCAAGTACAAATTTTTCATTATGCTGAGTCTTCCCTACAGTACAGACTCACACTAATTCCAAGAGACTCAAGGGAATGGTTCCTATAGACTGATCATAACCTCAGGGAATTGGCATATCTGTCTTGCATGTTGCTATGCCCCACAGATGCAATTATCTCACTCCAGCTGCACTGTTTATTGTGACTGTTAATGGAATAATACATGTGCAGAATTACACTTAAATCCAAAAGCAGAGTCACATATAAAAGATCAGAAACATTTACAGATAATTATTGAACTAATCAAAATATATTATTCTGTAGACCTGGAGACCTCACATATGCAATGAATGGTGATACCTTTGTAATATTGCTTGTATAAATAAGGTTTCAGGATCAGGTCCCAACTAACCAGCTTGAAGTGCCAACTCTAGCAGCACGCAGAAGCTGCGATTTAATGAAGTGTCAGTTATAAACTCCCAATTTAAAATGGATTAGGCAGTCAGATTCACAATAAAAATCCCCTCTGGGAAGAATCTTGGCCTATTTAATTCACAGGCATGGAGACAATTAAACTGTAAAATAACTTTACATTGGATAAATTGTTTCTGTGGTATTTTCTCAAAATATTACAAGTTTAATTTTTAAAAACATTTAGATAAATATAAGAACTGGAAAAGTCCCAAAGTATGATTGCAGTATAAAATAAAAAGTATTACATGTCAGTATTCTGCTTTCTGAACAAACTAAAAATATGCAAAATTACCATGCACATCTTTGCCACTTTCTTCTTTACCTTCAACCTTTCTCTTGGCTTTCAAATTTCCTTAGTCCAATTCTTCTACCACCTCTGTTCTCCTCCTCTCTTCCACTGTTCCAGTGATGACCTGCACACATTCCTATGGCATCCACACCTTTGCTACAATAATGGAGTAAGTTAAGTAAATAAGAATTTTTCCCAGCTTTTGGTGAGAGGAGGACAAATTACCTCAATTAATGAAATGTACTGACACTAGTTGTCATAAACAAACACACACATATACATGCACAATTACACATATATGAAGTCAGAACTTCAAAGACAGGAAATTGATTCAAAAACTTTGTGGGACCTGAAGTGCCAAGTTATGTTGCTTTGGCACTTGGGTGTTTCAGATACCTTTACTGGAAAGAAAGAGAAAGAGAAAGAGAAAGAGAAAGAGAAAGAGAAAGAGAAAGAGAAAGAGAAAGAGAAAGAGAAAGAGAAAGAGAAAGAGAAAGAGAAAGAGAAAGAGAAAGAGATAGAAGCCTAAAATGTTTCTCATATTAATGAATATTTCATCATGGCTGGGCTTTGCTAACGAAGATTTGGGAAGGGCTCTACCCACATTTGCTACAAACACGCTGGTGGCTAAAGAGGCCAATGCGAGATAGACAAGTCCGGTTGCAAAAGGCACAGCAGAAAGACTCCTTGGATGGTATTGACAAGACATGATTCTTTCTGCGTTGTCTTTTCTCCTCAAGAGTGATCCTGCGTGCGTTCTCAAAAGCAGAAGCAGTGTTAAAGATAGTGTGTCTCCAGGCCTCCTGATTGGAGGCCAGAGTAGACTAGCGATGAAGATCAGTATGGCCAAGGCTGAGATGTTGTTTCAGGGAGTCCTTATATCTCCTCTTTGGGGCTCCTCTCTTGCAGCAGCCAGTGGCAAGTTCACCATAAAGCAGGATCTTAGGGAGGCGGTGGTCCTTCATCCTGGAGACGTGTCCTGCCCATCGCAGCTGTGTTCTCAGCAACATGGCCTCAATACTCGTAACTGCTGCTTGTTCTAGAACAGACGTATTGGTCACATAATCTGACCAGTGGGTGTTTAGGATTGTACGGAGACAGCGTTGATGGGAGCATTCTAGGAGATGCAGATGGTGGCAGTAGATGACCCATGATTCGGACCCATACAAGAGAGTAGACAGCACAGTGGCTCTGTAAACACTGATCTTTGTACTTTTCTTCAAGCGTTTATTTCGCCAAACTCTTTTATGGAGTTTTCTGAAAGCTCTATATGCCTTTGCTAACCTGTTGTCTATCTCTCTGTCAATCTTACCATCCCAGGAGATGAGGCTACCTAGGTAATTAAACTGCTGGACTGATTTGAGTTCTGATTCGTCAATGGTGATATGGGGATGATGGAAGGCTTCCTGAGGTGCAGGTTGATAGAAGACTTCTGTCTTCTTTAAGCTGATTTCCAGCCCAAAAAGCTCAGCAGCTTCAGCAAAGCAAGATGTTAAATGCTGCAGAGCTACTTCTGTGTGGGCAACGAGGGCAGCGGTGGCAGCATAAAGCAGCTCCCAGACAAGGTGATTTAAGGTCTTAGTATGGGCCTTCAGTCACCTTAGGTTGAGTAGGCTTCCATCAGTACGATATCAAATGTAGATACTATCTTCTTTATTGAGGTCTGCCATGGCCCTTTGGAGCATCATGCTGAAAAAGACTGTGAATAGGGTTGGTGCAAGAACGCAGCCTTGTTTCACACCACTGGGTATTAGAAAGGGCTCAGAAAGTGCATCGGCATATCTGACTTGGCCATGCTGATCCTCACGTAGTAAGATGATCATTTTGAGGAACTTGGGGGGACAACCTAAACGTTCCAAAATCTGCCATAGACCTTTTCTACTCACAATATCGAAAGCCTTGGTGAGGTCAACAAAGGTTACATAGAGACCTTTGTTCTGTTCCCTACACTTCTCTTGCAGTTGTCTGAGAACAAATATCATGTCTGTGGTATTTCTATTGGTTCTGAAACCATGTTGGCTTTCAGGTAGAATTCCTTCTGCTATAGCGAGTATTAGTCTGTTCGAAAGTATTCTTGCCAGGATTTTGCCAGCAATGGAGAGCAGAGTAATACCGTGGTAATTTGAGCAGTCTGATTTATCTCCTTTCCTCTTATACAAAGTGATGATGACTGCGTCACGTAGGTCTGATGGGAGTTTGCTTAGTTCCCAACAGCGCACCACAAACTTGTGAAATTTAGCATGGAGTGCTTGGCTCAAAAACTGCTCTTGGTAATACTCAAAAGAAACTTCCTTGGACAACGTAATTTTCCCTGAAAAATGAACACAGTCCAATTTACTCAAATTAATTTCCCTAATGTGTAAAAACACAAGGAATTTGTTACAGATTAAGTAAAGATTTGGTAATCTCAAGATTTCACATCTTCTTTTTTTTATGTATCATTTATCATGGACTTCTGAGCTGTAGACTTCACAGACTTCAAGACTATCATAGATTACATGGCAAGACATGCAACAGGAATAAGCTCTGTAAAATCTGTGGCATTTGATGTTTTTCACTGCAGACCATCCTTCATCCTGGAAACAAATGTGGATAGATGTCAATACACCTTCACAATACGATATTCAAACAGAATCTTAAAAACACACACATTGTGAATGGATCCACTGTAGGTAGCAATTTCCATATATAATCTTTCAATGAGTTTTCTGTTTCAATTGGCCATCACAAGTGCACTGTTCCCACTTGCAGAAAAAAATCTGATGATGCTTGTTGAATTATTTAAGATACAAGATTTTTAGGAGGTGGGATAATACAGAAGCATCCTGTACAAAACTCCAGTCTTAGAGTGCTATACACAAACAGGTGTGTGTGTGAATTAAATTATTCTGCTTGAAAAGACACCAAGGGCAGTACCAAAAGGCAGCAGATTGAATGAAGTCCAATAGAACAGTAGAAAAAATTAAGATAAAAAGTAAAACAAAGTTAATCTATGGCATTAGTTTTCAAACTATCTGCCTTTTCTGGGCGCTCATTTAGCATATGAAATACCAGGCTCACATCTATCCTTCTCTTCAATAGAGGATCTCCATATGTCTCAAATAGAGGAACTCTATAGGTCTTGTCCCTCAGGTTTCACCAGAGTACTACAGATTACTTTGATTTGAGGGAATATATAGTGAGTTTCTCATTTCTGTCACTGAAGGTGTTCCACTGTGTAGAAAAAACCTCAAATTTAGCAGGATAAGGAGAGTGAAAAAGGGAGCATGATTCTCAGCCTCAATGGAAGAACCCTGGTCTCCAGTTTCTGTTTCATATACTGTTTCGTTTGCCTGATTCACTGGTTTCTTCACGTGAACCACAAAACTGGTTCACCGGTTTAGCTTTTTTTGTACAGCATTGTTGAGCTGTTTTATTGTAGGCAGACTTGACCTCATTAACACCCTCACTGTTTATGTTGGCAAGTGGCTAAAGTTGACTTTTTGTTAAATGCATGGATCTGCTTACTCAAATATAAAAAAAAAAAAAAATGAAAAGAAAAAAAAAGAAAGAAAAGCCAAAGATAAATCCATATATATTATTCATATTAATAAAAAGCAAAGCAATACAATGAATTATCATTGCAGATTGTCTCCAACTAAACATAATGAAAATTACATTTTAGTCTACATTTGTGGTGTCAGTCCTTTATCTGAAAAACCTGTATAAAACTTACCAGAGTTAAAAACTCTATGAACACTGACAGCTTCTGACACTAATGGTTTAAAACTTGATTGCAATAAACAATGAAAAGCTTCTCTGAAAGCCAGGACAATGCATTACAAGCAGTTGTACAGCTTCACAAGCCAGAAAGGATGTCAAAAAGAATTTCCTAAGCCAGAGAGAAGCTATATCTTCCAAATGGAAAGTAATGCTGATGGAAGCTGATGGTTTGTTAGTTGGAAAGAACAATGTGTATCCGTTCATGTAAATTTCTAACATCTACAAAATTTTCAACCTGTACCCCTTAGCCAGTGCTTCTTACAGTATTGTGTTCATGCACAGTATCCTCTAGCTTATGAGGTGTTGAAGGGCAAGGGGAAAAAAACACCCTTATGGACCTAAACTTTTCTAGAATAATGCATTTCTAGAAGAAAATCCTGCAGCTTTAGAATTCTAGTCTTTCCCATCCTTGAAAAACAGGTATCTTAGGGGAAGTTCATGGTTTTAGTCCTTAGTGTTTGAACACTAGCATCACAGAAATCCACACATAGACACAAGCACCATGGCCACGGTCAGGCTGACAAATAACTTGTTAATCAAAACAGGCCAAACATGAGATGACATCAGGTTGTCAGAGCTGGTTTCAGTCAACGTGAGAAGCCTGCAACTTGTGCAGCAGGACCTGATACATTACTAAAATAAATGGGTTCAAAATGCGGCAGGACTTATGATATACAACAGCACAGGCAACATTACAGGCTATGTGGCTACACAGTGAAGAGACACCTGAACTAGCAAAGTCCTACAATAACGAGTGGCAACATTGCAACTGAACTTCTTGCAGACTTCAACAGAGCAGATCTGGACACACATTCACTGGCATTCAGTAGTGGGATGCATTCAGCTGCATGTAGTGCTGCAGTAGATGGATTTACTGTCTCAGATCTCTATTAGCTCAAGCAACTCTGTTCATATGTAGATACAGGTGGGAAAGATTAAATAACTATCAATTTAGGCTTGCCTTCAGACATGCAACTCTTGTTTCTTTTATTAAACTGTGAGAAGAATAGTAAAACAAACCAATTCAGAGGAAATAAAAATGCTCAGAGGAATAATTATAACAACTTTCACCTCAACAGCTGGGTCATTGGTTCAAAATCATTCAAATCACTTGTGACTGAAAGTCATTACCAGTTGACTCCACTCAATGAGCTTGTGCTTCAGGTCAGAGTAATAATTACTGCAGGACTAAAACCACCGTTAGTGGCTCCATTAGCAAGGAGAGACAGAGAAAGTGCAAGAGAAAAGAAGTAGTAGTCTCAGTCTCATTAGTGTTGCTTCCCAGTCAAGAATGAGAGGAGAAGATACTTTGAGGAATACTATACTGCTGAGGCCTGATTTACCTGCCCCAAAAAAGCACCGTTTGCAATACTCCAGGATATGCCACTTGCACTGCATCTGCATCTCCAAAAGGACACAGATCTCCCCTGAATCTTGTTGCATCTACCAATGCTGTGTAGATATGATATATGGCCTTCATTGTCTTGTCTCTAGCACTAGATGTCTGTTTGGGGACAGATGAGTCCTGTCCTTTCCATTCCAATCTCCCTCCAATGCTTCCAAATAGAAACTCCAGCTTCAAAAATTATTGAGTTACTAGTAAATAGAAGTCTTCCTTTTTCCCTGTTTTTGTCTTTGTCAACCAACAGAAAACATACAGATATTGGCAAGTATTGTCACAAAATATGTGTGTATAAATGATGATAACTAGGTATCCAGCAGACATCCACCAGGAGACCTATTTCCCTAAAGATTCCTTGCAGCCTGATATCTGCCACACTGTCTAATACCAGCAATTTACCTATATTTGGGATGGTTATTTTCCTTATAGAAAAGTGATATCTGAGCATTTCAACATCATAGAAATAAACTGAAGAAGCTGAACTGAGGAGCTGCTCTAGGGAGGATAGCCAGGATAGGAGTAAGATTTATGACAGCTCAGTGTGGATGGACATGCTGATGGCTCCCTGGTGCATGAACTAGAGTGTAATATAGCTGAGCTAGAATGTTAAACCCACAGTTCTGTCAAGTGAATGATAGACACAGATGAGGCCAGGTGAAAAAAAAGTACGGATTTACTTGCATCAGAAGAAAGGAAATTCATGCTGGAAAACAAAACCTTTAAGAGATGTGTTTCTTATGTTTTCCAAAGGAACCCTATGAAAATATTAATGACCATGACTCCAGAAAGTTACAAGCAGAGAACTGTGTTTTAAAAACAGTGACAAATGTGTGAATACTGTGTTAAAGAATTATTATAGAACATCTTTCTTTGTAGCAATTTCTGGTAGTTTTTAAAAATACATTTGCATATATGAATGGATTCTTTATACCCAGAAATTATCATAATAACATGTACTCATAATAATATTATGGCCTTATTTACCTTCCATATTTAAAAGATCAGCTGACATGTTCAATTGGGTCTTTTAACATTGTAACAGTTTTTCTAATGGTTGTTATTTTTATTTATCTGTCTCTTTTAAAATATCACTCTCTTAAAAATTTATCTCTCTCTTTAAGCACAGTGTTTTAATCCAATTCAATTCCTTAGATTTTAAGAGAAGGTTATTACAACACATAAAACATATGGTGTCACTTCAGTTCCCAGTATACATAAAATTAGTCAAAACAAAACACTCCCTAATCACTACCGAAACATGTGGTTCAGTCAGTAATTTTTACTCAGAAACATCTTGGGACTAATTTAGCAAGAACAACACAATTTTTTTTTCTCACCTCACTCTTATCTCTGTAGGTCACACAGCAGCAGAAGGCAGAATTGCAAGATGAAGTTCACCCTCTCTCCCTCACTCTGTCCCTCACTTATATTTCATTCAAGGCTGTCTCCACTTCCAAGATAACACTTGCTTTTAGAGATTGGGAAATCTATTTTCAGAATTTATATAGCCTTTTGGAATTACAGAAACATATAAATCTCACTACACTGGTGGAAGCAAAATCTTCACCAGTATAGACATAGTATTGGAAACCTGAGATAATTCCAAAGTCTTCCTCACAATAAAGATTTTTTTCTTCTGTTTCTATTTGAGAAGGGGAAAAAAGCCTATGGGAGCATCTAAGCTTAATGCCTGGCCTTCTGTTAGAACAGGGAGCACATCTGCCTTTCCAGGGAGCAAATTCAAGCACTGAGCTTGGGACCATTAGTGAGTGGCTCACTCTCTACTGGCTCTGTTTTGGGATACTGGGCAACACTGCCTTCGTGACAATGCCCAGGGACATTTTCTCCCAAGATCCCACATTATAGATGACATACACTGGTTTTGCCACCTTCTTTCCATGCAGCCTTCATTCACTCCCCCAGCAGGTGCTGCACTCTCAGGATCATCATGCCCTTAGATTCCCACTGTAAAAATATTGTAACTTCATGTTACTTCAGTTTCCTTGAACTGGAAAAAGCAGACCCAGTAATTATTTCATTTGAGGGTCACAGGAGGGTCATGCTGAATGCAAAGGACTCCTGCAGCCAAGTGCAGCACTAGTTTTAAAAGAAAAACACTACTCCATGCACACGTGTGTATGTTCTATCTACTCATATTTTTTCACAAGGTTTTCTGAGTCAAAAGAATCCATGTTGCTGGGGAAACTGAAATAATGGTGTAATCTTCTGAGAAAGTGTGAAATGTAAAATTAACACCACTGAATTGAATTTAATAACACTGTGCAACATCAGACCTAACCCTAAATCAATATTTAATTTTCTCAGTCATCTTACAGATTAGTTGCAGCCATTATATCCCCAGGGAATACCAACCACCTCAGGGGGGATCAGCCTACTCAAGTAATATTTTTCAGGATCTTCTAGTGGATAAATGTCAAAATATTCTTTAAGAGTGTGTAACCTCAGCTTCCATAAATACTTGATTTTTTATATTCTGGAGACATCCCTTGTGTTCTACAGTAAATACTACAGTTTGCTTTACCCACTTAAGTTCAGTGATACTTATGACACATTATACCTATTATTTCTAAATTTAGACTAAAAAACTCACTTCTGGAAGGCAATAAAAATAATAATAATCACTAATGTGACTGCATAAAAATAAGTTTCTACAACCACTGCTTTTCCAGAAAGCTAATTTCAAATAGAAGTCAGATCTGTACTTTAGAATATTTATAGCAAAAATCTCCTGCTTGAAGTTCTTCCATATTCTATGTCAACCCAATTTTTACATGGAAGCACCTCACAATCACAATCAAAAGGAAATTGCATGGACCACATGATGCACTTTCAAAGCCCTTGCCTAGAAAAAAAAATGTGAAAAGGCTTTGTGGTATGGCAGCAGCAGAGATACCACTCCCTGGATGATGTTCTACAGCTGCAGCGTGCAGACACGGCAGAGAGCAGGGCATCAGCAGATCACAACAGGTATGGTATCATCACCAAATGATCATGCAAGGTTTCTGCCAGGCCCGGGACCCCCCAGTTAACTGCATCAAATATGTAGGGTCCTTGACCTAAGTGTGGTAGCTTGATGCTACGGCTCAGTTCTCTGCTGCCACGCAAGAAGAGGTTCATCCATCGTGACACTTGGTACCCAGGTGAGTATCAAAGAGTCTGTTCAGGCTGTGGCCCAGGGCACAAGTCTTACCTCATAGGTTCCCACACATTTAACAGAATTTTGCTACCACAAAATAAGCCAGTGCTTTAGGCACTCAAATGGACATAAGCTTGGCCACGGTGAGCCCTGCAGCATCCGCAGTTAAACAACTTGATGCTGGGAGTGGAATTTGCACCGCCTATAGCCCTTTTTGAATTTGAACAAAGGTGTTGCTTCCTCAGGGCTTCATAGATTTGTTAAATTATTCTTACACAGGCAAACAGAAACCCTTGTGCAGACTAAATGCTTACTGCTGCAAGGAGCAGTACTTTCACTCAGTAAATAACATCGCAAACTGACAGAACTAAGAATATAGAATTAGGCTATGTCATGACAGAAGATAAATTTTGCAGTTTTCCCTTTGCCAGTAGTGTATTTTGCAAAAGAAACCCTGCTACCTGCCATACAGGTTTGACAAGCAGCAAATTCTTAGGAATTCTCCTTCTCATGTCAGAGAAGAAGCCTTCCCTTTTTAGGTTATATTTGATTTTAACAATCAGTGATTTAGGAACTGTGTGATAGAGATATTTTAAGTCTAGACTTAATATTTGTTTACAAATATATATGTTTCATGAACCAAAAAGTCAGAGATATAACAGAATGCTACAGAGATCATTGATGGACTTATATACAGACTGCACTGTACATACTGGTCTATCTTTAATTGTTTGACAAGCAGATTAGTCCCTTATTTGCATAAGCTATAAAATTACCCTAGAAAAAAGTATTCCAAATTGTCGACAAAAAAAAGATTTTGGTTCTCCATCAGTTTGGCAAGAAAATGAAGAGAGAAATTATAAAGAGCAGATGGTAGAAGAGATACACCAACATGTTGTATGCAGCAGCAAAGGAAGATGGGAATCTTGTAGGAACAACATATGATTTACTTGTTTAAAAATTATAATCAAGGGAGATCTGTAGTTCAATAAATGAGACAATGTGAGCTTCCAGAACTGCGAAATAAGTGGATATTTTTTCTGGGTTTCTTTCTTCTATGGAAAACAGTGAAAAACAATCTGTAGAGTTTACTGCTTTTGACTGCAAGAAGTTATTTAAATTACTTATGCTACATTTACTTTTCATATTCAATATTTAGCAAGCAATCTTTGAGTAACCCTGAGAGTAGCTGCTGATATAGCCACAAGAGAGGGCAAAATTTCTGAGAGTTCCTACAGCCACAGGAGCCAGATACCAAATCTGCAAAGAATTATAGATAATGCACAGAAGTGTGCAGTGAAAAATTTTGAATATTAAGACAAAGGATATCGGGTGTAATTGTTCACATTCAGGTAAGTCTGGGTGGGGGGATATTTCTCTTTCATGTGCCTGAAAAGTTATATCCAAAGTCACTTAAATGTTGGCAACAGCGTAGCCCCAGTGGAATGCGGTCTTCATTTACTGCATATAAATATTACAGATAACGGATTTTTAATAAATATTCATTGTTTGTTCAACCAAATTATTATTTATGGAATTTATTAGATTTTCATGCCTCTAAGAGTTTGCTTTTTTTCCCAGCTATACTGTACTGTATCATGTGTAAGGTAAATGAATAATCTATACAGCTTCAATCTCAAATATTTAAGAATTTGAAAGAAACTTAAAACCACACATTCCCACTATAATAATTTGAACATTAATCAAAGTACATCTTGCAGTGCCTGGGACTACAGTAGTAATGTTGAGTCAAAAAGCACTGAAATTATATCCTATTGTGTGATCCAAGAAAAAATTACTTTCTAATATGGTTTAATTATATTTGCGTTTACAGGTAATTCCTCATCTTTTCTTACATTTTCAAACCCAGAAACAAATAGCACTGCAGAGAAGAGGCAATTTCACAGCACTCAGTACTTACGAAATTAAACTGTTAGAAGTCTATACTCTTCTTAGGTAACGGGCATTAAATGTAGATTTATTATTTGAAAATATATTGCAAACAACTTGAATAAAGAATAACCAAAATTCACCTGTTCTACAGCAGGCATGAAAAACTCCAGATTTCACCAAGACATTGAGGAGGGATGATCACTACAGTAATAACTGTAGTTATTACATGACCTCAGAAATGTTGAGATAGAGATAGATAGATAGATAGACACAAAAAATCCATCACTTTAGGAAAAGGGATATTATCATGCTTTAACACCCATATTAAATAATCAGATACGCAAACTAAACAGATAAACTGGGAGAGTTTAAGTGCCCATTCTGTTTCATTCAAGCAGTACACTAAGCCCCAAACACTAAGACTATGCCAATCCAAACACACAGAAGTACCTGGATGTTTTCCGGAGAAACTGTGCTAGAACAATGCACAACTTGTTAGTTCAACCTTTTGATTGGAATAAATGTTCTTCAGTATCTTTGAAAACAGACACTTGACTCTCTTCTTTGAACTTCTGAAAGCATTATACACAGATATAACATACAACTGGACATTTTCCTGTTGAAAAGACCTAATCATATCATTCATTCTGGCTGTGCTGCTTTTGGTTTTAGCTGAACACATTACTGTTAGTTTTTCCAAACTGAAAACTAACAACTCAAGAACCCACTTGTAATAATAACTTGAGAGTACCTTTTATTTATAAGGTTATATGCATAATCTGGACGAGTAGATTCCATGGCTGAAGGCCAAGAACATTATTAGTCCAGGATACGGTTATTACAGGTTATTATATTCAATGTTTAATTAAATACTAAAATCTTAAAAGACAGAAGCGGGAGGAAATTTGCTTTCTTCCTGTGCCCTCCTTCAGCCATGCCCTTTAGTCTCCTGGTGTACTTTCTCCTTTTTATATCATGTCCATTTTACATTATCTTCTGATCTTTTGTGTGCAGTGTCCTTTTATTTCCACAGATTTTGATAACAATGAAATAAGGAGTTTAGATTATATCTTTCAAAATGGAAAACACTTTGAAAACCCAGAGAACTATAGTTTTTTACCAGAACTTGTAGATACTAACAGATAGTTGAGATGCTTGCATATACACAGTAAAAGCACTGTAGAAAAATCATTATGTGATAAGAAGGACTGAGAGAGGTAGGCTTGTCACCGAGATAGATAACATAAATCACCTAGTTCCAGTCCTTGCCAGTGAAGGTACAGGACACTTCATATAACTAGATCTGACTGCATGCTTGGTTTTGGAAGGCCATCATTATATGACATGAATCCCATCTTTGCTAAGAGTTCATTCCTGGGCTCCATTTTCTTGAGCTGTAGCAAATACAGTTCTCAAATTCACCCACAATATACAGAAAATGAAATGCAAGTGACTCTACAAAGTGTGCTTAGCAGGACTGTCAAGGGGGTGGCTAAGGGAAGTTGCTTAGGGAAGTGTTATCAAGCACGAGAGAGCAAAGGACAATTTCAGGTGGATATATATGAAGCAACATCAAATGAACATTGATGATGACAGCTGATGAAAGAGTTGAAAGTCAGCTGGTAGTTATCCCCCTGGTGATGAAGGTAGCAGGAGTGTCCTCTTATTTGCTATAAGGTCACAAGCACCACCACAAGGATGAAAATAAAGGGTCCGGCAACACAATGGGAAGAAATGTTAACCAATGGCACAGAGGTGCTGTTCATTGATGGCTTTATTATGCTTAACAGCAGTATTTGAGAATAAAAATCTGACACCAAAACTAATTTAGATCTGTAGTCCCTGTTTTTCCTCCACAGATTGGAATACTGGTATTTCCACAGGAATCAGAAAGTTCCTGTCCTCGCCTGCCAGTGATTTAGTAGGCTTTCCAAGCTGAAAAATACTTTTGTATCCCTAAGACCCTTTGAGAACATGCTGGTACCCGGCTCAAGTCTCTGGCAGATGCAGAGGTTTAATATCTGGCAAGAAAACAGGTTTTTGTCAATAACATCAATATTTTATAAAAGGAAGAGCTGTTTCAAAAATGCCATGGAAAACTGAGTATTAATAGGAGTCATGTACACAAATAATTTCCAAGTTTGATCTTATTTACTCTCTAAAATGTCACAGGAAGAAGTAATTGAGAAGTAAGGCTGAAAGCGGGTTTCAGCTTATCTTCAGGGACCCACACTGAACTCACACCCTGATCTAAGAGAAACTGTTCAAACACAACTACAGTATTTGGGTAACATCTCATGAAGAGGAATCTGAGCAAATATAAATAATGGCAACAGAACCTCAAAACCAAAGTGAATTTCACACATTTGAGGAGCCGTACTCTGGAACATACATAGAAAGCATACAGGAACAAGCAACAAACATGATACAGGTTCCCATCAGTGCCACAACCAGGAAAGATTTGAAAATTATGTTTTAGATTGATTCTAAAGAAAAGCTTAAGTGGATAACAAGAGAGATGAAGATGGACTTCGCAATTGAGGCTGCTGTCACAAAAATTTTGTGTAAGCAACAGCTCTGAAAGCAGGTAAAATGAAACTTTAAGTTTGGAAGCGATCATGAGTTGAAGTAAAAGAAAATTCTCACATTCAAACTGACTCATAAAATGAAACATTTTACCAGCTGGAAACATCTCTAATTTGTCTAAGGTGGAGATGGATTTAACAACCTCCTCTACTCCTCAACATTATTATATTTCTGCTGAAGACTTGGCTCTAGGCAACCTAGTCTGTAGGCAGGGTATATTTTCCTTTTTTCTTCTTTGTTTTCCTTGTTTCACTTGCAGTACATCTGTATCCACATCTATTCTACATCTCTCCCTCCACTTTCAGAGCACTGAAAACTCTGCAACTAACATTGCTCACTCTACACATACACCTCGACAGGTGAGCTGTAAAATAAAACTATCTTATCAGAAATCTTCCCAGTTACCCACAGCTGTCACACATGTGAGTGAGCCCATGCTTTTAATAGTTTCCTTTCTATTTGAGTGAGGAGCCTTATTCTGAGCAGAGCACTTTCCGCCTGACCCAGATTCACCCACAATGAAAGCTGAAATGTGCACAATATCCCACCGAAATACAGGAGCAATATGAGAGGAGTCACTGCATTTTTGTCCACCTGTCACTCTAACCCTAACAGCTTCCAGCTTCTCATTTTCCCTTTGGGTTTTCCACTTCTCCAAAGCGCTGCTACTCGACCTCTGACACTAATGGTGAAGAGCAGGCTCTGCTCAGCGATCTGCACGCTCCCTGGGAAACTTGAAGGGAGGCAGCCAAGCCTCCAGGGGGAGCAGGGGTTGTAAGGGAAAAGGCAATTGCCAAGGCATTTTGATGATTTATATTTTTTTAGTTTCAACACTCACATGTATTTCAAAGTTTGCTCTCTGGGTATTTGACCCACATGGGCAAGTATTCATGCAAAAAGAGACTAACAATTCTATTGTGCATAAATTCTACTTGAGTAAATCTCAGAGCTCAAGCTGAGGGCCAGCTCATGTTCCTGGCAGACAAAGACACTTAACTTCTGGCAGTGGAATAATTATTCATCTACAAAATCAATAATTTACAGGGGAAAGAGAGGCTGCATAAAACTAAGAGTAAAAGGACAACAGTAAAAACTCTAATACAAATGCAGGAAATAAATCACTCTTTCTTCTTCTATGCTAGAAATTTAATTCAAAGATTCTTACATCCAGTAGTCAGCTTAATGGAAACGAACCACCAAGACTATAATTCCCTGTGGCAGGCAAGTACTAAGGTCTTATCCAATTGCCTCAGCAAGCAGTTGTTCTGCAGGGGCAAAGAAGTAGGTGAATAAAGTTTAAAATTGAAGCATATTTTGAGACTGAGGGATCTGATCTAATCTATATTTTCCTTGCCTTTAGCTGACCTTGTCAGTATCTCCACAGGAGAATTCTGATTATTCACTGCAATCTTATTTGATAGGGTCAACCAATCAAACTTTCCCACTCAGAGATCAGAGATAACAGCAGTGACTTTGTTACAGGAAAGAAAGGCAAGGTGTCAGGAAATTAGTACTGATGCCCCAGTTTCAGTATGGAAAGCTCCAGTCCATGGTGATCTCACAGTCAGCTGGATTTGTGGAGTCCAGATCTCAAACCAAAGATTTTCTCCATCCTACATTTCAGTGGAACAATGTAGCAGAAGCTCCATGTGTGAAAACTCTCCTTGTTTCTTCCTTCTTTGAAAAGATTTTTCTTCATATAAACAACAATCCAGCTCAGCACTATTAATGCTAGCAACTTGATCTTCAGAGTCTTGTGTAATGTTTGAAATTGCTTTGTCCAACATAATATGAAATTAAATAACTCAAAAAACTGAAAATTTAGCAAAACTGCAGGCACAGAAAATACCAGTACATTGTAAACAGATGGCAAAAATGAGAACAATTTCTAGGAGGATCCATAGAAGGAAGGGAAAGTAGATAGTCAATGGCAGGTACTTGGCCCATGCCTTATGCTATCCTAGCATAAAACAAGGAGAAGATGTGAATAATAGGAAAAGCTAGGGTATCCTACAATATTTTTGCTCTAGATGGAATTTCTTGACCCTTAATGTCTCCTCAAGATGCCTTAAGATCACAAAACCAACCAAAAGATCTCTGAGATCATTGAGTCCAACCTTTGGCCTAAAACCACCATGTCAACTAGACCGTAGCACTAAGTGCCACATCCAGTCTTTCCCTGGATCTTGGCCTAGGTTCTGGCTCTGATGATGTGAATGTAGAAGAGGTCTAGAAAACATCTTTCTCTGTAAGTGGAAATTATTTCTTGGTGATGCAGCTTTTGCCCACCAATTCTGTCCAGACCTCATTCATGCACTCTAACAAAGGGTAAGCTGGCAGTGAGGCATATAGTGGTACTGAAAGTACAACAGCCAAAGCAAGCTGTGCTATAGCCTGGACTGCAAAAAAAGACTTGGTGATTACTTGTAATACCTATCATGGTTCCAGCTTGTGCTAATGCTCCACTAGCTCCTATAAGCACCAAAAGAGTACAGGATCATCCTCAACTTCTTTCGGTAAAATTTGGAATCAAAACTAAAACAGAGAGGGGCACAGTATCTATGTACAGTATCCAGGTAATAAGTGGCCCTGTTTTGATACTGTAGTGTTCAAATAACCTTTTATTTTTAATGAAATACGTAAAGCTTATCCCAATTATTCATTACAGTTGACTGACTCTGTTCCTCTGCTCCTCTTAGAGAAAGTCATCTGATGCCAGCTATTAAATTTCATATAGTAGAAGGAGAGTTCTTAAGTTACGTAGCAAATGTCAGTGCATGGGGTAGATTTTCAGCAGTGTGCAAAGTATCATTACCTTACAGTTAATTCAGTTTTATGGGAGTATGCTTTACTTGCCATATCTGAAAAAAACCAAAATCACAACTGCTTGAGCTGACATAAATATTCAAACTGTTAATGCATTAACATAAGTGACAGTACCAGATTGCAAAGCTTAGGATAAAATCAGAAATAACTAAGTATGGTGTAGAGCATCCAAGCAATCAAAAACCTTGCATAATATAATAATGCAGCTGGTTAGTAGTAATTTAAGTCTCCTTAATAGATAAGAACTTTGAAGCAGTCTCTAATGAAATATCTTTTTGGTCTCAACAGTACCATAAATAAGTTCTCTCTTATGTTTTCCTTGTTTCCAGGCATATTCATGACAATCAAAGAAATTATTTCTGATTATTATTATTATTATTATTATTATCATATGCATTTTCAAATTTATATATCACATACATATCAACGTGAAAAATAGGTGTTATTCCATGACCCTGAGCAGCTGAGCAATGTATATTTTAGAAGGTCAAACACTTGATGGCATTTGAATATTTGCAACAGCAAATAAATAGTTTACACATTCAGAGCAGTGCAAAAGAAAGAGACAATAGAAGTTCCTCCATTACAGCAATTAGACAAAGCCAGTACACTTGGCTTGTTGTGAGAGGTGATACAGTCCCAGAAACAACTTTATTACCTGTCACATTGAGATACAGAACCATAAAACTCTCATCTCCCCTTGTAATTTCTGACATACTCAATAGCCCTGGTAATTGAACTACACTCCTAGGACTTTTTTAGCATTCTGAGACACCTTACCAGCTAACTACTGGCAATTAAAATCTGTGATGTGAATAGAAAAAAAATTAATTAATCAGCAGTATATAAGTAACAACAAAAATAGTGCATTGCTGCAGAAACCAAAATTTCAACAGAAAATGTGCCATATAATCTATGCTAAAATAACAGGGTGCAAAAAGCCTTCTTAAAAACTGGACTCTGGTATGTGTTCCCATACATAAAATAAATCATGTGCATCTTCCTATCATTCAGATGTGAAAAAAACTGCCTGGAGCTATGATAACAGCTGAATGTTTCATTCTGCAAAGAATTAATATTTTCAGCAACAGTAACCAGCACTTTATGGAGATCAGATAAATCATTGCAATAAATACAAGCTACAGAAGAAGAGACAGTATATTTTCTTAATTTATTCATTCATCTATTCAAAATATACATTGATGCATTGACATTAAGATATATAAAACATTAAAAGAAACAGAGGTGTCTGGGGCTGTAGAGCTTTCA
Source organism: Manacus vitellinus (assembly GCF_001715985.3). Classification (NCBI taxonomy): domain Eukaryota; kingdom Metazoa; phylum Chordata; class Aves; order Passeriformes; family Pipridae; genus Manacus; species Manacus vitellinus. The sequence goes on along the minus strand of NW_021940208.1, from coordinate 48,510,820 downwards.
CTTTGTTTTGATCATTAAATTCTAACAATAGATCCAAGATTAGATTATGCACTCCCATTTACAAAAATATGATATGAAAACATTCTGTTCTGGTATGAAACATAAATGGTAAATTAATTGCTTCTCCAAGCCATTTGTAGCCGCTTTGGAAAACACGTTGAAGACATACACTATTCACACAATACCCTGGAGATCAATGTCTTAACAGTAATGAATTTTATGCTGGCCACTGTATTACCAGTCAGTTAAGTATTTTCTTAGTTAGACACTTGAGAATTTAGCAAGTAATTAATGATCATGAAAGATGAGAAGATTCATTATGGGCAATATACATTTTTCTAAGATATGTCATTATTCAGGTTTGTCATAAAGCAACACCTATTATATTAAAAACACACAAAGGACTGTAGGCCTAGGGAATAAATTTACAGAGAGACTGGAACTCTGAAATATGAAATGCTGTAATACCCACATTTCACAAGGCCATGACAGTCTTGAGGTAGCCTGTCTGTGCCCAGGTGGTGCTCCTTTGCTTTCAGAGGAGCTCTACAAGGAGGGTAAGCTGCCTCAAAAAAAGGAACAAACAAGATTAGACAAGGCAATCTGAGTCAGTTCCAAGAGGTGCTGAAGAGGATAATGAACCTAAGCATCTTCAGCAATACTCTAAACATAAATTGGAGTGCGAGCTTGAATTCAAGTCTGAGTGCATTTTATAAACTGGAGCAGCTACAACAGAAGAAACTCAGTGTTGTCTCTACAATGCTGCGTAGGGTTTGTCCTTGAAGGCAAACTCAGTCTATTCATATTTACCAAATGCTAATCTCCACCCATCCCACCTCACTTGTAAAAACACTAGTTGATCATATTAGGCAGACAAGATAGCTTACACTCTTCCTACAAGTGCCCCAAAGTCACATCCCTGAGTTCAGACCACTTAAATGGGAAATAAGAACACCAGGTAGCAGGAAGACAAGGACAGATCACAACCTTCTTCTTCCCTCCCTCCTTCTTTCCCTCCTTTGAAATAAACTCAGAAACTGAAGAGGCATGCTTATCGGTTATATGTTGCTGTCATTCTTACATTTTTTATTGTCTTGGTACACTTACCATGCAAAAAAAAATCCCAAAACATAAAATAGTTACAATAAAAAAAGAGAAAAAAGCCATCTTCTTGCACTACAAATTATTCAACAAACAAAATTGAAAGCCCAGGAGAAAAAAGTAAAACTCTATAGGCAGCTGTTGTTTTCTTAAAATCAGCCTACATCTTTGGAGGGTTGAAGTGACAATAACCCACAAAATGCTATTCACTTGGAAGGTAATTCCTCCCATACATACAAAGCTACACAAAATGAAAATTGGTAGTGCAAGTAGAATACTATTTTCAGCCAGGGAAATGACCCTTGAAGAATTACATTTATTGCTTCCTCTGTTGCTGTCATGCTGACTCCTGAAAATCTGAACCATCATTCTACCTGTGGGTTCTGCTGTTCTGTTTCATAGAGAACTACCCGGGTTCAATGAGAGCTGCATCGTTTTTAGCCAAGTGCACAGAGTATTTCACAAAGAGCAATTAATCTCTGAGTTGCCTGTCTCCTGTTTCATCCTTTTGATTAAAGTTGTATGATAAAGGTGATGTCTAGGAAAAACAGTTCCTAAGAAATCAGCTCAGCCTAGAAAACTCATTAATGTTACACTTCAGTTACATCAAAGAAAAACTGGCATGGAGCTAACAACAGTCACCTTCACAGAAACACCCTGACAGTCGGATTTGAGAAGGGGAAGATCATGGGCCCATTTGTCTAGAGAGATGAAAAAATATTCTCTTGAAAATCAAGAGAAAATCTCTGTAGCCAGTCTAGACACTGTGCATTCAGCTGATGACCCAGGCACAGACTTACAGAGATCAGTAACAACCACCAGATATTTAGTGAACACATGGCAAGCACTTCACTTGGATGCTCATAATTCTCAGAATATATTCACAAGCTGTTATATATTGACCAGCAGTATGTTGTCTTCCCTGGAAGCCCTCACTGAGATAATAGTTTTGTTCCTATAGGCAGCATCACTGACAGAAAAAGGACATAGACAAAGGGCCCACACACTATGCCATAAATAAAGATGAAAGGATTAGCCCTAAAGCCACTCTTCTGAGAAGAGCAGTCAGGGAGCAGAAGTACAGGTGGGGGCTAAGCCAGCAAATGAGCAGACCCCACAGACTGAGCCCTCCCCAATGAGCACTGTTCCACAGGGTCTCAGTACAGAGGGCAGGGCTAGGGACCAGTAACAGGATCCACGGACAGACAAGACAAACAATAACCCAGTACTGGGATCCAGCTAGGGTGTCAAATCAGGAACGGCAGGAGACAAGACTGGGTATAGGCTCCCAGTGTAGCTCCAGGAAACGGCTGGGTGCCCAGGGCTAAGGTAAAATGGGACTCGTGGATCATGGGAAGGAGGATGAATAGATGGGTGTCTCAGATGTGGCTGCTCAGGGCAGTTAGGACCTACAGGTGCACTCCTGCACCTGACCAGAACCATTCCTGGTGTCACTTGGAGGCTGTGACTTTGAACACAGTAAATTTCCTTGGTAGCTTCTGCTGTTTCTTGCTAAAAGGTCAATGGAGTTATAAGAAATATATGCAAGGCATGAAAATTAAAACCAGACTCCAGCTCATGAGTTCCTTAAAATCTGATAAACAAGAGACAAGTGGCAGTGAGAGTTGCCTCTTTACTTTCTTTAACCTCCTAATGCCATATCTATAATGAAAATTTACATACAGAAAATTTGGGAAATCCTACCACTAATTTTCATCAACAAGCTTATATTTTTTATAGTTAAAGGTACCCTTGGTACAGACCAAGGTGACCAAGGTTTCAGGAAGAACTAAAACAGGGTCTGAGTAAAAACCTGAGCAATGGTTGGCCAAAAGAAGGGCATGGATTCTAGAAGGAAGGTTTTGGTTTTGATAGAGAGCCAAGATGATCTGTTTCATCTTTCCTTTACCTATCTCCTATGTTCCTTTTTACCTGTAAGTGTGACACTTTAATATGTCATGTTTATTGGCTTCCTGAAAAAATTGGTATGCATGATATCTGTGTTTGACTTGTCTACTGGTCTTGAAAAGAGGCAGCAGATTGCCTTGATATTTTGCTTACCCTTTTCTGCCTGAATTAACTACAGCCTTTTTATATGAGAAAAAATATATGGATTAACAAAAACCATGCCTATCTTGTCAAAACCAAGACCACTAGACAGATCCATGTTATAGTCTTATTTTTGACTCAAACCTCTGTCAGGGCACCTATATAGAAGAGAGGTCACACAGACTTGAGGGTCTTCACCACTATCTACTCTTTCAAATGTATTTCATTATTTCCGTTCTGACAAGACAAATTAATAAACCCATTGTTTAGACTTGTTTACTATCATTTTGATCAATAACTATGTTCAATGTGGGCATTCATTACCGGCCAGAGATGAGATAATTAGCATAGGAATATAAGTGCCTTTAATAAATTGCTTCACAAACGGGAGTAATCTTGGGAACAGAATTAGGAAACCATTTTTGTTCTGTTTCCAGAGAATGTCCCTGTGTTGTATGTCAAAAAGAAAAAAAATGTGAAACAGCGCAAAGCCAGACACTTAAACTACGATTTTATTAAAAGAAATTATAAGACTGCATAAGATGTAGGCCACAAAAGGAGACTGGAAAAAGTGATTTGCGAACAATAAATTCTTTTCATCATTCTATAGCTACATGAAGCAATATATTTTAATTGGCTGGATCTGAGAACCTATATTTTTCCTCTCTTCCTACTCCCCTTTTAACTGCAGTATTACCCTTCTTTTATGAGACCAAAAATGGCAGGGTACCAGCACAGCTATGAAGGGAATACCTTACCATACATGTAGTGTAGATAGGCTTTAGCCACTGCCAGGAGGCTGAGTCTTACCAGAATGAAAGGGAGAGGCCAGAAAAACGCTCCTCCACTGCAAGTTATACAGGAAGAATTCTCACCCACAAGATTTGTGAATCAGCACACAGGGGCCATTGAGAGGGCACAGGAAACCTAAAATAAACCAAAATTAAAGCATAGGAAGTTACCAGTTCCCTAAAGAATAAAAAATCCAAGAAATAGGAAAAATACTCTCCTTTTTGTGAGGGCCATTCCACCAACTTAAAGTAAATACAGCCCCCTTTTTCAGAGTCAATAAGCAGAGAGACAAGTAAATAAATGTGTTTCAAACCAATTGGGCAAGGTCTTATTAAGAAAGCTCTTTAGAAAGAGGTCTGTATCATGAGGAAGCCTGAACCTCTGATCCACAGCAAGGATCAAGATTTCTGTGTGGAAAATGGAAAGAGAGAATATTCCAAGTCCTGACAACTGCAATTCGATTGAATAAAACATTGAAATAAATAATGTTATATCCAGTTGTTCCTAAGCTTTTTAATTTTAGGAATTACAGAAGAAGTATGTCTCCTGATGAATATGATACAAAAAGTCAGTAATTAAATATTTTAGTAGATGTATATTTCAAGTTGTCACTTTCAGGTCTCTTTCAGCATCAGCCAGCCACTGAGATATAAGCAGCATTCACCTTTCTGAGCAACAGCTTCAAACCTTTCCCTTCCCCCCCTGCAGGGGTAGACACAGGAACTTGCAGAGTGTATATTCCCTGCGGAAAGGATGACGGGTGCCAATCTGTAACAAATATTTCATTTTTAGCTGTCCAACACACTCACTGAATAACTTAATCTGTAACCAGCAAAGACAGATTTAAAAGTTCTTTCGAAAGTTTTCTGTTATCCATTAGCTGGTGAAATATGGCATTGTTCTCTTTTATATCTATTTTACTTAAATACAGCTGTCTTCTATCAGCTGTTGTATAGAAAGGATGGATTTGCTGCTAAAGAACTACAGTAACTCCATGTTTAAACTCCCAGCTGCACCACTGATTTTCTATATCCTGTAAAGAGATAGCCCAGGGTTCGCTAGTTAGGAATTGGTTTAAATTTCACCTTCTCCCCAGTATAGATGGAGAAAAACATGTTAACATAAGATCTCCCCTGAAATTAAATATAATCAAGGAGATCCAATAGGATTAAGTGATTTAACTTAGCCTAGGTGCAAACCACAGCATAGTTATGGTTGAGGCTATATTACGTTAGGCCCTTATTAGCCAAACCTGATCCAGGTCAAGCTCACTCAAAATTAAGTCTTAAGCAGATACTCTGAAAGCACATGAATAAAGCTTGGCAAACCAGTGTGTGTTTTGAAAAATGGAAAAAAAAAAAAAAAGCATTTGGATTAAATTCCAAGCATGCTTTTTTTTTTTTAAACTTCGCTGGGGTAGGAAGAAGTGGAAAAAGGACCTAAGGTAACAAAGAAATTTTAATCTAGCCCAAATGGGATGTTTTATCTCTCTTTATTCTTTAGCATATTTCTAACATTATTACTACTATTAGTCAAAATAAATCAAAATAAGTTTTGTTAAATGCAGTAGTGAAGCATGGTTTTGGAATATATAATTGAAAGAGCTCTTTGAAAACACCAGAAGAAAGCATTTTCACTTTTCAGAAAGATTGTCCATTACACAAACATTTTCAATAAAGTCAAAACCGCGGTCTTCCTGTAAAAGTGCTGTTCATCTAAGAAACGGCCCCTATCTGCACTCATTGGCACTCTTTTATGCCAGGCTGGAGAGAGGGAGCTTTGCTGAGCCTTCCACAGGGTGAAGAGGGACATCATGGTCCCTGTGAACTCCTCACACCATGAAGAGTGGATGGTGAAGTGATTTAGTTCTAGATCAAGCCTGTACTGGAGGATCAAGCCTGTACTGGAGGATCAAGCTGTCATAACCTGCCCTGACCACATACGTCTACTTTCACATACATGTACGTGTGTATGAGCATGTGCATGCTTGCACATACACCCACACATACATATCATATATGCACACACGCATGTACTTAGTGCCATTGCTTTAGCCTTATTTGCAGCCAAGAACACGACAGAAAGACACGGTGCCAGGAAACAGAGCGATATCTCAGAAAATAATCCTCTCTACTACCCATAGATGCTGCAGAAGCAGATTATCTCTCATGAGTTTCCATGGTAAACTACATTAATGAAAAATGCCTCATTTCTGAATTGCATCACAAGAGAGCAATTGTAATGGAAGCAACAATGAGATATGTAGGTGATAATGTCCTTTCTCCTCAATGTAACAGAACGGGAGGAACGTATCCCTGTTGTGCAGTAAATGCCAATAGGTGTAGCCAAAGTGTTTATTGTTCTGAAGCCCTCAGGAAATCTGAGTAAAAACTAAAGCCAATTTTTCTATTGGATCATTCAGTGAAATGAATGCTCATTATAACACAGAGAAATTAAACAATGTAAGGCCATTTTAAATTTAAATATATTTTAGCAAGTAGAGCAAGGACTGCCACATTATTCTCTCGGTAGGGTGTGAGCTGCTGTATCAGTTAGCATCTGTTCTTTGTAATTCCTCCAGTCAGAATGTGATGATTTAGTAAGTAAGCAAAAAACCATACTTCTGAAAATTAACATTGTTCCTGAGGTGTTGTTTCTAGTTCGTATACAGTAGATGGCACTGGTGGAATAAGAAGTTATGATACGTGGCAACTTGTAAAAGGTCCTTAGCCTTCACCATGTCCAGTCAGGTTTTGAATGTCTGCAAGGATGGAGACCCCACAATCTACTTGGGCAACCTGTACCTGTGTTTTATTGGCCTTACTGGAAATTAGGGTTTTCTTATGCTCAGATGGAATTTGCTCTATTTCAATTTGTGTCCATTGTCTCTTGTCACTGGACACCACATAAAGAGACTGGATCCCTCTTCTTTGCACCTTCAAAGTATTTCTACATATTGATAAGATCCCCAACTGAATCTTCTCTTCTTCAGGCTGAACGGTCGCAGTTCTCTCAGCTTCTTCTCATGTCAGATGCTCCATAGTCATCTTCAAGATCTTTTGCTGGACTAACTCCAGTATGTCCGTATGTCTTGTACTGAGGAGCCCAGAATTCGACACAGTGCTCCAGATGCTGACCACAGGGGAATGATTACCTACTGTGATACTCTGATGCTTTTCCTAATGCAGCCCAGGGAGCTTTTGGCTTTCCTTGTTGCAAGAACATATTGCCTGTGAAGATCCCCATGTCCTTTTGTGCAAAGAACTTTGCATTTGCCTTTGTTGAACTTCATGAGACTCCTGTTTCTCCAGCCCATCAAGGTCCCTATGAATTGGTAGCACGATCATCTCCACCATAATAACCAATCCTCCAAGCTTTTTATCATCTGCAAATCTGCTGAGGCTGCACATAGTCCTTCAATTCCCCATTTGCTCCTCATGCCACTTGCATTTAGTGTATGAGCACCTGGCCATACTCGTAATGATCAATGCTGATTTCCCAAGGAAAAGTGTGAGAGGCTGCCTCCTCCCCTCTGGTGATGTTTTGGAGAGGCTGTCAGGCATGCCTACAGAGAGGTCCCACTCAGGGCTAACCCTTTCACTCTGGCAGCTAACTTGAAGATGAGGCTGGCCCCTGCCTGAACTACAGCCCCTGCTGCATCACAGCCATGCCCCTGCCTGGCCCCAGGCACCACCACTCCAGACCTGGACCCAGCCCTGGCCCCTGACCTCTGGATTGACTTCCCAGCTTGACCTTGCACCTCCCTCATCCTGGCAGCTCCCCAGGCTGCTCCCCATCCTGTTTGGGGTGGTGGAAATGGTCCTAGCTGGGGAGACCCTGACCTGCCAGTCCCATGAGAAGCTCCCTCAGCTTCCAAGTCTTCACCACCTATGGAGCCACTGGCCCACGAGACACCCTGACTGACTGAAGAAATTATTTTTATATGGTGATGCCTTAAGCTCCTAATGGTTTTTTATTTTTCTAATATTTGTAAGACTTATAAGTTTTATAAGTAGTGGAAGTAGATTTTAAAAGCAGCAACCCCTCCCTTCTTTGTCCCTTGTCCCTTTCCCTTTCTCCAGCACCCTTGTTTATACATTCCTTAACCCTCTCACCCCATTCTATGCTCCCTATATCAATCCTACTCCTGAACACAGCAGAGATGTTTAGTCTTTTGTCAAGGTAAGGCCTAGATTGTTGGTAGAACAGCATATCAGGGCCTAAACCACAGAATACGGTCAAGAATTAGGTAACCATGTACCCTTTGTGCTCTGATGAGGAGGAAGGTGGGATGAACACGGGGTCCCGAAATACACCCCAGACTCATTTTAAGGGGGTGGACCCGGGGCGGACCAGAGTAAAGGCCACAGGGTGGACACATCTGGGATTGGATGGATGGTATTATAAAATGTAACCTCTCAGGTACAGCCTGCGCGCGTTGTGTAACATCTACTGCCTTGGCAAATAAACCCTTTCTTATCTCACCCCTAATTAACTGCTCTGGAGATTTTTTCAGCACCAAAATTCCACAGCAACAATGGCTTACATTGGGCAAAATAAATTTCACCTTTCTTCTGAATTAATGCAGAAACTCCCTCCCTCCCTGCTTACACACAATACCTCAGAATGCAAACAAAGCATGTTTCTTTATTTGGAACACATTTTTCTAATTTCACCATGTATGAAGCACAGAATTGTTACTAAATGAGCGTTCAGATATTTTACACTACTGAGAGATTGCTGCAGCTCTGGTTCAGTTCCAAGTGACCACAGCTGAAAGAAATGTGATGTGTATTTTAGAAGAAATCTCCTATGGCAACTTCAAAAAGGCTGTGGCTTTTCAGATAGGCAATATCTCCCCTAGGATGACATTTATTTTGGTGCTGTTGTCCTGATAATGACTACCATCAGACAAATGTTACAAAACTCAAGGAAAAATCCTTTGACTGATGTCTAAACTGACTGCTGAGTAAAAAAGTACATCCAGTGTCCTCACGAGGCTCTACTAAGGAGGGATATGATGTCATTTAAGGGACAGAGACAGAAGCAAGAAAAGGATGGTGAATTTCCTTTATGTCACTCTTAAACTATGCCTTCTTTGATATTAACAAAATATGCTGGAGATTTAAAATTTTATTTATTTTTATTTATTCAGCTTTTAATGGAAAGGTTTTTTCCTTCAGAAGACACAATAAATCACCAGAGCTGTTACATAAGGTTAGCTGGTGCTTGGAAGCTTCTGGAGTATTCACCCTGGGCATTCAAAAATCTGAATTTTCCAGCTTTTATTACCAGTTTAAATATTACAGCCCAACCAATTTAGTTTTATACTAGTTTTAGATTTAATAGTGGTGTTAAAAAAGTGAAACCAAATGGAACCTTTTACTTCCAAGTACACTTTAAAAGCATTTTGATAGAAGATCTTAAACAAGTTACAACTTTCTATTCTGATATGCCACATGTGAATAAAAGAACAGATCCAGAGCAATTTCTTCAATACCTGGATAAAATGTGGTTGGGATTGCCAAGTGTTCTTAAGAGTAAGAAGTTATATAGTGAGCCTAGGGGAGGAGAAAAAGGACACTCTTCTTTACCAGAGAACAAATAGTTATTCTTACATACATGTTACCACTTTAGAGTTTTTCCCACGCATTATACATGCACCACACTATCTTGGAATAATTTCCATTCAGCTTTTGCACAAGATGCACAACTGACAGGTCTGGGAAATCATTCCTAGATCTTTATTCTCTGCTGGACTTTGGGACTGAACAGTCTCATCTTCCATTTCATTGTATGTCACTGTATTGAGTGAAAAGTGAGCAACCTATTAGATTCACTAATACTCTGGTGCCAAGTAACACACGTATAGTTTCCCCAAACACTGTTTTGGCAGTAACTTCATGAACATCTGCTGCCCGCAGCCAGGAGCACCTCCTTCCCCTGCAGTTAATGATAGCAGTAGGCAGCTTGTGTCTTCACCTTCTTATGCAAGTTCAGTTCCCTCTATCAGCTTGAGGTCTATGGCTCAGGGCAGTGAAGAGCAGCTGCCACAGAAAAGGTGAGAGCATACCAGTTGTGGTCAGTGTAGCAATGTAAAATGAAAAATTATGTTTCATTCTTCATTCATTTCATTCTTCAATACTTCAGTCCATTCTTCTGGAAACAGTCCAAATTTTCAGAATTCATGGGAATAGCTGGCATTGCAAAGGGCCTGATAGAAGTAACAAAATATGTTAAAATTTTTACCTAAACCTTGCTGAAAAACTGATGAATTGTGAGAAGGAAAGCAAATTGCAAATTACAGTGGAGAAAAAAAAAGTTTAACTGAACTTTCATTGTAATATCATAGGAAAGGCAGACAGCATCCCTGAAATCTGGTGTAACAATGTCAGGAGACGTGGAGTTAAAAAGAACAAGAAAATGGCATTAAATATAATCTACTCCTATTCTTGCAGCTGGACTCCATCCAAGGCATTCACATAGAGATACATAATCCCCTCCTCCTCAGAACCAAAACACACAGTAGAGACGTTTGGTGATACAGATGAGAAGTGAGCAAAAGAAGGAAAATAGCTTGAGGTATTCTAAATTCTTCTCCAAAATATATAGCCAGCAGGTATGAGTATGAATCATCAGCCAGACAGGCACATAAATTATCATCCACCCTGTACTGGTTTTGTTTCACTTGCTTTTAAATTTGTTAAAGAATTGTTTTGTTTTGTTTTAACACCAGAGCCATCAGGTTTTGTGTGCTCTCTTGGGTTATTTTCAGCCTTCAGAACTGTCTGAAATACAAGCCATACAAAACAAGTTATTCCTTGTTCACCCTCATAACTCATCATACAACAAAATCATTGCCCTACTGCCTGCAGGTGACTGATCGAGAAGGTGAGTTCTGACGCTGAAGAGATTATGACAAAGAATGGGGCTTAAGAAATCAGAATCTGATGTGGAAAAAGAAAAGGTTAGTTTCCTCCCAATTAACCTTTGGGGTACAAATGCTAGCACATCAATTTGAAGCTGATGCTTCATGTCAAGAATCTGTAAATTAAAGTAGTATTCTTCTCTTCTGAGAAGCAGGAATGAAAGTTTTGCAAAGGAACTGAGATTCAGATGTCTGCACTTTTTCCTCTATGCCATGTACAAAACAGGATGCCATGTACTAGTACAGAATATTCACCATTTGCTGTTGGCTGAACTCTCACCAGGACTGAGTTTCTAGTTACTAGATCCCTGTATTTCAAAAGTGCTGGGAGAACCTGGTAGCTCATTTTTATTAAGCAATGTGATATTCAACACTCCATCACCTAGAAATTATCCACAAAATTTAAGACTGAGCTCAAAAATGCCAGATCATGTGCCTGCAGTCTATAGAAAAGGTATATATGAGCTTTCAATAGCCAATTCACTGAATGGAGCAAAATCTGAACTGCACCATGAGCAGTGTCACATGAAAGGAATGGGAAATTTTGAAGAACTTGAGTTTTGAATGGACATACATGATCCAATGTGAAAGGAATTCATCTTTTGCACTAGAGACCTTACCTGTAAAATCTACATGTTGATGAGATAGTTAGGCTCCATTTATACTCAAAGGAGAGATGTGAGAACTCCCAGAAAGATTAATTTGTCTACTTTTAGGTATTGATTATGAGATCAACTAAGTCACAAATCACATTATTGGCTTTCCTATATATATTTTCTAGGCAACTATTCAGATGAGGACTTCTGTATTTATAGAATCATAGAATGTTTTGGGATGGAAGGCACATTTAAAAGTCCTCTAGTTCCATGAGCAGGGACATCTTCAAGTAGTTTAGGTTGCTCAGAGCCCTGTCCAACCTGACCTTGAATGTGTCTAGGGATGGGACATCTACAGCCTCCGGGCAACATTTCAACAGATGACTGTCGTTGTCCTGTCAGATTGAAAAGATGCTTATGAAACAATTTGCCTGAGCTCAGGAACAGATTAATTACTAGAGCATTTACCAGGTCAGTAGGACACTTGAGTTTCATTATTCCCCACAGTGATCAGGGTTCAGGTCTACTGGCAGAAGGGAACTTTAATCCCTTATCTCTTAGTACAGGTGGGCCACAGTTCAAGCAAATAATAGGGAGTAATCAAGTGGCCTTACCACTGAAATGGAATCACGGTCATCTGGGTTCCTGTCAGCACTTCCCTGAGCAAAGCAATCATGATTAAAAAAGAACAACAAAACTTAGAGCCAGACTTAGGTCCTCTGTTTCCTTGCCAAAAAACAATGCTGGAAAGCTAGACATTCCTAGCATATCCTTTTAGCATCTCTGACTGTTGAATTCTTTGATGCCCCTGAATAATGAAGAGTGCCTTTCTCATAACCAGATGGTTAATTTCTGCACGGGTTGTGTCGCATTCCTCTCAGGCATGTGAGCAGCTATGTCATTGACCAGAAAATAGGCTTGTCTATCTGCTTCTATCCGACGACTTCGAAACGTGGCAATACTGTTCATTTGTTAATGAGAAAATGATTAGAAACACTGCAGTCTTCAGGGACCTTAGACTCCCAAAGAAGTCTAGGCAGGGAATAAGTTCCCAAATGTTCAGTTCAGCCACAGCAGCAGTATTCTTAACAATGCAGAATAGAAAAACTTTAGGTACAAAATTAATTATCAGTAGAAATCTCAAAGTTCCATTGCTTTTTAGTCATAGAGATGATTGAATATATTAATTTTTTATAATTTTCCTTTTGAAATTAGACATCAATGTTCTTTCAAAATACACTTTAGGCACCTAGGCAAAGTTTTCAGATTTTTCAAAAATATTTGTACTCTTTTGTATTAAATTTCATCTCATTCCCACTGTTCTGTTCTCAAGCTTATCTAATTTTTCCTGTATCCTAGTTCTCTTCCATATCAAGTGTGACCTAGTTCCATATTAGATATCATTAGTTCAAACCTACTTCTCATGCCAAAATCATTAAAGAAAATACTAAGAGCCACTCCAAGGCTGATTCATGAGAAATGGTTCTACTAATAGTTCCCTTCCACCCATTAAATATTTTTTTCAACATTGCTCATTTTCATCTTCACTTTAAACAACCCCCTAACTATGTCAAAGTTTGCACCTCTGTCTTATTAATGAGCACTTCCTAAAGGCATCATTTCAGATGCTTTATTCATAAATTAGTCTGTCTCAGTGGGATTACTTCCATTTAACTTCAGATGTCTTCAGGGTGGTCATCTACATCTGAGCTAATGATCCCTGGCTGACTTTACAGTCAATAGAGAGAAATAAGCACTCATAGTGATTCATCTGACTTATTTTAGATATTTATTTCAGGATGGGATGAATCATACCCTAAAAGGAACTATTTTTTAGCATTGCTAAAAAAGGGAGCATGAGGTGACTAGTTCAGAAATAAAGGTCTCCAGAGCAGATATGTGCATTTAGTCACATTAATCCCATCATTCGTGACCAAACAAATTTGATCTCTGCTTTATAAAATCTGCTATCCAAAAAAATAATTCAGGCATAAACCTCACTTGGCAAAACTTATTGCAATTTATACAATTTACTTTTATCTTTATGTCATAGACTATTCTTTCGATCATAATTTTATCTTGCATACTCTTGATGTTACACTATTAGGTGTGTTGTTGATCAATATTTTCACCCTGAATAAATTAAGCTCATGTGTTTTTCTTTGATCTGCAAAGCAGATTTTCTGCTCATTCATTTTGATCTGTATTTTATTTTTTTAATTTAATATTACATATTTATTTATTTGTAATTATGTACTAGATAATATTGGTCTTCTTTATGCTTATATTTTACATTTTCTAGTAAAGTGCTGAATTACCTAAAAGTTAAGCCCAACCAATGCTTGAAGCTTGGAACACAGGAGATTCATGACTAAATACGTTTTGAAAGGATACACTGTTCATATATATAACTCTTCAGTTGTGTGTCTTTAGAATCAAAATTCAAATAACAAGTAAAGGTAATAAACACAGTTAAGCATTCATTTAATATCCAGTGAATCATAATAGTTATTGAAATCTGTAAACATGAGAGGGGAAGACTGTAAAACTAATCAGAAACACATGATCCCAGATCAGTAAGCAACCTCTGCTCCCCAGCTCCTCTATATTGTGAAGCCTCTTTGCAAACAAATGCACTCCAAAATTATTTCTCTGATGCTTAGTAAATTAATTTCAATTTGACTTTATTAATACCAAATAGGTGTCCTTAATAACAACACACATTCATCGCTAGATTGCCATATTTATCAGAAATAATAAAGTGTAAACATTTAGTATAACATTATAATCATAAAACAGGGTGGTTTTTTTCATGCTCTGAAGAGTCAAAAATCATGCATAATGTAATAGCATATTTTTGAGCTGGGAACAGCAGGCCAGATTTCAAGAGATAATTTAAATCTGTTTTTATTAACAAGAGAAAAAGGTCTTTCAAATGATCTGAAGCAATTTTTGCAAGAAAAGCTGAAGAGGTTATCATTATAAAATGTAATGGTAAACAGAGAATCCTGACAGAGAACATCCTAGGAAACTGTTTTACCCTGTATTTGATCCATATATGGTGAGGACCTGATCCAGAGCTCGTTTGAAAGTCAGCTGAAAAGCTCCTCATGAAGCCAATGGATTTTAGACCAGTGCTGGATTACAAGAATAAGGTAGCTGAAATTATCCACAGGAGTTTGGACATGGGTTTGAGATGAAAAGTAAATGATCTTCAAGAGCATGTTTATAATTGGTGTTAAAATGAGAAATGAGACTAAACTGTAAATTTGGAAACAATATGGAGTTCTTTTGGATTTCTTTCCCCATTCGACCAGCCCCAACGGCCCTCAAGGCTTTGGATCTGTGGTTTTATTCAGAAGCACTACATAAATAGATGGCAGGTATGAAGTGTAGCATCTAGAGGCTTCTGTAGACCCACCAATAAATCTTAATTCATATATCAGACCCTAGTTTATTAAATATTATGGGTCAATAATATAAGAGCCTCTTTAAAAAATACATGGGTGAAAATTTTATATGGGAAAGTAGATGACCAGAAAACATTGGTTGTGAAAACACTCACATTCAAGAAATGTGTCAGAGCTTCCTATTAGCAAAAACAGAGAAGCCAGCTCATTCACAAATGGGCTTTTTAACATTTACCTCATGTAAGAGTGAGACAGTTTTGTATTATCAGTAATTCACTCATCTACCTTTTATAGACTAATGTAATTTAGCATTTTTAATATTATTACATATATTAAGCTGATTTTATATCAGAGTCAGAGTAATAAAAGAAGAATTATGCTTAGCAGCAGTACTTTGCTATTGAGTCAATGCTCATGGTGTGGTTTCCATCTGCAGACTCTCTCAAGTCCTTCTTTATCTTTAAACTTAGGCAAATTAGGTAAGGTTAATCCAAAATAGGTTAACTACCTAATAACACTATGTTGGGTAAACTGTACATTTTTAATTCAAAATTCTTTTCTTTTCATTTGTTTTTTCTCCCTTGGTTATTACTGTAATAATAATTGTTAATGTATTTCATGTTATTGAAGATATGAATTCTTAATGTACTATCTGTGTTTCACTATTCTTTATTATTGTTTTGTATCATGTATTTAAGATTTGAAGAAAAATTAAAAAAAATTATTGTACTGAGAGATTTTTTCCCAGGGCCTGGCTCCTGGAATTCTCTTTGGGAGGATCTCAAGACCAAGAAATGGCACATAGTTTCTAGTATTAAAGGAGACAGACCTTGTTATATTCGGATTTGCCTTATATTTACACAAACTTCTAAAATAAGTCTAGGGATGTAGGGGTGCCTATTTTTCTTTTTGTTGACTATAAACAAGCCCAGAACAAGAAGCTCAGATGTAGATACAAAGCTACATGTGATCAGCTATATTAACCCCACTTCAAGTGATGTAAATTTACCACTGTCTTCTGATGGTCTTCTTGGAAGGAGTGATATAAATCCCATTCAAAATTCTATTCCATATCTTCAGGAGTAGTTCCAGCAAGGAGGAAAAGGAATTAACTGGACACTTTATGCACTGCAAGAGTCTGCAATTCTACCAATCTGAAAAGATACTATCATTTTCAGAGTGGCACTGCTTGCCTTGAGAAATTGTAAATTCTGAGACACTCAGGAGAATATTTTTAAGCAGGAACTTCATAAGGGGGTGCAATCTTTGCCAAAGATACGGCATATTCAGAGAAGTACTCACTCGACATAGCCTGTTGATAACCAGAAAAATCTTTGGAGTTTGAAAACAGATATGAAAGGAATATTTAGATCTACATCAGGCCTCACCTTAAAGAAGAGCAATAGCAAACTTACAGCTTGGTCTCCTCTGTAACCTTAAGGATAATCGCACTGTGACTTGTTTAACATGATGCTATACACTTGAGAGTCAGCAACATAAATTTACCTGAATGGTCATTCAGAAGACATGGTCTGGTTGAAAGCCCAACATGGTCCTTCTTCACTCAATACAGTGTCAAAATCACATTTCTGTTGCTGATAAGAACAAACAAGCACTTGCTCTTTTCAAATTTAGAGCACAATAAAGGGTCTGGACACCATTTTCCAGATTGCTGTTAATACAGCCTTTTTTTAATGTGTTGAACTGTGTGCTAGGAAAAAACATCCCAAGAGCCTTGAACATACAATGTTCCAGACAGAATCTATGAAGCCTTTTATTTGCTTGCCCTGTGTATAACTGGTGGTTTAAAAACTATTTAAAGAAAAATAAGATTTTTTTTTCAATCAAGTGTGGTCATTTCTGTGTAAGCTTGGTACTATAAGGCCTGTAACAGGGGCACTCTATTAGCATCTACTGTGTAGCAAGGTATTTAAATCATTAAGCAGACAGACTACAGCAGACTAAATTTACATGGCGGGTATTGTGCAATGCTGGAAGGTGATTCTACCAAAAAAAAAGAGCCATTCTGTAAATTTGGGGTAAATATGAAATCTCTACACTAGCAAGAAGGTCAGGATGTGCAATGTTAAGTGGCTATCATCCAGATTAAAGATGCAGTTTGCAACATGAGATTGAAGAAGACAGGACACTGCTCTACCCAGCACCCTATAAGGGGATAAGTGGTGAAATCACACTCAGCTCCACATCATATGTGTCTGTGGTAGGAGGGTAGTACCCAGCTGTTCTATTAGTCACTCACTGGAGAGATGAGGACTCAGGCTGCACTGCAAATATCTAAAGTGGAATCACAAGAATCCTCCCCTCTTTGTTACATGGTCTTCCACTGCTCTTTCTCCCTCCAAAGTGCTCTCCCTTCTTTCATGACTAAACTCATTTATTCAATTAATCACTTGGTAGTGAGAAAGTACCATTCTCAGACAGCTTGCTTTTCTACATTTTTTGAAGTGATGAGGAAATTTTGCATGTCTATAAAGACACCTAAAAGCTTACTGTGGTCATTTCTATTGAATCAAAATCAGGAACCTTGAGCAAACATTTTGTTTAGGGTTAAGGTAAAGTACTTTCATGCACAATATATTTCCTTGTATTCACTTACTGTGTATTTTACTATTCCTGTAGACTATACAAAAAAATCTTCCACCAATGCACATCCTTTCCCTTAAACAATATGAGACTGACTTGGCTTGTATTCAACCTCTGCCATTGGTTGCAGCAGCCAGTCTTCAAATGCAATAGCACATACTTTAACTCTTGGGCAGCTTTTGTATGCTGTTTTGTTATTTATGATCCATCTACCATGCTGGGGGGGGTTGAGGGGGCGAGAGTATCCCCATTCTATTCATAAGTGCAAGCAAAATTCTGGTGTTAAATTCTACTTGATCCCTTAGTGCTTCTGTAGCTGTGTTCGGGCAACCAAACCCGTCAGTGTTGTATACAAACCAGCTCTTTGCAGCAGATACAGAATATAAGAATCCCCTCGTGGTAGCTGTCTTGTTTTTATAATGGGGCACGTAGACAGTAAAAGTGTCTTCTGTGTTCAGCATTACCTTTTCAGAGTCAGGTACAGATTGCTTCCTGCTTACTGCTTCCCTAAATATCACCACCCCTATGGCAACCAAGGAGGAACATGGTGTTCTATATATGCTATGCATAATGCCTTCTAGGAAAGAGCTAGTTTGGATTCACCGCTGATGGTTCTGATTGTGTGTCTATAAGGCCCCTCACCTGCCACTGCTGAGGAGAACTAATGAAATGCAGCACAAGTCAGCAAGAGGGAAGGCATAGGCAGGTACTTCAGCTGTCACATAGCTTTTGTTTTGATATTCTAATTCACCAGGATCACTCTCCTTCTTAGGAAAAAGAAACATTTGCTGCCACATTTGGTGTCACATATCTTTTTGAAGATATGAGTGCACTTTTGGAGCTCTCCAACACAGCTACCATAGGGAAATAATTTTGTTGCTGGAGTTATCTCAACTGTAGAACTGTTTGTACCATTTAGCACCCCCTACCCACCCCAACTATTCTTTTTCTTGCTTCACTACAGCATGGCTAACTAGGCAAATCTATTATCCCAGATCACCATCATGAACACTTCCCTACTATTCATCAGGATTGGCTCTAACATCCACCTAGGGGGGAGAATCTGGTGGCAGATTAATATGATTCTGCTGCTAAGAAGATAATACATACACTGCTGTAAATACAATTTTACCTAACTATGCTCCTTGCCACCATCTAGTGGGTGGCTGGACATTTTGTTTATCCCTAAAAATTACTGGGTTATCTTTTGGGACAAGGCACATAAATACTTTGCATATGTGTTGTACTTAAATGTGTTTGTCAAAAATAGCTTCTTTGCTAGCTGGTTCAATAACAAATGTATCTCCTACATGTTTCCATCAGAAGTCAAATATGGCAAGTCTTTCCTCTGTATTTAGTTTATCAAAGCTGTCTTTGAAAATCTCAGCCCACTGAAAGCCCAAAGGAATGTATGACTGTTTTCAGATGGAGCAGTATTTGCCTCAACTTTGCTTTTTGTTTTTCTAACAAAATACATTGTATATGGACCAAACACATGTATATACAAAGAGAAATCCAGTCATGATTCCTTACTCAAATTTGCTTCTGACCTCAGCCAGTTAAAACTACTCTCTGGCATTTCATACATTTGTGCATAAGTTCCCCTAGCCCTCCTGGAGTTTTATGAAAGCACTTCTTCTGTCTACTGAAGAACTTCTTCTAAACTGAAAGCTTAACAGAATTAAAAATTGATGCAGCCTTAAGAATACACTTACTGTGCATAAAAGTGTTTTGCTGCTCTGTCCAGCCACAGTTCTGACCTCCTGTTACACTAACAAGCACCATCTCCACTGCAGAAGATTTTCAGCTGAATCAGTCCTCTGAAATTACAGTCAGTTGCATAACAGACTTGAGTTCTGAGAACCACAAAACTTCCACTCGCTTGCAATGAAGCAGTTTAAAATTTCTGCTGCCAAAGTCACAAAAACTGCAGCATCAATATAACAGAAAAGAACAGCAGTATGATCAATGCTCAAAAAACAATGAAGTTATCAGAACATGGTTAAAAAGCTGCTTGTATTTCCCTCCAAGCATGTTTCCAGAGCTATTTTGAGCAGTCATTACACTCACTCACTCACTCATATATATATGTATAGATTTATAGATATATATGTATGTATGTATACACACATATACATATTTCTGTGTGTGTATGTCTGTGCATATTTATGTATACATATGTCTACACACATACATATATTTTCATACACTTCATCTATTCTGACCTATTGATGATTCCTTATCCAACCCTGTTCATAGTGATAAGGATTTCCTCAAGTCTTCCAGCTGATCTTGATAGTCTTTCTCTTTAGTGACTCTTGGGGACCTCCTATAAGAACTCTTTTCTTGCTAAGATATGACATAATTATTACTAGGAACACATATTGTCAAACAATACTGAATGAATTCACAGTGATTAGGCTTTCCCATGTTTAAAAATGAATAATAAATAATTTGCTACAGTTTTAGCAGGCAAAACAAGATCTTCTTTCAAAACTTGAGATTCATCAACAACAAAAATGAAGTTGGTGTACACATGTAAAGTAGGCAATTTTCATAGAGTCATAGAATCACAGAATGGTTTGAGTTGGAAGCAACCTTAAAGATCACCTAGTTTTCGCCCGCCTGCCATGGGCAGGGAAACCTTCCACAAGACCTGGTTGCTCAAAGCCTCATCCAACCTGACCTTGAACACTTCCAGGGGTGGGACAGATACAGCTTCCCTGGGCAACCTGTTCCAGTGTCTCATCACTCTCACGGTGAAGACTTTCTTCCTAATATCTAACCTAAACCTACCATCTTTCAGTTTAAAGCCATTCCCCCTTGTCCTTTCACTATATGTCCTTGTAAAAAGTCCCTCTCCAGCTTTCCTGTCAGCTTTTAGGCACTGGAAGGTTGCTCTAAGGTCTCCCTGGAGCCTTCTTTTCTCCTGCTAAACAACCCCAACTCCCTGAACCTGCCCTCATCGGAGAGATGCTCCAACCTTCTGATCATCTTCGTGACTCTCCCCTGGACTCACTCCAACAGGTCTACATCATCCTTATCTTGGGGGCCTCAGAGCTCAACACAGAGCTCTCATGAGAGTGGAACAGAGGGAACTACCTCCCTCGAAGTGTTGGTCAATTTTTTTTTATGCAGCCCAGCATACAGTTGCTGTTCTTGATGCACTAGATCTCACCTGAACCAAAAATTGCATGAAGTGACAGCAGTGCCCTCTTGGGAAGAGCCTAGAATGCCTAAATGGATCATATATCTACCTACAAGATCTAGATTTACCTGCAGAAAGCAGCTCCTCAACTAGCTGTTTTTGTAACAAACTGTTACTGTTGCTTTTGCATTTAAAGATTTAGAATATCACTCATAACAATAATATTAGTATGTGTTTTTCTTTGCTGCTTATTAGAGAAATAGGTACACTTTATTTGGCAGTTTGTTTATTTAACTAGTTAAATTACCTGAGCCAAAAGTGAAAATAGTTGGATGTGATAATATGCAAAAAATATCCTTTCTTATGAGAAACATCTTTTGAATTTGACAGATGGCTTAATGTGAGATCTCAACATCCTTTCAACAGCAAAATAAATCAAATAAAGGTGGTAATAAAAGTAGATGGCCTAGAGGCATGTTATTTGCATAGGATTCAGAAAATTAGTTTTTATTTTGTGGTGGGAATTCACAGTAGCCTAATAAGGTTAGTCTCATTAGCCTCTCGTAGGCACACATGGAAATTTAGAGCAAGAGGAAAGTTAGCCATTGGAAAAAACCTCCTCCCTTCATCCACGTCTTTCTTTTCCCTTCCTCATTGGACAATCAAAACCATAAGCAGGAAAGGGTAGTCCTGCACTGATAGAAATCAAGTTGAAACTACGGATTTTATTGCTTATCTCTCAGTGTTAAGATTGGTGCAATGATGTGTGAAGATAGTGCAAATGAATGGTGCCAGAAGCTTTGCTGCTCAAGAAGCTGAAATCCCTTTTCCAAAACTGTTGAGGGTACAACAGAATGGACAGCCACTGATACAACCATATCAGTATGTTTTGACACTACAGTCTTAACAAATCCTTTTCTATCTACCATTCAGAAGAAGCCTGCAGCCTTTTAAAAAATATTTTAGAAATTCTTTCTCAAAGTTGACTTTTTTTTTTAATTCCCAAGGTGGACAAATGCCTAAAATAAATCTTATAATGTTTGAACCAGCTCTAATGTACTACTTAAAGGATTTGATACAGATCATGATGCACCATTCCAGAATGAGGCTTGGTGAACCTAAACATAAAATAATGGTTCCTGAAGGAATTATAAAATCAATGACATGAGCACAAGGGATTTGCACAAAAAAAATTATTATTTTGGCAGTCAACAAATATAACTCTTTTGCCACATATTTAGGGGAACACAACTGCATGAAAGCAAATGCTTTAAAATTCATGTTATAGAATTTTTCTGGGACAACACAGTTGGAATTATTGTCTGCTATTATTACTGTCCTGGGTCTTAATTTTTTTCGCCTTCTTCTACTTTTCCTTTTTCTCTTGTTCACAAAATAGAGGAGATACAACTCTTATTCATGTTTTAGTATGCAATTTGTTGACTACCGCCCAGTATTTCAGACAATGTGATATGCTAATAAAACACACAAATAAAGTAAAATATTTTAAAGTACATTTTCAGAATATGGAGTTCCAGTATCATCTGTCATGAAATCCAGAACTTTAGAGTAATAACACAGTTAAATCCTTTTCTTATTATTTTACATCAAATGGGTTTAGTGGTCTTGCATTAGACTCTTTGCCTTTAGTTCTGCTGTTAACAAGCACCCTAAAAGTCTTGTAGGAACAGAAAATTTCTCCTTCTGGATTAATTTGCTCCTTCATAAATGTTTGTTTGTTAAAGCTACACAAGCATATTTCCTGACATTTCTCTGTAGTGCTGTACCAAGGGATAATTTAGTCAAGAGAGTCCAGGACTGCATCTTTGTAACACACCAGATTGCCGGCATTTGAGGTCAGGGACATGGCACCACTAGGGCTTGATCCTGTGAAACACAGCAAGCTTGCTCAGAAACAGCTGATATCTTGCAAAATGGTTTTCAAACTAATTGCATTTGGAAAAGGAAGCTTTGGAAGATAATGTCAATGTATTTAAATACATACTGTCACCTTTAATGTCTGTAAATACTAGCTATGGCTACAGTTTCTACCTGGCTCCAATCTTCCTCACCAAAGTGTTGATCTGCTTTCATACAACTACTGCCACTGAACTCAACATATAAAATTTAAGAGCACTTGGCACTTTTCAGAAATGGGTCCTCAAGCAGATACTGAAAAAACATGTACGTGCTGCAAATGCATGTGGGTTGTCAAGTGTTCTTTAAAGCCACAGATATATGTAATAAAAATAACTAATGCCTGGGCTATGTTCAATCATTTCCTAGCATGCAGGTCACTGCATCTGTGGAACAATTTCTTGATGTTTCTGACTCACTTGGAAGGCTAAAAATACAAAAGTGAGACACAAGAGTAGAAATGTCCTTCCACCAAGACGTGGTCAAGAAATCTCTTATGTCTCTGAATTCTGCCTGAAGATTTCCACAGAAAGTTCAGAAACAAACTTGCTGAAAGCTCTCCATGTATTTGCCTCAGGGAGTTGGACGGGAGTGCATTGCTGGCATTTTTACTTCCAATTTGTAGACTGGAGCCATTTCTTCTTCTTTTTGTCTTTTCTTTTTTTTTTACATTTATTAACTTTATTTTTGATATGTTAAGAAAAGAGTGAGAAAATAGGCAGTAAGGTTTTCGTTTCTTTTTCTTTCTCAGTAAATCAAGCTAATAATTGCAAGAGATGCTTATTATTAGGCAGGCCTTGATTTGTGATGTACTGAGCCATCTATCTTTTGCTGTGGTTACAAGAATAACTTGCTATGGGTAAGCCAACACATACGATCTTGTGGGGTATCAACTCTTTTGCAGCCACTGCCTGTGCACACATTGATACTCTGATGTACCTTGGGGTAGGTGCGATCAAGTTTACCCTCAGTGAAGTTATTTTTCCTTTATTATCCTATTGCAGAACCTAGCACAGCTCAAAAATCCCACAATTGATTTGCTGGCAGCCGAGCCCTGGGGCTTGGAATGTAAATAAGACGCAGAATGAAAGTCACGTGCACTGCGGCAGCCAACATCGAGTGCAGGTACTTCATCAATTGACCTGATTTCTGGAAAATCTGCTTGCAGCCTTGAAACTAGCTTGCAATTACAATTTTTGCTATAAAATATTAGTCTCCATGGTAATGAGAAGTGCTTTACTAACTTATTTAGGGAAAAAAAAAAAACATGAGGAGATGACAGTATCTCTGAGAAAATGAAATTTTCAGTATTATTTCACAGTCGAACAGCTTCATGCAGACTTGTCAACAGATTAGTAGCATTCTGCCCATTTTATATACAGAAAAACAGAGTAATTAATAGCCCCCAGGCCTTTCTTTCAGAAAGGAGATTTAATGAGCTCTGTAGCAGTATAAGAACAGAAGGGCACATAAATAGTTTTCCTGTGTCCATGCAAAAGAACACCACCAAGGGAAGGATGGCCCCACCTCACTCTCTATAAGATCCACCAAATGTTATTACTCAAATGCTGCTCTACCAACTTAAATGTTGCAAAATTGTGGAGTACAAATGGGCAGGAAATGGGGCAGGAATTCTGTCTTTCCTATGCTTTTGTGTAATATCCATCACAATAGGAGTCTGATCCACAGGCCCTAGCTTACTGGGGGGAAAAAGTAATTATGGTCTAGTAGGCAACAGAAGAATAAGAAAAATATGTCAGGTTCTGTACAAAGGCAGTATCTGCTCAACAGATAATGTATTAGTCAGACTTACTTGTGAATAAGGGGCTGTTTTAGAGCTACATTAACAGGCTTCCAAAGTTGGTTGTGATATCTTTCTGAATAACTTCCTCACAGAAAAAATAATGGGTAAAAATCTTTAAGTCTGGGAACCACAGATCTGAAGTCAGGGTGGGGAGAGAGAAAAGAACTGTCTTTTTTCTGCCTAGTTAGAAGGTCAGAGAGAGAGGCACAGAATTCAAACTGCAGTAGCCCGCCCAAGGATTTGTCCTATCAATTCTACTTTCCAGTGCACAAGAAGTCTTCTAGAAGATAAACGGTTAACTGAATAACTCAGTCCTATTTCTTCTGAGATGGATGGGCATCTTGGATGGGCAGTAGCAGAAGAGCACAGTTTGTGCCCTATGAAACTCTTGGGGTTTTACCTTTCTTCTGTCAACTCAAGTTTTTCTGAAACCTCAGAGCTCCTCGTAGCAAGGAAAACGCTATGTTATAACAAGCTCTGTTGGGTTCTGTTTCTTGTTCTTCCCACTGAATTACTGTGCAAGCATGGATAAATGACTTTATCTCATTATTCCTCAGGTTTTTCTCCTCTAAAGCGAGATGCTTTCATTTGCCAAGCACCCTAGATGAAAACAAGATAAAGTATCCCTTCTTAAATTTCTTATACAGGCCATAATTACCCCGAGCAAGAAGGGGAAGAAAGAAAAACGTTGTTTACAAATCACAGCTGGAAATTATCTAAAAGTAGCCACTCTAACTACACTCCACAGTAACTCATATGTCTTAAATATCTCAGTGCTTTCCTGGGTAGACACTAAAAATGCAAGCATTACTGTATATCTCATGCTTCTAGCCAGAACTGCATGAAACAAAATTATTTTAGCAAGAATAAAAAATTAATTTCACAAATACAAGTAACCAGAAAAGTTTAAAATAATTTCTGCATTTTATGGCAGCGTTACTGTCTGATGTCCTGGCCTGCAGTCTGATGTCATCTAATGGCTGTTGGATCATGCTACTTGCCATGATCAAACACTGATGCAGTTTTAAGATCTTTCAATAAAGCTTTTGATTTAAGAATTATAAACTGGGTTCATATGAATCATGAACTATTAATTTCTCTCTTTTTTTCATTATATTATAATGTTTCCTGGTATGTATTTCCCTGGAGTTCTCTTATCTTTTAGGGTTAGCTTCAAAGATCCCTTTTTCCCTCCTACTTTTTAAATATAGGCCATGGTCATGGAGTTCTTTAAATGTGGATGAACTTTCAGGATTCAATGGAACCCATTGTTAGGTTAGCTGGTCTGTGAAAAAGAAAGAAAAGGTTAGACACATAGTCGAAAAGTTAAAAATAGCACTAAAATGTACAGGTCCCAATTCATTCTTTCCTGTACCTCACATCATCATTTCATACCACTCAGTAAAAAATTACATCATCTGACTGACTTATGACATTCAGCACCATATTTCACTTAGGCAAATGACTATGTGAGTGCAAAACAAAGGTCCAATTTGCTAAAATTAGGTAATTCAAGGAAAGGCAAATAATTTTTCTGGTGCTCTGACCATGGTTTCAGATGCTTTTCAAGAGAAGCTACTTTAGATGCTGTTGGATTTTTTCAGCAGATTATAATTTTCCTTATTTGTTAATGTATTGCCCCATACAACTTTATATAGTGTGCAATAAAGTTTCAATCAATTTAACACTAAGACAGATATAGCTGTCTTTAGAAGTGCCTATTTTTATTTATATTTGTATGTGTATGTGTAGTTAAAAGACTATTTACAAATTGATTCTGACAGCAGAGATGCTTGTACAGCCTTTTCATTAGGACAATACAATTTTAAGATGTAAAACTTGGAAATATTCTTAAATCATAATGTTAGCACATGCAATCATTCTGACTATGTCTCCAACCTTTTCCTTGTACAGCTTGAAATAATTTTAGGAAGGGAATTTGAGTAGTTTTGAAAATTATTTAAAAGTTCCACTTTCCATTTAAATTTTAATTTTTTTTATCTTCTGTTTCTTTGTGTCAAGCATAGACAGTTATTTTAATTTCAATGTCTGGCAAAGAGAGGGTGTATTTTCTCTAATGTAACAAAACCTAGGCAGATGCACAGAGTGAAGTAGTTCAGTATTAATGCTGAACTTGCAACGAATTGGCATAAATGCATTGGTAATTTCCTTGAAAGGCTTAGGTTGATTATTGATAGACGGTTCTGTATTTTTCCTATAAAAGCTAAAGTATAGTTTGTACTATGCCTAAAGTACTATAGTGAGAAGTAGTGATGAGGATTCTTATGGTTCAGAGAACAACAGAATAGTAGAATCTTTGTTATTCAGAAGTGGTTTACCTGCTACATTTTCATTTTATATTGGCAAGAACACATTCCACAACCACCTGCATAGCAGAGCATAATTCTCACTTTCAGAATTAAATTTTTTAAAGTATACTTCCTATTTACCTATTTAGGGGATAAATTAACATAATTTAAGACTGCAAGCCATAATCCTTCAAATCTATCCTAAACATTTTAGTAGCAACAAAATATCAGTCATTGTTGGTCAATGGACCTGCTCATTCTCAACCAGTGAGCAAGGACATGTCTACAGTAGCAGGGCCAATGGATTCAATACTTCACTGAAAACCTCAATTCTAAGGAAAATTAAAGTTGTGGGGTCTATCTGTCAGTCCTCTTCTGATAACTTCTGTTCCATTTATTCCAGAGTTATCAAAGTACAGCAGCTTCAAGCACGTTCAGTTCCTGCATGTTCCATAAAAAAGCCCATAATGGATGCATAAATGACAGCAATCCTATAGACACTTTCACTGAGAGACTGAGCTGTCACTAATTCTATATGGTGGTTGGCTGGCCAGGAAGTCTGGGCAGGCTGTTCACCAGGGAACACATTCATAGCTCCAGTCAGTTATAGTATAAAATGAACCTGGAACGGGTAACAAGACAAAAAGCAAACTGAGAAATATCAAGGGATCTTAATGAAGATGTCTTATATGGGTCACAAGGAGAACTGCAGTTAGTAAAGCAAGGAGGTATAAGCATATGAGACATAAAAAAACATGAAACAAGCTCCATTCATTAGAGTCTTGTTGCAACAATCTTGTTTAACTTCTGTTTCATTTGTTCCTTGGTTTTATGACTTAAGGTTGATCAACACTGGAACTCCAACAGGCATATGAGTTTGCCTGTCTACATATGTATACGTATGCATATCAACACACACATACAATACATTACATACAAAACAAGCTACCTAAGACATTCTGCTACTTAAAGTGTCTCATAGCAGAGTAGTTACTTGGGGCACCAGCTGTCTAGAGGAAGAGACCATCAAAACCCTATTAACAATAAAAATGCAAATATGCATATTATTTATGAAAATATTTTGCATGTATAATGCTTTTTTAAGCTTCTGAAATGTTTTGGTTGAATCCCGCATTACTACATTTTATTCTCTTCTCTTCAAAGTCACTGTGATACTGGCAAATGCTGATCCCTTGAAATACAACATTTTTTGCACACTCCTTTCTTACAAGGAAAAGCCTGGCCTTTGTGCAGATCTGCAATGGCAGGCTGCTAAAAACAAGGATGCAATAGCCACTTAGGCAGATCAATTTAGCATGCTGAGAAAACTACAGAGCAAGGAGATACTCACTTCATACACATAACCCTCCTAGAAATAGCAGATTAAAAAAAAAGAAAGCGGCATTGTATTTAGGAACTGTTTCAAATTGAAGTGCTATAATAACCCTCCAAAGAAGCAGACTGGAGATAAATTATGCAACTGTAGCTGATTTGAATCAGATTTTGAGGGAACTAGGGAACTCTCCAGAACAGGTATTTGCTCTGCAGTTCTTCATGTTAATTAAAACAGAACAGGAGGTCATCATAAAAGCTGCTATATTATTAAAAGCAAGATAATAAAACCCTAAGAAAAAGGCTTATTTCAAAATGGAAAATAACGGGAAGGAGGGGCTTCTGCATATGTTGACTAATTCACAAGGAAATGTTAATCATTATTGTTGTATTGACATAAGTGGTGATGAGGTGATTTATACCATCTGTGCATCTGGCTGTGTGGAAATATACATATTTGACCAGAACTGATGATATCAGCAGATTTACACTGAACAAATGAAATTCTAGTTATAAAGCATAGATCAAGGATGTGCAGATGTATAAGATATGTGAGCAAAGGAACTACAAGATGAGTATGTGATATATTTATTTCTACTAATGGTCCATTCACATCAGCAAATGTGATAAAGTAAAACTCACTACAGAACAAAATGTAACACAGAAATGTCAAAGTGACTCAACTAGTACAAGTCTAGCAATTGTCACAGTCTGGTGAGGCAAATCTCAACCTTGATTCACAGAACCTTACATGTATTTACATATGTTTAAATTAAAAAAAATGACATACATGCAAATTTAGACTTGAACTGAAATTTCATTTATTTCATTAGAAATTATAGAAGACACCATAAAATACATGATAGACTGCCTTTCTTAACTAAGGGATTTCTTTCTAAATTGGGTATCTCTCCTCTGATTTGGGGCCCTTCCATTAGCAAACACAGATTAAAAAGTCTATAAATATTTTGATCTCAGAAAGATTGTTGAATTTGAGAATTCTTATTGACAAGAAATTGACTTTTTAATACATATTTGTTGTAGTTTGGGGAGTGGAAGTTGAAACAGTAAGGAAATGTCAAGAAATGGACATCAACCAGTACTACTTCCTCATCATGAACTAGAATGGCAAACCAGCTATTTTTAGGAAGTGATATAAATCTCAATGCTTTGAATTGTAGCAGAAACCTAGGAACCATGCTTTTCCTGACTATCTCACATTTTATCTTGCATTTATAAGGCTAAACGACCCAAAAGTAAAAAAGACATCTTTCACCTCTATCATTTTATGATAGCAAATTATAAAACACAAAGCTTCCTGATTGTGCCTACTTAGATCACTGAGCTGGGGACAAGGCCAGAACGGACAAGATAATTTTGAAGTACAATGCTTAATTTACCAGTTTGTAGGTCTTTGCTCTCGTAACATAGGGACCAGAAGTTCACAGTCAGTAAACAGAGCTTCACGTGCTTGATGACAGCAAGTCGCCAGCTTTCCACCACTTCTCAGTTGAGAAGTATCTCAGATGCTTTCTGGTAGCTGTTAAGCAAGCACAGGTTACAGCCTACCACCTTAAAAGCAGGAGCTTCACATATACAGTTGAATAATATACGAGCCTGGCGATTGTGCTGGCTCAGCTACTCCCTCACACGCAGCTGAGCCGCCCATGTTGCAGCAGATGTTCCAAAGCAGGTGTCAGTTGACAAGTCAGGCAGTGGCAGCCATTGAAGCCCTCCCAAAGCAGTGCTGCCACTGGAGAGTTAAAGCCTCAAAGGAGTCAGGAAATAACTTTGTTAATTTGACACTTAATAATGCAAACATCTTAAAATTCCCACTACAAATCGTATGTCACTGCCTGGCATACAGCCAGGATTTCTCATCCAGTTTCAGCATATAAAGATTTAACGGGTTTTTTTCAGGGAAGCTTCTGCCGAGCATTTGGTATTACCAGTTCAGTGTTTAATCACACTTTCTTTTACAAGGAAATCGCAGTGATGAAAATAATGTACACCTGATACAGCCTTTTTGTTGCCTCCTTACAGTACCTGTCCTGCGGGGAGCACCTGCAACAACCCCGGCTGCAGCACAGTGGCCCCTTACAGAAAGGCTGGAACCCTCTGCTAATGCGCGCAGCTCACCCAACTATCCCCTCTGGGCAGCGAGACTCTGACACGACAAGACCC